>NC_134701.1:7475555-8096944 GCF_043290135.1 Rhipicephalus microplus
TGGCTGATAGCTTTGAAGATATGTTCTGATGGTGGTGAGAGTGGAGCAGGACTGTCTCCGTGGCGCAATCGGCTAACGCGATCGGCTGTTAACCGAAAGGTTGGAGGTACGAGCCCTCCCGGGAGTGGTGTGTTGCTTTTTTTTCTTTGGGCTGATAGCTTTGAAGATATGTTCTGATGGTGGTGAGAGTGGAGCAGGACTGTCTCCTTGGCGCAATTGGCTAGCGCGATCGGCTGTTAACCGAAAGGTTGGAGGTACGAGCCCACCCGGTGGTGGTGCGGCACTTTTTTTCTTTGGGCTGATAGCTCTGAAGAAATGTTCTGACGGTGGTGAGAGTGGAGCACGACTGTCTTCGTGGCGCATTTGGCTAGCGCGATCGGCTGTTAACCGAAAGGTTGGAGGTACGAGCCCTCCCGGGAGTGGTGTGTTGCTTTTTTTATTTCGGCCTGAAAGCTATGAAGATATGTTCTGATGCTGGTGAGAGTGGAGCCCGACTCTCCATGGCGAAATCGGCTAGCGCGATCGGCTGTTAACCGAGAGGTTGGAAGTTGGAGCCCACCCGGTGGTGGTGCGGCGATTTTTTTCCTTTTGGCTGATAGCTTTGAAGATATGTTCTGATGGTGGTGAGAGTGGAGCAGGACTGTCTCCGTGGCGCAATCGGCTAACGCGATCGGCTGTTAACCGAAAGGTTGGAGGTACGAGCCCTCCCGGGAGTGGTGTGTTGCTTTTTTTATTTTGGGCTGATAGCTTTGAAAATATGTTCTGATGGTGGTGAGTGTGGAGCAGGACTGTCTCCGTGGCGCAATTGGCTAGCGCGATCGGCTGTTAACCGAAAGGTTGGAGGTACGAGCCTACCCGGTGGAGGTGCGGCGCTTTTTTTCTTTGGGCTGATAGCTTTGAAGATATGTTCTGATGGTGGTGAGAGTGGAGCACGACTGTCTCCGTGGCGGAATCGGCTAACGCGATCGGCTGTTAACCGAAAGGTTGGAGGTAGGAGCCCTCCCGGGAGTGGTGTGTTGCTTTTTTTATTTTGGGCTGATAGCTTTGAAGATATGTTCTGATGGTGGTGAGAGTGGAGCAAGACTGTCTCCGTGGCGCAATTGGCTAGCGCGATCGGCTGTTAACCGAAAGGTTGAGGTACGAGCCCACCCGGTGGTGGTGCGGCGCTTTTTTTTCTTTGAGCTGATAGCTTTGAAGATATGTTCTGATGGTGGTGAGAGTAGAGCACGACTGTCTCCATGGCGCAATTGGCTATTTGATCGGCTGTTAACTGAAAGGTTTGAGGTTCGAGCCCTTCCGGGAGTGTTGTGTTGCTTTATTTTGGGCTGATAGCTTTGAAGATATGTAATGATGGTGGTGAGAGTGGAGCACGACTGTCTCTGTGGCGCAATTGGCTAGCGCGATCGGCGGTTAACCGAAAGGTTGGAGGTTCGAGCCCTCCCGGGAGTGGTGTGTTGCTTTTTTTATTTTGGGCTGATAGCTTTGAAAATATGTTCTGATGGTGGTGAGTGTGGAGCAGGACTGTCTCCGTGGCGCAATTGGCTAGCGCGATCGGCTGTTAACCGAAAGGTTGGAGGTACGAGCCTACCCGGTGGAGGTGCGGCGCTTTTTTTTCTTTGGGCTGATAGCTTTGAAGATATGTTCTGATGATGGTGAGAGTGGAGCACGACTGTCTCCGTGGCGCAATTGGCTAGCGCGATCGGCTGTTAACCGAGAGGTTGGAAGTTGGAGCCCTCCCGGTGGTGGTGCGGCGATTTTTTTCCTTTTGGCTGATAGCTCTGAAGAAATGTTCTGACGGTGGTGAGAGTGGAGCACGACTGTCTTCATGGCGCAATTGGCTATGTGATCGGCTGTCAACTGAAGAGGTTGGAGGTTCGAGTCCCGCGGGAGTGGTGTATTGCTTTTTTTTGGCTGATAGCTTTGAAGATGTGTTCTGATGGTGGTAAGAGTGGAGCACGACTGTCTCCGTGGCGCAATTGGCTAGCGCTATCGGCTGTTAACCGAAAGGTTGGAGGTTCGGGCCCACCTGGTGGTGGTGCGGCGCTTTTTTTTCTTTGGGCTGATAGCTTTGAAGATATGTTCTGATGGTGGTGAGAGTGGAGCACGATTGTCTCCGTGGCGCAATTGGCTAGCGCGATCGGCTGTTAACCGAAAGGTTAGAGGTACGAGCCCACCCGGTGGTGGTGCGGCGCTTTTTTTTCTTTGGGCTGATAGCTTTGAAGATATGTTCTGATGGTGGTGAGAGTGGAGCAGGACTGTCTCCGTGGCGCAATCGGCTAACGCGATCGGCTGTTAACCGAAAGGTTGGAGGTACGAGCCCTCCCGGGAGTGGCGTGTTGCTTTTTTTTTTTGGCTGATAGCTTTGAAGTTATGTTCTGATGGTGGTGAGAGTGTAGCACGACTGTCTCCGTGGCGCAATTTGCTAGCGCGATCGGCTGTTAACCGAAAGGTTGGAGGTACGAGCCCACCTGGTGGTGGTGCGGCGCTTTTTTTTCTTTGGGCTGATAGCTTTGAAGATATGTTCTGATGGTGGTGAGAGTGGAGCACGACTGTCTCCATGGCGCAATTGGATATTCGATCGGCTGTTAACTGAAAGGTTTGAGGTTCGAGCCCTTCCGGGAGTGGTGTGTTGCTTTTTTTATTTTGGGCTGATAGCTTTGAAGATATGTTTTGATGGTGGTGAGTGTGGAGCAGGACTGTCTCCGTGGCGCAATTGGCTAGCGCGATCGGCTGTAAACCGAAAGGTTGGAGGTACGAGCCTACTCAGTGGAGGTGCGGCGCTTTTTTTTCTTTGGGCTGATAGCTTTGAAGATATGTTCTGATGGTGGTGAGAGTGGAGCAGGACTGTCTCCGTGGCGCAATCGGCTAACGCGATCGGCTGTTAACCGAAAGGTTGGAGGTACGAGCCCTCCCGGGAGTGGTGTGTTGCTTGTTTTATTTTGGGCTGATAGCTTTGAAGATATGTTCTGATGGTGGTGAGAGTGGAGCACGACTGTCTCCGTGGCGCAATGGGCTAGCGCGATCGGCTGTTAACCGAAAGGTTTGAGGTACGAGCCCACCCGGTGGTGGTGCGGCGCTTTTTTTTCTTTGGGCTGATAGCTTTGAAGATATGTTCTGATGGTGGTGAGAGTAGAGCACGACTGTCTCCATGGCGCAATGGGCTATTCAATCGGCTGTTAACTGAAAGGTTTGAGTTTCGAGCCCTTGCGCGAGTGGTGTGTTGCTTTTTTTATTTTGGGCTGATAGCTTTGAAGATATGTAATGATGGTGGTGAGAGTGGAGCACGACTGTCTCCGTGGCGCAATTGGCTAGCGCGATCGGCTGTTAACGGAAAGGTTGGAGGTACGAGCCCACCCGGTGGTGGTGCGGCGCTTTTTTTTCTTTGGGCTGATAGCTTTGAAGATATGTTCTGATGGTGGTGAGAGTGGAGCACGACTGTCTCCATGGCGCAATTGGCTATTCGATCGGCTGTTAACTGAAAGAATTGAGGTTCGAGCCCTTCCAGGAGTGGTGCGGCGCTTTTTTTCTTTGGGCTGATAGCTTTGAAGAAATGTTCTGATGGTGGTGAGAGTTGAGCACGTCTGTCTCTGTGGCGCAATTGGCTAGCGCGGTCGGCTGTTAACCGAAAGGTTGGAGGTTCGAACCCTCCCGAGAGTGGTGTGTTGCTTTTTTTATTTTTTGCTGATAGCTTTGAAGATATGTTCTGATGGTGGTGAGAGTGGAGCACGACTGTCTCCGTGGCGCAATAGGCTATTCGATCGGCTGTTAACTGAAAGGTTGGATGTTCGAGCCCTCCCGGGAGTAGTGTGTTGCTTTTTTTTCTTTGGGCTGATAACTTCGAAGATATGTTCTGATGGTGGTGAGAGTGGAGCAGGACTGTCTCCGTGGCGCAATTGGCTGCCGCGATCGGCTGTTAACCGAAAGGTTCGAGGTGCGAGCCTACCCGGTGGAGGTGCGGCGCTTTTTTTTCTTTGGGCTGATAGCTTTGAAGATATGTTCTGATGGTGGTGAGAGTGGAGCACGACTGTCTCCGTGGCGCAATCGGCTAACGCGATCGGCTGTTAACCGAAAGGTTGGAGGTACGAGCCCTCCCGGGAGTGGTGTGTTGCTTTTTTTATTTTGGGCTGATAGCTTTGAAGATATGTTCTGATGGTGGTGAGAGTGGAGCACGACTGTCTCCGTGGCGCAATTGGCTAGCGCGATCGGCTGTTAACCGAAAGGTTGGAGGTACGAGCCCACCCGGTGGTGGTGCGGCGCTTTTTTTTCTTTGGGCTGATAGCTTTGAAGATATGTTCTGATGGTGGTGAGAGTGGAGCACGACTGTCTCCATGGCGCAATTGGCTATTCGATCGGCTGTTAACTGAAAGGTTTGAGGTTCGAGCCCTTCCGGGAGTGTTGTGTTGCTTTTTTTATTTTGGGCTGATAGCTTTGAAGATATGTAATGATGGTGGTGAGAGTGGAGCACGGCTGTCTCTGTGGCGCAATTGGCTAGCGCGATCGGCGGTTAACCGAAAGGTTGGAGGTTCGAGCCCTCCCGAGAGTGGTGTGTTGCTTTTTTTATTTTGGGCTGATAGCTTTGAAAATATGTTCTGATGGTGGTGAGTGTGGAGCAGGACTGTCTCCGTGGCGCAATTGGCTAGCGCGATCTGCTGTTAACCGAAAGGTTGGAGGTACGAGCCTACCCGGTGGAGGTGCGGCGCTTTTTTTCTTTGGGCTGATAGCTTTGAAGATATGTTCTGATGATGGTGAGAGTGGAGCACGACTGTCTCCGTGGCGCAATTGGCTAGCGCGATCGGCTGTTAACCGAGAGGTTGGAAGTTGGAGCCCTCCCGGTGGTGGTGCGGCGATTTTTTTCCTTTTGGCTGATAGCTCTGAAGAAATGTTCTGACGGTGGTGAGAGTGGAGCACGACTGTCTTCATGGCGCAATTGGCTATGTGATCGGCTGTCAACTGAAGAGGTTGGAGGTTCGAGTCCCGCGGGAGTGGTGTATTGCTTTTTTTTGGCTGATAGCTTTGAAGATGTGTTCTGATGGTGGTAAGAGTGGAGCACGACTGTCTCCGTGGCGCAATTGGCTAGCGCTATCGGCTGTTAACCGAAAGGTTGGAGGTTCGGGCCCACCTGGTGGTGGTGCGGCGCTTTTTTTTCTTTGGGCTGATAGCTTTGAAGATATGTTCTGATGGTGGTGAGAGTGGAGCACGATTCTCTCCGTGGCGCAATTGGCTAGCGCGATCGGCTGTTAACCGAAAGGTTAGAGGTACGAGCCCACCCGGTGGTGGTGCGGCGCTTTTTTTTCTTTGGGCTGATAGCTTTGAAGATATGTTCTGATGGTGGTGAGAGTGGAGCAGGACTGTCTCCGTGGCGCAATCGGCTAACGCGATCGGCTGTTAACCGAAAGGTTGGAGGTACGAGCCCTCCCGGGAGTGGCGTGTTGCTTTTTTTATTTTTGGCTGATAGCTTTGAAGTTATGTTCTGATGGTGGTGAGAGTGTAGCACGACTGTCTCCGTGGCGCAATTTGCTAGCGCGATCGGCTGTTAACCGAAAGGTTGGAGGTACGAGCCCACCTGGTGGTGGTGCGGCGCTTTTTTTTCTTTGGGCTGATAGCTTTGAAGATATGTTCTGATGGTGGTGAGAGTGGAGCACGACTGTCTCCATGGCGCAATTGGATATTCGATCGGCTGTTAACTGAAAGGTTTGAGGTTCGAGCCCTTCCGGGAGTGGTGTGTTGCTTTTTTTATTTTGGGCTGATAGCTTTGAAGATATGTTTTGATGGTGGTGAGTGTGGAGCAGGACTGTCTCCGTGGCGCAATTGGCTAGCGCGATCGGCTGTAAACCGAAAGGTTGGAGGTACGAGCCTACTCAGTGGAGGTGCGGCGCTTTTTTTTCTTTGGGCTGATAGCTTTGAAGATATGTTCTGATGGTGGTGAGAGTGGAGCAGGACTGTCTCCGTGGCGCAATCGGCTAACGCGATCGGCTGTTAACCGAAAGGTTGGAGGTACGAGCACTCCCGGGAGTGGTGTGTTGCTTGTTTTATTTTGGGCTGATAGCTTTGAAGATATGTTCTGATGGTGGTGAGAGTGGAGCACGACTGTCTCCGTGGCGCAATGGGCTAGCGCGATCGGCTGTTAACCGAAAGGTTTGAGGTACGAGCCCACCCGGTGGTGGTGTGGCGCTTTTTTTTCTTTGGGCTGATAGCTTTGAAGATATGTTCTGATGGTGGTGAGAGTAGAGCACGACTGTCTCCATGGCGCAATGGGCTATTCAATCGGCTGTTAACTGAAAGGTTTGAGTTTCGAGCCCTTGCGCGAGTGGTGTGTTGCTTTTTTTATTTTGGGCTGATAGCTTTGAAGATATGTAATGATGGTGGTGAGAGTGGAGCACGACTGTCTCCGTGGCGCAATTGGCTAGCGCGATCGGCTGTTAACCGAAAGGTTGGAGGTACGAGCCCACCCGGTGGTGGTGCGGCGCTTTTTTTTCTTTGGGCTGATAGCTTTGAAGATATGTTCTGATGGTGGTGAGAGTGGAGCACGACTGTCTCCATGGCGCAATTGGCTATTCGATCGGCTGTTAACTGAAAGAATTGAGGTTCGAGCCCTTCCAGGAGTGGTGCGGCGCTTTTTTTCTTTGGGCTGATAGCTTTGAAGAAATGTTCTGATGGTGGTGAGAGTTGAGCACGTCTGTCTCTGTGGCGCAATTGGCTAGCGCGGTCGGCTGTTAACCGAAAGGTTGGAGGTTCGAACCCTCCCGAGAGTGGTGTGTTGCTTTTTTTATTTTTTGCTGATAGCTTTGAAGATATGTTCTGATGGTGGTGAGAGTGGAGCACGACTGTCTCCGTGGCGCAATAGGCTATTCGATCGGCTGTTAACTGAAAGGTTGGATGTTCGAGCCCTCCCGGGAGTAGTGTGTTGCTTTTTTTTCTTTGGGCTGATAACTTCGAAGATATGTTCTGATGGTGGTGAGAGTGGAGCAGGACTGTCTCCGTGGCGCAATTGGCTGCCGCGATCGGCTGTTAACCGAAAGGTTCGAGGTGCGAGCCTACCCGGTGGAGGTGCGGCGCTTTTTTTTCTTTGGGCTGATAGCTTTGAAGATATGTTCTGATGGTGGTGAGAGTGGAGCACGACTGTCTCCGTGGCGCAATCGGCTAACGCGATCGGCTGTTAACCGAAAGGTTGGAGGTACGAGCCCTCCCGGGAGTGGTGTGTTGCTTTTTTTATTTTGGGCTGATAGCTTTGAAGATATGTTCTGATGGTGGTGAGAGTGGAGCACGACTGTCTCCGTGGCGCAATTGGCTAGCGCGATCGGCTGTTAACCGAAAGGTTGGAGGTACGAGCCCACCCGGTGGTGGTGCGGCGCTTTTTTTTCTTTGGGCTGATAGCTTTGAAGATATGTTCTGATGGTGGTGAGAGTGGAGCACGACTGTCTCCATGGCGCAATTGGCTATTCGATCGGCTGTTAACTGAAAGGTTTGAGGTTCGAGCCCTTCCGGGAGTGTTGTGTTGCTTTTTTTATTTTGGGCTGATAGCTTTGAAGATATGTAATGATGGTGGTGAGAGTGGAACACGGCTGTCTCTGTGGCGCAATTGGCTAGCGCGATCGGCGGTTAACCGAAAGGTTGGAGGTTCGAGCCCTCCCGAGAGTGGTGTGTTGCTTTTTTTATTTTGGGCTGATAGCTTTGAAAATATGTTCTGATGGTGGTGAGTGTGGAGCAGGACTGTCTCCGTGGCGCAATTGGCTAGCGCGATCTGCTGTTAACCGAAAGGTTGGAGGTACGAGCCTACCCGGTGGAGGTGCGGCGCTTTTTTTCTTTGGGCTGATAGCTTTGAAGATATGTTCTGATGATGGTGAGAGTGGAGCACGACTGTCTCCGTGGCGCAATTGGCTAGCGCGATCGGCTGTTAACCGAGAGGTTGGAAGTTGGAGCCCACCCGGTGGTGGTGCGGCGATTTTTTTCCTTTTGGCTGATAGCTCCGAAGAAATGTTCTGACGGTGGTGAGAGTGGAGCACGACTGTCTCCATGGCGCAATTGGCTATGTGATCGGCTGTCAACTGAAGAGGTTGGAGGTTCGAGTCCCGCGGGAGTGGTGTATTGCTTTTTTTTGGGCTGATAGCTTTGAAGATGTGTTCTGATGGTGGTAAGAGTGGAGCACGACTGTCTCCGTGGCGCAATTGGCTAGCGCTATCGGCTGTTAACCGACAGGTTGGAGGTTGGGGCCCACCTGGTGGTGGTGCGGCGCTTTTTTTTCTTTGGGCTGATAGCTTTGAAGATATGTTCTGATGGTGGTGAGAGTGGAGCACGACTGTCTCCATGGCGCAATTGGCTATTCGATCGGCTGTTAACTGAAAGAATTGAGGTTCGAGCCCTTCCAGGAGTGGTGCGGCGCTTTTTTTCTTTGGGCTGATAGCTTTGAAGAAATGTTCTGATGGTGGTGAGAGTTGAGCACGTCTGTCTCTGTGGCGCAATTGGCTAGCGCGGTCGGCTGTTAACCGAAAGGTTGGAGGTTCGAACCCTCCCGAGAGTGGTGTGTTGCTTTTTTTATTTTTTGCTGATAGCTTTGAAGTTATGTTCTGATGGTGGTGAGAGTGTAGCACGACTGTCTCCGTGGCGCAATTTGCTAGCGCGATCGGCTGTTAACCGAAAGGTTGGAGGTACGAGCCCACCTGGTGTTGGTGCGGCGCTTTTTTTTCTTTGGGCTGATAGCTTTGAAGATATGTTCTGAGGGTGGTGAGAGTGGAGCACGACTGTCTCCATGGCGCAATTGGCTATTCGATCGGCTGTTAACTGAAAGGTTTGAGGTTCGAGCCCTTCCGGGAGTGGTGTGTTGCTTTTTTTATTTTGGGCTGATAGCTTTGAAGATATGTAATGATGGTGGTGAGAGTGGAGCACGACTGTCTCCGTGGCGCAATTGGCTAGCGCGATCGGCTGTTAACCGAAAGTTTGGAGGTACGAGCCCACCCGGTGGTGGTGCGGCGCTTTTTTTTCTTTGGGCTGATAGCTTTGGAGATATGTTCTGATGGTGGTGAGAGTGGAGTACGACTGTCTCCATGGCGCAATTGGCTATTCGATCGGCTGTTAACTGAAAGAATTGAGGTTCGAGCCCTTCCAGGAGTGGTGCGGCGCTTTTTTTTCTTTGGGCTGATAGCTTTGAAGAAATGTTCTGATGGTGGTGAGAGTTGAGCACGTCTGTCTCCGTGGCGCAATTGGCTAGCGCGGTCGGCTGTTAATCGAAAGGTTGGAGGTTCGAACCCTCCCGAGAGTGGTGTGTTGCTTTTTTTATTTTTTACTGATAGCTTTGAAAATATGTTTAATGGTGGTGAGTGTGGAGCAGGACTGTCCCCATGACGCAATTGGCCAGCTCGATCGCCTGTTAACCGAAAGGATGGAGGTACGAGCCCACCCGGTGGAGGTGCGGCGCTTTTTTTTCTTTGGACTGATAGCTTTGAAGATATGTCCTGATGGTGGTGAGAGTGGAGCACGACTGTCTCCGTGGCGGAATTGGCTAGCGCGATCGACTGTTAACTGAAAGGTTGGATGTTCCAGCCCTCCCGGGAGTAGTGTGTTGCTTTTTTTTCTTTGGGCTGATAGCTTCGAAGATATGTTCTGATGGTGGTGAGAGTGGAGCAGGACTGTCTCCGTGGCGCAATTGGCTGCCGCGATCGGCTGTTAACCGAAAGGTTGGAGGTACGAGCCCACCCGGTGGAGGTGCGGCGCTTTTTTTTCTTTGGGCTGATAGCTTTGAAGATATGTTCTGATGGTGGTGAGAGTGGAGCACGACTGTCTCCGTGGCGCAATTGGCTAGCGCGATCGGCTGTTAACCGAAAGGTTGGAGGTTCGAGCCCACCCGGTGGTGGTGCGGCGCTTTTTTTCCTTTGGGCTGATAGCTCTGAAGAAATCTTCTGACGGTGGTGAGAGTGAAGCACGACTGTCTTCGTGGCGCAATTGGCTATGCGATCGGCTGTTAACTGAAAGGTTGGAGGTTCGAGCCCTCCCGGGAGTGGTGTGTTGCTTTTTTTTCTTTGGGCTGATAGCTTTCAAAATATGTTCTGATGGTGGTGAGTGTGGAGCAGGACTGTCTCCGTGAAGCAATTGGCTAGAGCGATCGGCTGTTAACCGAAAGGTTGGAGGTACGAGCCCACCCGGTGGAGGTGCGGCGCTTTTTTTTCTTTGGGCTGATAGCTCTGAAGAAATGTTCTGACGGTGGTGTGAGTGGAGCACGACTGTCTCCGCGGCGCAATTGGCTAGCACGATCGGCTGTTAACCGAAAGGTTGGAGGTTGGAGCCCTCCCGGGAGTGTTGTGTTGCTTTTTTTATTTTGGGCTGATAGCTTTGAAAATATGTTCTGATGGTGGTGAGTGTGGAGCAGGACTGTCTCCGTGGCGCAATTGGCTAGCGCGATCGGCTGTAAACCGAAAGGTTGGAGGTACGAGCCTACCCGGTGGAGGTGCGGCGCTTTTTTTTCTTTGGGCTGATAGCTTTGAAGATATGTTCTGATGGTGGTGAGAGTGGAGCACGACTGTCTTCGTGGCGCAATCGGCTAACGCGATCGGCTGTTAACCGAAAGTTTGGAGGTGCGAGCCCTCCCGGGAGTGGTGTGTTGCTTTTTTTATTTTGGGCTGATAGCTTTGAAGATATGTTCTGATGGTGGTGAGAGTGGAGCACGACTGTCTCCGTGGCGCAATTGGCTAGCGCGATCGGCTGTTAACCGAAAGGTTGGAGGTACGAGCCCACCCGGTGGTGGTGCGGCGCTTTTTTTTCTTTGGGCTGATAGCTTTGAAGATATGTTCTGATGGTGGTGAGAGTGGAGCACGACTGTCTCCATGGCGCAATTGGCTATTCAATCGGCTGTTCACTGAAAGGTTTGAGGTTCGAGCCCTTCCGGGAGCGGTGTGTTGCTTTTTTTATTTTGGGCTGATAGCTTTGAAGATATGTAATGATGGTGGTGAGAGTGGAGCACGACTGTCTCCGTGGCGCAATTGGCTAGTGCGATCGGCTGTTAACCGAAAGGTTGGAGGTACGAGCCCACCCGGTGGTGGTGCGGCGCTTGTTTTTCTTTGGGCTGATAGCTTTGAAGATATGTTCTGATGGTGGTGAGAGTGGAGCACGACTGTCTCCGTGGCGCAATTGGCTAGCGCGATCAGCTGTTAACCGAAAGGTTAGAGGTACGAGCCCACCCGCTGGTGGTGCGGCGCTTTTTTTTCTTTGGGCTGATAGCTCTGAAGAAATGTTCTGACGGTGGTGTTAGTGGAGCACGACTGTCTTCCGTGGCGCAATTGGCAGCGCGATCGGCTGTTATCCGAAAGGTTGGAGGTTCGAGCCCTCCCGGTGGAGGTGCGGCGCTTTTTTTTCTTTGGGCTGATAGCTTTGGAGATATGTTCGTATGGTGGTGAGAGTGGAGCGCGACTGTCTCCGTGGCGCAATTGGCTAGCGCGATCGGCTGTTAACCGAGAGGTTGGAAGTTGGAGCCCACCCGGTGGTGGTGCGGCAATTTTTTTCCTTTTGGCTGATAGCTCTGAAGAAATGTTCTGACGGTGGTGAGAGTGGAGCACGACTGTCTCCATGGCGCAATTGACTATGCGATCGGCTGTCAACTGAAAGGTTGGAGGTTCGAGTCCCGCGGGAGTGGTGTATTGCTTTTTTTTCTTTGGGCTGATAGCTTTGAAGATGTGTTCTGATGGTGGTAAGAGTGGAGCACGACTGTCTCCGTGGCGCAATTGGCTAGCGCTATCGGCTGTTACCCGAAAGGTTGAAGGTTCGGGCCCACCTGGTGGTGGTGCGGCGCTTTTTTTTCTTTGGGCTGATAGCTTTGAAGATATGTTCTGATGGTGGTGAGAGTGGAGCACGACTGTCTCCGTGGCGCATTTGGCTAGCGCGATCGGCTGTTAACCGAAAGGTTGCAGGTACGAGCCCTCCCGGGAGTGGTGTGTTGCTTTTTTTATTTCGGCCTGAAAGCTATGAAGATATGTTCTGATGCTGGTGAAAGTGGAGCCCGACTCTCCGTGGGGCAATCGGCTAGCGCGATCGACTGTTAACTGAAAGGTTGGATGTTCGAGCCCTCCCGGGAGTAGTGTGTTGCTTTTTTTTCTTTGGGCTGATAGCTTCGAAGATATGTTCTGATGGTGGTGAGAGTGGAGCAGGACTGTCTCCGTGGCGCAATTGGCTGCCGCGATCGGCTGTTAACCGAAAGGTTGGAGGTACGAGCCCACCCGGTGGTGGTGAGGCGCTTTTTTTTCTTTGGGCTGATATCTTTGAAGATATGTTTAGATGGTGGTGAGAGTGGAGCACGACTGTCTCCGTGGCGCAATTGGCTAGCGCGATCGGCTGTTAACCGAAAGGTTGGAGGTTCGAGCCCACCCGGTGGTGGTGCGGCGCTTTTTTTCCTTTGGGCTGATAGCTCTGAAGAAATCTTCTGACGGTGGTGAGAGTGAAGCACGACTGTCTTCGTGGCGCAATTGGCTATGCGATCGGCTGTTAACTGAAAGGTTGGAGGTTCGAGCCCTCCCGGGAGTGGTGTGTTGCTTTTTTTTCTTTGGGCTGATAGCTTTCAAAATATGTTCTGATGGTGGTGAGTGTGGAGCACGACTGTCTCCGTGAAGCAATTGGCTAGCGCGATCGGCTGTTAACCGAAAGGTTGGAGGTACGAGCCCACCCGGTGGAGGTTCGGCGCTTTTTTTTCTTTGGGCTGATAGCTCTGAAGAAATGTTCTGGCGGTGGTGTGAGTGGAGCACGACTGTCTCCGCGGCGCAATTGGCTAGCGCGATCGGCTGTTAACCGAAAGGTTGGAGGTTGGAGCCCTCCCGGGAGTGTTGTGTTGCTTTTTTTATTTTGGGCTGATAGCTTTGAAAATATGTTCTGATGGTGGTGAGTGTGGAGCAGGACTGTCTCCGTGGCGCAATTGGCTAGCGCGATCGGCTGTAAACCGAAAGGTTGGATGTACGAGCCTACCCGGTGGAGGTGCGGCGCTTTTTTTTCTTTGGGCTGATAGCTTTGAAGATATGTTCTGATGGTGGTGAGAGTGGAGCACGACTGTCTTCGTGGCGCAATCGGCTAACGCGATCGGCTGTTAACCGAAAGGTTGGAGGTGCGAGCCCTCCCGGGAGTGGTGTGTTGCTTTTTTATTTTGGGCTGATAGCTTTGAAGATATGTTCTGATGGTGGTGAGAGTGGAGCACGACTGTCTCCGTGGCGCAATTGGCTAGCGCGATCGGCTGTTAACCGAAAGGTTGGAGGTACGAGCCCACCCGGTGGTGGTGCGGCGCTTTTTTTTCTTTGGGCTGATAGCTTTGAAGATATGTTCTGATGGTGGTGAGAGTGGAGCACGACTGTCTCCATGGCGCAATTGGCTATTCAATCGGCTGTTCACTGAAAGGTTTGAGGTTCGAGCCCTTCCGGGAGCGGTGTGTTGCTTTTTTTATTTTGGGCTGATAGCTTTGAAGATATGTAATGATGGTGGTGAGAGTGGAGCACGACTGTCTCCGTGGCGCAATTGGCTGGCGCGATCGGCTGTTAACCGAAAGGTTGGAGGTACGAGCCCACCCGGTGGTGTTGCGGCGCTTGTTTTTCTTTGGGCTGATGGCTTTGAAGATATGTTCTGATGGTGGTGAGAGTGGAGCACGACTGTCTCCGTGGCGCAATTGGCTAGCGCGATCAGCTGTTAACCGAAAGGTTAGAGGTACGAGCCCACCCGCTGGTGGTGCGGCGCTTTTTTTTCTTTGGGCTGATAGCTCTGAAGAAATGTTCTGACGGTGGTGTTAGTGGAGCACGACTGTCTTCCGTGGCGCCATTGGCAGCGCGATCGGCTGTTATCCGAAAGGTTGGAGGTTCGAGCCCTCCCGGTGGAGGTGCGGCGCTTTTTTTTCTTTGGGCTGATAGCTTTGAGGATATGTTCTGATGGTGGTGAAAGTGGAGCGCGACTGTCTCCGTGGCGCAATTGGCTAGCGCGATCGGCTGTTAACCGAGAGGTTGGAAGTTGGAGCCCACCCGGTGGTGGTGCGGCAATTTTTTTCCTTTTGGCTGATAGCTCTGAAGAAATGTTCTGACGGTGGTGAGAGTGGAGCACGACTGTCTCCATGGCGCAATTGACTATGCGATCGGCTGTCAACTGAAAGGTTGGAGGTTCGAGTCCCGCGGGAGTGGTGTATTGCTTTTTTTCTTTGGGCTGATAGCTTTGAAGATGTGTTCTGATGGTGGTAAGAGTGGAGCACGACTGTCTCCGTGGCGCAATTGGCTAGCGCTATCGGCTGTTACCCGAAAGGTTGGAGGTTCGGGCCCACCTGGTGGTGGTGCGGCGCTTTTTTTCTTTGGGCTGATAGCTTTGAAGATATGTTCTGATGGTGGTGAGAGTGGAGCACGACTGTCTCCGTGGCGCATTTGGCTAGCGCGATCGGCTGTTAACCGAAAGGTTGCAGGTACGAGCCCTCCCGGGAGTGGTGTGTTGCTTTTTTTATTTCGGCCTGAAAGCTATGAAGATATGTTCTGATGCTGGTGAGAGTGGAGCCCGACTCTCCGTGGGGCAATCGGCTAGCGCGATCGGCTGTTAACCGAAAGGTTGGAGGTACGAGCCCACGCAGTGGTGGTGCGGCGCTTTTTTTCTTTGGGCTGATAGCTTTGAAGATATGTTCTGATGGTGGTGAGAGTGGAGCACGACTGTCTCCGTGGCGCAATAGGCTATTCGATCGGCTGTTAACTGAAAGGTTGGATGTTCGAGCCCTCCCGGGAGTAGTGTGTCGCTTTTTTTTCTTTGGGCTGATAGCTTCGAAGATATGTTCTGATGGTGGTGAGAATGGAGCAGGACTATCTCCGTGGCGCAATTGGCTATGCGATCGGCTCTTAACTGAAGGGTTGGAGGTTCGAGCCCTCCCGGGAGTAGTGTGTTGCTTTTTTTCTTTGGGCTGATAGCTTTCAAAATATGTTCTGATGGTGGTGAGTGTGGAGCAGGACTGTCTCCGTGAAGCAATTGGCTAGCGCGATCGGCTGTTAACCGAAAGGTTGGAGGTACGAGCACACCCGGTGGAGGTGCGGCGCTTTTTTTTCTTTGGGCTGATAGCTCTGAAGAAATGTTCTGACGGTGGTGTGAGTGGAGAACGACTGTCTTCCGTGGCGCAATTGGCAGCGCGATCGGCTGTTAACTGAAAGGTTTGAGGTTCGAGCCCTTCCGGGAGTGGTGTGTTGCTTTTTTTTATTTTGGGCTGATAGCTTTGAAGATATGTTTTGATGGTGGTGAGTGTGGAGCAGGACTGTCTCCGTGGCGCAATTGGCTAGCGCGATCGGCTGTAAACCGAAAGGTTGGAGGTACGAGCCTACTCAGTGGAGGTGCGGCGCTTTTTTTTCTTTGGGCTGATAGCTTTGAAGATATGTTCTGATGGTGGTGAGAGTGGAGCAGGACTGTCTCCGTGGCGCAATCGGCTAACGCGATCGGCTGTTAACCGAAAGGTTGGAGGTACGATTCCTCCCGGGAGTGGTGTGTTGCTTGTTTTATTTTGGGCTGATAGCTTTGAAGATATGTTCTGATGGTGGTGAGAGTGGAGCACGACTGTCTCCGTGGCGCAATGGGCTAGCGCGATCGGCTGTTAACCGAAAGGTTTGAGGTACGAGCCCACCCGGTGGTGGTGCGGCGCTTTTTTTTCTTTGGGCTGATAGCTTTGAAGATATGTTCTGATGGTGGTGAGAGTGGAGCACGACTGTCTCCGTGGCGCAATAGGCTATTCGATCGGCTGTTAACTGAAAGGTTGGATGTTCGAGCCCTCCCGGGAGTAGTGTGTTGCTTTTTTTTCTTTGGGCTGATAGCTTCGAAGATATGTTCTGATGGTGGTGAGAGTGGAGCAGGACTGTCTCCGTGGCGCAATTGGCTGCCGCGATCGGCTGTTAACCGAAAGGTTGGAGGTGCGAGCCTACCCGGTGGAGGTGGGGCGCTTTTTTTTCTTTGGGCTGATAGCTTTGAAGATATGTTCTGATGGTGGTGAGAGTGGAGCACGACAGTCTCCGTGGCGCAATCGGCTAACGCGATCGGCTGTTAACTGAAAGGTTGGAGGTACGAGCCCACCCGGTGGTGGTGCGGCGCTTTTTTTTCTTTGGGCTGATAGCTTTGAAGATATGTTCTGATGGTGGTGAGAGTGGAGCACGACTGTCTCCATGGCGCAATTGGCTATTCGATCGGCTGTTAACTGAAAGGTTTTAGGTTCGAGCCCTTCCGGGAGTGTTGTGTTGCTTTTTTTATTTTGGGCTGATAGCTTTGAAGATATGTAATGATGGTGGTGAGAGTGGAGCACGACTGTCTCTGTGGCGCAATTGGCTAGCGCGATCGGCGGTTAACCGAAAGGTTGGAGGTTCGAGCCCTCCCGGGAGTGGTGTGTTGCTTTTTTTATTTTGGGCTGATAGCTTTGAAAATATGTTCTGATGGTGGTGAGTGTGGAGCAGGACTGTCTCCGTGGCGCAATTGGCTAGCGCGATCGGCTGTTAACCGAAAGGTTGGAGGTACGAGCCTACCCGGTGGAGGTGCGGCGCTTTTTTTCTTTGGGCTGATAGCTTTGAAGATATGTTCTGATGGTGGTGAGAGTGGAGCACGACTGTCTCCGTGGCGCAATTGGCTAGCGCGATCGGCTGTTAACCGAGAGGTTGACAGTTGGAGCCCACCCGGTGGTGGTGCGGCGATTTTTTTCCTTTTGGCTGATAGCTTTGAAGATATGTTCTGATGGTGGTGAGAGTGGAGCAGGACTGTCTCCGTGGCGCAATCGGCTAACGCGATCGGCTGTTAACCGAAAGGTTGGAGGTACGAGCCCTCCCGGGAGTGGTGTGTTGCTTTTTTTTCTTTGGGCTGATAGCTTTGAAGATATGTTCTGATGGTGGTGAGAGTGGAGCAGGACTGTCTCCTTGGCGCAATTGGCTAGCGCGATCGGCTGTTAACCGAAAGGTTGGAGGTACGAGCCCACCCGGTGGTGGTGCGGCACTTTTTTTCTTTGGGCTGATAGCTCTGAAGAAATGTTCTGACGGTGGTGAGAGTGGAGCACGACTGTCTCCGTGGCGCATTTGGCTCGCGCGATCGGCTGTTAACCGAAAGGTTGGAGGTGCGAGCCCTCCCGGGAGTGGTGTGTTGCTTTTTTTATTTCGGCCTGAAAGCTATGAAGATATGTTCTGATGCTGGTGAGAGTGGAGCCCGACTCTCCATGGCGAAATCGGCTAGCGCGATCGGCTGTTAACCGAGAGGTTTTAAGTTGGAGCCCACCCGGTGGTGGTGCGGCGATTTTTTTCCTTTTGGCTGATAGCTTTGAAGATATGTTCTGATGGTGGTGAGAGTGGAGCAGGACTGTCTCCGTGGCGCAATCGGCTAACGCGATCGGCTGTTAACCGAAAGGTTGGAGGTACGAGCCCTCCCGGGAGTGGTGTGTTGCTTTTTTTATTTTGGGCTGATAGCTTTGAAAATATGTTCTGATGGTGGTGAGTGTGGAGCAGGACTGTCTCCGTGGCGCAATTGGCTAGCGCGATCGGCTGTTAACCGAAAGGTTGGAGGTACGAGCCTACCCGGTGGAGGTGCGGCGCTTTTTTTCTTTGGGCTGATAGCTTTGAAGATATGTTCTGATGGTGGTGAGAGTGGAGCACGACTGTCTCCGTGGCGGAATCGGCTAACGCGATCGGCTGTTAACCGAAAGGTTGGAGGTACGAGCCCTCCCGGGAGTGGTGTGTTGCTTTTTTTATTTTGGGCTGATAGCTTTGAAGATATGTTCTGATGGTGGTGAGAGTGGAGCACGACTGTCTCCGTGGCGCAATTGGCTAGCGCGATCGGCTGTTAACCGAAAGGTTGGAGGTACGAGCCCACCCGGTGGTGGTGCGGCGCTTTTTTTTCTTTGAGCTGATAGCTTTGAAGATATGTTCTGATGGTGGTGAGAGTAGAGCACGACTGTCTCCATGGCGCAATTGGCTATTCGATCGGCTGTTAACTGAAAGGTTTGAGGTTCGAGCCCTTCCGGGAGTGTTGTGTTGCTTTTTTTATTTTGGGCTGATAGCTTTGAAGATATGTAATGATGGTGGTGAGAGTGGAGCACGACTGTCTCTGTGGCGCAATTGGCTAGCGCGATCGGCGGTTAACCGAAAGGTTGGAGGTTCGAGCCCTCCCGGGAGTGGTGTGTTGCTTTTTTTATTTTGGGCTGATAGCTTTGAAAATATGTTCTGATGGTGGTGAGTGTGGAGCAGGACTGTCTCCGTGGCGCAATTGGCTAGCGCGATCGGCTGTTAACCGAAAGGTTGGAGGTACGAGCCTACCCGGTGGAGGTGCGGCGCTTTTTTTTCTTTGGGCTGATAGCTTTGAAGATATGTTCTGATGATGGTGAGAGTGGAGCACGACTGTCTCCGTGGCGCAATTGGCTAGCGCGATCGGCTGTTAACCGAGAGGTTGGAAGTTGGAGCCCTCCCGGTGGTGGTGCGGCGATTTTTTTCCTTTTGGCTGATAGCTCTGAAGAAATGTTCTGACGGTGGTGAGAGTGGAGCACGACTGTCTTCATGGCGCAATTGGCTATGTGATCGGCTGTCAACTGAAGAGGTTGGAGGTTCGAGTCCCGCGGGAGTGGTGTATTGCTTTTTTTTGGGCTGATAGCTTTGAAGATGTGTTCTGATGGTGGTAAGAGTGGAGCACGACTGTCTCCGTGGCGCAATTGGCTAGCGCTATCGGCTGTTAACCGAAAGGTTGGAGGTTCGGGCCCACCTGGTGGTGGTACGGCGCTTTTTTTTCTTTGGGCTGATAGCTTTGAAGATATGTTCTGATGGTGGTGAGAGTGGAGCACGATTGTCTCCGTGGCGCAATTGGCTAGCGCGATCGGCTGTTAACCGAAAGGTTAGAGGTACGAGCCCACCCGGTGGTGGTGCGGCGCTTTTTTTTCTTTGGGCTGATAGCTTTGAAGATATGTTCTGATGGTGGTGAGAGTGGAGCAGGACTGTCTCCGTGGCGCAATCGGCTAACGCGATCGGCTGTTAACCGAAAGGTTGGAGGTACGAGCCCTCCCGGGAGTGGCGTGTTGCTTTTTTTTATTTTTGGCTGATAGCTTTGAAGTTATGTTCTGATGGTGGTGAGAGTGTAGCACGACTGTCTCCGTGGCGCAATTTGCTAGCGCGATCGGCTGTTAACCGAAAGGTTGGAGGTACGAGCCCACCTGGTGGTGGTGCGGCGCTTTTTTTTCTTTGGGCTGATAGCTTTGAAGATATGTTCTGATGGTGGTGAGAGTGGAGCACGACTGTTTCCATGGCGCAATTGGATATTCGATCGGCTGTTAACTGAAAGGTTTGAGGTTCGAGCCCTTCCGGGAGTGGTGTGTTGCTTTTTTTATTTTGGGCTGATAGCTTTGAAGATATGTTTTGATGGTGGTGAGTGTGGAGCAGGACTGTCTCCGTGGCGCAATTGGCTAGCGCGATCGGCTGTAAACCGAAAGGTTGGAGGTACGAGCCTACTCAGTGGAGGTGCGGCGCTTTTTTTTCTTTGGGCTGATAGCTTTGAAGATATGTTCTGATGGTGGTGAGAGTGGAGCAGGACTGTCTCCGTGGCGCAATCGGCTAACGCGATCGGCTGTTAACCGAAAGGTTGGAGGTACGAGCCCTCCCGGGAGTGGTGTGTTGCTTGTTTTATTTTGGGCTGATAGCTTTGAAGATATGTTCTGATGGTGGTGAGAGTGGAGCACGACTGTCTCCGTGGCGCAATGGGCTAGCGCGATCGGCTGTTAACCGAAAGGTTTGAGGTACGAGCCCACCCGGTGGTGGTGCGGCGCTTTTTTTTCTTTGGGCTGATAGCTTTGAAGATATGTTCTGATGGTGGTGAGAGTAGAGCACGACTGTCTCCATGGCGCAATGGGCTATTCAATCGGCTGTTAACTGAAAGGTTTGAGTTTCGAGCCCTTGCGCGAGTGGTGTGTTGCTTTTTTATTTTGGGCTGATAGCTTTGAAGATATGTAATGATGGTGGTGAGAGTGGAGCACGACTGTCTCCGTGGCGCAATTGGCTAGCGCGATCGGCTGTTAACCGAAAGGTTGGAGGTACGAGCCCACCCGGTGGTGGTGCGGCGCTTTTTTTTCTTTGGGCTGATAGCTTTGAAGATATGTTCTGATGGTGGTGAGAGTGGAGCACGACTGTCTCCATGGCGCAATTGGCTATTCGATCGGCTGTTAACTGAAAGAATTGAGGTTCGAGCCCTTCCAGGAGTGGTGCGGCGCTTTTTTTCTTTGGGCTGATAGCTTTGAAGAAATGTTCTGATGGTGGTGAGAGTTGAGCACGTCTGTCTCTGTGGCGCAATTGGCTAGCGCGGTCGGCTGTTAACCGAAAGGTTGGAGGTTCGAACCCTCCCGAGAGTGGTGTGTTGCTTTTTTTATTTTTTGCTGATAGCTTTGAAGATATGTTCTGATGGTGGTGAGAGTGGAGCACGACTGTTTCCGTGGCGCAATAGGCTATTCGATCGGCTGTTAACTGAAAGGTTGGATGTTCGAGCCCTCCCGGGAGTAGTGTGTTGCTTTTTTTTCTTTGGGCTGATAACTTCGAAGATATGTTCTGATGGTGGTGAGAGTGGAGCAGGACTGTCTCCGTGGCGCAATTGGCTGCCGCGATCGGCTGTTAACCGAAAGGTTCGAGGTGCGAGCCTACCCGGTGGAGGTGCGGCGCTTTTTTTTCTTTGGGCTGATAGCTTTGAAGATATGTTCTGATGGTGGTGAGAGTGGAGCACGACTGTCTCCGTGGCGCAATCGGCTAACGCGATCGGCTGTTAACCGAAAGGTTGGAGGTACGAGCCCTCCCGGGAGTGGTGTGTTGCTTTTTTTATTTTGGGCTGATAGCTTTGAAGATATGTTCTGATGGTGGTGAGAGTGGAGCACGACTGTCTCCGTGGCGCAATTGGCTAGCGCGATCGGCTGTTAACCGAAAGGTTGGAGGTACGAGCCCACCCGGTGGTGGTGCGGCGCTTTTTTTTCTTTGAGCTGATAGCTTTGAAGATATGTTCTGATGGTGGTGAGAGTAGAGCACGACTGTCTCCATGGCGCAATTGGCTATTCGATCGGCTGTTAACTGAAAGGTTTGAGGTTCGAGCCCTTCCGGGAGTGTTGTGTTGCTTTTTTTATTTTGGGCTGATAGCTTTGAAGATATGTAATGATGGTGGTGAGAGTAGAGCACGACTGTCTCTGTGGCGCAATTGGCTAGCGCGATCGGCGGTTAACCGAAAGGTTGGAGGTTCGAGCCCTCCCGGGAGTGGTGTGTTGCTTTTTCTATTTTGGGCTGATAGCTTTGAAAATATGTTCTGATGGTGGTGAGTGTGGAGCAGGACTGTCTCCGTGGCGCAATTAGCTAGCGCGATCGGCTGTTAACCGAAAGGTTGGAGGTACGAGCCTACCCGGTGGAGGTGCGGCGCTTTTTTTTCTTTGGGCTGATAGCTTTGAAGATATGTTCTGATGATGGTGAGAGTGGAGCACGACTGTCTCCGTGGCGCAATTGGCTAGCGCGATCGGCTGTTAACCGAGAGGTTGGAAGTTGGAGCCCTCCCGGTGGTGGTGCGGCGATTTTTTTCCTTTTGGCTGATAGCTCTGAAGAAATGTTCTGACGGTGGTGAGAGTGGAGCACGACTGTCTTCATGGCGCAATTGGCTATGTGATCGGCTGTCAACTGAAGAGGTTGGAGGTTCGAGTCCCGCGGGAGTGGTGTATTGCTTTTTTTTGGGCTGATAGCTTTGAAGATGTGTTCTGATGGTGGTAAGAGTGGAGCACGACTGTCTCCGTGGCGCAATTGGCTAGCGCTATCGGCTGTTAACCGAAAGGTTGGAGGTTCGGGCCCACCTGGTGGTGGTGCGGCGCTTTTTTTTCTTTGGGCTGATAGCTTTGAAGATATGTTCTGATGGTGGTGAGAGTGCAGCACGATTGTCTCCGTGGCGCAATTGGCTAGCGCGATCGGCTGTTAACCGAAAGGTTAGAGGTACGAGCCCACCCGGTGGTGGTGCGGCGCTTTTTTTTCTTTGGGCTGATAGCTTTGAAGATATGTTCTGATGGTGGTGAGAATGGAGCAGGACTGTCTCCGTGGCGCAATCGGCTAACGCGATCGGCTGTTAACCGAAAGGTTGGAGGTACGAGCCCTCCCGGGAGTGGCGTGTTGCTTTTTTTATTTTTGGCTGATAGCTTTGAAGTTATGTTCTGATGGTGGTGAGAGTGTAGCACGACTGTCTCCGTGGCGCAATTTGCTAGCGCGATCGGCTGTTAACCGAAAGGTTGGAGGTACGAGCCCACCTGGTGGTGGTGCGGCGCTTTTTTTTCTTTGGGCTGATAGCTTTGAAGATATGTTCTGATGGTGGTGAGAGTGGAGCACGACTGTTTCCATGGCGCAATTGGATATTCGATCGGCTGTTAACTGAAAGGTTTGAGGTTCGAGCCCTTCCGGGAGTGGTGTGTTGCTTTTTTTATTTTGGGCTGATAGCTTTGAAGATATGTTTTGATGGTGGTGAGTGTGGAGCAGGACTGTCTCCGTGGCGCAATTGGCTAGCGCGATCGGCTGTAAACCGAAAGGTTGGAGGTACGAGCCTACTCAGTGGAGGTGCGGCGCTTTTTTTTCTTTAGGCTGATAGCTTTGAAGATATGTTCTGATGGTGGTGAGAGTGGAGCAGGACTGTCTCCGTGGCGCAATCGGCTAACGCGATCGGCTGTTAACCGAAAGGTTTGAGTTTCGAGCCCTTGCGCGAGTGGTGTGTTGCTTTTTTTATTTTGGGCTGATAGCTTTGAAGATATGTAATGATGGTGGTGAGAGTGGAGCACGACTGTCTCCGTGGCGCAATTGGCTAGCGCGATCGGCTGTTAACCGAAAGGTTGGAGGTACGAGCCCACCCGGTGGTGGTGCGGCGCTTTTTTTTCTTTGGGCTGATAGCTTTGAAGATATGTTCTGATGGTGGTGAGAGTGGAGCACGACTGTCTCCATGGCGCAATTGGCTATTCGATCGGCTGTTAACTGAAAGAATTGAGGTTCGAGCCCTTCCAGGAGTGGTGCGGCGCTTTTTTTCTTTGGGCTGATAGCTTTGAAGAAATGTTCTGATGGTGGTGAGAGTTGAGCACGTCTGTCTCTGTGGCGCAATTGGCTAGCGCGGTCGGCTGTTAACCGAAAGGTTGGAGGTTCGAACCCTCCCGAGAGTGGTGTGTTGCTTTTTTTATTTTTTGCTGATAGCTTTGAAGATATGTTCTGATGGTGGTGAGAGTGGAGCACGACTGTCTCCGTGGCGCAATAGGCTATTCGATCGGCTGTTAACTGAAAGGTTGGATGTTCGAGCCCTCCCGGGAGTAGTGTGTTGCTTTTTTTTCTTTGGGCTGATAACTTCGAAGATATGTTCTGATGGTGGTGAGAGTGGAGCAGGACTGTCTCCGTGGCGCAATTGGCTGCCGCGATCGGCTGTTAACCGAAAGGTTCGAGGTGCGAGCCTACCCGGTGGAGGTGCGGCGCTTTTTTTTCTTTGGGCTGATAGCTTTGAAGATATGTTCTGATGGTGGTGAGAGTGGAGCACGACTGTCTCCGTGGCGCAATCGGCTAACGCGATCGGCTGTTAACCGAAAGGTTGGAGGTACGAGCCCTCCCGGGAGTGGTGTGTTGCTTTTTTTATTTTGGGCTGATAGCTTTGAAGATATGTTCTGATGGTGGTGAGAGTGGAGCACGACTGTCTCCGTGGCGCAATTGGCTAGCGCGATCGGCTGTTAACCGAAAGGTTGGAGGTACGAGCCCACCCGGTGGTGGTGCGGCGCTTTTTTTTCTTTGGGCTGATAGCTTTGAAGATATGTTCTGATGGTGGTGAGAGTGGAGCACGACTGTCTCCATGGCGCAATTGGCTATTCGATCTGCTGTTAACTGAAAGGTTTGAGGTTCGAGCCCTTCCGGGAGTGTTGTGTTGCTTTTTTTATTTTGGGCTGATAGCTTTGAAGATATGTAATGATGGTGGTGAGAGTGGAGCACGGCTGTCTCTGTGGCGCAATTGGCTAGCGCGATCGGCGGTTAACCGAAAGGTTGGAGGTTCGAGCCCTCCCGAGAGTGGTGTGTTGCTTTTTTTATTTTGGGCTGATAGCTTTGAAAATATGTTCTGATGGTGGTGAGTGTGGAGCAGGACTGTCTCCGTGGCGCAATTGGCTAGCGCGATCTGCTGTTAACCGAAAGGTTGGAGGTACGAGCCTACCCGGTGGAGGTGCGGCGCTTTTTTTCTTTGGGCTGATAGCTTTGAAGATATGTTCTGATGATGGTGAGAGTGGAGCACGACTGTCTCCGTGGCGCAATTGGCTAGCGCGATCGGCTGTTAACCGAGAGGTTGGAAGTTGGAGCCCACCCGGTGGTGGTGCGGCGATTTTTTTCCTTTTGGCTGATAGCTCCGAAGAAATGTTCTGACGGTGGTGAGAGTGGAGCACGACTGTCTCCATGGCGCAATTGGCTATGTGATCGGCTGTCAACTGAAGAGGTTGGAGGTTCGAGTCCCGCGGGAGTGGTGTATTGCTTTTTTTTGGGCTGATAGCTTTGAAGATGTGTTCTGATGGTGGTAAGAGTGGAGCACGACTGTCTCCGTGGCGCAATTGGCTAGCGCTATCGGCTGTTAACCGACAGGTTGGAGGTTGGGGCCCACCTGGTGGTGGTGCGGCGCTTTTTTTTCTTTGGGCTGATAGCTTTGAAGATATGTTCTGATGGTGGTGAGAGTGGAGCACGACTGTCTCCGTGGCGCAATTAGCTAGCGCGATCGGCTGTTAACCGAAAGATTGAAGGTACGAGCCCACCCGGTGGTGGTGCGGCGCTTTTTTTTCTTTGGGCTGATAGCTTTGAAGATATGTTCTGATGGTGGTGAGAGTGGAGCAGGACTGTCTCCGTGGCGCAATCGGCTAAGGCGATCGGCTGTTAACCGAAAGGTTGGAGGTACGAGCCCTCCCGGGAGTGGCGTGTTGCTTTTTTTATTTTGGGCTGATAGCTTTGAAGTTATGTTCTGAAGGTGGTGAGAGTGTAGCACGACTGTCTCCGTGGCGCAATTTGCTAGCGCGATCGGCTGTTAACCGAAAGGTTGGAGGTACGAGCCCACCTGGTGGTGGTGCGGCGCTTTTTTTTCTTTGGGCTGATAGCTTTGAAGATATGTTCTGATGGTGGTGAGAGTGGAGCACGACTGTCTCCATGGCGCAATTGGCTATTCGATCGGCTGTTAACTGAAAGGTTTGAGGTTCGAGCCCTTCCGGGAGTGGTGTGTTGCTTTTTTTATTTTGGGCTGATAGCTTTGAAGATATGTAATGATGGTGGTGAGAGTGGAGCACGACTGTCTCCGTGGCGCAATTGGCTAGCGCGATCGGCTGTTAACCGAAAGTTTGGAGGTACGAGCCCACCCGGTGGTGGTGCGGCGCTTTTTTTTCTTTGGGCTGATAGCTTTGAAGATATGTTCTGATGGTGGTGAGAGTGGAGCACGACTGTCTCCATGGCGCAATTGGCTATTCGATCGGCTGTTAACTGAAAGAATTGAGGTTCGAGCCCTTCCAGGAGTGGTGCAGCGCTTTTTTTTCTTTGGGCTGATAGCTTTGAAGAAATGTTCTGATGGTGGTGAGAGTTGAGCACGTCTGTCTCCGTGGCGCAATTGGCTAGCGCGGTCGGCTGTTAATCGAAAGGTTGGAGGTTCGAACCCTCCCGAGAGTGGTGTGTTGCTTTTTTATTTTTTACTGATAGCTTTGAAAATATGTTTAATGGTGGTGAGTGTGGAGCAGGACTGTCCCCATGACGCAATTGGCCAGCTCGATCGCCTGTTAACCGAAAGGTTGGAGGTACGAGCCCACCCGGTGGAGGTGCGGCGCTTTTTTTTCTTTGGACTGATAGCTTTGAAGATATGTCCTGATGGTGGTGAGAGTGGAGCACGACTGTCTCCGTGGCGGAATTGGCTAGCGCGATCGACTGTTAACTGAAAGGTTGGATGTTCGAGCCCTCCCGGGAGTAGTGTGTTGCTTTTTTTTCTTTGGGCTGATAGCTTCGAAGATATGTTCTGATGGTGGTGAGAGTGGAGCAGGACTGTCTCCGTGGCGCAATTGGCTGCCGCGATCGGCTGTTAACCGAAAGGTTGGAGGTTCGAGCCCACCCGGTGGTGGTGCGGCGCTTTTTTTCCTTTGGGCTGATAGCTCTGAAGAAATCTTCTGACGGTGGTGAGAGTGAAGCACGACTGTCTTCGTGGCGCAATTGGCTATGCGATCGGCTGTTAACTGAAAGGTTGGAGGTTCGAGCCCTCCCGGGAGTGGTGTGTTGCTTTTTTTTCTTTGGGCTGATAGCTTTCAAAATATGTTCTGATGGTGGTGAGTGTGGAGCAGGACTGTCTCCGTGAAGCAATTGGCTAGAGCGATCGGCTGTTAACCGAAAGGTTGGAGGTACGAGCCCACCCGGTGGAGGTGCGGCGCTTTTTTTTCTTTGGGCTGATAGCTCTGAAGAAATGTTCTGACGGTGGTGTGAGTGGAGCACGACTGTCTCCGCGGCGCAATTGGCTAGCACGATCGGCTGTTAACCGAAAGGTTGGAGGTTGGAGCCCTCCCGGGAGTGTTGTGTTGCTTTTTTTATTTTGGGCTGATAGCTTTGAAAATATGTTCTGATGGTGGTGAGTGTGGAGCAGGACTGTCTCCGTGGCGCAATTGGCTAGCGCGATCGGCTGTAAACCGAAAGGTTGGAGGTACGAGCCTACCCGGTGGAGGTGCGGCGCTTTTTTTTCTTTGGGCTGATAGCTTTGAAGATATGTTCTGATGGTGGTGAGAGTGGAGCACGACTGTCTTCGTGGCGCAATCGGCTAACGCGATCGGCTGTTAACCGAAAGTTTGGAGGTGCGAGACCTCCCGGGAGTGGTGTGTTGCTTTTTTTATTTTGGGCTGATAGCTTTGAAGATATGTTCTGATGGTGGTGAGAGTGGAGCACGACTGTCTCCGTGGCGCAATTGGCTAGCGCGATCGGCTGTTAACCGAAAGGTTGGAGGTACGAGCCCACCCGGTGGTGGTGCGGCGCTTTTTTTTCTTTGGGCTGATAGCTTTGAAGATATGTTCTGATGGTGTTGAGAGTGGAGCACGACTGTCTCCATGGCGCAATTGGCTATTCAATCGGCTGTTCACTGAAAGGTTTGAGGTTCGAGCCCTTCCGGGAGCGGTGTGTTGCTTTTTTTATTTTGGGCTGATAGCTTTGAAGATATGTAATGATGGTGGTGAGAGTGGAGCACGACTGTCTCCGTGGCGCAATTGGCTAGTGCGATCGGCTGTTAACCGAAAGGTTGGAGGTACGAGCCCACCCGGTGGTGGTGCGGCGCTTGTTTTTCTTTGGGCTGATAGCTTTGAAGATATGTTCTGATGGTGGTGAGAGTGGAGCACGACTGTCTCCGTGGCGCAATTGGCTAGCGCGATCAGCTGTTAACCGAAAGGTTAGAGGTACGAGCCCACCCGCTGGTGGTGCGGCGCTTTTTTTTCTTTGGGCTGATAGCTCTGAAGAAATGTTCTGACGGTGGTGTTAGTGGAGCACGACTGTCTTCCGTGGCGCAATTGGCAGCGCGATCGGCTGTTATCCGAAAGGTTGGAGGTTCGAGCCCTCCCGGTGGAGGTGCGGCGCTTTTTTTTCTTTGGGCTGATAGCTTTGGAGATATGTTCGTATGGTGGTGAGAGTGGAGCGCGACTGTCTCCGTGGCGCAATTGGCTAGCGCGATCGGCTGTTAACCGAGAGGTTGGAAGTTGGAGCCCACCCGGTGGTGGTGCGGCAATTTTTTTCCTTTTGGCTGATAGCTCTGAAGAAATGTTCTGACGGTGGTGAGAGTGGAGCACGACTGTCTCCATGACGCAATTGACTATGCGATCGGCTGTCAACTGAAAGGTTGGAGGTTCGAGTCCCGCGGGAGTGGTGTATTGCTTTTTTTTCTTTGGGCTGATAGCTTTGAAGATGTGTTCTGATGGTGGTAAGAGTGGAGCACGACTGTCTCCGTGGCGCAATTGGCTAGCGCTATCGGCTGTTACCCGAAAGGTTGAAGGTTCGGGCCCACCTGGTGGTGGTGCGGCGCTTTTTTTTCTTTGGGCTGATAGCTTTGAAGATATGTTCTGATGGTGGTGAGAGTGGAACACGACTGTCTCCGTGGCGCATTTGGCTAGCGCGGTCGGCTGTTAACCGAAAGGTTGCAGGTACGAGCCCTCCCGGGAGTGGTGTCTTGCTTTTTTTATTTCGGCCTGAAAGCTATGAAGATATGTTCTGATGCTGGTGAGAGTG
Source organism: Rhipicephalus microplus (assembly GCF_043290135.1). NCBI lineage: Eukaryota > Metazoa > Arthropoda > Arachnida > Ixodida > Ixodidae > Rhipicephalus > Rhipicephalus microplus. The sequence continues at coordinate 7,503,758 of NC_134701.1, forward strand.
GAGCCCGACTCTCCGTGGGGCAATCGGCTAGCGCGATCGACTGTTAACTGAAAGGTTGGAGGTTCGAGCCCTCCCGGGAGTAGTGTGTTGCTTTTTTTTCTTTGGGCTGATAGCTTCGAAGATATGTTCTGATGGTGGTGAGAGTGGAGCAGGACTGTCTCCGTGGCGCAATTGGCTGCCGCGATCGGCTGTTAACCGAAAGGTTGGAGGTACGAGCCCACCCGGTGGTGGTGAGGCGCTTTTTTTTCTTTGGGCTGATAGCTTTGAAGATATGTTTAGATGGTGGTGAGAGTGGAGCACGACTGTCTCCGTGGCGCAATTGGCTAGCGCGATCGGCTGTTAACCGAAAGGTTGGAGGTTCGAGCCCACCCGGTGGTGGTGCGGCGCTTTTTTTCCTTTGGGCTGATAGCTCTGAAGAAATCTTCTGACGGTGGTGAGAGTGAAGCACGACTGTCTTCGTGGCGCAATTGGCTATGCGATCGGCTGTTAACTGAAAGGTTGGAGGTTCGAGCCCTCCCGGGAGTGGTGTGTTGCTTTTTTTTCTTTGGGCTGATAGCTTTCAAAATATGTTCTGATGGTGGTGGGTGTGGAGCAGGACTGTCTCCGTGGCGCAATCGGCTAAGGCGATCGGCTGTTAACCGAAAGGTTGGAGGTACGAGCCCTCCCGGGAGTGGCGTGTTGCTTTTTTTATTTTGGGCTGATAGCTTTGAAGTTATGTTCTGATGGTGGTGAGAGTGTAGCACGACTGTCTCCGTGGCGCAATTTGCTAGCGCGATCGGCTGTTAACCGAAAGGTTGGAGGTACGAGCCCACCTGGTGGTGGTGCGGCGCTTTTTTTTCTTTGGGCTGATAGCTTTGAAGATATGTTCTGATGGTGGTGAGAGTGGAGCACGACTGTCTCCATGGCGCAATTGGCTATTCGATCGGCTGTTAACTGAAAGGTTTGAGGTTCGAGCCCTTCCGGGAGTGGTGTGTTGCTTTTTTTATTTTGGGCTGATAGCTTTGAAGATATGTAATGATGGTGGTGAGAGTGGAGCACGACTGTCTCCGTGGCGCAATTGGCTAGCGCGATCGGCTGTTAACCGAAAGTTTGGAGGTACGAGCCCACCCGGTGGTGGTGCGGCGCTTTTTTTTCTTTGGGCTGATAGCTTTGAAGATATGTTCTGATGGTGGTGAGAGTGGAGCACGACTGTCTCCATGGCGCAATTGGCTATTCGATCGGCTGTTAACTGAAAGAATTGAGGTTCGAGCCCTTCCAGGAGTGGTGCGGCGCTTTTTTTTCTTTGGGCTGATAGCTTTGAAGAAATGTTCTGATGGTGGTGAGAGTTGAGCACGTCTGTCTCCGTGGCGCAATTGGCTAGCGCGGTCGGCTGTTAATCGAAAGGTTGGAGGTTCGAACCCTCCCGAGAGTGGTGTGTTGCTTTTTTTATTTTTTACTGATAGCTTTGAAAATATGTTTAATGGTGGTGAGTGTGGAGCAGGACTGTCCCCATGACGCAATTGGCCAGCTCGATCGCCTGTTAACCGAAAGGTTGGAGGTACGAGCCCACCCGGTGGAGGTGCGGCGCTTTTTTTTCTTTGGACTGATAGCTTTGAAGATATGTCCTGATGGTGGTGAGAGTGGAGCACGACTGTCTCCGTGGCGGAATTGGCTAGCGCGATCGACTGTTAACTGAAAGGTTGGATGTTCGAGCCCTCCCGGGAGTAGTGTGTTGCTTTTTTTTCTTTGGGCTGATAGCTTCGAAGATATGTTCTGATGGTGGTGAGAGTGGAGCAGGACTGTCTCCGTGGCGCAATTGGCTGCCGCGATCGGCTGTTAACCGAAAGGTTGGAGGTACGAGCCCACCCGGTGGAGGTGCGGCGCTTTTTTTTCTTTGGGCTGATAGCTTTGAAGATATGTTCTGATGGTGGTGAGAGTGGAGCACGACTGTCTCCGTGGCGCAATTGGCTAGCGCGATCGGCTGTTAACCGAAAGGTTGGAGGTTCGAGCCCACCCGGTGGTGGTGCGGCGCTTTTTTTCCTTTGGGCTGATAGCTCTGAAGAAATCTTCTGACGGTGGTGAGAGTGAAGCACGACTGTCTTCGTGGCGCAATTGGCTATGCGATTGGCTGTTAACTGAAAGGTTGGAGGTTCGAGCCCTCCCGGGAGTGGTGTGTTGCTTTTTTTTTCTTTGGGCTGATAGCTTTCAAAATATGTTCTGATGGTGGTGAGTGTGGAGCAGGACTGTCTCCGTGAAGCAATTGGCTAGAGCGATCGGCTGTTAACCGAAAGGTTGGAGGTACGAGCCCACCCGGTGGAGGTGCGGCGCTTTTTTTTCTTTGGGCTGATAGCTCTGAAGAAATGTTCTGACGGTGGTGTGAGTGGAGCACGACTGTCTTCGTGGCGCAATCGGCTAACGCGATCGGCTGTTAACCGAAAGTTTGGAGGTGCGAGACCTCCCGGGAGTGGTGTGTTGCTTTTTTTATTTTGGGCTGATAGCTTTGAAGATATGTTCTGATGGTGGTGAGAGTGGAGCACGACTGTCTCCGTGGCGCAATTGGCTAGCGCGATCGGCTGTTAACCGAAAGGTTGGAGGTACGAGCCCACCCGGTGGTGGTGCGGCGCTTTTTTTTCTTTGGGCTGATAGCTTTGAAGATATGTTCTGATGGTGTTGAGAGTGGAGCACGACTGTCTCCATGGCGCAATTGGCTATTCAATCGGCTGTTCACTGAAAGGTTTGAGGTTCGAGCCCTTCCGGGAGCGGTGTGTTGCTTTTTTTATTTTGGGCTGATAGCTTTGAAGATATGTAATGATGGTGGTGAGAGTGGAGCACGACTGTCTCCGTGGCGCAATTGGCTAGTGCGATCGGCTGTTAACCGAAAGGTTGGAGGTACGAGCCCACCCGGTGGTGGTGCGGCGCTTGTTTTTCTTTGGGCTGATAGCTTTGAAGATATGTTCTGATGGTGGTGAGAGTGGAGCACGACTGTCTCCGTGGCGCAATTGGCTAGCGCGATCAGCTGTTAACCGAAAGGTTAGAGGTACGAGCCCACCCGCTGGTGGTGCGGCGCTTTTTTTTCTTTGGGCTGATAGCTCTGAAGAAATGTTCTGACGGTGGTGTTAGTGTAATAATACTGATTGTTGGCCTAGTTGGTATTTACTTGTGTTAGTGGAGCACGACTGTCTTCCGTGGCGCAATTGGCAGCGCGATCGGCTGTTATCCGAAAGGTTGGAGGTTCGAGCCCTCCCGGTGGAGGTGCGGCGCTTTTTTTTCTTTGGGCTGATAGCTTTGGAGATATGTTCGTATGGTGGTGAGAGTGGAGCGCGACTGTCTCCGTGGCGCAATTGGCTAGCGCGATCGGCTGTTAACCGAGAGGTTGGAGGTACGAGCCCACCCGGTGGTGGTGCGGCGCTTGTTTTTCTTTGGGCTGATAGCTTTGAAGATATGTTCTGATGGTGGTGAGAGTGGAGCACGACTGTCTCCGTGGCGCAATTGGCTAGCGCGATCAGCTGTTAACCGAAAGGTTAGAGGTACGAGCCCACCCGCTGGTGGTGCGGCGCTTTTTTTTCTTTGGGCTGATAGCTCTGAAGATGTGTTCTGATGGTGGTAAGAGTGGAGCACGACTGTCTCCGTGGCGCAATTGGCTAGCGCTATCGGCTGTTACCCGAAAGGTTGAAGGTTCGGGCCCACCTGGTGGTGGTGCGGCGCTTTTTTTTCTTTGGGCTGATAGCTTTGAAGATATGTTCTGATGGTGGTGAGAGTGGAACACGACTGTCTCCGTGGCGCATTTGGCTAGCGCGGTCGGCTGTTAACCGAAAGGTTGCAGGTACGAGCCCTCCCGGGAGTGGTGTGTTGCTTTTTTTATTTCGGCCTGAAAGCTATGAAGATATGTTCTGATGCTGGTGAGAGTGGAGCCCGACTCTCCGTGGGGCAATCGGCTAGCGCGATCGACTGTTAACTGAAAGGTTGGATGTTCGAGCCCTCCCGGGAGTAGTGTGTTGCTTTTTTTTCTTTGGGCTGATAGCTTCGAAGATATGTTCTGATGGTGGTGAGAGTGGAGCAGGACTGTCTCCGTGGCGCAATTGGCTGCCGCGATCGGCTGTTAACCGAAAGGTTGGAGGTTCGAGCCCACCCGGTGGTGGTGCGGCGCTTTTTTTCCTTTGGGCTGATAGCTCTGAAGAAATCTTCTGACGGTGGTGAGAGTGAAGCACGACTGTCTTCGTGGCGCAATTGGCTATGCGATCGGCTGTTAACTGAAAGGTTGGAGGTTCGAGCCCTCCCGGGAGTGGTGTGTTGCTTTTTTTTCTTTGGGCTGATAGCTTTCAAAATATGTTCTGATGGTGGTGAGTGTGGAGCAGGACTGTCTCCGTGAAGCAATTGGCTAGCGCAATCGGCTGTTAACCGAAAGGTTGGAGGTACGAGCCCACCCGGTGGAGGTTCGGCGCTTTTTTTTCTTTGGGCTGATAGCTCTGAAGAAATGTTCTGGCGGTGGTGTGAGTGGAGCACGACTGTCTCCGCGGCGCAATTGGCTAGCGCGATCGGCTGTTAACCGAAAGGTTGGAGGTTGGAGCCCTCCCGGGAGTGTTGTGTTGCTTTTTTTATTTTGGGCTGATAGCTTTGAAAATATGTTCTGATGGTGGTGAGTGTGGAGCAGGACTGTCTCCGTGGCGCAATTGGCTAGCGCGATCGGCTGTTAACCGAAAGGTTGGAGGTTGGAGCCCTCCCGGGAGTGTTGTGTTGCTTTTTTTATTTTGGGCTGATAGCTTTGAAAATATGTTCTGATGGTGGTGAGTGTGGAGCAGGACTGTCTCCGTGGCGCAATTGGCTAGCGCGATCGGCTGTAAACCGAAAGGTTGGATGTACGAGCCTACCCGGTGGAGGTGCGGCGCTTTTTTTTCTTTGGGCTGATAGCTTTGAAGATATGTTCTGATGGTGGTGAGAGTGGAGCACGACTGTCTTCGTGGCGCAATCGGCTAACGCGATCGGCTGTCAACTGAAAGGTTGGAGGTTCGAGTCCCGCGGGAGTGGTGTATTGCTTTTTTTTCTTTGGGCTGATAGCTTTGAAAATGTGTTCTGATGGTGGTAAGAGTGGAGCACGACTGTCTCCGTGGCGCAATTGGCTAGCGCTATCGGCTGTTACCCGAAAGGTTGGAGGTTCGGGCCCACCTGGTGGTGGTGCGGCGCTTTTTTTTCTTTGGGCTGATAGCTTTGAAGATATGTTCTGATGGTGGTGAGAGTGGAGCACGACTGTCTCCGTGGCGCATTTGGCTAGCGCGATCGGCTGTTAACCGAAAGGTTGCAGGTACGAGCCCTCCCGGGAGTAGTGTGTTGCTTTTTTTATTTCGGCCTGAAAGCTATGAAGATATGTTCTGATGCTGGTGAGAGTGGAGCCCGACTCTCCGTGGGGCAATCGGCTAGCGCGATCGACTGTTAACTGAAAGGTTGGATGTTCGAGCCCTCCCGGGAGTAGTGTGTTGCTTTTTTTTCTTTGGGCTGATAGCTTCGAAGATATGTTCTGATGGTGGTGAGTGTGGAGCAGGACTGTCTCCGTGAAGCAATTGGCTAGCGCGATCGGCTGTTAACCGAAAGGTTGGAGGTACGAGCCCACCCGGTGGAGGTGCGGCGCTTTTTTTTCTTTGGGCTGATAGCTCTGAAGAAATGTTCTGACGGTGGTGTGAGTGGAGCACGACTGTCTCCGCGGCGTAATTGGCTAGCGCGATCGGCTGTTAACCGAAAGGTTGGAGGTTGGAGCCCTCCCGGGAGTGTTGTGTTGCTTTTTTTATTTTGGGCTGATAGCTTTGAAAATATGTTCTGATGGTGGTGAGTGTGGAGCAGGACTGTCTCCGTGGCGCAATTGGCTAGCGCGATCGGCTGTAAACCGAAAGGTTGGATGTACGAGCCTACCCGGTGGAGGTGCGGCGCTTTTTTTTCTTTGGGCTGATAGCTTTGAAGATATGTTCTGATGGTGGTGAGAGTGGAGCACGACTGTCTTCGTGGCGCAATCGGCTAACGCGATCGGCTGTTAACCGAAAGGTTGGAGGTGCGAGCCCTCCCGGGAGTGGTGTGTTGCTTTTTTATTTTGGGGTGATAGCTTTGAAGATATGTTCTGATGGTGGTGAGAGTGGAGCACGACTGTCTCCGTGGCGCAATTGGCTAGCGCGATCGGCTGTTAACCGAAAGGTTGGAGGTACGAGCCCACCCGGTGGTGGTGCGGCGCTTTTTTTTCTTTGGGCTGATAGCTTTGAAGATATGTTCTCATGGTGGTGAGAGTGGAGCACGACTGTCTCCATGGCGCAATGGGCTATTCAATCGGCTGTTCACTGAAAGGTTTGAGGTTCGAGCCCTTCCGGGAGCGGTGTGTTGCTTTTTTTATTTTGGGCTGATAGCTTTGAAGATATGTAATGATGGTGGTGAGAGTGGAGCACGACTGTCTCCGTGGCGCAATTGGCTAGCGCGATCGGCTGTTAACCGAAAGGTTGGAGGTACGAGCCCACCCGGTGGTGTTGCGGCGCTTGTTTTTCTTTGGGCTGATGGCTTTGAAGATATGTTCTGATGGTGGTGAGAGTGGAGCACGACTGTCTCAGTGGCGCAATTGGCTAGCGCGATCAGCTGTTAACCGAAAGGTTAGAGGTACGAGCCCACCCGCTGGTGGTGCGGCGCTTTTTTTTCTTTGGGCTGATAGCTCTGAAGAAATGTTCTGACGGTGGTGTTAGTGGAGCACGACTGTCTTCCGTGGCGCAATTGGCAGCGCGATCGGCTGTTATCCGAAAGGTTGGAGGTTCGAGCCCTCCCGGTGGAGGTGCGGCGCTTTTTTTTCTTTGGGCTGATAGCTTTGAAGATATGTTCTGATGGTGGTGAGAGTGGAGCGCGACTGTCTCCGTGGCGCAATTGGCTAGCGCGATCGGCTGTTAACCGAGAGGTTGGAAGTTGGAGCCCACCCGGTGGTGGTGCGGCAATTTTTTTCCTTTTGGCTGATAGCTCTGAAGAAATGTTCTGACGGTGGTGAGAGTGGAGCACGACTGTCTCCATGGCGCAATTGACTATGCGATCGGCTGTCAACTGAAAGGTTGGAGGTTCGAGTCCCGCGGGAGTGGTGTATTGCTTTTTTTTCTTTGGGCTGATAGCTTTGAAGATGTGTTCTGATGGTGGTAAGAGTGGAGCACGACTGTCTCCGTGGCGCAATTGGCTAGCGCTATCGGCTGTTAACCGAAAGGTTGCAGGTACGAGCCCTCCCGGGAGTGGTGTGTTGCTTTTTTTATTTCGGCCTGAAAGCTATGAAGATATGTTCTGATGCTGGTGAGAGTGGAGCCCGACTCTCCGTGGGGCAATCGGCTAGCGCGATCGGCTGTTAACCGAAAGGTTGGAGGTACGAGCCCACGCAGTGGTGGTGCGGCGCTTTTTTTTCTTTGGGCTGATAGCTTTGAAGATATGTTCTGATGGTGGTGAGAGTGGAGCACGACTGTCTCCGTGGCGCAATAGGCTATTCGATCGGCTGTTAACTGAAAGGTTGGATGTTCGAGCCCTCCCGGGAGTAGTGTGTTGCTTTTTTTTCTTTGGGCTGATAGCTTCGAAGATATGTTCTGATGGTGGTGAGAATGGAGCAGGACTATCTCCGTGGCGCAATTGGCTATGCGATCGGCTCTTAACTGAAAGGTTGGAGGTTCGAGCCCTCCCGGGAGTAGTGTGTTGCTTTTTTTCTTTGGGCTGATAGCTTTCAAAATATGTTCTGATGGTGGTGAGTGTGGAGCAGGACTGTCTCCGTGAAGCAATTGGCTAGCGCGATCGGCTGTTAACCGAAAGGTTGGAGGTACGAGCACACCCGGTGGAGGTGCGGCGCTTTTTTTTCTTTGGGCTGATAGCTCTGAAGAAATGTTCTGACGGTGGTGTGAGTGGAGAACGACTGTCTCCGCGGCGCAATTGGCTAGCGCGATCGGCTGTTAACCGAAAGGTTGGAGGTTCGAGCCCTCCCGGGAGTGGTGTGTTGCTTTTTTTATTTTGGGCTGATAGCTTTGAAAATATGTTCTGATGGTGGTGAGTGTGGAGCAGGACTGTCTCCGTGGCGCAATTGGCTAGCGCTATCGGCTGTAAACCGAAAGGTTGGAGGTACGAGCCTACCCGGTGGAGGTGCGGCGCTTTTTTTTCTTTGGGCTGATAGCTTTGAAGATATGTTCTGATGGTGGTGAGAGTGGAGCACGACTGTCTCCGTGGCGCAATCGGCTAACGCGATCGGCTGTTAACCGAAAGGTTGGAGGTGCGAGCCCTCCCGGGAGTGGTGTGTTGCTTTTTTTATTTTGGGCTGATAGCTTTGAAGATATGTTCTGATGGTGGTGAGAGTGGAGCACGACTGTCTCCGTGGCGCAATTGGCTAGCGCGATCGGCTGTTAACCGAAAGGTTGGAGGTACGAGCCCACCCGGTGGTGGTGCGGCGCTTTTTTTTCTTTGGGCTGATAACTTTGAAGATATGTTCTAATGGTGGTGAGAGTGGAGCACGACTGTCTCCATGGCGCAATTGGCTATTCAATCGGCTGTTCACTGAAAGGTTTGAGGTTCGAGCCCTTCCGGGAGCGGTGTGTTGCTTTTTTTATTTTGGGCTGATAGCTTTGAAGATATGTAATGATGGTGGTGAGAGTGGAGCACGACTGTCTCCGTGGCGCAATTGGCTAGCGCGGGCGGCTGTTAACCGAAAGGTTGGAGGTACGAGCCCACCCGGTGGTGGTGTGGCGCTTGTTTTTCTTTGGGCTTATAGCTTTGAAGATATGTTCTGATGGTGGTGATAGTGGAGCACGACTGTCTCCGTGGCGCAATTGGCTAGCGCGATCAGCTGTTAACCGAAAGGTTAGAGGTACGAGCCCACCCGCTGGTGGTGCGGCGCTTTTTTTTCTTTGGGCTGATAGCTCTGAAGAAATGTTCTGACGGTGGTGTGAGTGGAGCACGACTGTCTCCGTGGCGCAATTGGCTAGCGCGATCGGCTGTTATCCGAAAGGTTGGAGGTTCGAGCCCTCCCGGTGGAGGTGCGGCGCTTTTTTTCTTTGGGCTGATAGCTTTGAAGATATGTTCTGATGGTGGTGAGAGTGGAGCGCGACTGTCTCCGTGGCGCAATTGGCTAGCGCGATCGGCTGTTAACCGAAAGGTTGGAAGTTGGAGCCCACCCGGTGGTGGTGCGGCGATTTTTTTCTTTTGGCTGATAGCTCTGAAGAAATGTTCTGACGGTGGTGAGAGTGGAGCACGACTGTCTCCATGGCGCAATTGACTATGCGATCGGCTGTCAACTGAAAGGTTGGAGGTTCGAGTCCCGCGGGAGTTGTGTATTGCTTTTTTTTCTTTGGGCTGATAGCTTTGAAGATGTGTTCTGATGGAGGTAAGAGTGGAGCACGACTGTCTCCGTGGCGCAATTGGCTAGCGCTATCGGCTGTTAACCGAAAGGTTGGAGGTTCGGGCCCACCTGGTGGTGGTGCGGCGCTTTTTTTTCTTTGGGCTGATAGCTTTGAAGATATGTTCTGATGGTGGTGAGAGTGGAGCACGACTGTCTACGTGGCGCAATTGGCTAGCGCGATCGGCTGTTAACCGAGAGGTTGGAAGTTGGAGCCCACCCGGTGGTGGTGCGGCGATTTTTTTCCTTTTGGCTGATAGCTCTGAAGAAATGTTCTGACGGTGGTGAGAGTGGAGCACGACTGTCTCCATGGCGCAATTGACTATGCGATCGGCTGTCAACTGAAAGGTTGGAGGTTCGAGTCCCGCGGGAGGTGTGTATTGCTTTTTTTTCTTCGGGCTGATAGCTTTGAAGATATGTTCTGATGGTGGTGAGAGTGGAGCGCGACTGTCTCCGTGGCGCAATTGGCTAGCGCGATCGGCTGTTAACCGAAAGGTTGGAGGTACGAGCCCACCCGGTGGTGGTGCGGTGCTTTTTTTTCTTTGGGCTGATAGCTTTGAAGATATGTTCTGATGGTGGTGAGAGTGGAGCAGGACTGTCTCCGAGGCGCAATCGGCTAACGCGATCGGCTGTTAACCAAAAGGCTGGAGGTACGAGCCCTCCCGGGAGTGGTGTGTTGCTTTTTATATTTTGGGCCGATAGCTTTGAAGATACGTTCTGATGGTGGTGAGAGTGGAGCACGACTGTCTCCGTGGCGCAATTGGCTAGCGCGATCGGCTGTTAACCGAAAGGTTGGAGGTACGAGCCCACCTTGTGGTGGTGCGGCGCTTTCTTTTCTTTGGGCTGATAGCTTTGAAGATATGTTCTGATGGTGGTGACAGTGGAGCACGACTGTCTTCAAGGCGCAATTGGCTATTCGATCGGCTGTTAACTGAAAGGTTTGAGGTTCGAGCCCTTCCGGGAGTGGTGTGTTGCTTTTTTTTTATTTTGGGCTGATAGCTTTGAAGATATGTAATGATGGTGGTGAGAGTGGAGCACGACTGTCTCCGTGGCGCAATTGGCTAGCGCGATCGGCTGTTAACCAAAAGGTTGGAGGTACGAGCCCACCCGGTGGTGGTGCGGCGCTTTTTTTTTCTTTGGGCTGATAGCTTTGAAGATGTGTTCTGATGGTGGTAAGAATGGAGCACGACTGTCTCCGCGGCGCAATTGGCTAGCGCTATCGGCTGGTAACCGAAAGGTTGGAGGTTCGGGCCCACCTGGTGGTGGTGCGGCGCTTTTTTTTCTTTGGGCTGATAGCTTTGAAGATATGTTCTGATGGAGGTGAGAGTGGAGCACGACTGTCTCCGTGGCGCAATTGGCTAGCGCGATCGGCTGTTAACCGAAAGGTTGGAGGTACGAGCCCACCCGGTGGTGGTGCGGCGCTTTTTTTTCTTTGGGCTGATAGCTTTGAAGATATGTTCTGATGGTGGTGAGAGTGGAGCAGGACTGTCTCCGAGGCGCAATCGGCTAACGCGATCGGCTGTTAACCGAAAGGCTGGAGGTACGAGCCCTCCCGGGAGTGGTGTGTTGCTTTTTATATTTTGGGCCGATAGCTTTGAAGATACGTTCTGATGGTGGTGAGAGTGGAGCACGACTGTCTCCGTGGCGCAATTGGCTAGCGCGATCGGCTGTTAACCGAAAGGTTGGAGGTACGAGCCCACCTGGTGGTTGTGCGGCGCTTTCTTTTCTTTGGGCTGATAGCTTTGAAGATATGTTCTGATGGTGGTGAGAGTGGAGCACGACTGTCTTCAAGGCGCAATTGGCTATTGGATCGGCTGTTAACTGAAAGGTTTGAGGTTCGAGCTCTTCCGGGAGTGGTGTGTTGCTTTTTTTTATTTTGGGCTGATAGCTTTGAAGATATGTAATGATGGTGGTGAGAGTGGAGCACGATTGTCTCCGTGGCGCAATTGGCTAGCGCGATCGGCTGTTAACCAAAAGGTTGAGGTACGAGCCCACCCGGTGGTGGTGCGGCGCTTTTTTTTCTTTGGGCTGATAGCTTTGAAGATATGTTCTGATGGTGTTGAGAGTGGACCAGGACTGTCTCCGTGGCGCAATGGGTTAGCGCGATCAGCTGTTAACCGAAAGGTTGGAGGTACGAGCCCACCCGGTGGTGGTGCGGCGCTTGTTATTCTTTGGGCTGATAGCTTTGAAAATATGTTCTGATGGTGGTGAGTGTGGAGCAGGACTGTCTCCGTGGCGCAATTGGCTAGCGCGATCGGCCTTAAACCGAAAGGTTGGTGGTACGAGCCTACCCGGTGGAGGTGCGGCGCTTTTTTTTCTTTGGGCTGATAGCTTTGAAGATATGTTCTGATGGTGGTGAGAGTGGAGCACGACTGTCTTCGTGGCGCAATCGGCTAACGCGATCGGCTGTTAACCGAAAGGTTGGAGGTGCGAGCCCTCCCGGGAGTGGTGTGTTGCTTTTTTTATTTTGGGCTGATAGCTTTGAAGATATGTTCTGATGGTGCTGAGAGTGGAGCACGACTGTCTCTGTGGCGCAATTGGCTAGCGCGATCGGCTGTTAACCGAAAGGTTGGAGGTACGAGCCCACCCGGTGGTGGTGCGGCGCTTTTTTTTCTTTGGGCTGATAGCTTTGAAGATATGTTCTGATGGTGGTGAGAGTGGAGCACGACTGTCTCCATGGCGCAATCGGCTATTCAATCGGCTGTTCACTGAAAGGTTTGAGGTTCGAGCCCTTCCGGGAGCGGTGTGTTGCTTTTTTTATTTTGGGCTGATAGCTTTGAAGATATGTAATGATGGTGGTGAGAGTGGAGCACGACTTTCTCCGTGGCGCAATTGGCTAGCGCGATCGGCTGTTAACCGAAAGGTTGGAGGTACGAGCCCACCCGGTGGTGGTGCGGCGCTTGTTTTTCTTTGGGCTGATAGCTTTGAAGATATGTTCTGATGGTGGTGAGAGTGGAGCACGACTGTCTCCGTGGCGCAATTGGCTAGCGCGATCAGCTGTTAACCGAAAGGTTAGAGGTACGAGCCCACCCGCTGGTGGTGCGGCGCTTTTTTTCTTTGGGCTGATAGCTCTGAAGAAATGTTCTGACGGTGGTGTTAGTGGAGCACGACTGTCTTCCGTGGCGCAATTAGCAGCGCGATCGGCTGTTATCCGAAAGGTTGGAGGTTCGAGCCCTCCCGGTGGAGGTGCGGCGCTTTTTTTTCTTTGGGCTGATAGCTTTGAAGATATGTTCTGATGGTGGTGAGAGTGGAGCGCGACTGTCTCCGTGGCGCAATTGGCTAGCGCGATCGGCTGTTAACCGAGAGGTTGGAAGTTGGAGCCCACCCGGTGGTGGTGCGGCAATTTTTTTCCTTTTGGCTGATAGCTCTGAAGAAATGTTCTGACGGTGGTGAGAGTGGAGCACGACTGTCTCCATGGCGCAATTGACTATGCGATCGGCTGTCAACTGAAAGGTTGGAGGTTCGAGTCCCGCGGGAGATGTGTATTGCTTTTTTTTCTTTGGGCTGATAGCTTTGAAGATGTGTTCTGATGGTGGTAAGACTGGAGCACGACTGTCTCCGTGGCGCAATTGGCTAGCGCTATCGGCTGTTACCCGAAAGGTTGGAGGTTCGGGCCCACCTGGTGGTGGTGCGGCGCTTTTTTTTCTTTGGGCTGATAGCTTTGAAGATATGTTCTGATGGTGGTGAGAGTGGAGCACGACTGTCTCCGTGGCGCATTTGGCTAGCGCGATCGGCTGTTAACCGAAAGGTTGCAGGTACGAGCCCTCCCGGGAGTGTTGTGTTGCTTTTTTATTTTGGGCTGATAGCTTTGAAGATATGTAATGATGGTGGTGAGAGTGGAGCACGACTGTCTCTGTGGCGCAATTGGCTAGCGCGATCGGCGGTTAACCGAAAGGTTGGAGGTTCGAGCCCTCCCGGGAGTGGTGTGTTGCTTTTTTTTATTTTGGGCTGATAGCTTTGAAAATATGTTCTGATGGTGGTGAGTGTGGAGCAGGACTGTCTCCGTGGCGCAATTGGCTAGCGCGATCGGCTGTTAACCGAAAGGTTGGAGGTACGAGCCTACCCGGTGGAGGTGCGGCGCTTTTTTTCTTTGGGCTGATAGCTTTGAAGATATGTTCTGATGGTGGTGAGAGTGGAGCACGACTGTCTTCGTGGCGCAATTGGCTAGCGCGATCGGCTGTTAACCGAGAGGTTGACAGTTGGAGCCCACCCGGTGGTGGTGCGGCGATTTTTTTCCTTTTGGCTGATAGCTTTGAAGATATGTTCTGATGGTGGTGAGAGTGGAGCAGGACTGTCTCCGTGGCGCAATCGGCTAACGCGATCGGCTGTTAACCGAAAGGTTGGAGGTACGAGCCCTCCCGGGAGTGGTGTGTTGCTTTTTTTTCTTTGGGCTGATAGCTTTGAAGATATGTTCTGATGGTGGTGAGAGTGGAGCACGACTGTCTCCGTGGCGCAATAGGCTATTCGATCGGCTGTTAACTGAAAGGTTGGATGTTCGAGCCCTCCCGGGAGTAGTGTGTTGCTTTTTTTTTCTTTGGGCTGATAGCTTCGAAGATATGTTCTGATTGTGGTGAGAATGGAGCAGGACTATCTCCGTGGCGCAATTGGCTATGCGATCGGCTCTTAACTGAAAGGTTGGAGGTTCGAGCCCTCCCGGGAGTAGTGTGTTGCTTTTTTTCTTTGGGCTGATAGCTTTCAAAATATGTTCTGATGGTGGTGAGTGTGGAGCAGGACTGTCTCCGTGAAGCAATTGGCTAGCGCGATCGGCTGTTGACCGAAAGGTTGGAGGTACGAGCACACCCGGTGGAGGTGCGGCGCTTTTTTTTCTTTGGGCTGATAGCTCTGAAGAAATGTTCTGACGGTGGTGTGAGTGGAGAACGACTGTCTCCGCGGCGCAATTGGCTAGCGCGATCGGCTGTTAACCGAAAGGTTGGAGGTTCGAGCCCTCCCGGGAGTGGTGTGTTGCTTTTTTTATTTTGGGCTGATAGATTTGAAAATATGTTCTGATGGTGGTGAGTGTGGACCAGGACTGTCTCCGTGGCGCAATTGGCTAGCGCTATCGGCTGTAAACCGAAAGGTTGGAGGTACGAGCCTACCCGGTGGAGGTGCGGCGCTTTTTTTTCTTTGGGCTGATAGCTTTGAAGATATGTTCTGATGGTGGTGAGAGTGGAGCACGACTGTCTCCGTGGCGCAATCGGCTAACGCGATCGGCTGTTAACCGAAAGGTTGGAGTTGCGAGCCCTCCCGGGAGTGGTGTGTTGCTTTTTTTATTTTGGGCTGATAGCTTTGAAGATATGTTCTGATGGGGGTGAGAGTGGAGCACGACTGTCTCCGTGGCGCAATTGGCTAGCGCGATCGGCTGTTAACCGAAAGGTTGGAGGTACGGGCCCACCCGGTGGTGGTGCGGCGCTTTTTTTTCTTTGGGCTGATAGCTTTGAAGATATGTTCTGATGGTGGTGAGAGTGGAGCACGACTGTCTCCATGGCGCAATTGGCTATTCAATCGGCTGTTCACTGAAAGGTTTGAGGTTCGAGCCCTTCCGGGAGCGGTGTGTTGCTTTTTTTATTTTGGGCTGATAGCTTTGAAGATATGTAATGATGGTGGTGAGAGTGGAGCACGACTGTCTCCGTGGCGCAATTGGCTAGCGCGATCGGCTGTTAACCGAAAGGTTGGAGGTACGAACCCACCCGGTGGTGGTGTGGCGCTTGTTTTTCTTTGGGCTGATAGCTTTGAAGATATGTTCTGATGGTGGTGAGAGTGGAGCACGACTGTCTCCGTGGCGCAATTGGCTAGCCCGATCAGCTGTTAACCGAAAGGTTAGAGGTACGAGCCCACCCGCTGGTGGTGCGGCGCTTTTTTTCTTTGGGTGATAGCTCTGAAGAAATGTTCTGACGGTGGTGGGAGTGGAGCACGACTGTCTCCGTGGCGCAATTGGCTAGCGCGATCGGCTGTTATCCGAAAGGTTGGAGGTTCGAGCCCTCCCGGTGGAGGTGCGGCGCTTTTTTTCTTTGGGCTGATAGCTTTGAAGATATGTTCTGATGGTGGTGAGAGTGGAGCGCGACTGTCTCCGTGGCGCAATTGGCTAGCGCGATCGGCTGTTAACCGAAAGGTTGGAAGTTGGAGCCCACCCGGTGGTGGTGCGGCGATTTTTTTCCTTTTGGCTGATAGCTCTGAAGAAATGTTCTGACGGTGGTGAGAGTGGAGCACGACTGTCTCCATGGCGCAATTGACTATGCGATCGGCTGTCAACTGAAAGGTTGGAGGTTCGAGTCCCGCGGGAGTTGTGTATTGCTTTTTTTTCTTTGGGCTGATAGCTTTGAAGATGTGTTCTGATGGTGGTAAGAGTGGAGCACGACTGTCTCCGTGGCGCAATTGGCTAGCGCTATCGGCTGTTAACCGAAAGGTTGGAGGTTCGGGCCCACCTGGTGGTGGTGCGGCGCTTTTTTTTCTTTGGGCTGATAGCTTTGAAGATATGTTCTGATGGTGGTGAGAGTGGAGCACGACTGTCTCCGTGGCGCAATTGGCTAGCGCGATCGGCTGTTAACCGAGAGGTTGGAAGTTGGAGCCCACCCGGTGGTGGTGCGGCGATTTTTTTCCTTTTGGCTGATAGCTCTGAGGAAATGTTCTGACGGTGGTGAGAGTGGAGCACGACTGTCTCCATGGCGCAATTGACTATGCGATCGGCTGTCAACTGAAAGGTTGGAGGTTCGAGTCCCGCGGGAGTTGTGTATTGCTTTTTTTTCTTTGGGCTGATAGCTTTGAAGATGTGTTCTGATGGTGGTAAGAGTGGAGCACGACTGTCTCCGTGGCGCAATTGGCTAGCGCTATCGGCTGGTAACCGAAAGGTTGGAGGTTCGGGCCCACCTGGTGGTGGTGCGGCGCTTTTTTTCTTTGGGCTGATAGCTTTGAAGATATGTTCTGATGGTGGTGAGAGTGGAGCACGACTGCCTCCGTGGCGCAATTGGCTAGCGCGATCGGCTGTTAACCGAAAGGTTGGAGGTACGAGCCCACCCGGTGGTGGTGCGGCGCTTTTTTTTCTTTGGGCTGATAGCTTTGAAGATATGTTCTGATGGTGGTGAGAGTGGAGCACGACTGTCTCCGTGGCGCAATTGGCTAGCGCGATCAGCTGTTAACCGAAAGGTTAGAGGTACGAGCCCACCCGCTGGTGGTGCGGCGCTTTTTTTTCTTTGGGCTGATAGCTCTGAAGAAATGTTCTGACGGTGGTGTTAGTGGAGCACGACTGTCTTCCGTGGCGCAATTGGCAGCGCGATCGGCTGTTATCCGAAAGGTTGGAGGTTCGAGCCCTCCCGGTGGAGGTGCGGCGCTTTTTTTTCTTTGGGCTGATAGCTTTGGAGATATGTTCGTATGGTGGTGAGAGTGGAGCGCGACTGTCTCCGTGGCGCAATTGGCTAGCGCGATCGGCTGTTAACCGAGAGGTTGGAAGTTGGAGCCCACCCGGTGGTGGTGCGGCAATTTTTTTCCTTTTGGCTGATAGCTCTGAAGAAATGTTCTGACGGTGGTGAGAGTGGAGCACGACTGTCTCCATGACGCAATTGACTATGCGATCGGCTGTCAACTGAAAGGTTGGAGGTTCGAGTCCCGCGGGAGTGGTGTATTGCTTTTTTTTCTTTGGGCTGATAGCTTTGAAGATGTGTTCTGATGGTGGTAAGAGTGGAGCACGACTGTCTCCGTGGCGCAATTGGCTAGCGCTATCGGCTGTTACCCGAAAGGTTGAAGGTTCGGGCCCACCTGGTGGTGGTGCGGCGCTTTTTTTTCTTTGGGCTGATAGCTTTGAAGATATGTTCTGATGGTGGTGAGAGTGGAACACGACTGTCTCCGCGGCGCATTTGGCTAGCGCGGTCGGCTGTTAACCGAAAGGTTGCAGGTACGAGCCCTCCCGGGAGTGGTGTGTTGCTTTTTTTATTTCGGCCTGAAAGCTATGAAGATATGTTCTGATGCTGGTGAGAGTGGAGCCCGACTCTCCGTGGGGCAATCAGCTAGCGCGATCGACTGTTAACTGAAAGGTTGGATGTTCGAGCCCTCCCGGGAGTAGTGTGTTGCTTTTTTTTCTTTGGGCTGATAGCTTCGAAGATATGTTCTGATGGTGGTGAGAGTGGAGCAGGACTGTCTCCGTGGCGCAATTGGCTGCCGCGATCGGCTGTTAACCGAAAGGTTGGAGGTACGAGCCCACCCGGTGGTGGTGAGGCGCTTTTTTTTCTTTGGGCTGATAGCTTTGAAGATATGTTTAGATGGTGGTGAGAGTGGAGCACGACTGTCTCCGTGGCGCAATTGGCTAGCGCGATCGGCTGTTAACCGAAAGGTTGGAGGTTCGAGCCCACCCGGTGGTGGTGCGGCGCTTTTTTTCCTTTGGGCTGATAGCTCTGAAGAAATCTTCTGACGGTGGTGAGAGTGAAGCACGACTGTCTTCGTGGCGCAATTGGCTATGCGATCGGCTGTTAACTGAAAGGTTGGAGGTTCGAGCCCTCCCGGGAGTGGTGTGTTGCTTTTTTTTCTTTGGGCTGATAGCTTTCAAAATATGTTCTGATGGTGGTGAGTGTGGAGCAGGACTGTCTCCGTGAAGCAATTGGCTAGCGCAATCGGCTGTTAACCGAAAGGTTGGAGGTACGAGCCCACCCGGTGGAGGTTCGGCGCTTTTTTTTCTTTGGGCTGATAGCTCTGAAGAAATGTTCTGGCGGTGGTGTGAGTGGAGCACGACTGACTCCGCGGCGCAATTGGCTAGCGCGATCGGCTGTTAACTGAAAGGTTGGAGGTTGGAGCCCTCCCGGGAGTGTTGTGTTGCTTTTTTTATTTTGGGCTGATAGCTTTGAAAATATGTTCTGATGGTGGTGAGTGTGGAGCAGGACTGTCTCCGTGGCGCAATTGGCTAGCGCGATCGGCTGTTAACCGAAAGGTTGGAGGTTGGAGCCCTCCCGGGAGTGTTGTGTTGCTTTTTTTATTTTGGGCTGATAGCTTTGAAAATATGTTCTGATGGTGGTGAGTGTGGAGCAGGACTGTCTCCGTGGCGCAATTGGCTAGCGCGATCGGCTGTAAACCGAAAGGTTGGATGTACGAGCCTACCCGGTGGAGGTGCGGCGCTTTTTTTTCTTTGGGCTGATAGCTTTGAAGATATGTTCTGATGGTGGTGAGAGTGGAGCACGACTGTCTTCGTGGCGCAATCGGCTAACGCGATCGGCTGTCAACTGAAAGGTTGGAGGTTCGAGTCCCGCGGGAGTGGTGTATTGCTTTTTTTTCTTTGGGCTGATAGCTTTGAAGATGTGTTCTGATGGTGGTAAGAGTGGAGCAGGACTGTCTCCGTGGCGCAATTGGCTAGCGCTATCGGCTGTTACCCGAAAGGTTGGAGGTTCGGGCCCACCTGGTGGTGGTGCGGCGCTTTTTTTTCTTTGGGCTGATAGCTTTGAAGATATGTTCTGATGGTGGTGAGAGTGGAGCACGACTGTCTCCGTGGCGCATTTGGCTAGCGCGATCGGCTGTTAACCGAAAGGTTGCAGGTACGAGCCCTCCCGGGAGTAGTGTGTTGCTTTTTTTATTTCGGCCTGAAAGCTATGAAGATATGTTCTGATGCTGGTGAGAGTGGAGCCCGACTCTCCGTGGGGCAATCGGCTAGCGCGATCGACTGTTAACTGAAAGGTTGGATGTTCGAGCCCTCCCGGGAGTAGTGTGTTGCTTTTTTTTCTTTGGGCTGATAGCTTCGAAGATATGTTCTGATGGTGGTGAGTGTGGAGCAGGACTGTCTCCGTGAAGCAATTGGCTAGCGCGATCGGCTGTTAACCGAAAGGTTGGAGGTACGAGCCCACCCGGTGGAGGTGCGGCGCTTTTTTTTCTTTGGGCTGATAGCTCTGAAGAAATGTTCTGACGGTGGTGTGAGTGGAGCACGACTGTCTCCGCGGCGTAATTGGCTAGCGCGATCGGCTGTTAACCGAAAGGTTGGAGGTTGGAGCCCTCCCGGGAGTGTTGTGTTGCTTTTTTTATTTTGGGCTGATAGCTTTGAAAATATGTTCTGATGGTGGTGAGTGTGGAGCAGGACTGTCTCCGTGGCGCAATTGGCTAGCGCGATCGGCTGTAAACCGAAAGGTTGGATGTACGAGCCTACCCGGTGGAGGTGCGGCGCTTTTTTTTCTTTGGGCTGATAGCTTTGAAGATATGTTCTGATGGTGGTGAGAGTGGAGCACGACTGTCTTCGTGGCGCAATCGGCTAACGCGATCGGCTGTTAACCGAAAGGTTGGAGGTGCGAGCCCTCCCGGGAGTGGTGTGTTGCTTTTTTATTTTGGGGTGATAGCTTTGAAGATATGTTCTGATGGTGGTGAGAGTGGAGCACGACTGTCTCCGTGGCGCAATTGGCTAGCGCGATCGGCTGTTAACCGAAAGGTTGGAGGTACGAGCCCACCCGGTGGTGGTGCGGCGCTTTTTTTTCTTTGGGCTGATAGCTTTGAAGATATGTTCTCATGGTGGTGAGAGTGGAGCACGACTGTCTCCATGGCGCAATGGGCTATTCAATCGGCTGTTCACTGAAAGGTTTGAGGTTCGAGCCCTTCCGGGAGCGGTGTGTTGCTTTTTTTATTTTGGGCTGATAGCTTTGAAGATATGTAATGATGGTGGTGAGAGTGGAGCACGACTGTCTCCGTGGCGCAATTGGCTAGCGCGATCGGCTGTTAACCGAAAGGTTGGAGGTACGAGCCCACCCGGTGGTGTTGCGGCGCTTGTTTTTCTTTGGGCTGATGGCTTTGAAGATATGTTCTGATGGTGGTGAGAGTGGAGCACGACTGTCTCAGTGGCGCAATTGGCTAGCGCGATCAGCTGTTAACCGAAAGGTTAGAGGTACGAGCCCACCCGGTGGTGGTGCGGCGCTTTTTTTTATTTGGGCTGATAACTTTGAAGATATGTTCTAATGGTGGTGAGAGTGGAGCACGACTGTCTCCATGGCGCAATTGGCTATTCAATCGGCTGTTCACTGAAAGGTTTGAGGTTCGAGCCCTTCCGGGAGCGGTGTGTTGCTTTTTTTATTTTGGGCTGATAGCTTTGAAGATATGTAATGATGGTGGTGAGAGTGGAGCACGACTGTCTCCGTGGCGCAATTGGCTAGCGCGGGCGGCTGTTAACCGAAAGGTTGGAGGTACGAGCCCACCCGGTGGTGGTGTGGCGCTTGTTCTTCTTTGGGCTTATAGCTTTGAAGATATGTTCTGATGGTGGTGATAGTGGAGCACGACTGTCTCCGTGGCGCAATTGGCTAGCGCGATCAGCTGTTAACCGAAAGGTTAGAGGTACGAGCCCACCCGCTGGTGGTGCGGCGCTTTTTTTTCTTTGGGCTGATAGCTCTGAAGAAATGTTCTGACGGTGGTGTGAGTGGAGCACGACTGTCTCCGTGGCGCAATTGGCTAGCGCGATCGGCTGTTATCCGAAAGGTTGGAGGTTCGAGCCCTCCCGGTGGAGGTGCGGCGCTTTTTTTCTTTGGGCTGATAGCTTTGAAGATATGTTCTGATGGTGGTGAGAGTGGAGCGCGACTGTCTCCGTGGCGCAATTGGCTAGCGCGATCGGCTGTTAACCGAAAGGTTGGAAGTTGGAGCCCACCCGGTGGTGGTGCGGCGATTTTTTTCTTTTGGCTGATAGCTCTGAAGAAATGTTCTGACGGTGGTGAGAGTGGAGCACGACTGTCTCCATGGCGCAATTGACTATGCGATCGGCTGTCAACTGAAAGGTTGGAGGTTCGAGTCCCGTGGGAGTTGTGTATTGCTTTTTTTTCTTTGGGCTGATAGCTTTGAAGATGTGTTCTGATGGAGGTAAGAGTGGAGCACGACTGTCTCCGTGGCGCAATTGGCTAGCGCTATCGGCTGTTAACCGAAAGGTTGGAGGTTCGGGCCCACCTGGTGGTGGTGCGGCGCTTTTTTTTCTTTGGGCTGATAGCTTTGAAGATATGTTCTGATGGTGGTGAGAGTGGAGCACGACTGTCTACGTGGCGCAATTGGCTAGCGCGATCGGCTGTTAACCGAGAGGTTGGAAGTTGGAGCCCACCCGGTGGTGGTGCGGCGATTTTTTTCCTTTTGGCTGATAGCTCTGAAGAAATGTTCTGACGGTGGTGAGAGTGGAGCACGACTGTCTCCATGGCGCAATTGACTATGCGATCGGCTGTCAACTGAAAGGTTGGAGGTTCGAGTCCCGCGGGAGGTGTGTATTGCTTTTTTTTCTTCGGGCTGATAGCTTTGAAGATATGTTCTGATGGTGGTGAGAGTGGAGCGCGACTGTCTCCGTTGCGCAATTGGCTAGCGCGATCGGCTCTTAACCGAAAGGTTGGAGGTACGAGCCCACCCGGTGGTGGTGCGGCGCTTTTTTTTCTTTGGGCTGATAGCTTTGAAGATATGTTCTGATGGTGGTGAGAGTGGAGCAGGACTGTCTCCGAGGCGCAATCGGCTAACGCGATCGGCTGTTAACCAAAAGGCTGGAGGTACGAGCCCTCCCGGGAGTGGTGTGTTGCTTTTTATATTTTGGGCCGATAGCTTTGAAGATACGTTCTGATGGTGGTGAGAGTGGAGCACGACTGTCTCCATGGCGCAATTGGCTAGCGCGATCGGCTGTTAACCGAAAGGTTGGAGGTACGAGCCCACCTTGTGGTGGTGCGGCGCTTTCTTTTCTTTGGGCTGATAGCTTTGAAGATATGTTCTGATGGTGGTGACAGTGGAGCACGACTGTCTCCGAGGCGCAATCGGCTAACGCGATCGGCTGTTAACCGAAAGGCTGGAGGTACGAGCCCTCCCGGGAGTGGTGTGTTGCTATTTATATTTTGGGCCGATAGCTTTGAAGATACGTTCTGATGGTGGTGAGAGTGGAGCACGACTGTCTCCGTGGCGCAATTGGCTAGCGCGATCGGCTGTTAACCGAAAGGTTGGAGGTACGAGCCCACCTGGTGGTTGTGCGGCGCTTTCTTTTCTTTGGGCTGATAGCTTTGAAGATATGTTCTGATGGTGGTGAGAGTGGAGCACGACTGTCTTCAAGGCGCAATTGGCTATTGGATCGGCTGTTAACTGAAAGGTTTGAGGTTCGAGCTCTTCCGGGAGTGGTGTGTTGCTTTTTTTTATTTTGGGCTGATAGCTTTGAAGATATGTAATGATGGTGGTGAGAGTGGAGCACGATTGTCTCCGTGGCGCAATTGGCTAGCGCGATCGGCTGTTAACCAAAAGGTTGAGGTACGAGCCCACCCGGTGGTGGTGCGGCGCTTTTTTTTCTTTGGGCTGATAGCTTTGAAGATATGTTCTGATGGTGTTGAGAGTGGACCAGGACTGTCTCCGTGGCGCAATGGGTTAGCGCGATCAGCTGTTAACCGAAAGGTTGGAGGTACGAGCCCACCCGGTGGTGGTGCGGCGCTTGTTATTCTTTGGGCTGATAGCTTTGAAAATATGTTCTGATGGTGGTGAGTGTGGAGCAGGACTGTCTCCGTGGCGCAATTGGCTAGCGCGATCGGCCTTAAACCGAAAGGTTGGAGGTACGAGCCTACCCGGTGGAGGTGCGGCGCTTTTTTTTCTTTGGGCTGATAGCTTTGAAGATATGTTCTGATGGTGGTGAGAGTGGAGCACGACTGTCTTCGTGGCGCAATCGGCTAACGCGATCGGCTGTTAACCGAAAGGTTGGAGGTGCGAGCCCTCCCGGGAGTGGTGTGTTGCTTTTTTTATTTTGGGCTGATTGCTTTGAAGATATGTTCTGATGGTGCTGAGAGTGGAGCACGACTGTCTCTGTGGCGCAATTGGCTAGCGCGATCGGCTGTTAACCGAAAGGTTGGAGGTACGAGCCCACCCGGTGGTGGTGCGGCGCTTTTTTTTCTTTGGGCTGATAGCTTTGAAGATATGTTCTGATGGTGGTGAGAGTGGAGCACGACTGTCTCCATGGCGCAATCGGCTATTCAATCGGCTGTTCACTGAAAGGTTTGAGGTTCGAGCCCTTCCGGGAGCGGTGTGTTGCTTTTTTTATTTTGGGCTGATAGCTTTGAAGATATGTAATGATGGTGGTGAGAGTGGAGCACGACTGTCTCCGTGGCGCAATTGGCTAGCGCGATCGGCTGTTAACCGAAAGGTTGGAGGTACGAGCCCACCCGGTGGTGGTGCGGCGCTTGTTTTTCTTTGGGCTGATAGCTTTGAAGATATGTTCTGATGGTGGTGAGAGTGGAGCACGACTGTCTCCGTGGCGCAATTGGCTAGCGCGATCAGCTGTTAACCGAAAGGTTAGAGGTACGAGCCCACCCGCTGGTGGTGCGGCGCTTTTTTTTCTTTGGGCTGATAGCTCTGAAGAAATGTTCTGACGGTGGTGTTAGTGGAGCACGACTGTCTTCCGTGGCGCAATTAGCAGCGCGATCGGCTGTTATCCGAAAGGTTGGAGGTTCGAGCCCTCCCGGTGGAGGTGCGGCGCTTTTTTTTCTTTGGGCTGATAGCTTTGAAGATATGTTCTGATGGTGGTGAGAGTGGAGCGCGACTGTCTCCGTGGCGCAATTGGCTAGCGCGATCGGCTGTTAACCGAGAGGTTGGAAGTTGGAGCCCACCCGGTGGTGGTGCGGCAATTTTTTTCCTTTTGGCTGATAGCTCTGAAGAAATGTTCTGACGGTGGTGAGAGTGGAGCACGACTGTCTCCATGGCGCAATTGACTATGCGATCGGCTGTCAACTGAAAGGTTGGAGGTTCGAGTCCCGCGGGAGTGGTGTATTGCTTTTTTTTCTTTGGGCTGATAGCTTTGAAGATGTGTTCTGATGGTGGTAAGACTGGAGCACGACTGTCTCCGTGGCGCAATTGGCTAGCGCTATCGGCTGTTACCCGAAAGGTTGGAGGTTCGGGCCCACCTGGTGGTGGTGCGGCGCTTTTTTTTCTTTGGGCTGATAGCTTTGAAGATATGTTCTGATGGTGGTGAGAGTGGAGCACGACTGTCTCCGTGGCGCATTTGGCTAGCGCGATCGGCTGTTAACCGAAAGGTTGCAGGTACGAGCCCTCCCGGGAGTGGTGTGTTGCTTTTTTCATTTCGGCCTGAAAGCTATGAAGATATGTTCTGATGCTGGTGAGAGTGGAGCCCGACTCTCCGTGGGGCAATCGGCTAGCGCGATCGGCTGTTAACCGAAAGGTTGGAGGTACGAGCCCACGCAGTGGTGGTGCGGCGCTTTTTTTTCTTTGGGCTGATAGCTTTGGAGATATGTTCTGATGGTGGTGAGAGTGGAGCACGACTGTCTCCGTGGCGCAATAGGCTATTCGATCGGCTGTTAACTGAAAGGTTGGATGTTCGAGCCCTCCCGGGAGTAGTGTGTTGCTTTTTTTTCTTTGGGCTGATAGCTTCGAAGATATGTTCTGATTGTGGTGAGAATGGAGCAGGACTATCTCCGTGGCGCAATTGGCTATGCGATCGGCTCTTAACTGAAAGGTTGGAGGTTCGAGCCCTCCCGGGAGTAGTGTGTTGCTTTTTTTCTTTGGGCTGATAGCTTTCAAAATATGTTCTGATGGTGGTGAGTGTGGAGCAGGACTGTCTCCGTGAAGCAATTGGCTAGCGCGATCGGCTGTTGACCGAAAGGTTGGAGGTACGAGCACACCCGGTGGAGGTGCGGCGCTTTTTTTTCTTTGGGCTGATAGCTCTGAAGAAATGTTCTGACGGTGGTGTGAGTGGAGAACGACTGTCTCCGCGGCGCAATTGGCTAGCGCGATCGGCTGTTAACCGAAAGGTTGGAGGTTCGAGCCCTCCCGGGAGTGGTGTGTTGCTTTTTTTATTTTGGGCTGATAGATTTGAAAATATGTTCTGATGGTGGTGAGTGTGGACCAGGACTGTCTCCGTGGCGCAATTGGCTAGCGCTATCGGCTGTAAACCGAAAGGTTGGAGGTACGAGCCTACCCGGTGGAGGTGCGGCGCTTTTTTTTCTTTGGGCTGATAGCTTTGAAGATATGTTCTGATGGTGGTGAGAGTGGAGCACGACTGTCTCCGTGGCGCAATCGGCTAACGCGATCGGCTGCTAACCGAAAGGTTGGAGTTGCGAGCCCTCCCGGGAGTGGTGTGTTGCTTTTTTTATTTTGGGCTGATAGCTTTGAAGATATGTTCTGATGGGGGTGAGAGTGGAGCACGACTGTCTCCGTGGCGCAATTGGCTAGCGCGATCGGCTGTTAACCGAAAGGTTGGAGGTACGAGCCCACCCGGTGGTGGTGCGGCGCTTTTTTTTCTTTGGGCTGATAGCTTTGAAGATATGTTCTGATGGTGGTGAGAGTGGAGCACGACTGTCTCCATGGCGCAATTGGCTATTCAATCGGCTGTTCACTGAAAGGTTTGAGGTTCGAGCCCTTCCGGGAGCGGTGTGTTGCTTTTTTTATTTTGGGCTGATAGCTTTGAAGATATGTAATGATGGTGGTGAGAGTGGAGCACGACTGTCTCCGTGGCGCAATTGGCTAGCGCGATCGGCTGTTAACCGAAAGGTTGGAGGTACGAGCCCACCCGGTGGTGGTGTGGCGCTTGTTTTTCTTTGGGCTGATAGCTTTGAAGATATGTTCTGATGGTGGTGAGAGTGGAGCACGACTGTCTCCGTGGCGCAATTGGCTAGCGCGATCAGCTGTTAACCGAAAGGTTAGAGGTACGAGCCCACCCGCTGGTGGTGCGGCGCTTTTTTTCTTTGGGTGATAGCTCTGAAGAAATGTTCTGACGGTGGTGGGAGTGGAGCACGACTGTCTCCGTGGCGCAATTGGCTAGCGCGATCGGCTGTTATCCGAAAGGTTGGAGGTTCGAGCCCTCCCGGTGGAGGTGCGGCGCTTTTTTTCTTTGGGCTGATAGCTTTGAAGATATGTTCTGATGGTGGTGAGAGTGGAGCGCGACTGTCTCCGTGGCGCAATTGGCTAGCGCGATCGGCTGTTAACCGAAAGGTTGGAAGTTGGAGCCCACCCGGTGGTGGTGCGGCGATTTTTTTCCTTTTGGCTGATAGCTCTGAAGAAATGTTCTGACGGTGGTGAGAGTGGAGCACGACTGTCTCCATGGCGCAATTGACTATGCGATCGGCTGTCAACTGAAAGGTTGGAGGTTCGAGTCCCGCGGGAGTTGTGTATTGCTTTTTTTTCTTTGGGCTGATAGCTTTGAAGATGTGTTCTGATGGTGGTAAGAGTGGAGCACGACTGTCTCCGTGGCGCAATTGGCTAGCGCTATCGGCTGTTAACCGAAAGGTTGGAGGTTCGGGCCCACCTGGTGGTGGTGCGGCGCTTTTTTTTCTTTGGGCTGATAGCTTTGAAGATATGTTCTGATGGTGGTGAGAGTGGAGCACGACTGTCTCCGTGGCGCAATTGGCTAGCGCGATCGGCTGTTAACCGAGAGGTTGGAAGTTGGAGCCCACCCGGTGGTGGTGCGGCGATTTTTTTCCTTTTGGCTGATAGCTCTGAAGAAATGTTCTGACGGTGGTGAGAGTGGAGCACGACTGTCTCCATGGCGCAATCGACTATGCGATCGGCTGTCAACTGAAAGGTTGGAGGTTCGAGTCCCGCGGGAGTTGTGTATTGCTTTTTTTTCTTTGGGCTGATAGCTTTGAAGATGTGTTCTGATGGTGGTAAGAGTGGAGCACGACTGTCTCCGTGGCGCAATTGGCTAGCGCTATCGGCTGGTAACCGAAAGGTTGGAGGTTCGGGCCCACCTGGTGGTGGTGCGGCGCTTTTTTTCTTTGGGCTGATAGCTTTGAAGATATGTTCTGATGGTGGTGAGAGTGGAGCACGACTGTCTCCGTGGCGCAATTGGCTAGCGCGATCGGCTGTTAACCGAAAGGTTGGAGGTACGAGCCCACCCGGTGGTGGTGCGGCGCTTTTTTTTCTTTGGGCTGATAGCTTTGAAGATATGTTCTGATGGTGGTGAGAGTGGAGCAGGACTGTCTCCGAGGCGCAATCGGCTAACGCGATCGGCTGTTAACCGAAAGGCTGGAGGTACGAGCCCTCCCGGGAGTGGTGTGTTGCTTTTTATATTTTGGGCCGATAGCTTTGAAGATACGTTCTGATGGTGGTGAGAGTGGAGCACGACTGTCTCCGTGGCGCAATTGGCTAGCGCGATTGGCTGTTAACCGAAAGGTTGGAGGTACGAGCCCACCTGGTGGTGGTGCGGCGCTTTCTTTTCTTTGGGCTGATAGATTTGAAGATATGTTCTGATGGTGGTGAGAGTGGAGCACGACTGTCTTCAAGGCGCAATTGGCTATTCGATCGGCTGTTAACTGAAAGGTTTGAGGTTCGAGCCCTTCCGGGAGTGGTGTGTTGCTTTTTTTTATTTTGGGCTGATAGCTTTGAAGATATGTAATGATGGTGGTGAGAGTGGAGCACGGCTGTCTCCGTGGCGCAATTGGCTAGCGCGATCGGCTGTTAACCAAAAGGTTGGAGGTAGGAGCCCACCCGGTGGTGGCGCGGCGCTTTTTTTTCTTTGGGCTGATAGCTTTGAAGATATGTTCTGATGGTGTTGAGAGTGGAGCAGGACTGTCTCCGTGGCGCAATGGGTTAGCGCGATCAGCTGTTAACCGAAAGGTTGGAGGTACGAGCCCACCCGGTGGTGGTGCGGCGCTTGTTATTCTTTGGGCTGATAGCTTTGAAGATATGTTCTGATGGTGGTGAGAGTGGAGCAGGACTGTCTCCGAGGCGCAATCGGCTAACGCGATCGGCTGTCAACCGAAAGGCTGGAGGTACGAGCCCTCCCGGGAGTGGTGTGTTGCTTTTATATTTTGGGCTGATAGCTTTGAAGATACGTTCTGATGGTAGTGAGAGTGGAGCACGGCTGTCTTCATGGCGCAAGTGGCTAGCGCGATCGGCTGTTAACCGAAAGGTTGGAGGTACGAGCCCTTCCGGGAGTGGTGCGGCGCTTTTTTTTCTTTGGGCTGATAGCTTTGAAGAAATGTTCTGATGGGAGTGAGAGTTGAGCACGTCGGTCTCCGTGGTGCAATTGGCTAGCGCGGTTGGCTGTTAACCGAAAGTTTGGAGGTTCGAGCCCTCCCGGGAGTGGTGTGTTGCTTTTTTTATTTTTTGCTGATAGCTTTGAAAATATGTTTTGATGGTGGTGAGTGTGGAGCAGGACTGTCTCCGTGACGCAATTGGCTAGCTCGATCGGCTGTTAACCGAAAGGTTGGAGGTACGCGCCCACCCGGTGGAGGTGCGGCGCTTTTTTTTCTTTGGACTGATAGCTTTGAAGATATGTCCTGATGGTGGTGAGAGTGGAGCACGACTGTCTCCGTGGAGCAATTGGCTAGCGCGATCGACTGTTAACCGAGAGTTTGGAGGTTCGAACCCACCCGGTGGTGGTGCGGTGATTTTTTTTCTTTGGGCTGATAGCTCTGAAAAAATGTTCAGACAGTGGTGAGAGTGGAGCACGGCTGTCTTTATGGCGCAAGTGGCTATGCGATCGGCTGTTAACTGAAAAGTTGGAGGTTCCAGCCCTCCCGGGAGTGGTTTGTTGCTTTTTTTGGGCTGATAGCTTAGAAGATATGTTCTGATGGTGGTGAGAGTGGAGCACGACTGTCTCCATGGCGCAATTTGCTAGCGCGATCGGCTGTTAACCGAAAGGTTTGAGGTACGAGCCCACACGGTGGTGGTCCGGCACTTTTTTTTTTATTTGGACTGATAGCTCTGAAGGAATGTTCTGACGGTGGTGAGAGTGGAGCACGACTGTCTCCGTGGCGCAATTGGCTATGCGAAAGGCTGTTAACCGCAAGGTTGGAGGTTCGAGCCCTCCAGGGAGTGGTGTGTTGCTTTTTTTTCTTTGGGCTGATAGCTTTGAAGATATGTTCTGATGCTGGTGAGAGTGGAGCACGACTGTCTCCGTGGCGCAATCGGCTAGCGCGATCGGCTGTTAACCAAAAGGTTGGAGGTACGAGCCCACGCAGTGGTGGTACGGCGCTTTTTTTCTTTGGGCTGATAGCTTTGAAGATATGTCCTGATGGTGGTGAGAATGGAGCACGACAGTCTCCGTGGCGCAATTGGCTATTCGATAGGCTGTTAACTTAAAGGTTGGATGTTCGAGCCCTCCCGGGAGTAGTGTGTTGCTATTTTTTCTTTGGGCTGATAGCTTCGAAGATATGTTCTGATGGTGGTGAGAGTGGAGCACGACTGTCTCCGTGGCGCAATTGGCTAGCGCGATCGGCTGTTAACCGAAAGGTTGGAGGCACGAGCCCACCCGGTGGTGGTGCGGCGCTTTTTTTTTCTTTGGGCTGATAGCTTTGAAGATATGTTCTGATGGTGGTGAGAGTGGAGCACGACTGTCTCCACGGCGCAATTGGCTATTCAATCGGCTGTTCACTGAAAGGTTTGAGGTTCGAGCCCTTCTGGGAGCGGTGTGTTGCTTTTTTTATTTTGGGCTGATAGCTTTGAAGATATGTAATGATGGTGGTGAGAGTGGAGCACGACTGTCTCAGTGGCGCAATTGGCTAGCGCGATCGGCTGTTAACCGAAAGGTTGGAGGTACGAGCCCACCCGGTGGTGGTGCGGCGCTTGTTTTTCTTTGGGCTAATAGCTTTGAAGATATGTTCTGATGGTGGTGAGAGTGGAGCACGACTGTCTCCGTGGCGCAATTGGCTAGCGCGATCAGCTGTTAACCGAAAGGTTAGAGGTACGAGCCCACCCGCTGGTGGTGCGGCGCTTTTTTTTCTTTGGGCTGATAGCTCTGAAGAAATGTTCTGACGGTGGTGTGAGTGGAGCACGACTGTCTCCGTGGCGCAATTGGCTAGCGCGATCGGCTGTTATCCGAAAGGTTGGAGGTTCGAGCCCTCCCGGTGGAGGTGCGGCGCTTTTTTTCTTTGGGCTGATAGCTTTGAAGATATGTTCTGATGGTGGTGAGAGTGGAGCGCGACTGTCTCCGTGGCGCAGTTGGCTAGCGCGATCGGCTGTTAACCGAAAGGTTGGAAGTTGGAGCCCACCCGGCGGTGGTGCGGCGATTTTTTTCCTTGTGACTGATAGCTCTGAAGAAATGTTCTGACGGTGGTGAGAGTGGAGCACGACTGTCTCCATGGCGCAATTGACTATGCGATCGGCTGTCAGCTGAAAGCTTGGAGGTTCGAGTCCCGCGGGAGTTGTGTATTGCTTTTTTTTCTTTGGGCTGATAGCTTTGAAGATGTGTTCTGATGGTGGTAAGAGTGGAGCACGACTGTCTCCGTGGCGCAATTGGCTAGCGCTATCGGCTGTTAACCGAAAGGTTGGAGGTTCGGGCCCACCTGGTGGTGGTGCGGCGCTTTTTTTTCTTTGGGCTGATAGCTTTGAAGATATGTTCTGATGGTGGTGAGAGTGGAGCACGACTGTCTCCTTGGCGCAATTGGCTAGCGCGTTTGGCTGTTAACCGAGAGGTTGGAAGTTGGAGCCCACCCGGTGGTGGTGCGGCGATTTTTTTCCTTTTGGCTGATAGCTCTGAAGAAATGTTCTGACGGTGGTGAGAGTGGAGCACGACTGTCTCCATGGCGCAATTGACTATGCGATCGGCTGTCAACTGAAAGGTTGGAGGTTCGAGTCCCGCGGGAGTGGTGTATTGCTTTTTTTCTTTGGGCTGATAGCTTTGAAGATGTGTTCTGATGGTGGTAAGAGTGGAGCACGACTGTCTCCGTGGCGCAATTGGCTAGCGCTATCGGCTGGTAACCGAAAGGTTGGAGGTTCGGGCCCACCTGGTGGTGGTGCGGCGATTTTTTTCCTTTTGGCTGATAGCTCTGAAGAAATGTTCTGACGGTGGTGAGAGTGGAGCACGACTGTCTCCGTGGCGCAATTGGCTAGCGCGATCGGCTGTTAACCGAAAGGTTGGAGGTACGAGCCCACCTGGTGGTGGTGCGGCGCTTTTTTTTCTTTGGGCTGATAGCTTTGAAGATATGTTCTGATGGTGGTGAGAGTGGAGCAGGACTGTCTCCGAGGCGCAATCGGCTAACGCGATCGGCTGTTAACCGAAAGGCTGGAGGTACGAGCCCTCCCGGGAGTGGTGTGTTGCTTTTTATATTTTGGGCCGATAGCTTTGAAGATACGTTCTGATGGTGGTGAGAGTGGAGCACGACTGTCTCCGTGGCGCAATTGGCTAGCGCGATCGGCTGTTAACCGAAAGGTTGGAGGTACGAGCCCACCTGGTGGTTGTGCGGCGCTTTCTTTTCTTTGGGCTGATAGCTTTGAAGATATGTTCTGATGGTGGTGAGAGTGGAGCACGACTGTCTTCAAGGCGCAATTGGCTATTGGATCGGCTGTTAACTGAAAGGTTTGAGGTTCGAGCTCTTCCGGGAGTGGTGTGTTGCTTTTTTTTATTTTGGGCTGATAGCTTTGAAGATATGTAATGATGGTGGTGAGAGTGGAGCACGATTGTCTCCGTGGCGCAATTGGCTAGCGCGATCGGCTGTTAACCAAAAGGTTGAGGTACGAGCCCACCCGGTGGTGGTGCGGCGCTTTTTTTTCTTTGGGCTGATAGCTTTGAAGATATGTTCTGATGGTGTTGAGAGTGGACCAGGACTGTCTCCGTGGCGCAATGGGTTAGCGCGATCAGCTGTTAACCGAAAGGTTGGAGGTACGAGCCCACCCGGTGGTGGTGCGGCGCTTGTTATTCTTTGGGCTGATAGCTTTGAAAATATGTTCTGATGGTGGTGAGTGTGGAGCAGGACTGTCTCCGTGGCGCAATTGGCTAGCGCGATCGGCCTTAAACCGAAAGGTTGGAGGTACGAGCCTACCCGGTGGAGGTGCGGCGCTTTTTTTTCTTTGGGCTGATAGCTTTGAAGATATGTTCTGATGGTGGTGAGAGTGGAGCACGACTGTCTTCGTGGCGCAATCGGCTAACGCGATCGGCTGTTAACCGAAAGGTTGGAGGTGCGAGCCCTCCCGGGAGTGGTGTGTTGCTTTTTTTATTTTGGGCTGATAGCTTTGAAGATATGTTCTGATGGTGCTGAGAGTGGAGCACGACTGTCTCTGTGGCGCAATTGGCTAGCGCGATCGGCTGTTAACCGAAAGGTTGGAGGTACGAGCCCACCCGGTGGTGGTGCGGCGCTTTTTTTTCTTTGGGCTGATAGCTTTGAAGATATGTTCTGATGGTGGTGAGAGTGGAGCACGACTGTCTCCATGGCGCAATCGGCTATTCAATCGGCTGTTCACTGAAAGGTTTGAGGTTCGAGCCCTTCCGGGAGCGGTGTGTTGCTTGTTTTATTTTGGGCTGATAGCTTTGAAGATATGTAATGATGGTGGTGAGAGTGGAGCACGACTGTCTCCGTGGCGCAATTGGCTAGCGCGATCGGCTGTTAACCGAAAGGTTGGAGGTACGAGCCCACCCGGTGGTGGTGCGGCGCTTGTTTTTCTTTGGGCTGATAGCTTTGAAGATATGTTCTGATGGTGGTGAGAGTGGAGCACGACTGTCTCCGTGGCGCAATTGGCTAGCGCGATCAGCTGTTAACCGAAAGGTTAGAGGTACGAGCCCACCCGCTGGTGGTGCGGCGCTTTTTTTTCTTTGGGCTGATAGCTCTGAAGAAATGTTCTGACGGTGGTGTTAGTGGAGCACGACTGTCTTCCGTGGCGCAATTAGCAGCGCGATCGGCTGTTATCCGAAAGGTTGGAGGTTCGAGCCCTCCCGGTGGAGGTGCGGCGCTTTTTTTTCTTTGGGCTGATAGCTTTGAAGATATGTTCTGATGGTGGTGAGAGTGGAGCGCGACTGTCTCCGTGGCGCAATTGGCTAGCGCGATCGGCTGTTAACCGAGAGGTTGGAAGTTGGAGCCCACCCGGTGGTGGTGCGGCAATTTTTTTCCTTTTGGCTGATAGCTCTGAAGAAATGTTCTGACGGTGGTGAGAGTGGAGCACGACTGTCTCCATGGCGCAATTGACTATGCGATCGGCTGTCAACTGAAAGGTTGGAGGTTCGAGTCCCGCGGGAGTGGTGTATTGCTTTTTTTTCTTTGGGCTGATAGCTTTGAAGATGTGTTCTGATGGTGGTAAGACTGGAGCACGACTGTCTCCGTGGCGCAATTGGCTAGCGCTATCGGCTGTTACCCGAAATGTTGGAGGTTCGGGCCCACCTGGTGGTGGTGCGGCGCTTTTTTTTCTTTGGGCTGATAGCTTTGAAGATATGTTCTGATGGTGGTGAGAGTGGAGCACGACTGTCTCCGTGGCGCATTTGGCTAGCGCGATCGGCTGTTAACCGAAAGGTTGCAGGTACGAGCCCTCCCGGGAGTGGTGTGTTGCTTTTTTCATTTCGGCCTGAAAGCTATGAAGATATGTTCTGATGCTGGTGAGAGTGGAGCCCGACTCTCCGTGGGGCAATCGGCTAGCGCGATCGGCTGTTAACCGAAAGGTTGGAGGTACGAGCCCACGCAGTGGTGGTGCGGCGCTTTTTTTCTTTGGGCTGATAGCTTTGAAGATATGTTCTGATGGTGGTGAGAGTGGAGCACGACTGTCTCCGTGGCGCAATAGGCTATTCGATCGGCTGTTAACTGAAAGGTTGGATGTTCGAGCCCTCCCGGGAGTAGTGTGTTGCTTTTTTTTTCTTTGGGCTGATAGCTTCGAAGATATGTTCTGATTGTGGTGAGAATGGAGCAGGACTATCTCCGTGGCGCAATTGGCTATGCGATCGGCTCTTAACTGAAAGGTTGGAGGTTCGAGCCCTCCCGGGAGTAGTGTGTTGCTTTTTTTCTTTGGGCTGATAGCTTTCAAAATATGTTCTGATGGTGGTGAGTGTGGAGCAGGACTGTCTCCGTGAAGCAATTGGCTAGCGCGATCGGCTGTTGACCGAAAGGTTGGAGGTACGAGCACACCCGGTGGAGGTGCGGCGCTTTTTTTCTTTGGGCTGATAGCTCTGAAGAAATGTTCTGACGGTGGTGTGAGTGGAGAACGACTGTCTCCGCGGCGCAATTGGCTAGCGCGATCGGCTGTTAACCGAAAGGTTGGAGGTTCGAGCCCTCCCGGGAGTGGTGTGTTGCTTTTTTTATTTTGGGCTGATAGATTTGAAAATATGTTCTGATGGTGGTGAGTGTGGACCAGGACTGTCTCCGTGGCGCAATTGGCTAGCGCTATCGGCTGTAAACCGAAAGGTTGGAGGTACGAGCCTACCCGGTGGAGGTGCGGCGCTTTTTTTTCTTTGGGCTGATAGCTTTGAAGATATGTTCTGATGGTGGTGAGAGTGGAGCACGACTGTCTCCGTGGCGCAATCGGCTAACGCGATCGGCTGTTAACCGAAAGGTTGGAGTTGCGAGCCCTCCCGGGAGTGGTGTGTTGCTTTTTTTATTTTGGGCTGATAGCTTTGAAGATATGTTCTGATGGGGGTGAGAGTGGAGCACGACTGTCTCCGTGGCGCAATTGGCTAGCGCGATCGGCTGTTAACCGAAAGGTTGGAGGTACGAGCCCACCCGGTGGTGGTGCGGCGCTTTTTTTTCTTTGGGCTGATAGCTTTGAAGATATGTTCTGATGGTGGTGAGAGTGGAGCACGACTGTCTCCATGGCGCAATTGGCTATTCAATCGGCTGTTCACTGAAAGGTTTGAGGTTCGAGCCCTTCCGGGAGCGGTGTGTTGCTTTTTTTATTTTGGGCTGATAGCTTTGAAGATATGTAATGATGGTGGTGAGAGTGGAGCACGACTGTCTCCGTGGCGCAATTGGCTAGCGCGATCGGCTGTTAACCGAAAGGTTGGAGGTACGAGCCCACCCGGTGGTGGTGTGGCGCTTGTTTTTCTTTGGGCTGATAGCTTTGAAGATATGTTCTGATGGTGGTGAGAGTGGAGCACGACTGTCTCCGTGGCGCAATTGGCTAGCGCGATCAGCTGTTAACCGAAAGGTTAGAGGTACGAGCCCACCCGCTGGTGGTGCGGCGCTTTTTTTCTTTGGGTGATAGCTCTGAAGAAATGTTCTGACGGTGGTGGGAGTGGAGCACGACTGTCTCCGTGGCGCAATTGGCTAGCGCGATCGGCTGTTATCCGAAAGGTTGGAGGTTCGAGCCCTCCCGGTGGAGGTGCGGCGCTTTTTTTCTTTGGGCTGATAGCTTTGAAGATATGTTCTGATGGTGGTGAGAGTGGAGCGCGACTGTCTCCGTGGCGCAATTGGCTAGCGCGATCGGCTGTTAACCGAAAGGTTGGAAGTTGGAGCCCACCCGGTGGTGGTGCGGCGATTTTTTTCCTTTTGGCTGATAGCTCTGAAGAAATGTTCTGACGGTGGTGAGAGTGGAGCACGACTGTCTCCATGGCGCAATTGACTCGGCGATCGGCTGTCAACTGAAAGGTTGGAGGTTCGAGTCCCGCGGGAGTTGTGTATTGCTTTTTTTTCTTTGGGCTGATAGCTTTGAAGATGTGTTCTGATGGTGGTAAGAGTGGAGCACGACTGTCTCCGTGGCGCAATTGGCTAGCGCTATCGGCTGTTAACCGAAAGGTTGGAGGTTCGGGCCCACCTGGTGGTGGTGCGGCGCTTTTTTTTCTTTGGGCTGATAGCTTTGAAGATATGTTCTGATGGTGGTGAGAGTGGAGCACGACTGTCTCCGTGGCGCAATTGGCTAGCGCGATCGGCTGTTAACCGAGAGGTTGGAAGTTGGAGCCCACCCGGTGGTGGTGCGGCGATTTTTTTCCTTTTGGCTGATAGCTCTGAAGAAATGTTCTGACGGTGGTGAGAGTGGAGCACGACTGTCTCCATGGCGCAATTGACTATGCGATCGGCTGTCAACTGAAAGGTTGGAGGTTCGAGTCCCGCGGGAGTTGTGTATTGCTTTTTTTTCTTTGGGCTGATAGCTTTGAAGATGTGTTCTGATGGTGGTAAGAGTGGAGCACGACTGTCTCCGTGGCGCAATTGGCTAGCGCTATCGGCTGGTAACCGAAAGGTTGGAGGTTCGGGCCCACCTGGTGGTGGTGCGGCGCTTTTTTTCTTTGGGCTGATAGCTTTGAAGATATGTTCTGATGGTGGTGAGAGTGGAGCACGACTGTCTCCGTGGCGCAATTGGCTAGCGCGATCGGCTGTTAACCGAAAGGTTGGAGGTACGAGCCCACCCGGTGGTGGTGCGGCGCTTTTTTTTCTTTGGGCTGATAGCTTTGAAGATATGTTCTGATGGTGGTGAGAGTGGAGCAGGACTGTCTCCGAGGCGCAATCGGCTAACGCGATCGGCTGTTAACCGAAAGGCTGGAGGTACGAGCCCTCCCGGGAGTGGTGTGTTGCTTTTTATATTTT
Source organism: Rhipicephalus microplus (assembly GCF_043290135.1). NCBI lineage: Eukaryota > Metazoa > Arthropoda > Arachnida > Ixodida > Ixodidae > Rhipicephalus > Rhipicephalus microplus. Next base: position 7,540,205 of record NC_134701.1, read on the forward strand.
GGGCCGATAGCTTTGAAGATACGTTCTGATGGTGGTGAGAGTGGAGCACGACTGTCTCCGTGGCGCAATTGGCTAGCGCGATTGGCTGTTAACCGAAAGGTTGGAGGTACGAGCCCACCTGGTGGTGGTGCGGCGCTTTCTTTTCTTTGGGCTGATAGATTTGAAGATATGTTCTGATGGTGGTGAGAGTGGAGCACGACTGTCTTCAAGGCGCAATTGGCTATTCGATCGGCTGTTAACTGAAAGGTTTGAGGTTCGAGCCCTTCCGGGAGTGGTGTGTTGCTTTTTTTTATTTTGGGCTGATAGCTTTGAAGATATGTAATGATGGTGGTGAGAGTGGAGCACGGCTGTCTCCGTGGCGCAATTGGCTAGCGCGATCGGCTGGTAACCAAAAGGTTGGAGGTAGGAGCCCACCCGGTGGTGGTGCGGCGCTTGTTATTCTTTGGGCTGATAGCTTTGAAGATATGTTCTGATGGTGGTGAGAGTGGAGCAGGACTGTCTCCGAGGCGCAATCGGCTAACGCGATCGGCTGTCAACCGAAAGGCTGGAGGTACGAGCCCTCCCGGGAGTGGTGTGTTGCTTTTATATTTTGGGCTGATAGCTTTGAAGATACGTTCTGATGGTAGTGAGAGTGGAGCACGGCTGTCTTCATGGCGCAAGTGGCTAGCGCGATCGGCTGTTAACCGAAAGGTTGGAGGTACGAGCCCTTCCGGGAGTGGTGCGGCGCTTTTTTTTCTTTGGGCTGATAGCTTTGAAGAAATGTTCTGATGGGAGTGAGAGTTGAGCACGTCGGTCTCCGTGGTGCAATTGGCTAGCGCGGTCGGCTGTTAACCGAAAGTTTGGAGGTTCGAGCCCTCCCGGGAGTGGTGTGTTGCTTTTTTTATTTTTTGCTGATAGCTTTGGAAATATGTTTTGATGGTGGTGAGTGTGGAGCAGGACTGTCTCCGTGACGCAATTGGCTAGCTCGATCGGCTGTTAACCGAAAGGTTGGAGGTACGAGCCCACCCGGTGGAGGTGCGGCGCTTTTTTTTCTTTGGACTGATAGCTTTGAAGATATGTCCTGATGGTGGTGAGAGTGGAGCACGACTGTCTCCGTGGAGCAATTGGCTAGCGCGATCGACTGTTAACCGAGAGTTTGGAGGTTCGAACCCACCCGGTGGTGGTGCGGTGATTTTTTTTCTTTGGGCTGATAGCTCTGAAAAAATGTTCAGACAGTGGTGAGAGTGGAGCACGGCTGTCTTTATGGCGCAAGTGGCTATGCGATCGGCTGTTAACTGAAAAGTTGGAGGTTCCAGCCCTCCCGGGAGTGGTTTGTTGCTTTTTTTGGGCTGATAGCTTAGAAGATATGTTCTGATGGTGGTGAGAGTGGAGCACGACTGTCTCCATGGCGCAATTTGCTAGCGCGATCGGCTGTTAACCGAAAGGTTTGAGGTACGAGCCCACACGGTGGTGGTCCGGCACTTTTTTTTTTATTTGGACTGATAGCTCTGAAGGAATGTTCTGACGGTGGTGAGAGTGGAGCACGACTGTCTCCGTGGCGCAATTGGCTATGCGAAAGGCTGTTAACCGCAAGGTTGGAGGTTCGAGCCCTCCAGGGAGTGGTGTGTTGCTTTTTTTTCTTTGGGCTGATAGCTTTGAAGATATGTTCTGATGCTGGTGAGAGTGGAGCACGACTGTCTCCGTGGCGCAATCGGCTAGCGCGATCGGCTGTTAACCAAAAGGTTGGAGGTACGAGCCCACGCAGTGGTGGTACGGCGCTTTTTTTTCTTTGGGCTGATAGCTTTGAAGATATGTCCTGATGGTGGTGAGAATGGAGCACGACAGTCTCCGTGGCGCAATTGGCTATTCGATAGGCTGTTAACTTAAAGGTTGGATGTTCGAGCCCTCCCGGGAGTAGTGTGTTGCTATTTTTTCTTTGGGCTGATAGCTTCGAAGATATGTTCTGATGGTGGTGAGAGTGGAGCACGACTGTCTCCGTGGCGCAATTGGCTAGCGCGATCGGCTGTTAACCGAAAGGTTGGAGGTACGAGCCCACCCGGTGGTGGTGCGGCGCTTTTTTTTTCTTTGGGCTGATAGCTTTGAAGATATGTTCTGATGGTGGTGAGAGTGGAGCACGACTGTCTCCACGGCGCAATTGGCTATTCAATCGGCTGTTCACTGAAAGGTTTGAGGTTCGAGCCCTTCTGGGAGCGGTGTGTTGCTTTTTTTATTTTGGGCTGATAGCTTTGAAGATATGTAATGATGGTGGTGAGAGTGGAGCACGACTGTCTCAGTGGCGCAATTGGCTAGCGCGATCGGCTGTTAACCGAAAGGTTGGAGGTACGAGCCCACCCGGTGGTGGTGCGGCGCTTGTTTTTCTTTGGGCTGATAGCTTTGAAGATATGTTCTGATGGTGGTGAGAGTGGAGCACGACTGTCTCCGTGGCGCAATTGGCTAGCGCGATCAGCTGTTAACCGAAAGGTTAGAGGTACGAGCCCACCCGCTGGTGGTGCGGCGCTTTTTTTTCTTTGGGCTGATAGCTCTGAAGAAATGTTCTGACGGTGGTGTGAGTGGAGCACGACTGTCTCCGTGGCGCAATTGGCTAGCGCGATCGGCTGTTATCCGAAAGGTTGGAGGTTCGAGCCCTCCCGGTGGAGGTGCGGCGCTTTTTTTCTTTGGGCTGATAGCTTTGAAGATATGTTCTGATGGTGGTGAGAGTGGAGCGCGACTGTCTCCGTGGCGCAGTTGGCTAGCGCGATCGGCTGTTAACCGAAAGGTTGGAAGTTGGAGCCCACCCGGCGGTGGTGCGGCGATTTTTTTCCTTGTGACTGATAGCTCTGAAGAAATGTTCTGACGGTGGTGAGAGTGGAGCACGACTGTCTCCATGGCGCAATTGACTATGCGATCGGCTGTCAGCTGAAAGCTTGGAGGTTCGAGTCCCGCGGGAGTTGTGTATTGCTTTTTTTTCTTTGGGCTGATAGCTTTGAAGATGTGTTCTGATGGTGGTAAGAGTGGAGCACGACTGTCTCCGTGGCGCAATTGGCTAGCGCTATCGGCTGTTAACCGAAAGGTTGGAGGTTCGGGCCCACCTGGTGGTGGTGCGGCGCTTTTTTTTCTTTGGGCTGATAGCTTTGAAGATATGTTCTGATGGTGGTGAGAGTGGAGCACGACTGTCTCCTTGGCGCAATTGGCTAGCGCGTTTGGCTGTTAACCGAGAGGTTGGAAGTTGGAGCCCACCCGGTGGTGGTGCGGCGATTTTTTTCCTTTTGGCTGATAGCTCTGAAGAAATGTTCTGACGGTGGTGAGAGTGGAGCACGACTGTCTCCATGGCGCAATTGGCTAGCGCGATCGGCTGTTAACCGAAAGGTGGGAGGTACGAGCCCACCCGGTGGTGGTGCGGCGCTTTTTTTCTTTGGGCTGATAGCTCTGAAGAAATGTTCTGACGGTGGTGAGAGTGGAGCACGACTGTCTCCGTGGCGCATTTGGCCAGCGCGATCGGCTGTTAACCGAAAGGTTGGAGGTACGAGCCCTCCCGGGAGTGGTGTGTTGCTTTTTTTATTTCGGGCTGAAAGCTATGAAGATATGTTCTGATGCTGGTGAGAGTGGAGCACGACTGTCTCCGTGGCGCAATCGGCTAGTGCGATCGGCTGTTAACCAAAAGGTTGGAGGTACGAGCCCACGCAGTGGTGGTGCGGCGCTTTTTTTTCTTTGGGCTGATAGCTTTGAAGATATGTCCTGATGGTGGTGAGAATGGAGCACGACTGTCTCCGTGGCGCAATTGGCTATTCGATCGGCTGTTAACTGAAAGGTTGGATGTTCGAGCCCTCCCGGGAGTAGTGTGTTGCTGTTTTTTCTTTGGGCTGATAGCTTTGAAGATATGTTCTGATGGTGGTGAGAGTGGAGCAGGACTGTCTCCGAGGCGCAATCGGCTAACGCGATCGGCTGTCAACCGAAAGGCTGGAGGTACGAGCCCTCCCGGGAGTGGTGTGTTGCTTTTATATTTTGGGCTGATAGCTTTGAAGATACGTTCTGATGGTAGTGAGAGTGGAGCACGGCTGTCTTCATGGCGCAAGTGGCTAGCGCGATCGGCTGTTAACTGAAAGGTTGGAGGTACGAGCCCTTCCGGGAGTGGTGCGGCGCTTTTTTTTCTTTGGGCTGATAGCTCTGAAGAAATGTTCTGACGGTGGTGTGAGTGGAGCACGACTGTCTCCGTGGCGCAATTGGCTAGCACGATCGGCTGTTATCCGAAATGTTGGAGGTTCGAGCCCTCCCGGTGGAGGTGCGGCGCTTTTTTTCTTTGGGCTGATAGCTTTGAAGATATGTTCTGAAGGTGGTGAGAGTGGAGCACGACTGTCTCCGTGGAGCAATTGGCTAGCGCGATCGACTGTTAACCGAGAGTTTGGAGGTTCGAACCCACCCGGTGGTGGTGCGGCGATTTTTTTTCTTTGGGCTGATAGCCCTGAAAAAATGTTCAGACAGTGGTGAGAGTGGAGCACGGCTGTCTTTATGGCGCAAGTGGCTATGCGATCGGCTGTTAACTGAAAAGTTGGAGGTTCCAGCCCTCCCGGGAGTGGTTTGTTGCTTTTTTTTGGGCTGATAGCTTAGAAGATATGTTCTGATGGTGGTGAGAGTGGAGCACGACTGTCTCCATGGCGCAATTTGCTAGCGCGATCGGCTGTTAACCGAAAGGTTTGAGGTACGAGCCCACACGGTGGTGGTCCGGCACTTTTTTTTTATTTGGACTGATAGCTCTGAAGGAATGTTCTGACGGTGGTGAGAGTGGAGCACGACTGTCTCCGTGGCGCAATTGGCTATGCGAAAGGCTGTTAACCGCAAGGTTGGAGGTTCGAGCCCTCCAGGGAGTGGTGTGTTGCTTTTTTTTCTTTGGGCTGATAGCTTTGAAGATATGTTCTGATGCTGGTGAGAGTGGAGCACGACTGTCTCAGTGGCGCAATCGGCTAGCGCGATCGGCTGTTAACCAAAAGGTTGGAGGTACGAGCCCACGCAGTGGTGGTACGGCGCTTTTTTTTCTTTGGGCTGATAGCTTTGAAGATATGTCCTGATGGTGGTGAGAATGGAGCACGACTGTCTCCATGGCGCAATTGGCTATTCGATAGGCTGTTAACTTAAAGGTTGGATGTTCGAGCCCTCCCGGGAGTAGTGTGTTGCTATTTTTTCTTTGGGCTGATAGCTTCGAAGATATGTTCTGATGGTGGTGAGAGTGGAGCACGACTGTCTCCGTGGCGCAATTGGCTAGCGCGATCGGCTGTTAACCGAAAGGTTGGAGGTACGAGCCCACCCGGTGTGTGGTGCGGCGCTTTTTTTTTCTTTGGGCTGATAGCTTTGAAGATATGTTCTGATGGTGGTGAGAGTGGAGCACGACTGTCTCCACGGCGCAATTGGCTATTCAATCGGCTGTTCACTGAAAGGTTTGAGGTTCGAGCCCTTCTGGGAGCGGTGTGTTGCTTTTTTTATTTTGGGCTGATAGCTTTGAAGATATGTAATGATGGTGGTGAGAGTGGAGCACGACGTTCTCCGTGGCGCAATTGGCTAGCGCGATCGGCTGTTAACCGAAAGGTTGGAGGTACGAGCCCACCCGGTGGTGGTGCGGCGCTTGTTTTTCTTTGGGCTGATAGCTTTGAAGATATGTTCTGATGGTGGTGAGAGTGGAGCACGACTGTCTCCGTGGCGCAATTGGCTAGCGCGATCAGCTGTTAACCGAAAGGTTAGAGGTACGAGCCCACCCGCTGGTGGTGCGGCGCTTTTTTTTCTTTGGGCTGATAGCTCTGAAGAAATGTTCTGACGGTGGTGTGAGTGGAGCACGACTGTCTCCGTGGCGCAATTGGCTAGCGCGATCGGCTGTTATCCGAAAGGTTGGAGGTTCGAGCCCTCCCGGTGGAGGTGCGGCGCTTTTTTTCTTTGGGCTGATAGCTTTGAAGATATGTTCTGATGGTGGTGAGAGTGGAGCGCGACTGTCTCCGTGGCGCAGTTGGCTAGCGCGATCGGCTGTTAACCGAAAGGTTGGAAGTTGGAGCCCACCCGGCGGTGGTGCGGCGATTTTGTTCCTTTTGACTGATAGCTCTGAAGAAATGTTCTGACGGTGGTGAGAGTGGAGCACGACTGTCTCCATGGCGCAATTGACTATGCGATCGGCTGTCAGCTGAAAGCTTGGAGGTTCGAGTCCCGCGGGAGTTGTGTATTGCTTTTTTTTCTTTGGGCTGATAGCTTTGAAGATGTGTTCTGATGGTGGTAAGAGTGGAGCACGACTGTCTCCGTGGCGCAATTGGCTAGCGCTATCGGCTGTTAACCGAAAGGTTGGAGGTTCGGGCCCACCTGGTGGTGGTGCGGCGCTTTTTTTTCTTTGGGCTGATAGCTTTGAAGATATGTTCTGATGGTGGTGAGAGTGGAGCACGACTGTCTCCTTGGCGCAATTGGCTAGCGCGTTTGGCTGTTAACCGAGAGGTTGGAAGTTGGAGCCCACCCGGTGGTGGTGCGGCGATTTTTTTCCTTTTGGCTGATAGCTCTGAAGAAATGTTCTGACGGTGGTGAGAGTGGAGCACGACTGTCTCCATGGCGCAATTGACTATGCGATCGGCTGTCAACTGAAAGGTTGGAGGTTCGAGTCCCGCGGGAGTGGTGTATTGCTTTTTTTCTTTGGGCTGATGGCTTTGAAGATGTGTTCTGATGGTGGTAAGAGTGGAGCACGACTGTCTCCGTGGCGCAATTGGCTAGCGCTATCGGCTGGTAACCGAAAGGTTGGAGGTTCGGACCCACCTGGTGGTGGTGCGGCGATTTTTTTCCTTTTGGCTGATAGCTCTGAAGAAATGTTCTGACGGTGGTGAGAGTGGAGCACGACTGTCTCCGTGGCGCAATTGGCTAGCGCGATCGGCTGTTAACCGAAAGGTTGGAGGTACGAGCCCACCTGGTGGTGGTGCGGCGCTTTTTTTTCTTTGGGCTGATAGCTTTGAAGATATGTTCTGATGGTGGTGAGAGTGGAGCAGGACTGTCTCCGTGGCGCAATTGGCTAGCGCGATCGGCTGTTAACCGAAAAGTGGGAGGTACGAGCCCACCCGGTGGTGGTGCGGCGCTTTTTTTCTTTGGGCTGATAGCTCTGAAGAAATGTTCTGACGGTGGTGAGAGTGGAGCACGACTGTCTCCGTGGCGCATTTGGCCAGCGCGATCGGCTGTTAACCGAAAGGTTGGAGGTACGAGCCCTCCCGGGAGTGGTGTGTTGCTTTTTTTATTTCGGGCTGAAAGCTATGAAGATATGTTCTGATGCCGGTGAGAGTGGAGCACGACTGTCTCCGTGGCGCAATCGGCTAGTGCGATCGGCTGTTAACCAAAAGGTTGGAGGTACGAGCCCACGCAGTGGTGGTGCGGCGCTTTTTTTTCTTTGGGCTGATAGCTTTGAAGATATGTCCTGATGGTGGTGAGAATGGAGCACGACTGTCTCCGTGGCGCAATTGGCTATTCGATCGGCTGTTAACTGAAAGGTTGGATGTTCGAGCCCTCCCGGGAGTAGTGTGTTGCTGTTTTTTCTTTGGGCTGATAGCTTCGAAGATATGTTCTGATGGTGGTGAGAGTGGAGCAGGACTGTCTCCGTGGCGCAATTGGCTGCCGCGATCGGCTGTTAACCGAAAGTTTTGAGGTACGAGCCCACCCGGTGGAGGTGCGGCGCTTTTTTTCTTTGGGCTGATAGCTTTGAAGATATGTTCTGATGGTGGTGAGAGTGGAGCACGACTGTCTCCGTGGCGCAATTGGCTAGCGCGATCGGCTGTTAACCGAAAGGTTGGAGGTATGAGCCCACCCGGTGGAGGTGCGGCGCTTTTTTTCTTTGGACTGATAGCTTTGAAGATATGTTCTGATGGTGGTGAGAGTGGAGCACGACTGTCTCCGTGGCGCAATTGGCTAGCGCGATCGGCTGTTAACCGAGAGGTTGGAGGTTCGAGCCCACCCGGTGGTAGTGCGGCGATTTTTTTCCTTAGGGCTGATAGCTCTGAAGAAATGTTCTGACGGTGGTGAGAGTGGAGCATGACTGTCTCCATGGTGCAATTGGCTGTGCTATCGGCTGTTAACTGAAACGTTAGAGGTTCGAGCCCTCGCGAGAGTGGTGTGTTGCTTTTTTGGGGGGCTGATAGCTTTGAAGATATGTTCTGATGGTGGTGAGAGTGGAGCAGGACTGTCTCCTTGGCGCAATTGGCTAGCGCGATCGGCTGTTAACCGAAAGGTTTGAGGTTCAGGCCCACCCGGTGCTGGTGCGGCGCTTTCTTTTCTTTGGGCTGATAGCTTTGAAGATGTGTTCTGATGGTGGTAAGAGTGGAGCACGACTGTCTCCGTGGCGCAATTGGCTAGCGCTATCGGCTGTTAACCGAAAGGTTGGAGGTTCGGGCCCACCTGGTGGTGGTGCGGCGCTTTTTTTCTTTGGGCTGATAGCTTTGAAGATATGTTCTGATGGTGGTGAGAGTGGAGCACGACTGTCTCCGTGGCGCAATTGGCTAGCGCGATCGGCTGTTAACCGAAAGGTTGGAGGTACGAGCCCACCCGGTGGTGGTGCGGCGCTTTTTTTTCTTTGGGCTGATAGCTTTGAAGATATGTTCTGATGGTGGTGAGAGCGGAGCACGACTGTCTCCGTGGCGCAATTGGCTAGCGCGATCGGCTGTTAACCGAAAGGTTGGAGGTACGAGCCCACCCGGTGGTGGTGCGGCGCTTTTTTTTCTTTGGGCTGATAGCTTTGAAGATATGTTCTGATGGTGGTGAGAGTGGAGCACGACTGTCTCCGTGGCGCAATTGGCTAGCGCGATCGGCTGTTAACCGAAAGGTTGGAGGTACGAGCCCACCTGGTGGTGGTGCGGCGCTTTTTTTTTCTTTGGGCTGATAGCTTTGAAGATATGTTCTGATGGTGTTGAGAGTGGAGCAGGACTGTCTCCGTGGCGCAATGGGCTAGCGCGATCGGCTGTTAAACGAAAGGTTGGAGGTACGAGCCCACCCGGTGGTGGTGCGGCGCTTGTTTTTCTTTGGGCTGATAGCTTTGAAGATATGTTCTGATGGTGGTGAGAGTGGAGCACGACTGTCTCCGTGGCGCAATTGGCTAACGCGATCGGCTGTTCACCGAAAGGTTGGAGGTACGAGCCCTCCCGGGAGTGGTGTGTTGCTTTTTTTATTTTGGGCTGATAGCTTTGAAGATATGTTCTGAGGTGGTGAGAGTGGAGCACGACTGTCTCCGTGGCGCAATTGGCTAGCGCGATCGGCTGTTAACCGAAAGGTTGGAGGTACGAGCCCTTCCGGGAGTGGTGCGGCGCTTTTTTTTCTTTGGGCTGATAGCTTTGAAGAAATGTTCTGATGGGAGTGAGAGTTGAGCACGTCGGTCTCCGTGGTGCAATTGGCTAGCGCGGTCGGCTGTTAACCGAAAGTTTGGAGGTTCGAGCCCTCCCGGGAGTGGTGTGTTGCTTTTTTTATTTTTTGCTGATAGCTTTGAAAATATGTTTTGATGGTGGTGAGTGTGGAGCAGGACTGTCTCCGTGACGCAATTGGCTAGCTCGATCGGCTGTTAACTGAAAGGTTGGAGGTACGAGCCCACCCGGTGGAGGTGCGGCGCTTTTTTTTCTTTGGACTGATAGCTTTGAAGATATGTCCTGATGGTGGTGAGAGTGGAGCACGACTGTCTCCGTGGAGCAATTGGCTAGCGCGATCGACTGTTAACCGAGAGTTTGGAGGTTCGAACCCACCCGGTGGTGGTGCGGCGATTTTTTTTTCTTTGGGCTGATAGCTCTGAAAAAATGTTCAGACAGTGGTGAGAGTGGAGCACGGCTGTCTTTATGGCGCAAGTGGCTATGCGATCGGCTGTTAACTGAAAAGTTGGAGGTTCCAGCCCTCCCGGGAGTGGTTTGTTGCTTTTTTTGGGCTGATAGCTTAGAAGATATGTTCTGATGGTGGTGAGAGTGGAGCACGACTGTCTCCATGGCGCAATTTGCTAGCGCGATCGGCTGTTAACCGAAAGGTTTGAGGTACGAGCCCACACGGTGGTGGTCCGGCACTTTTTTTTTTATTTGGACTGATAGCTCTGAAGGAATGTTCTGACGGTGGTGAGAGTGGAGCACGACTGTCTCCGTGGCGCAATTTGCTATGCGAAAGGCTGTTAACCGCAAGGTTGGAGGTTCGAGCCCTCCAGGGAGTGTTGTGTTGCTTTTTTTTCTTTGGGCTGATAGCTTTGAAGATATGTTCTGATGGTGGTGAGAGTGGAGCAGGACTGTCTCCGTGACGCAATTGGCTAGCGCGATCGGCTGTTAACCGAAAGGTTGGAGGTACGAGCCCACCCGGTGGTGGTGCGGCGCTTTTTTTCTTTGGGCTGATAGCTCTGAAGAAATGTTCTGACGGTGGTGAGAGTGGAGCACGACTGTCTCCGTGGCGCATTTGGCCAGCGCGATCGGCTGTTAACCGAAAGGTTGGAGGTACGAGCCCTGCCGGGAGTGATGTGTTGCTTTTTTTATTTCGGGCTGAAAGCTATGAAGATATGTTCTGATGGTGGTGAGAGTGGAGCACGACTGTCTCCATGGCGCAATTGGCTATTCAATCGGCTGTTCACTGAAAGGTTTGAGGTTCGAGCCCTTCTGGGAGCGGTGTGTTGCTTTTTTTATTTTGGGCTGATAGCTTTGAAGATATGTAATGATGGTGGTGAGAGTGGAGCACGACTGTCTCCGTGGCGCAATTGGCTAGCGCGATCGGCTGTTAACCGAAAGGTTGGAGGTACGAGCCCACCCGGTGGTGGTGCGGCGCTTGTTTTTCTTTGGGCTGATAGCTTTGAAGATATGTTCTGATGGTGGTGAGAGTGGAGCACGACTGTCTCCGTGGCGCAATTGGCTAGCGCGATCAGCTGTTAACCGAAAGGTTAGAGGTACGAGCCCACCCGCTGGTGGTGCGGCGCTTTTTTTTCTTTGGGCTGATAGCTCTGAAGAAATGTTCTGACGGTGGTGTGAGTGGAGCACGACTGTCTCCGTGGCGCAATTGGCTAGCGCGATCGGCTGTTATCCGAAAGGTTGGAGGTTCGAGCCCTCCCGGTGGAGGTGCGGCGCTTTTTTTCTTTGGGCTGATAGCTTTGAAGATATGTTCTGATGGTGGTGAGAGTGGAGCGCGACTGTCTCCGTGGCGCAGTTGGCTAGCGCGATCGGCTGTTAACCGAAAGGTTGGAAGTTGGAGCCCACCCGGTGGTGGTGCGGCGATTTTTTTTCCTTTTGACTGATAGCTCTGAAGAAATGTTCTGACGGTGGTGAGAGTGGAGCACGACTGTCTCCATGGCGCAATTGACTATGCGATCGGCTGTCAGCTGAAAGCTTGGAGGTTCGAGTCCCGCGGGAGTTGTGTATTGCTTTTTTTTCTTTGGGCTGATAGCTTTGAAGATGTGCTCTGATGGTGGTAAGAGTGGAGCACGACTGTCTCCGTGGCGCAATTGGCTAGCGCTATCGGCTGTTAACCGAAAGGTTGGAGGTTCGGGCCCACCTGGTGGTGGTGCGGCGCTTTTTTTCTTTGGGCTGATAGCTTTGAAGATATGTTCTGATGGTGGTGAGAGTGGAGCACGACTGTCTCCTTGGCGCAATTGGCTAGCGCGTTTGGCTGTTAACCGAGAGGTTGGAAGTTGGAGCCCACCCGGTGGTGGTGCGGCGATTTTTTTCCTTTTGGCTGATAGCTCTGAAGAAATGTTCTGACGGTGGTGAGAGTGGAGCACGACTGTCTCCATGGCGCAATTGACTATGCGATCGGCTGTCAACTGAAAGGTTGGAGGTTCGAGTCCCGCGGGAGTGGTGTATTGCTTTTTTTCTTTGGGCTGATAGCTTTGAAGATGTGTTCTGATGGTGGTAAGAGTGGAGCACGACTGTCTCCGTGGCGCAATTGGCTAGCGCTATCGGCTGGTAACCGAAAGGTTGGAGGTTCGGGCCCACCTGGTGGTGGTGCGGCGCTTTTTTTTCTTTGGGCTGATAGCTTTGAAGATATGTTCTGATGGTGGTGAGAGTGGAGCATGACTGTCTCCGTGGCGCAATTGGCTAGCGCTATCGGCTGTTAACCGAAAGGTTGGAGGTACGAGCCGACCCGGTGGTGGTGCGGCGCTTTTTTTTCTTTGGGCTGATAGCTTTGAAGATATGTTCTGATGGTGGTGAGAGTGGAGCAGGACTGTCTCCGTGGCGCAATTGGCTAGCGCAATCGGCTGTTAACCGAAAGGTTGGAGGTACGAGCCCACCTGGTGGTGGTGCGGCGCTTTTTTTTCTTTGGGCTGATAGCTTTGAAGATATGTTCTGATGGTGGTGAGAGTGGAGCACGAATGTCTCCATGGCGCAATTGGCTATTCGATAGACTGTTAACTGAAAGGTTTGAGGTTCGAGCTCTTCCGGGAGTGGTGTGTTGCTTTTTTTATTTTGGGCTGATAGCTTTGAAGATATGTAATAACGGTGGTGAGAGTGGAGCACGACTGTCTCCGTGGCGCAATTGGCTAGCGCGATCGGCTGTTAACCGAAAGGTTGGAGGGACGAGCCCACCTGGTGGTGGTGCGGCGCTTTTTTTTCTTTGGGCTGATAGCTTTGAAGATATGTTCTGATGGTGTTGAGAGTGGAGCAGGACTGTCTCCGTGGCGCAATGGGCTAGCGCGATCGGCTGTTAAACGAAAGGTTGGAGGTACGAGCCCACCCGGTGGTGGTGCGGCGCTTGTTTTTCTTTGGGCTGATAGCTTTGAAGATATGTTCTGATGGTGGTGAGAGTGGAGCACGACTGTCTCCGTGGCGCAATTGGCTAACGCGATCGGCTGTTCACCGAAAGGTTGGAGGTACGAGCCCTATCCGGAGTGGTGTGTTGCTTTTTTTATTTTGGGCTGATAGCTTTGAAGATATGTTCTGATGGTGGTGAGAGTGGAGCACGACTGTCTCCGTGGCGCAATTGGCTAGCGCGATCGGCTGTTAACCGAAAGGTTGGAGGTACGAGCCCTTCCGGGAGTGGTGTGTTGCTTTTTTTATTTTGGGCTGATAGCTTTGAAGATATGTAATGATGGTGGTGAGAGTGGAGCACGACTGTCTCCGTGGCGCAATTGGCTAGCGCGATCAACTGTTAACCGAAAGGTTGGAGGTTCGAGCCCACCCGGTGGTAGTGCGGCGATTTTTTTCCTTAGGGCTGATAGCTCTGAAGAAATGTTCTGACGGTGGTGAGAGTGGAGCATGACTGTCTCCATGGTGCAATTGGCTATGCGATCGGCTGTTAACTGAAACGTTAGAGGTTCGAGCCCTCGCGGGAGTGGTGTGTTGCTTTTTTGGGGGGCTGATAGCTTTGAAGATATGTTCTGATGGTGGTGAGAGTGGAGCTGGACTGTCTCCTTGGCGCAATTGGCTAGCGCGATCGGCTGTTAACCGAAAGGTTTGAGGTTCGGGCCCACCAGGTGCTGGTGCGGCGCTTTCTTTTCTTTGGGCTGATAGCTTTGAAGATGTGTTCTGATGGTGGTAAGAGTGGAGCACGACTGTCTCCGTGGCGCAATTGGCTAGCGCTATCGGCTGTTAACCGAAAGGTTGGAGGTTCGGGCCCACCTGGTGGTGGTGTGGCGCTTTTTTTTCTTTGGGCTGATAGCTTTGAAGATATGTTCTGATGGTGGTGAGAGTGGAGCACGACTGTCTCCGTGGCGCAATTGGCTAGCGCGTTCGGCTGTTAACCGAAAGGTTGGAGGTACGAGCCCACCCGGTGGTGGTGCGGCGCTTTTTTTTCTTTGGGCTGATAGCTTTGAAGATATGTTCTGATGGTGTTGAGAGTGGAGCAGGACTGTCTCCGTGGCGCAATGGGCTAGCGCGATCGGCTGTTAACCGAAAGGTTGGAGGTACGAGCCCACCCGGTGGTGGTGCGGCGCTTGTTTTTCTTTGGGCTGATAGCTTTGAAGGTATGTTCTGAATGTGGTGAGAGTGGAGCACGATTGTCTCCGTGGCGCAATTGGCTAACGCGATCGGCTGTTAACCGAAAGGTTGGAGGTACGAGCCCTCCCGGGAGTGGTGTGTTGCTTTTTTTATTTTGGGCTGATAGCTTTGAAGATATGTTCTGATGGTGGTGAGAGTGGAGCACGACTGTCTCCGTGGCGCAATTGGCTAGCGCGATCGGCTGTTAACCGAAAGGTTGGAGGTACGAGCCCACCCGGTGGTGGTGCGGCGCTTTTTTTTCTTTGAGCTGATAGCTTTGAAGATATGTTCTGATGGTGGTGAGAGTGGAGCACGACTGTCTCCATGGCGCAATTGGCTATTCGATCGGCTGTTAACTGAAAGGTTGGATGTTCGAGCCCTACCGGGAGTGGTGTGTTGCTTTTTTTTCTTTGGGCTGATAGCTTCGAAGATATGTTCTGATGGTGGTGAGAGTGGAGCAGGACTGTCTCCGTGGCGCAATTGGCTGCCGCGATCGGTTGTTAACCGAAAGTTTGGAGGTACGAGCCCACCCGGTGGAGGTGCGGCGCTTTTTTTTCTTTGGGCTGATAGCTTTGAAGATATGTTCTGATGGTGGTGAGAGTGGAGCACGACTGTCTCCGTGGCGCAATTGGCTAGCGCGATCGGCTGTTAACCGAAAGGTTGGAGGATCGAGCCCAACCGGTGGTGGTGCGGCGCTTTTTTTCCTTTGGGCTGATAGCTATGAAGAAATCTTCTGACGGTGGTGAGAGTGGAGCACGACTGTCTTGTGGCGCAATTGGCTATGCGATCGGCTCTTAACTGAAAGGTTGGAGGTTCGAGCCCTCCCGGGAGTGGTGTGTTGCTTTTTTTTCTTTGGGCTGATAGCTTTCAAAATATGTTCTGATGGTGGTGAGTGTGGAGCAGGACTGTCTCCGTGAAGCAATTGGCTAGCGCGATCGGCTGTTAACGGAAAGGTTGGAGGTACGAGCCCACCCGGTGGAGGTGCGGCACTTTTTTTTCTTGGGACTGATAGCTTTGAAGATATGTTCTGATGGTGGTGAGAGTGGAGCATGACTGTCTCCGTGGCGCAATTGGCTAGCGCGATCGGCTGTTAACCGAGAGGTTGGAGGTTCGAGCCCACCCGGTGGTGGTGGTGCGCTTTTTTTCCTTAGGACTGATAGCTCTGAAGAAATGTTCTGACGGTGGTGAGAGTGGAGCATGACTGTCTCCATGGTGCAATTGGCTATGCGATCGGCTGTTAACTGAAACGTTGGAGGTTCGGGCCCTCGCGGCAGTGGTGTGTTGCTTTTTTTTCGGGCTGATAGCTTTGAAGATATGTTCTGATGGTGGTGAGAGTGGAGCAGGACTGTCTCCTTGGCGCAATAGGCTAGCGCGATCGGCTGTTAACCGAAAGGTTTGAGGTTCGGGCCCACCCGGTGCTGGTGCGGCGCTTTCTTTTCTTTGGGCTGATAGCTTTGAAGATGTGTTCTGATGGTGGTAAGAGTGGAGCAGGACTGTCTCCGTGGCGCCATGGGCTAGCGCGATCGGCTGTTAACCGAAAGGTTGGAGGTACGAGCCCACCCGGTGGTGGTGCGGCGCTTTTTTTTTTCTTTGGGCTGATAGCTTTGAAGATTTATTTATTTATTTATTTATTTAGTACCCACAGCGCCAGAGGCATTACAGTGGGGGAGGGGTTTACAGTCAGTCTGGACAGTTCAATATTTTGTCATATATAAAGCGTGGAAAACGGTAATAGCAACAACAACAGCTACAGCAGATCGACAACATAAGTTATTCACAGCAGTATGCAGTATATGTGAGAAACAAGAACACTACAAGGTTGAGTCGCTTCAACAGGAAAAATAAGTGATTTGATACCGGAGTATAGCCACAATTCTCTTCTGCATACAGTGTGAGGACAAAAGAAAGAAGAACAAAAGATAAGAACAGTAATACATACAGTACGTCCTAAAAAGATCAAAGAAACAATCATTTCAGCAGGACAAAAAACATCTCATTCGAAACTACGTTGACGATGTCAGCAGGTAACCTATTCCAGTCGTGGATTGTTTTTGGAAAGAAAGATTTCTTAAAAAGTTCCGTGCGGCATAGAACCTCTCTTACTTTTCGCTCATGGTCCACGCGTTGGGACCTATAGTTAGGCGGTATTATATATATGTCTCTCTGTATGTTAATCGTACCATAGTAAATGGAATGAAAAAGCTTCAGGCGCAGCTTTCTGCGTCGTTCTACCAGGGTATCCCATTTGAGTTCTTCCTTAGTTCTTGTTGCACTGAAATTAATTGTGTATTGACGGGACACGTACCTCGCACCGAGATTCTGAACTCTTTCAAGTTTAATAACGTCGCGCGCCGTCGTAGGGTCCCACACTACACAAGCGTACTCGAGGACGGACCTCACGTACGTCTTGTAGAGTAGCTCACGTGTGGACTGACTGAATGCACCAGAGTTCCTGCGAATGAAGCCCAGCATTTTTCCCGCCTTTCCGGTTACGTAGTTAACCTGCTTCTGCCACGATAATTCTGGGGTATACCAAACACCTAAGTATTTAAATTCGGTTACTTTACCAATTACAATGTTATTCAGGGTGTAGCAGTAATTTAGAGGGTTCTTCTTTCGAGTGAATGTCATATTGACAGTTTTCGTGAGGTTTAGCTGCATGCGCCACCTAGTGCACCATGTGCTGATTCGATCGAGGTCTTGCTGAATCAGGTTGAGGTCTTCCGTACCGTTAGTGATCCTATAAACCACACAGTCATCTGCAAACAGCCTCAACTGCGGTGTCAAACCGTCGCCATTATCATTGATGTACAATAAGAACAGCAAAGGTCCCAGGACGGAGCCCTGGGGTACACCAGATGAAACGCTTTGTGCCCGTGACCGAACCCCATTTACAACCACGAATTGCCGGCGTAACGTTAGATATTCTTTAATCCATGAGACAACCGCCGGATTTATTTTATATGTGAGCATCTTTTCAATGAGTAATGAATGGGGTACTGTGTCGAAAGCTTTCCTGAAATCGAGGAAAATACATTCAACCGCAAGCCGTTTATCTAATGCAGAAGCAATATCATTTGTGAATTCCAATAATTGGGTAACACAGGAAAAACCTTTACGAAATCCATGTTGGGCTGACGTAATCGCAGAATGAGTATTCAAGTGAGCTACAATACTCGTGAATAGAATGTGCTCCATTATTTTACATGCAACGGATGTCAGCGATATCGGGCGGTAGTTTGAAACGTCGCTTCTAGGGCCGGACTTATGAATAGGGACCACAATACCTGCTTTCCAATCATCAGGAAGAGAAGCTTCGAGTAGTGACATATCAAATATAACTTTCAAGTACTTTGCTATCGATTCAGCGCATGATTTAAGCAGGAAATTGGGTAAGTCGTCAGGACCACACGCTTTAGAAGAGTCGAGCCTTCGAAGCAACGATTCAATGCCGTGTGTACATATGACAACATCATCCATGTCGCTTATCGTTTCAAGTACCGGTGGGACGTCTTCAGAAGGCATTACTGCAGGAGTGAAGACGGAGCAGAAGTAGGCGCTAAAGCATTCTGCCTTGTCAGCGTCTTCGCGAACAATGACGTCACCAGACACGAGTGGAGGGATAGTTACAACATCCTTGCCATTCTGCTTCACGTGCTTCCAGAACACTTTCGGTTTATCTTTTAGTCTTGTTTGAATAGTTCCCGAATAACTGTCTTTGGCAATGCGTGTTGCTTCTTTAACTTCACGAGTTATTTCTTTCAGTTTTTTCTCTGTCTCTTTTGAAGGTTTTCTGCAATAAGCGCGATAAGTTCGGTGTCTTTTTTGTGTGAGCTGGCGCAAGGTTTTCGTAAACCAAGGCTTGCTTCTACCCTGTCTCGCCGTCAACACCCAAGTTGGGACGAACAGCTCACGTAATTCGAGTATTTTCTGCTTAAATAACCGCCACAGCCCGTCCACACTCCTACACTCGGCTTCCGTTTCGAACACTACTAAATAAGCCTGTAATGCTTGATTTATACAATCGAAATTGGCTTTTTTATAATTGTACAGTTTTCTGTTAGCATGGTTTTTTGTTTTAACATAGGCCAGCGACATCGTCGACACGACAGCGTGATGGTCGCTTATGCCAGGAATCACAAGCGTTGACTGAACAAGTTCTGGTCGATTGGTAAGCAGAAGGTCTAAAATATTGTTTCCCCGCGTTGGGGTGAGGACTAGCTGATGCAGAGCATGCAGGTTGACCATGTTCAACATTTCTGTATTGCATATTCCAGTAACTGTGGCGGTGTTCGATGCATCCCATTTCAAGTCCGGTAAATTGAAGTCTCCCCCAATGACTAATTATGAAATGGAAGCGCACAACGTTGAAGCAGACGGAAAGACAGGGACAAGCGCTAACTACCAACTGAAAGTTTATTCGGAAAAAATATGAAATATATACTAAAAGATGATACAGTGTCAAGGCACATACGATAACACCAAAGCATAGACCAAAAATGGCAACACCGATAGAATATCTTAGTGCGTCAGCCCTACCTTACCATCGCTTACTGTGCTTTACATTGATTAGTTAACTTCTACGGCATCTGCTAATGTTTAAAAACGCTAGCTCCTTATCGGACAAAGCGATTGATGGTTTGCTGACGCAAGCCCCGTGTTCCGCTATGTGTGCTGCTTCAATTATAAGCCTTGTGCGCTCATCTTTGTGCTTTTGGAGAACTACTGTCTTATCAAATTGTACTTCACAGCCACATCTAGTGACATGCTGGGCAAGATAACCATCATTGCCGCTACGAACATTGCACGCATGCTCACGCAACCTGTCGTTGAGGCATCTTCCAGTTTGCCCAATATAACAGGCACCGCACGAAAGTATGATCATGTAAACTACGTCACTAATGCAGTTGACAAAACGGTTCCTGTGCTTTGTTTTACACCGCTGTTCCCTGTGTCTAGCGCCACATGTCAGTCTAGCCAGCTGAGAAAGCTTGTGTGGTGCAGAGGAAACTACACGCACTCCCATGCGCTGCCCCACCTTTTTCAGGCGGTGGGTAACCTGATGCATGTAAGGGACAACAGCTACTCTTTCTCTTTCTTTTTCGTGGGTCCTGTTGTCACGTCCTACTGCACCATGTCCCTGGCCATCTTTAGCTCTCCGTTTTCTACGGATACTTTCGGCCACGGACACCAAGACCGCCTCAGGATACCCTGCTGACTTAAGCCTAGCCACCTGATTGTGGAAGCTGGCCTCCATTGAATGCATACAGGACCGGTCAAGTGCATTAGTGAAACACGTACTCACTATGCCTCTTTTTACAAGTTTGCTATGAGCCGACGTGTACGGCAGAAGCGGTTTCCCCGCGCGTGGCTGGAATTCCCAGCAGGTATGTTCAGCCCTAAACGTAAGCCTGAGATCCAAAAACCTGATTGACGAGTTTTCCGGCATTTCATGGGTCAATACAAGTGGACCAAGGTATTTCTTAAAGAGAGACAACACATTATTGGCATGAGACACAAAACCTCGAGGATCACACTTCATTATGACTAAAAAATCATCAACAAATCGAAACACTTTCTTCGCTGCAGTGCTCACTAATTCTTGATTAACGGCCCTGTCCATTTTCGCCAACAACAAATCACTCAAAATTGGGGCCAGACACGACCCAATCGACACGCCCTGTTTCTGAAGATACACGTTGTCATTCCACTCTACATATGTGGAGTTGAGATACATGCCCAATAAGTCTAAAAAACCACGCGCACTCATTCCTGTGCTGTTCTGAAATGACACTCCACCGAATTGGTCAATGCATTCTTCAATACAAGTGAGCAACGCATCATACAAGTGAGCAACGCATCACTTGTATTGAAGAATGCATTGACCAATTCGGTGGAGTGTCATTTCAGAACAGCACAGGAATGAGTGCGCGTGGTTTTTTAGACTTATTGGGCATGTATCTCAACTCCACATATGTAGAGTGGAATGACAACGTGTATCTTCAGAAACAGGGCGTGTCGATTGGGTCGTGTCTGGCCCCAATTTTGAGTGATTTGTTGTTGGCGAAAATGGACAGGGCCGTTAATCAAGAATTAGTGAGCACTGCAGCGAAGAAAGTGTTTCGATTTGTTGATGATTTTTTAGTCATAATGAAGTGTGATCCTCGAGGTTTTGTGTCTCATGCCAATAATGTGTTGTCTCTCTTTAAGAAATACCTTGGTCCACTTGTATTGACCCATGAAATGCCGGAAAACTCGTCAATCAGGTTTTTGGATCTCAGGCTTACGTTTAGGGCTGAACATACCTGCTGGGAATTCCAGCCACGCGCGGGGAAACCGCTTCTGCCGTACACGTCGGCTCATAGCAAACTTGTAAAAAGAGGCATAGTGAGTACGTGTTTCACTAATGCACTTGACCGGTCCTGTATGCATTCAATGGAGGCCAGCTTCCACAATCAGGTGGCTAGGCTTAAGTCAGCAGGGTATCCTGAGGCGGTCTTGGTGTCCGTGGCCGAAAGTATCCGTAGAAAA
This sequence comes from Rhipicephalus microplus, assembly GCF_043290135.1. NCBI lineage: Eukaryota > Metazoa > Arthropoda > Arachnida > Ixodida > Ixodidae > Rhipicephalus > Rhipicephalus microplus. The sequence goes on from NC_134701.1 coordinate 7,560,628, forward strand.
CGGAGAGCTAAAGATGGCCAGGGACATGGTGCAGTAGGACGTGACAACAGGACCCACGAAAAAGAAAGAGAAAGAGTAGCTGTTGTCCCTTACATGCATCAGGTTACCCACCGCCTGAAAAAGGTGGGGCAGCGCATGGGAGTGCGTGTAGTTTCCTCTGCACCACACAAGCTTTCTCAGCTGGCTAGACTGACATGTGGCGCTAGACACAGGGAACAGCGGTGTAAAACAAAGCACAGGAACCGTTTTGTCAACTGCATTAGTGACGTAGTTTACATGATCATACTTTCGTGCGGTGCCTGTTATATTGGGCAAACTGGAAGATGCCTCAACGACAGGTTGCGTGAGCATGCGTGCAATGTTCGTAGCGGCAATGATGGTTATCTTGCCCAGCATGTCACTAGATGTGGCTGTGAAGTACAATTTGATAAGACAGTAGTTCTCCAAAAGCACAAAGATGAGCGCACAAGGCTTATAATTGAAGCAGCACACATAGCGGAACACGGGGCTTGCGTCAGCAAACCATCAATCGCTTTGTCCGATAAGGAGCTAGCGTTTTTAAACATTAGCAGATGCCGTAGAAGTTAACTAATCAATGTAAAGCACAGTAAGCGATGGTAAGGTAGGGCTGACGCACTAAGATATTCTATCGGTGTTGCCATTTTTGGTCTATGCTTTGGTGTTATCGTATGTGCCTTGACACTGTATCATCTTTTAGTATATATTTCATATTTTTTCCGAATAAACTTTCAGTTGGTAGTTAGCGCTTGTCCCTGTCTTTCCGTCTGCTTCAACGTTGTGCGCTTCCATTTCATAATTAGTCATGTATCACCAACTCGCCCAATCAACCATTTTGACTCCCCCAATGACCACGGTATCTGAGTGAACTTCATCAATCGCACTTTGAAGTCGAGTGAGAACATCCGGCGATGCATTAGGGGGACGATAAAAGCTACATACTGTTAAGGCGATGCGGTTCGGAAGTTCTAGTTTGCACAACACTACTTCACTCACGCCAGCATCAACGTCAATCTGGGAGGACCTAATGCTACTATCAATGAGAATGAACACAGCCCCTCCATGACCGTTCCTGTCTTTTCTGTAGCAGGTGTAACCAGTTGGAAATACCTCGTGGTCACCAATGTCAGGATCTAACCAGGATTCCGTACCGAGAATCACGGAAGGCTTAACAGTTTCTACTAAGGCGGAAAATTCATCTCTCTTATTCTTTATGCTCCTGCAATTCAGCAGAAGAATACTAATGTTCGCAGAACTAGACTGGCACGGTCACTTCTGTGGGGTCACATGCATTGTTGCATCATCGCAGACAAACTTCTGCCCTTTCAAAAGAAGGTAATCGTACCTAAGCATAGCTTTCGCGCCATCCTGTTTTTGTGCTTTTGCATATTCCCACAAAATTTTTCTTTTCTTTCGTACTGCTTCGGAGAAATCTTCGGAAATGCTAGTCGTAGTGCCTTTTAACTTTCTTGCGTTGCTTAGGACATGCTGTTTTTCTTTGAAAGATGAAAATTTTGCGATGATGGGTCTGCTCCTCCCAGCTCGAAAACGTCCCAACCGGTGTGCCCTTTCTATTCCTATAGTGGGAATTCCTAACTTCGAAGAACAGATATCCAAGATCTGTTTCTCACATTCCGCATTTGTTTCGTTGGCTCCTTCGTCGGGTATACCGTGAAAGATGAGGTTGCACCTTCTGCTGCGGTTTTCAAGGTCGTCAACCTTTGACGTTAGAGACTTCAACACTCGTGCTTGAGTCTCACATTGTACAACGCACTCTGCTAAAGACGATTTCATTTCATCAAGGTTTGTGAACTTAGTTTCAAGGGATTTGATACGATCACCTAGATCGTTTATAGCGAGCTTGTTTGCAGCTTGAACGGTTTCAATAGCATTTAGTTTATCCTTAATTATGCCTTGACCTGCTAAGAGCTGCTGCAGTGTCGCCTCGGTGGACGGTCCCGGATTCACCTCTACGTCGCCACATATTAGCAGAAGTAAAAAATAAAAAGAGAAGCGACGCAGCAAGCGAAACTGTTTCCGCGAACGGTATTGCGTGCATGAATGTGACAGAATGCAGTCAAACAACTTTTGGGGTATATGTTCTGATGGTGGTGAGAGTGGAGCACGACTGTCTCCGTGGCGCGATTGGCTATTAACTGAAAGGTTGGATGTTCGAGCCCTCCCGGGAGTAGTGTGTTGCTTTTTTTTCTTTGGTCTGATAGCTTCGAAGATACGTTCTGATGGTGGTGAGAGTGGAGCAGGACTGTCTTTGTGGCGCAATTGGCTGCCGCGATCGGCTGTTACCCGAAAGGTTGAAGGTACGAGCCCACCCGGTGGAGGTGCGGCGCTTTTTTTTCTTCGGGCTGATAGCTTTGAAGATATGTTCTGATGGTGGTGAGAGTGGAGCACGACTGTCTCCGTGGCGCAATTGGCTAGCGCGATCGGCTGTTAACCGAAAGGTTGGAGGTTCGAGCCCAACCGGTGGTGGTGCGGCGCTTTTTTTCCTTTGGGCTGATAGCTATGAAGAAATCTTCTGACGGTGGTGAGAGTGGAGCACGACTGTCTTCGTGGCGCAATTGGCTATGCGATCGGCTCTTAACTGAAAGGTTGGAGGTTCGAGCCCTCCCGGGAGTGGTGTGTTGCTTTTTTTTCTTTGAGCTGATAGCTTTCAAAATATGTTCTGATGGTGGTGAGTGTGGTGCAGGACTGTCTCCGTGAAGCAATTGGCTAGCGCGATCGGCTGTTAACCGAGAGGTTGGAGGTTCGAGCCCACCCGGTGGTAGTGCGGCGATTTTTTTCCTTAGGGCTGATAGCTCAGAAGAAATGTTCTGACGTTGGTGAGAGTGGAGCATGACTGTCTCCATGGTGCAATTGGCTATCCGATCGGCTGTTAACTGAAACGTTGGAGGGTCGAGCCCTCGCGGGAGTGGTGTGTTGCTTTTTTGGGGGGGCTGATAGCTTTGAAGATATGTTCGGATGGTGGTGAGAGTGGAGCAGGACTGTCTCCTTGGCGCAATTGGCTAGCGCAATCGGCTGTTAACCGAAAGGTTCGAGGTTCGGGCCCACCTGGTGGTGGTGCGGCGCTTTTTTTTCTTTGGGCTGATAGCTTTGAAGATATGTTCTGATGGTGGTGAGAGTGGAGCACGACTGTCTCCGTGGCGCAATTGGCTAGCGCGATCGGCTGTTAACCGAAAGGTTGGAGGTACGAGCCCACCCGGTGGTGGTGCGGCGCTTTTTTTTCTTTGGGCTGATAGCTTTGAAGATATGTTCTGATGGTGGTGAGAGTGGAGCAGGACTGTCTCCGTGGCGCAATCGGCTAACGCGATCGGCTGTTAACCGAAAGGTTGGAGGTACGAGCCCTCCCGGGAGTGGTGTGTTGCTTTTTTATTTTGGGCTGATAGCTTTGAAGATATGTTCTGATGGTGGTGAGAGTGGAGCACGACTGTCTCCGTGGCGCAATTGGCTAGCGCAATCGGCTGTTAACCGAAAGGTTGGAGGTACGAGCCCACCTGGTGGTGGTGCGGCGCTTTTTTTTTCTTTGGGCTGATAGCTTTGAAGATATGTTCTGATGGTGGTGAGAGTGGAGCACGACTGTCTCCAAGGCGCAATTGGCTATTCGATAGGCTGTTAACTGAAAGGTTTGACGTTCGAGCTCTTCCGGGAGTGGTGTGTTGCTTTTTTTATTTTGGGCTGATAGCTTTGAAGATATGTAATAACGGTGGTGAGAGTGGAGCACGACTGTCTCCGTGGCGCAATTGGCTAGCGCGATCGGCTGTTAACCGAAAGGTTGGAGGTACGAGCCCACCCGGTGGTGGTGCGGTGCTTTTTTTTCTTTGGGCTGGTAGCTTTGAAGATATGTTCTGATGGTGTTGAGAGTGGAGCAGGACTGTCTCCGTGGCGCAATGGGCTAGCGCGATCGGCTGTTAACCGAAAGGTTGGAGGTACGAGCCCACCCGGTGGTGGTGCGGCGCTTGTTTTTCTTTGGGCTGATAGCTTTGAAGATATGTTCTGATGGTGGTAAGAGTGGAGCACGACTGTCTCCGTGGCGCAATTGGCTAACGCGATCGGCTGTTAACCGAAAGGTTGGAGGTACGAGCCCTCCCGGGAGTGGAGTGTTGCTTTTTTTATTTTGGGCTGATAGCTTTGAAGATATGTTCTGATGGTGGTGAGAGTGGAGCACGACTGTCTCCGTGGCGCAATTGGCTAGCGCGATCGGCTGTTAACCGAAAGGTTGGAGGTACGAGCCCACCCGGTGGTGGTGCGGCGATTTTTTTTCTTTGGGCTGATAGCTCTGAAAAAATGTTCAGACAGTGGTGAGAGTGGAGCACGGCTGTCTCCGTGGTGCAATTGGCTAGCGCGATCGGCTATTAACCGAAAGGTTGGAGGTACGAGCCCACCCGGTGGTGGTGCGGCGCTTTTTTTTCTTTGGGCTGATAGCTTTGAAGATATGTTCTGATGGTGTTGAGAGTGGAGCAGGACTGTCTCCGTGGCGCAATGGGCTAGCGCGATCGGCTGTTAACCGAAAGGTTGGAGGTACGAGCCCGACCGGTGGTGGTGCGGCGCTTGTTTTTCTTTGGGCTGATAGCTTTGAAGATATGTTCTGATGGTGGTGAGAGTGGAGCACGACTGTCTCCGTGGCGCAATTGGCTAACGCGATCGGCTGTTAACCGAAAGGTTGGAGGTACGAGCCCTCCCGGGAAGAGTGTGTTGCTTTTTTTATTTTGGGCTGATAGCTTTGAAGATATGTTCTGATGGTGGTGAGAGTGGAGCACGACTGTCTCCGTGGCGCAATTGGCTATTCGATAGACTGTTAACTGAAAGGTTTGAGGTTCGAACTCTTCCGGGAGTGGTGTGTTGCTTTTTTTATTTTGGGCTGATAGCTTTGAAGATATGTAATAACGGTGGTGAGAGTGGAGCACGACTGTCTCCGTGGCGCAATTGGCTAGCGCGATCGGCTGTTAACCGAAAGGTTGGAGGTACGAGCCCACCTGGTGGTGGTGCGGCGCTTTTTTTTCTTTGGGCTGATAGCTTTGAAGATATGTTCTGATGGTGTTGAGAGTGGAGCAGGACTGTCTCCGTGGCGCAATGGGCTAGCGCGATCGGCTGTTAAACGAAAGGTTGGAGGTACGAGCCCACCCGGTGGTGGTGCGGCGCTTGTTTTTCTTTGGGCTGATAGCTTTGAAGATATGTTCTGATGGTGGTGAGAGTGGAGCACGACTGTCTCCCTGGCGCAATTGGCTAACGCGATCGGCTGTTCACCGAAAGGTTGGAGGTACGAGCCCTCCCGGGAGTGGTGTGTTGCTTTTTTTATTTTGGGCTGATAGCTTTGAAGATATGTTCTGATGGTGGTGAGAGTGGAGCACGACTGTCTCCGTGGCGCAATTGGCTAGCGCGATCGGCTGTTAACCGAAAGGTTGGAGGTTCGAGCCCACCTGGTGGTGGTGCGGCGCTTTTTTTTCTTTGGGCTGATAGCTTTGAAGATATGTTCTGATGGTGTTGAGAGTGGAGCACGACTGTCTCCCTGGCGCAATTGGCTGCCGCGATCGGCTGTTACCCGAAAGTTTGGAGGTACGAGCCCACCCGGTGGAGGTGCGGCGCTTTTTTTTCTTTGGGCTGATAGCTTTGAAGATATGTTCTGATGGTGGTGAGAGTGGAGCACGACTGTCTCCGTGGCGCAATTGGCTAGCGCGATCGGCTGTTAACCGAAAGGTTGGAGGTTCGAGCCCAACCAGTGGTGGTGCGGCGCTTTTTTTCCTTTGGGCTGATAGCTATGAAGAAATCTTCTGACGGTGGTGAGAATGGAGCACGACTGTCTTCGTGGCGCAATTGGCTATGCGATCGGCTCTTAACTGAAAGGTTGGAGGTTCGAGCCCTCCCGGGAGTGGTGTGTTGCTTTTTTTTCTTTGGGCTGATAGCTTTCAAAATATGTTCTGATGGTGGTGAGTGTGGAGCAGGACTGTCTTCGTGAAGCAATTGGCTAGCGCGATCGGCTGTTAACCGAAAGGTTGGAGGTACGAGCCCACCCGGTGGAGGTGCGGCGCTTTTTTTTCTTTGGACTGATAGCTTTGAAGATATGTTGTGATGGTGGTGAGAGTGGAGCACGACTGTCTCCGTGGCGCAATTGGCTAGCGCGATCAACTGTTAACCGAAAGGTTGGAGGTTCGAGCCCACCCGGTGGTAGTGCGGCGATTTTTTTCCTTAGGGCTGATAGCTCTGAAGAAATGTTCTGACGGTGGTGAGAGTGGAGCATGACTGTCTCCATGGTGCAATTGGCTATGCGATCGGCTGTTAACTGAAACGTTAGAGGTTCGAGCCCTCGCGGGAGTGGTGTGTTGCTTTTTTGGGGGGCTGATAGCTTTGAAGATATGTTCTGATGGTGGTGAGAGTGGAGCTGGACTGTCTCCTTGGCGCAATTGGCTAGCGCGATCGGCTGTTAACCGAAAGGTTTGAGGTTCGGGCCCACCAGGTGCTGGTGCGGCGCTTTCTTTTCTTTGGGCTGATAGCTTTGAAGATGTGTTCTGATGGTGGTAAGAGTGGAGCACGACTGTCTCCGTGGCGCAATTGGCTAGCGCTATCGGCTGTTAACCGAAAGGTTGGAGGTTCGGGCCCACCTGGTGGTGGTGTGGCGCTTTTTTTTCTTTGGGCTGATAGCTTTGAAGATATGTTCTGATGGTGGTGAGAGTGGAGCACGACTGTCTCCGTGGCGCAATTGGCTAGCGCGTTCGGCTGTTAACCGAAAGGTTGGAGGTACGAGCCCACCCGGTGGTGGTGCGGCGCTTTTTTTCTTTGGGCTGATAGCTTTGAAGATATGTTCTGATGGTGTTGAGAGTGGAGCAGGACTGTCTCCGTGGCGCAATGGGCTAGCGCGATCGGCTGTTAACCGAAAGGTTGGAGGTACGAGCCCACCCGGTGGTGGTGCGGCGCTTGTTTTTCTTTGGGCTGATAGCTTTGAAGATATGTTCTGATGGTGGTGAGAGTGGAGCACGATTGTCTCCGTGGCGCAATTGGCTAACGCGATCGGCTGTTAACCGAAAGGTTGGAGGTACGAGCCCTCCCGGGAGTGGTGTGTTGCTTTTTTTATTTTGGGCTGATAGCTTTGAAGATATGTTCTGATGGTGGTGAGAGTGGAGCACGACTGTCTCCGTGGCGCAATTGGCTAGCGCGATCGGCTGTTAACCGAAAGGTTGGAGGTACGAGCCCACCCGGTGGTGGTGCGGCGCTTTTTTTTCTTTGAGCTGATAGCTTTGAAGATATGTTCTGATGGTGGTGAGAGTGGAGCACGACTGTCTCCATGGCGCAATTGGCTATTCGATCGGCTGTTAACTGAAAGGTTGGATGTTCGAGCCCTACCGGGAGTGGTGTGTTGCTTTTTTTTCTTTGGGCTGATAGCTTCGAAGATATGTTCTGATGGTGGTGAGAGTGGAGCAGGACTGTCTCCGTGGCGCAATTGGCTGCCGCGATCGGTTGTTAACCGAAAGGTTGGAGGTACGAGCCCACCCGGTGGAGGTGCGGCGCTTTTTTTTCTTTGGGCTGATAGCTTTGAAGATATGTTCTGATGGTGGTGAGAGTGGAGCACGACTGTCTCCGTGGCGCAATTGGCTAGCGCGATCGGCTGTTAACCGAAAGGTTGGAGGATCGAGCCCAACCGGTGGTGGTGCGGCGCTTTTTTTCCTTTGGGCTGATAGCTATGAAGAAATCTTCTGACGGTGGTGAGAGTGGAGCACGACTGTCTTGTGGCGCAATTGGCTATGCGATCGGCTCTTAACTGAAAGGTTGGAGGTTCGAGCCCTCCCGGGAGTGGTGTGTTGCTTTTTTTTCTTTGGGCTGATAGCTTTCAAAATATGTTCTGATGGTGGTGAGTGTGGAGCAGGACTGTCTCCGTGAAGCAATTGGCTAGCGCGATCGGCTGTTAACGGAAAGGTTGGAGGTACGAGCCCAACCGGTGGAGGTGCGGCACTTTTTTTTCTTGGGACTGATAGCTTTGAAGATATGTTCTGATGGTGGTGAGAGTGGAGCATGACTGTCTCCGTGGCGCAATTGGCTAGCGCGATCGGCTGTTAACCGAGAGGTTGGAGGTTCGAGCCCACCCGGTGGTGGTGGTGCGATTTTTTTCCTTAGGACTGATAGCTCTGAAGAAATGTTCTGACGGTGGTGAGAGTGGAGCATGACTGTCTCCATGGTGCAATTGGCTATGCGATCGGCTGTTAACTGAAACGTTGGAGGTTCGGGCCCTCGCGGCAGTGGTGTGTTGCTTTTTTTTCGGGCTGATAGCTTTGAAGATATGTTCTGATGATGGTGAGAGTGGGGCAGGACTGTCTCCTTGGCGCAATAGGCTAGCGCGATCGGCTGTTAACCGAAAGGTTTGAGGTTCGGGCCCACCCGGTGCTGGTGCGGCGCTTTCTTTTCTTTGGGCTGATAGCTTTGAAGATGTGTTCTGATGGTGGTAAGAGTGGAGCAGGACTGTCTCCGTGGCGCCATGGGCTAGCGCGATCGGCTGTTAACCGAAAGGTTGGAGGTACGAGCCCACCCGGTGGTGGTGCGGCGCTTGTTTTAGATGCGGAGCATCTTATACTCGCGCCTTGTAGTGCGCCGTCCGCGCCGTCCGCACCGCTTCTCGAACATTCGACAGCTGACGCACGCGCATGCGCCGTCGCGCCGTCGCCCACTCTTCCACCATCTGTGCATCCCTTCCTCCTCTACACACCGCGCGCGCTTCACTCCTCCACCATCTGTGCACCCTTACTCCTCTACACACCGCGTTCGACATCTACAATTCTGCTGATTCTCCAGTGGACGCGCATGTGGCGTCGCGCTTCGAAAACATTCAACAGCTGACAGTGCACGCGCCGTCGTGCTGTATATATACTCAAGGTCGGCGCTCGCTCGCTCAGTTGCCGCTCGTCGGTTGGTTTGTACGGCGCGTCGACGTCCAAGGTCGCGGTGAAATGAATTCCAACGAATCCACAAACACAATGATCGACGTCCCTTCGACCAGTGCCGCCCTTTCGCATACGTGGGTACGTGTTCACTAATTTAACACCCCCTCCTACAACCACGTTAACCAATTTAGCCATCGACCCAAGTAAGTCGCAATTTAACACCCCATTTCACAACCACGTTAACCAATTTAGCCATCGACCCAAGTAAGTCGCACTTTAACACCCCGTTAACCAATTATATGGTCCGCATCCTCCTCAGTGTTCCCCCGAGGGAAGCTGCGGGCAATTTTTTCTTTGGGCTGATAGCTTTGAAGATATGTTCTGATGGTGGTGAGAGTGGAGCACGACTGTCTCCGTGGCGCAATTGGCTAACGCGATCGGCTGTTCACCGAAAGGTTGGAGGTACGAGCCCTCCCGGGAGTGGTGTGTTGCTTTTTTTATTTTGGGCTGATAGCTTTGAAGATATGTTCTGATGGTGGTGAGAGTGGAGCACGACTGTCTCCGTGGCGCAATTGGCTAGCGCGATCGGCTGTTAACCGAAAGGTTGGAGGTTCGAGCCCAACCGGTGGTGGTGCGGCGCTTTTTTTCCTTTGGCTGATAGCTATGAAGAAATCTTCTGACGGTGGTGAGAGAGGAGCACGACTGTCTTCGTGGCGCAATTGGCTATGCGATCGGCTCTTAACTGAAAGGTTGGAGGTTCGAGCCCTCCCGGGAGTGGTGTGTTGCTTTTTTTCTTTGGGCTGATAGCTTTCAAAATATGTTCTGATGGTGGTGAGTGTGGAGCAGGACTGTCTTCGTGAAGCAATTGGCTAGCGCTATCGGCTGTTAACCGAAAGGTTGGAGGTTCGGGCCCACCTGGTGGTGGTGCGGCGCTTTTTTATTTTGGGCTGATAGCTTTGAAGATATGTTTTGATGGTGGTGAGAGTGGAGCAGGACTGTCTCCGTGGCGCAATGGGCTAGCGCGATCGGCTGTTAACCGAAAGGTTGGAGGTACGAGCCCACCCGGTGGTGGTGCGGCGCTTGTTTTTCTTTGGGCTGATAGCTTTGAAGATATGTTCTGATGGTGGTGAGACTGGAGCACGACTGTCTCCGTGGCGCAATTGGCTAACGCGATCGGCTGTTAACCGAAAGGTTGGAGGTACGAGCCCTCCCGGGAGTGGTGTGTTGCTTTTTTTATTTTGGGCTGATAGCTTTGAAGATATGTTCTGAAGGTGGTGAGAGTGGAGCACGACTGTCTCCGTGGCGCAATTGGCTAGCGCAATCGGCTGTTAACCGAAAGGTTGGAGGTACGAGCCCACCTGGTGGTGGTGCGGCGCTTTTTTTTCTTTGGGCTGATAGCTTTGAAGATATGTTCTGATGGTGGTGAGAGTGGAGCACGACTGTCTCCATGGCGCAATTGGCTATTCGATAGGCTGTTAACTGAAAGGTTTGAGGTTCGAGCTCTTCCGGGAGTGGTGTGTTGCTTTTTTTATTTTGGGCTGATAGCTTTGAAGATATGTAATAACAGTGGTGAGAGTGGAGCACGACTGTCTCCGTGGCGCAATTCGCTAGCGCGATCGGCTGTTAACCGAAAGATTGGAGGTACGAGCCCACCCGGTGGTGGTGCGGCGCTTTTTTTTCTTTGGGCTGATAGCTTTGAAGATATGTTCTGATGGTGTTGAGAGTGGAGCAGGACTGTCTCCGTGGCGCAATGGGCTAGCGCGATCGGCTGTTAACCGAAAGGTTGGAGGTACGAGCCCACCCGGTGGTGGTGCGGCGCTTGTTTTTCTTTGGGCTGATAGCTTTGAAGATATGTTCTGATGGTGGTGAGACTGGAGCACGACTGTCTCCGTGGCGCAATTGGCTAACGCGATCGGCTGTTAACCGAAAGGTTGGACCGAGCCCACGCGGTGGTGGTGCGGCGCTTTTTTTTCTTTGGGCTGATAGCTTTGAAGATATGTTCTGATGGTGGTGAGAGTGGAGCACGACTGTCTCCGTGGCGCAATTGGCTAGCGCAATCGGCTGTTAACCGAAAGGTTGGAGGTACGAGCCCACCTGGTGGTGGTGCGGCGCTTTTTTTTTCTTTGGGCTGATAGCTTTGAAGATATGTTCTGATGGTGGTGAGAGTGGAGCACGACTGTCTCCAAGGCGCAATTGGCTATTCGATAGGCTGTTAACTGAAAGGTTTGACGTTCGAGCTCTTCCGGGAGTGGTGTGTTGCTTTTTTTATTTTGGGCTGATAGCTTTGAAGATATGTAATAACGGTGGTGAGAGTGGAGCACGACTGTCTCCGTGGCGCAATTGGCTAGCGCGATCGGCTGTTAACCGAAAGGTTGGAGGTACGAGCCCACCCGGTGGTGGTGCGGTGCTTTTTTTTCTTTGGGCTGGTAGCTCTGAAGATATGTTCTGATGGTGTTGAGAGTGGAGCAGGACTGTCTCCGTGGCGCAATGGGCTAGCGCGATCGGCGGTTAACCGAAAAGTTGGAGGTACGAGCCCACCCGGTGGTGGTGCGGCGCTTGTTTTTCTTTGGGCTGATAGCTTTGAAGATATGTTCTGATGGTGGTGAGAGTGGAGCACGACTGTCTCCGTGGCGCAATTGGCTAACGCGATCGGCTGTTAACCGAAAGGTTGGAGGTACGAGCCCTCCCGGGAGTGGAGTGTTGCTTTATTTATTTTGGGCTGATAGCTTTGAAGATATGTTCTGATGGTGGTGAGAGTGGAGCACGACTGTCTCCGTGGCGCAATTGGCTAGCGCGATCGGCTGTTAACCGAAAGGTTGGAGGTACGAGCCCACCCGGTGGTGGTGCGGCGATTTTTTTTCTTTGGGCTGATAGCTCTGAAAAAATGTTCAGACAGTGGTGAGAGTGGAGCACGGCTGTCTCCGTGGCGCAATTGGCTAGCGCGATCGGCTATTAACCGAAAGGTTGGAGGTACGAGCCCACCCGGTGGTGGTGCGGCGCTTTTTTTTCTTTGGGCTGATAGCTTTGAAGATATGTTCTGATGGTGGTGAGAGTGGAGCAGGACTGTCTCCGAGGCGCAATCGGCTAACGCGATCGGCTGTTAACCGAAAGGCTCGAGGTACGAGCCCTCCCGGGAGTGGTGTGTTGCTTTTTATATTTTGGGCTGATAGCTTTGAAGATACGTTCTGATATTGTTGAGAGTGAAGCAGGACTGTCTCCGTGGCGCAATGGGCTAGCGCGATCGGCTGTTAACCGAAAGGTTGGAGGTACGAGCCCGACCGGTGGTGGTGCGGCGCTTGTTTTTCTTTGGGCTGATAGCTTTGAAGATATGTTCTGATGGTGGTGAGAGTGGAGCACGACTGTCTCCGTGGCGCAATTGGCTAACGCGATCGGCTGTTAACCGAAAGGTTGGAGGTACGAAACCTCCCGGGAGGAGTGTGTTGCTTTTTTTTTGGGCTGATAGCTTTGAAGATATGTTCTGATGGTGGTGAGAGTGGAGCACGACTGTCTCCGTGGCGCAATGGGCTAGCGCGATCGGCTGTTAACCGAAAGGTTGGAGGTACGAGTCCACCCGATGGTGGTGCGGCGCTTTTTTTTCTTTTGGCTGATAGCTTTGAAGATATGTTCTGATGGTGGTGAGAGTGGAGCACGACTGTCTCCATGGCGCAATTGGTTATTCGATCGACTGTTCACTGAAAGGTTTGAGATTCGAGCCCTACCGGGAGTGGTGTGTTGCTTTTTTTATTTTGGGCTGATAGCTTTGAAGATATGTTCTGATGGTGGCGAGAGTGGAGCACGACTGTCTCCGTGGCGCAATTCTAGCGCGATCGGCTGTTACCGAAAGGTTGGAGGTACGAGCCCACGCAGTGGTGGTGCGGCGCTTTTTTTTTTCTTTGGGCTGATAGCTTTGAAGATATGTTCTGATGGTGGTGAGAGTGGAGCACGACTGTCTCCGTGGCGCGATTGGCTATTCGATCGGCTGTTAACTGAAAGGTTGGATGTTCGAGCCCTCCCGGGAGTAGTGTGTTGCTTTTTTTTCTTTGGGCTGATAGCTTCGAAGATACGTTCTGATGGTGGTGAGAGTGGAGCAGGACTGTCTCCGTGGCGCAATTGGCTGCCGCGATCGGCTGTTACCCGAAAGGTTGGAGGTACGAGCCCACCCGGTGGAGGTGCGGCGCTTTTTTTTCTTTGGGCTGATAGCTTTGAAGATATGTTCTGATGGTGGTGAGAGTGGAGCACGACTGTCTCCGTGGCGCAATTGGCTAGCGCGATCGGCTGTTAACCGAAAGGTTGGAGGTTCGAGCCCAACCGGTGGTGGTGCGGCGCTTTTTTTCCTTTGGGCTGATAGCTATGAAGAAATCTTCTGACGGTGGTGAGAGTGGAGCACGACTGTCTTCGTGGCGCAATTGGCTATGCGATCGGCTCTTAACTGAAAGGTTGGAGGTTCGAGCCCTCCCGGGAGTGGTGTGTTGCTTTTTTTTCTTTGAGCTGATAGCTTTCAAAATATGTTCTGATGGTGGTGAGAGTGGAGCAGGACTGTCTCCGTGGCGCAATCGGCTAACGCGATCGGCTGTTAACCGAAAGGTTAGAGGTACGAGCCCTCCCGGGAGTGGTGTGTTGCTTTTTTTATTTTGGGCTGATAGCTTTGAAGATATGTTCTGATGGTGGTGAGAGTGGAGCACGGATGTCTCCGTGGCGCAATTGGCTAGCGCAATCGGCTGTTAACCGAAAGGTTGGAGGTACGAGCCCACCTGGTGGTGGTGCGGCGCTTTTTTTTCTTTGGGCTGATAGCTTTGAAGATATGTTCTGATGGTGGTGAGAGTGGAGCACGACTGTCTCCATGGCGCAATTGGCTATTCGATAGGCTGTTAACTGAAAGGTTTGACGTTCGAGCTCTTCCGGGAGTGGTGTGTGCTTTTTTTATTTTGGGCTGATAGCTTTGAAGATATGTAATAACGGTGGTGAGAGTGGAGCACGACTGTCTCCGTGGCGCAATTGGCTAGCGCGATCGGCTGTTAACCGAAAGGTTGGAGGTACGAGCCCACCCGGTGGTGGTGCGGTGCTTTTTTTTCTTTGGGCTGGTAGCTTTGAAGATATGTTCTGATGGTGTTGAGAGTGGAGCAGGACTGTCTCCGTGGCGCAATGGGCTAGCGCGATTGGCTGTTAACCGAAAGGTTGGAGGTACGAGCCCACACGGTGGTGGTGCGGCGCTTGTTTTTCTTTGGGCTGATAGCTTTGAAGATATGTTCTGATGGTGGTGAGAGTGGAGCACGACTGTCTCCGTGGCGCAATTGGCTAGCGCGATCGGCTGTTAACCGAAAGGTTGGAGGTACGAGCCCACCCGGTGGTGGTGCGGCGATTTTTTTTCTTTGGGCTAATAGCTCTGAAAAAATGTTCAGACAGTGGTGAGAGTGGAGCACGGCTGTCTCCGTGGCGCAATTGGCTAGCGCGATTGGCTGTTAACCGAAAGGTTGGAGGTACGAGCCCACCCGGTGGTGGTGCGGCGCTTTTTTTTCTTTGGGCTGATAGCTTTGAAGATATGTTCTGATGGTGGTGAGAGTGGAGCAGGACTGTCTCCGAGGCGCAATCGGCTAACGCGATCGGCTGTTAACCGAAAGGCTGGAGGTACGAGCCCTCCCGGGAGTGGTGCGGCGCTTTTTTTTCTTTGGGCTGATAGCTTTGAAGATATGTTCTGATGGTGTTGAGAGGGGAGCAGGACTGTCTCCGTGGCGCGATGGGTTAGCGCGATCAGCTGTTAACCGAAAGGTTGGAGGTACGAGCCCACTCGGTGGTGGTGCGGCGCTTGTTTTTCTTTGGGCTGATAGCTTTGAAGGTATGTTCTGATGGTGGTGAGAGTGGAGCACGACTGTCTCCGTGGCGCAATTGGCTAGCGCGATCGGCTGTTAATCGAAAGGTTGGAGGTACGAGCCCACCCGGTGGTGGTGCGGCGCTTTTTTTTCTTTGGGCTGATAGCTTTGAAGATATGTTCTGATGGTGGTGAGAGTGGAGCAGGACTGTCTCCGTGGCGCAATCGGCTAACGCGATCGGCTGTTAACCGAAAGGTTGGAGGTACGAGCCCTCCCGGGAGTGGTGTGTTGCTTTTTTTATTTTGGGCTGATAGCTTTGAAGATATGTTCTGATGGTGGTGAGAGTGGAGCACGACTGTCTCCGTGGCGCAATTGGCTAGCGCAATCGGCTGTTAACCGAAAGGTTGGAGGTACGAGCCCACCTGGTGGTGGTGCGGCGCTTTTTTTTCTTTGGGCTGATAGCTTTGAAGATATGTTCTGATGGTGGTGAGAGTGGAGCACGACTGTCTCCATGGCGCAATTGGCTATTCGATAGGCTGTTAACTGAAAGGTTTGACGTTCGAGCTCTTCCGGGAGTGGTGTGTTGCTTTTTTTATTTTGGGCTGATAGCTTTGAAGATATGTAATAACGGTGGTGAGAGTGGAGCACGACTGTCTCCGTGGCGCAATTGGCTAGCGCGATCGGCTGTTAACCGAAAGGTTGGAGGTACGAGCCCACCCGGTGGTGGTGCGGTGCTTTTTTTTCTTTGGGCTGGTAGCTTTGAAGATATGTTCTGATGGTGTTGAGAGTGGAGCAGGACTGTCTCCGTGGCGCAATGGGCTAGCGCGATCGGCTGTTAACCGAAAGGTTGGAGGTACGAGCCCACACGGTGGTGGTGCGGCGCTTGTTTTTCTTTGGGCTGATAGCTTTGAAGATATGTTCTGATGGTGGTGAGAGTGGAGCACAACTGTCTCCGTGGCGCATTTGGCTAACGCGATCGGCTGTTAACCGAAAGGTTGGAGGTACGAGCCCTCCCGGGAGTGGTGTGTTGCTTTTTTTTTATTTTGGGCTGATAGCTTTGAAGATATGTTCTGATGGTGGTGAGAGTGGAGCACGACTGTCTCCGTGGCGCAATTGCCTAGCGCGATCGGCTGTTAACCGAAAGGCTGGAGGTACGAGCCCACCCGGTGGTGGTGCGGCGATTTTTTTTCTTTGGGCTAATAGCTCTGAAAAAATGTTCAGACAGTGGTGAGAGTGGAGCACGGCTGTCTCCGTGGCGCAATTGGCTAGCGCGATCGGCTGTTAACCGAAAGGCTGGAGGTACGAGCCCACCCGGTGGTGGTGCGGCGCTTTTTTTTCTTTGGGCTGATAGCTTTGAAGATATGTTCTGATGGTGGTGAGAGTGGAGCAGGACTGTCTCCGAGGCGCAATCGGCTAACGCGATCGGCTGTTAACCGAAAGGCTGGAGGTACGAGCCCTCCCGGGAGTGGTGTGTTGCTTTTTATATTTTGGGCTGATAGCTTTGAAGATACGTTCTGATGGTGGTGAGAGTGGAGCACGACTGTCTCCGTGGCGCAATTGGCTAGCGCGATCGGCTGTTAACCAAAAGGTTGGAGGTACGAGCCCACCCGGTGGTGGTGCGGCGCTTTTTTTTCTTTGGGCTGATAGCTTTGAAGATATGTTCTGATGGTGTTGAGAGGGGAGCAGGACTGTCTCCGTGGCGCAATGGGTTAGCGCGATCAGCTGTTAACCGAAAGGTTGGAGGTACGAGCCCACCCGGTGGTGGTGCGGCGCTTGTTTTTCTTTGGGCTGATAGCTTTGAAGATATGTTCTGATGGTGGTGAGAGTGGAGCACGGCTGTCTTCATGGCGCAAGTGGCTAGCGCGATCGGCTGTTAACCGAAAGGTTGGAGGTACGAGCCCTTCCGGGAGTGGTGCGGCGCTTTTTTTTCTTTGGGCTGATAGCTTTGAAGAAATGTTCTGATGGTGGTGAGAGTGGAGCACGACTGTCTCCATGGCGCAATTTGCTAGCGCGATCAGCTGTTAACCGAAAGGTTGGAGGTACGAGCCCACACGGTGGTGGTCCGGCACTTTTTTTTATTTGGACTGATAGCTCTGAAGGAATGTTCTGACGGTGGTGAGAGTGGAGCACGACTGTCTCCGTGGCGCAATTGGCTATGCGAAAGGCTGTTAACCGCAAGGTTGGAGGTTCGAGCCCTCCAGGGAGTGGTGTGCTGCTTTTTTTTCTTTGGGCTGATAGCTTTGAAGATATGTTCTGATGGTGGTGAGAGTGGAGCAGGACTGTCTCCGTGGCGCAATCGGCTAGCGCGATCGGCTGTTAACCGAAAGGTTGGAGGTACGAGCCCACCCGGTGGTGGTGCGGCGCTTTTTTTCTTTGGGCTGATAGCTCTGAAGAAATTTTCTGACGGTGGTGAGAGTGGAGCACGACTGTCTCCGTGGCGCATTTGGCCAGCGCGATCGGCTGTTAACCGAAAGGTTGGAGGTACGAGCCCTCCCGGGAGTGGTGTGTTGCTTTTTTTATTTCGGGCTGAAAGCTATGAAGATATGTTCTGATGCTGGTGAGAGTGGAGCACGACTGTCTCCGTGGCGCAATCGGCTAGCGCGATCGGCTGTTAACCAAAAGGTTGGAGGTACGAGCCCACGCAGTGGTGGTGCGGCGCTTTTTTTTCTTTGGGCTGATAGCTTTGAAGTAAGTCCTGATGGTGGTGAGAGTGGAGCAGGACTGTCTCCGTGGCGCAATTGGCTGCCGCGATCGGTTGTTAACCGAAAGGTTGGAGGTACGAGCCCACCCGGTGGAGGTGCGGCGCTTTTTTTTTCTTTGGGCTGATAGCTTTGAAGATATGTTCTGATGGTGGTGAGAGTGGAGCACGACTGTCTCCGTGGCGCAATTGGCTAGCGCGATCGGCTGTTAACCGAAAGGTTGGAGGATCGAGCCCAACCGGTGGTGGTGCGGCGCTTTTTTTCCTTTGGGCTGATAGCTATGAAGAAATCTTCTGACGGTGGTGAGAGTGGAGCACGACTGTCTTGTGGCGCAATTGGCTATGCGATCGGCTCTTAACTGAAAGGTTGGAGGTTCGAGCCCTCCCGGGAGTGGTGTGTTGCTTTTTTTTCTTTGGGCTGATAGCTTTCAAAATATGTTCTGATGGTGGTGAGTGTGGAGCAGGACTGTCTCCGTGAAGCAATTGGCTAGCGCGATCGGCTGTTAACGGAAAGGTTGGAGGTACGAGCCCAACCGGTGGAGGTGCGGCACTTTTTTTTCTTGGGACTGATAGCTTTGAAGATATGTTCTGATGGTGGTGAGAGTGGAGCATGACTGTCTCCGTGGCGCAATTGGCTAGCGCGATCGGCTGTTAACCGAGAGGTTGGAGGTTCGAGCCCACCCGGTGGTGGTGGTGCGATTTTTTTCCTTAGGACTGATAGCTCTGAAGAAATGTTCTGACGGTGGTGAGAGTGGAGCATGACTGTCTCCATGGTGCAATTGGCTATGCGATCGGCTGTTAACTGAAACGTTGGAGGTTCGGGCCCTCGCGGCAGTGGTGTGTTGCTTTTTTTTCGGGCTGATAGCTTTGAAGATATGTTCTGATGGTGGTGAGAGTGGAGCAGGACTGTCTCCTTGGCGCAATAGGCTAGCGCGATCGGCTGTTAACCGAAAGGTTTGAGGTTCGGGCCCACCCGGTGCTGGTGCGGCGCTTTCTTTTCTTTGGGCTGATAGCTTTGAAGATGTGTTCTGATGGTGGTAAGAGTGGAGCAGGACTGTCTCCGTGGCGCCATGGGCTAGCGCGATCGGCTGTTAACCGAAAGGTTGGAGGTACGAGCCCACCCGGTGGTGGTGCGGCGCTTGTTTTAGATGCGGAGCATCTTATACTCGCGCCTTGTAGTGCGCCGTCCGCGCCGTCCGCACCGCTTCTCGAACATTCGACAGCTGACGCACGCGCATGCGCCGTCGAGCCGTCGCCCACTCTTCCACCATCTGTGCATCCCTTCCTCCTCTACACACCGCGCGCGCTTCACTCCTCCACCATCTGTGCACCCTTACTCCTCTACACACCGCGTTCGACATCTACAATTCTGCTGATTCTCCAGTGGACGCGCATGTGGCGTCGCGCTTCGAAAACATTCAACAGCTGACAGTGCACGCGCCGTCGTGCTGTATATATACTCAAAGTCGGCGCTCGCTCGCTCAGTTGCCGCTCGTCGGTTGGTTTGTACGGCGCGTCGACGTCCAAGGTCGCGGTGAAATGAATTCCAACGAATCCACAAACACAATGATCGACGTCCCTTCGACCAGCGCCGCCCTTTCGCATACGTGTGTACGTGTTCACTCATTTAACACCCCCTCCTACAACCACGTTAACCAATTTAGCCATCGACCCAAGTAAGTCGCAATTTAACACCCCATTTCACAACCACGTTAACCAATTTAGCCATCGACCCAAGTAAGTCGCACTTTAACACCCCGTTAACCAATTATATGGTCCGCATCCTCCTCAGTGTTCCCCCGAGGGAAGCTGCGGGCAATTTTTTCTTTGGGCTGATAGCTTTGAAGATATGTTCTGATGGTGGTGAGAGTGGAGCACGACTGTCTCCGTGGCGCAATTGGCTAACGCGATCGGCTGTTCACCGAAAGGTTGGAGGTACGAGCCCTCCCGGGAGTGGTGTGTTGCTTTTTTTATTTTGGGCTGATAGCTTTGAAGATATGTTCTGATGGTGGTGAGAGTGGAGCACGACTGTCTCCGTGGCGCAATTGGCTAGCGCGATCGGCTGTTAACCGAAAGGTTGGAGGTTCGAGCCCAACCGGTGGTGGTGCGGCGCTTTTTTTCCTTTGGCTGATAGCTATGAAGAAATCTTCTGACGGTGGTGAGAGTGGAGCACGACTGTCTTCGTGGCGCAATTGGCTATGCGATCGGCTCTTAACTGAAAGGTTGGAGGTTCGAGCCCTCCCGGGAGTGGTGTGTTGCTTTTTTTCTTTGGGCTGATAGCTTTCAAAATATGTTCTGATGGTGGTGAGTGTGGAGCAGGACTGTCTTCGTGAAGCAATTGGCTAGCGCTATCGGCTGTTAACCGAAAGGTTGGAGGTTCGGGCCCACCTGGTGGTGGTGCGGCGCTTTTTTATTTTGGGCTGATAGCTTTGAAGATATGTTTTGATGGTGGTGAGAGTGGAGCAGGACTGTCTCCGTGGCGCAATGGGCTAGCGCGATCGGCTGTTAACCGAAAGGTTGGAGGTACGAGCCCACCCGGTGGTGGTGCGGCGCTTGTTTTTCTTTAGGCTGATAGCTTTGAAGATATGTTCTGATGGTGGTGAGACTGGAGCACGACTGTCTCCGTGGCGCAATTGGCTAACGCGATCGGCTGTTAACCGAAAGGTTGGAGGTACGAGCCCTCCCGGGAGTGGTGTGTTGCTTTTTTTATTTTGGGCTGATAGCTTTGAAGATATGTTCTGAAGGTGGTGAGAGTGGAGCACGACTGTCTCCGTGGCGCAATTGGCTAGCGCAATCGGCTGTTAACCGAAAGTTTGGAGGTACGAGCCCACCTGGTGGTGGTGCGGCGCTTTTTTTTCTTTGGGCTGATAGCTTTGAAGATATGTTCTGATGGTGGTGAGAGTGGAGCACGACTGTCTCCATGGCGCAATTGGCTATTCGATAGGCTGTTAACTGAAAGGTTTGAGGTTCGAGCTCTTCCGGGAGTGGTGTGTTGCTTTTTTTATTTTGGGCTGATAGCTTTGAAGATATGTAATAACAGTGGTGAGAGTGGAGCACGACTGTCTCCGTGGCGCAATTCGCTAGCGCGATCGGCTGTTAACCGAAAGATTGGAGGTACGAGCCCACCCGGTGGTGGTGCGGCGCTTTTTTTTCTTTGGGCTGATAGCTTTGAAGATATGTTCTGATGGTGTTGAGAGTGGAGCAGGACTGTCTCCGTGGCGCAATGGGCTAGCGCGATCGGCTGTTAACCGAAAGGTTGGAGGTACGAGCCCACCCGGTGGTGGTGCGGCGCTTGTTTTTCTTTGGGCTGATAGCTTTGAAGATATTGCTACCTGTAGGCTGCCACAAACCATAGTGCGAATGCGCGTGTGCGCCCGACGAGGAAGATGAGGCTCGCTGGCTGCTCGAGCTCGGAGCCAGACTGGCCAGTGCTGCAACCGCTCTTGCAAATATATTTTTCGAATATATTCGCAATACTTTGTCTCGTTACTCACGTAACATATTTGGTGGAGGTGGAACGATCCCCGTCCTCACCACGCAGCTCCGCAGTGGCCGCATCCTCCAGCTTTCCGCCATGGCTTCCAGTGACAACGCGTCCGCTTCATCATCTGCGGCTTCTCCGACAACCTTTGTCGCCGTCCAAACACCACGTGATCCCGGGACATTTTCTGCGCAACCTGGCCTCGACGTCGACAAATGGCTTCGCCTTTATGAACGGGTCAGTCAAACTCACCGTTGGGACCCTACCATGATGCTCGCTAATGTTCTCTTCTACTTGGACGGAACCCCGCGTGTCTGGTACGAGACAAATGAGTCCGAACTCACCAGCTGGGACACGTTCAAGGAGAAGCTACGTGACATCTTTGGGGACCCGACCGGTCGCCACGCAGCTGCACGACAGGAGCTGGCTACCCGTGTCCAGTCGCCAACTGAATCGTATGTGTCATACATCCAAGAAGTTCTCGCCCTTTGCCGAAAAGTGGACGAGGCGATGTCTGAGGCTGAAAAGGTTGGACACGTTTTGAAGGGGATCGCGGACGACGCCTTCAATTTGCTGGTGTACACTAACGTCTCGACCATCGACCGTGTAATTCAAGAATGCCGCCGTTTCGAAACAGCAAAAAGCCGTCGGGTGCGCCCTCCTTTTTCTCGGTTGCCAAACACGGCGGCTACGTCCACCTGCTCCGATTCTACCGTCACACCGCCCTTTGAGCAGAGTGTAACGCGTATCGTTCGACGGGAACTTGAAGCAGCAAGTCCAGCGCCGCTTCAGCCCACTTCTTTCGAACATACGATACCGACAACCCCCGCGATCTCCGTTATTCAGGCGGTCGTACGACAAGAATTCGCCAACCGCGGGTTCCCTGATGCTTGCCCCATCTCTTGCCCCTCCTCCAGACCAATTCCCACTAATGCACCTCGACGTGACCCATTTGTTGCTCCACGATCTCGCAACCCGGCGGAATGGCGAACTCCTGACGACAAACCGATCTGCTTCCGGTGCCACCGCGTTGGACATGTCTCCCGCTACTGCCGTGCCTCCTGGACGCCGCCACATAGGAGCCAGTTTTTCGCACCTTATAGCCCATATGAAGATCTTCGCCGGTATTCGTCCAGCCGTACCGCCCCTGCTTTCGACACGTCTAACAGCCGCCTTCCTGCTCGTTCTCCGTCCCCTCAACGCCGTCGTTCCCCGTCGCCCCAGCCACGCCGCCATCACTCGCCGCCTAACTTTTCATCGTACCCGACGGAAAACTAGACAGTGCAGCCCCTGGAGGTAGTGCTGCATCATCCCTGTCTGAACCAAACCCTCCATTGACGCTTCATACGAACAAAAATCTTGTCGATGTACACGTGGACGGTATTTCTCTGTCGGCACTTGTCGATACTGGCGCTCATGTGTCCATAATCAGCGTTCATCTTTGTCGCCGCTTAAGAAAAGTACTCACGCCCCCTGCTACCGAAGCTGTACGTGTGGCCGATGGCGGCACTGTTCCTGTCATTGGCATGTGTACGGCTCGCATACGCATCGCCGACCGTTACATCCCTGTTCTATTCACGGTGCTCCAGAACTGTCCTCATGACCTCATCTTAGGGATGGACTTCCTGTCGACCCATTCTGCTCTCATCGACTGTTCCGCTGGTACTCTTTGCTTAGACCTTCCTCTTCAGCCGGATATTCACCCTGAACCTCAACACGGCCTTTCTGCCACAGACTTCCTCCGCTTACCGCCTAAAGCCCTCACATTCACCGAATTTGCCACGACCTCACCCGTATTGGATGGGAATTACATCGTCACGCCGATTCCTGATGTCCTACTGGCACGTGACGTCACCGTCCCTCACTGCATCGTAACTGTAGCCTCCAACCGGACCCGTCTACCCGTCATAAATTTCGGCTTCACAAAGCAAGTCCTCCCTGAAGGCATCCTAATTGCCACGTTGCGGTCCTTAGCCGATGATCACGTCACCACTTTCGCAGCCGACGCATGCCCCAATTTTCCTTGTCGCCCACTCGATGCCACATGCCTCGACATGTCAATACGTCCCATGATCGACCCTGACCTTCCCCCAGCGCAATCAGCCGCTCTCGCACGCCTTCTAGCTTCCTACCGTGACATCTTCGACCTTGACGACCGCCCACTCGGCCAAACTTCTCTTGTAAAGCACCGCATCAACACCGGTGATGCTGCTCCCATTCACCGTCGACCGTATCGCGTGTCCGCGTCGGAGCGCCAGATTATTCAAGCTGAAGTGAATAAGATGTTAACTAAAGGCATTATTGAGCCCTCATCAAGCCCATGGGCGTCACCCGTCGTCCTGGTTAAAAAGAAGGACAACACATGGCGTTTTTGCATCGATTACCGGCATCTAAATCGAATCACCAAAAAGGACGTGTATCCTTTACCACGTATTGATGACGCCCTCGATTGTCTCCACGGCGCACGCTACTTTTCATCCATCGACCTTCGTTCTGGTTATTGGCAGATTGCCGTAGACGAGAAAGACCAAGAAAAGACCGCCTTCATCACTCCAGATGGCCTATACCAATTCAAGGTTATGCCCTTCGGTCTATGCAATGCCCCCGCCACGTTCGAACGTATGATGGACTCTCTGCTACACGGGTTCAAATGGTCAACATGCCTGTGTTACCTAGACGACGTCCTCGTATTTGCACCTACGTTTGAGACCCACCTTGAGCGTCTGTCGGCCATTCTCGACGTCTTCCGCAAAGCTGGCCTCCAGTTGAACTCCTCGAAGTGTCACTTCGGCCGCCGACAGATTACCGTGCTGGGCCACCTTGTCGATGCTTCTGGTGTGAGACCGGACCCTGAGAAAATTCGTGCCGTCACGAGTTTCCCAGTACCCCAATCCGCCAAAGATGTCCGGAGCTTTGTGGGACTTTGCTCCTACTTTAGGCGGTTCGTGAAAGATTTTGCGGCAATCGCCCAACCACTTACCGATCTTTTGAAGAAAGGCGTTCCATTTTCGTGGGGGTCCACTCAAGCTGCCGCCTTCTCTCACCTCATAACACTTTTGACGACGCCCCCTATCCTCGCCCACTTTGACCCATCTGCCCGAACTGAGGTCCGAACTGATGCCAGTGGTCACGGTATCGGAGCCGTTCTCGCCCAATGCCAACAGGGACACGACCGCGTTATCGCGTATGCTAGCCGCCTCCTTACACCTGCAGAGCGTAACTATTCGATCACGGAGCGAGAATGCCTTGCTCTTGTCTGGGCGGTCTCAAAATTCCGTCCATATTTATATGGCACTCACTTTTCCGTCGTCACCGACCACCACGCGCTCTGCTGGCTTTCATCCTTAAGAGATCCTACAGGTCGACTTGGTCGCTGGGCTCTGCGACTGCAAGAATACACCTTTTCTGTGATATACAAGTCTGGACGCCTGCACCAGGACGCCGATTGCCTTTCTCGCTATCCAGTTGACCCATCGGCCACCATACCTGACAACGACGCCTGCGTGTGCTCCGTTTCTCAACTGAACCACATAGCCGACGAGCAACGCCGTGATGCAGCCCTACGAGCTATCATTGAGCGCCTCGACTCCTCCCCATCGAACCGATCCTATCGCTCGTTCGTACTCCAGAATGGCACATTATACCGGCATAACTTCCATCCAGACGGCCCATCTCTGCTGCTTGCCATACCCAAACACCTCCGCTTGGCTGTACTCCACGAACTTCATGACGTTCCTACTGCCGGTCACCTGGGTGTGTCCCGCACATACGACCGGATTCGCCGTCGCTTCTATTGGCCAGGTCTGGCACGGTCCGTCAGAAGATACGTCGCGGCGTGTGAGGAATGTCAGCGCCGCAAAACACCATCGACGCTTCCGGCTGGGCGCCTTCAACCACTCGATATTTCTACGGAACCTTTCTTTCGCGTCGGCTTGGACTTACTCGGCCCTTTTCCTCTGTCTTCTGCTGGCAACAGGTGGATAGCTGTGGCCACAGACTACGCCACACGCTACGCAATCACACGCGCCCTTCCAACAAGTTGCGCCACTGACGTCGCCGATTTTCTTCTACACGACGTGATCTTGCAACATGGTGCTCCACGCCAGCTGCTCACGGACCGAGGCCGCACATTTCTATCGAAAGTCATAGCGGACATCCTACGCTCTTGTGCAACACGCCACAAGCTCACTACGTCGTACCATCCGCAAACAAATGGCCTCACAGAACGCCTGAACCGAACCCTAACTGACATGCTTGCAAAGTACGTTTCCTCAGATCACTCTGACTGGGACATCGCTTTACCATACGTGACATTTGCCTACAATTCTTCGCGCCACGACACGGCTGGTTACTCCCCTTTTTTCTTGCTGTTCGGCCGCGAACCCACATTACCCCTCGATACGACGATTCCGTTACCAGCAGCTCCAACTTCACAATATGCTCTGGACGCCATCAGCCGGGCCGCCCACGCACGCGAAACCGCTCGTGCTCGCCTTCTGACCTCCCAAGCAAACCAACGGCGTCGGTACGACCAACGACACCGCGATGTGCACTTTTCGCCCGGTTCGTTGGTTCTGCTGTGGTCTCCGACCAGGCACGTTGGCCTGTCTGACAAGCTGCTCTCTCGGTACACAGGGCCCTACAGAGTGCTTCGTGAGGTGACTCCCGTCACTTATGAAATCACTCCTGCTGCCTCGCCGTCTTCATCCACCCCTAGGGCCACCGACATCGTACACGTCGCACGCCTGAAGCAGTACCACTCGCCCAATGATCTTGACATCTAGAGGCGCCGAGACGGCGCCTTTGCCGACGGGGGTTATGCTACCTGTAGGCTGCCACAAACCATAGTGCGAATGCGCGTGTGCGCCCGACGAGGAAGATGAGGCTCGCTGGCTGCTCGAGCTCGGAGCCAGACTGGCCAGTGCTGCAACCGCTCTTGCAAATATATTTTTCGAATATATTCGCAATACTTTGTCTCGTTACTCACGTAACAATATGTTCTGATGGTGGTGAGACTGGAGCACGACTGTCTCCGTGGCGCAATTGGCTAACGCGATCGGCTGTTAACCGAAAGGTTGGACCGAGCCCACCCGGTGGTGGTGCGGCGCTTTTTTTTCTTTGGGCTGATAGCTTTGAAGATATGTTCTGATGGTGGTGAGAGTGGAGCACGACTGTCTCCGTGGCGCAATTGGCTAGCGCAATCGGCTGTTAACCGAAAGGTTGGAGGTACGAGCCCACCTGGTGGTGGTGCGGCGCTTTTTTTTTCTTTGGGCTGATAGCTTTGAAGATATGTTCTGATGGTGGTGAGAGTGGAGCACGACTGTCTCCAAGGCGCAATTGGCTATTCGATAGGCTGTTAACTGAAAGGTTTGACGTTCGAGCTCTTCCGGGAGTGGTGTGTTGCTTTTTTTATTTTGGGCTGATAGCTTTGAAGATATGTAATAACGGTGGTGAGAGTGGAGCACGACTGTCTCCGTGGCGCAATTGGCTAGCGCGATCGGCTGTTAACCGAAAGGTTGGAGGTACGAGCCCACCCGGTGGTGGTGCGGTGCTTTTTTTTTCTTTGGGCTGGTAGCTCTGAAGATATGTTCTGATGGTGTTGAGAGTGGAGCAGGACTGTCTCCGTGGCGCAATGGGCTAGCGCGATCGGCGGTTAACCGAAAGGTTGGAGGTACGAGCCCACCCGGTGGTGGTGCGGCGCTTGTTTTTCTTTGGGCTGATAGCTTTGAAGATATGTTCTGATGGTGGTGAGAGTGGAGCACGACTGTCTCCGTGGCGCAATTGGCTAACGCGATCGGCTGTTAACCGAAAGGTTGGAGGTACGAGCCCTCCCGGGAGTGGAGTGTTGCTTTATTTATTTTGGGCTGATAGCTTTGAAGATATGTTCTGATGGTGGTGAGAGTGGAGCACGACTGTCTCCGTGGCGCAATTGGCTAGCGCGATCGGCTGTTAACCGAAAGGTTGGAGGTACGAGCCCACCCGGTGGTGGTGCGGCGATTTTTTTTCTTTGGGCTGATAGCTCTGAAAAAATGTTCAGACAGTGGTGAGAGTGGAGCACGGCTGTCTCCGTGGCGCAATTGGCTAGCGCGATCGGCTATTAACCGAAAGGTTGGAGGTACGAGCCCACCCGGTGGTGGTGCGGCGCTTTTTTTTCTTTGGGCTGATAGCTTTGAAGATATGTTCTGATGGTGGTGAGAGTGGAGCAGGACTGTCTCCGAGGCGCAATCGGCTAACGCGATCGGCTGTTAACCGAAAGGCTCGAGGTACGAGCCCTCCCGGGAGTGGTGTGTTGCTTTTTATATTTTGGGCTGATAGCTTTGAAGATACGTTCTGATATTGTTGAGAGTGAAGCAGGACTGTCTCCGTGGCGCAATGGGCTAGCGCGATCGGCTGTTAACCGAAAGGTTGGAGGTACGAGCCCGACCGGTGGTGGTGCGGCGCTTGTTTTTCTTTGGGCTGATAGCTTTGAAGATATGTTCTGATGGTGGTGAGAGTGGAGCACGACTGTCTCCGTGGCGCAATTGGCTAACGCGATCGGCTGTTAACCGAAAGGTTGGAGGTACGAGCCCTCCCGGGAGGAGTGTGTTGCTTTTTTTTTGGGCTGATAGCTTTGAAGATATGTTCTGATGGTGGTGAGAGTGGAGCACGACTGTCTCCGTGGCGCAATGGGCTAGCGCGATCGGCTGTTAACCGAAAGGTTGGAGGTACGAGTCCACCCGATGGTGGTGCGGCGCTTTTTTTCCTTTGAGCTGATAGCTATGAAGAAATCTTCTGACGGTGGTGAGAGTGGAGCACGACTGTCTTCGTGGCGCAATTGGCTATGCGATCGGCTCTTAACTGAAAGGTTGGAGGTTCGAGCCCTCCCGGGAGTGGTGTGTTGCTTTTTTTTCTTTGAGCTGATAGCTTTCAAAATATGTTCTGATGGTGGTGAGTGTGGAGCAGGACTGTCTCCGTGAAGCAATTGGCTAGCGCGATCGGCTGTTAACCGAAAGGTTGGAGGTACGAGCCCACCCGGTGGAGGTGCGGCGCTTTTTTTTCTTTGGACTGATAGCTTTGAAGCTATGTTCTGATGGTGGTGAGAGTGGAGCACGGATGTCTCCGTGGCGCAAATGGCTAGCGCGATCGGCTGTTAACCGAGAGGTTGGAGGTTCGAGCCCACCCGGTGGTAGTGCGGCGATTTTTTTCCTTAGGGCTGATAGCTCTGAAGAAATGTTCTGACGGTGGTGAGAGTGGAGCATGACTGTCTCCATGGTGCAATTGGCTATGCGATCGGCTGTTAACTGAAACGTTGGAGGTTCGAGCCCTCGCGGGAGTGGTGTGTTGCTTTTTTTTGGGGGCTGATAGCTTTGAAGATATGTTCTGATGGTGGTAAGAGTGGAGCAGGACTGTCTCCTTGGCGCAATTGGCTAGCGCAATCGGCTGTTAACCGAAAGGTTTGAGGTTCGGGCCCACCCGGTGCTGGTGCGGCGCTTTCTTTTCTTTGGGCTGATAGCTTTGAAGATGTGTTCTGATGGTGGTAAGAGTGGAGCACGACTGTCTCCGTGGCGCATTTGGCTAGCGCTATCGGCTGTTAACCGAAAAGTTGGAGGTTCGGGCCCACCTGGTGGTGGTGCGGCGCTTTTTTTTCTTTGGGCTGATAGCTTTGAAGATATGTTCTGATGGTGGTGAGAGTGGAGCACGAATGTCTCCGTGGCGCAATTGGCTAGCGCGATCGGCTGTTAATCGAAAGGTTGGAGGTACGAGCCCACCCGGTGGTGGTGCGGCGCTTTTTTTTCTTTGGGCTGATAGCTTTGAAGATATGTTCTGATGGTGGTGAGAGTGGAGCAGGACTGTCTCCGTGGCGCAATCGGCTAGCGCGATCGGCTGTTAACCGAAAGGTTAGAGGTACGAGCCCTCCCGGGAGTGGTGTGTTGCTTTTTTTATTTTGGGCTGATAGCTTTGAAGATATGTTCTGATGGTGGTGAGAGTGGAGCACGACTGTCTCCGTGGCGCAATTGGCTAGCGCAATCGGCTGTTAACCGAAAGGTTGGAGGTACGAGCCCACCTGGTGGTGGTGCGGCGCTTTTTTTTCTTTGGGCTGATAGCTTTGAAGATATGTTCTGATGGTGGTGAGAGTGGAGCACGACTGTCTCCATGGCGCAATTGGCTATTCGATAGGCTGTTAACTGAAAGGTTTGACGTTCGAGCTCTTCCGGGAGTGGTGTGTGCTTTTTTTATTTTGGGCTGATAGCTTTGAAGATATGTAATAACGGTGGTGAGAGTGGAGCACGACTGTCTCCGTGGCGCAATTGGCTAGCGCGATCGGCTGTTAACCGAAAGGTTGGAGGTACGAGCCCACCCGGTGGTGGTGCGGTGCTTTTTTTTCTTTGGGCTGGTAGCTTTGAAGATATGTTCTGATGGTGTTGAGAGTGGAGCAGGACTGTCTCCGTGGCGCAATGGGCTAGCGCGATTGGCTGTTAACCGAAAGGTTGGAGGTACGAGCCCACACGGTGGTGGTGCGGCGCTTGTTTTTCTTTGGGCTGATAGCTTTGAAGATATGTTCTGATGGTGGTGAGAGTGGAGCACGACTGTCTCCGTGGCGCAATTGGCTAGCGCGATCGGCTGTTAACCGAAAGGTTGGAGGTTTGAGCCCACCCGGTGGTGGTGCGGCGATTTTTTTTCTTTGGGCTAATAGCTCTGAAAAAATGTTCAGACAGTGGTGAGAGTGGAGCACGGCTGTCTCCGTGGCGCAATTGGCTAGCGCGATTGGCTGTTAACCGAAAGGTTGGAGGTACGAGCCCACCCGGTGGTGGTGCGGCGCTTTTTTTTCTTTGGGCTGATAGCTTTGAAGATATGTTCTGATGGTGGTGAGAGTGGAGCAGGACTGTCTCCGAGGCGCAATCGGCTAACGCGATCGGCTGTTAACCGAAAGGCTGGAGGTACGAGCCCTCCCGGGAGTGGTGCGGCGCTTTTTTTTCTTTGGGCTGATAGCTTTGAAGATATGTTCTGATGGTGTTGAGAGGGGAGCAGGACTGTCTCCGTGGCGCAATGGGTTAGCGCGATCAGCTGTTAACCGAAAGGTTGGAGGTACGAGCCCACCCGGTGGTGGTGCGGCGCTTGTTTTTCTTTGGGCTGATAGCTTTGAAGGTATGTTCTGATGGTGGTGAGAGTGGAGCACGACTGTCTCTGTGGCGCAATTGGCTAGCGCGATCGGCTGTTAATCGAAAGGTTGGAGGTACGAGCCCACCCGGTGGTGGTGCGGCGCTTTTTTTTCTTTGGGCTGATAGCTTTGAAGATATGTTCTGATGGTGGTGAGAGTGGAGCAGGACTGTCTCCGTGGCGCAATCGGCTAACGCGATCGGCTGTTAACCGAAAGGTTGGAGGTACGAGCCCTCCCGGGAGTGGTGTGTTGCTTTTTTTATTTTGGGCTGATAGCTTTGAAGATATGTTCTGATGGTGGTGAGAGTGGAGCACGACTGTCTCCGTGGCGCAATTGGCTAGCGCAATCGGCTGTTAACCGAAAGGTTGGAGGTACGAGCCCACCTGGTGGTGGTGCGGCGCTTTTTTTTCTTTGGGCTGATAGCTTTGAAGATATGTTCTGATGGTGGTGAGAGTGGAGCACGACTGTCTCCATGGCGCAATTGGCTATTCGATAGGCTGTTAACTGAAAGGTTTGACGTTCGAGCTCTTCCGGGAGTGGTGTGTTGCTTTTTTTATTTTGGGCTGATAGCTTTGAAGATATGTAATAACGGTGGTGAGAGTGGAGCACGACTGTCTCCGTGGCGCAATTGGCTAGCGCGATCGGCTGTTAACCGAAAGGTTGGAGGTACGAGCCCACCCGGTGGTGGTGCGGTGCTTTTTTTTCTTTGGGCTGGTAGCTTTGAAGATATGTTCTGATGGTGTTGAGAGTGGAGCAGGACTGTCTCCGTGGCGCAATGGGCTAGCGCGATCGGCTGTTAACCGAAAGGTTGGAGGTACGAGCCCACACGGTGGTGGTGCGGCGCTTGTTTTTCTTTGGGCTGATAGCTTTGAAGATATGTTCTGATGGTGGTGAGAGTGGAGCACAACTGTCTCCGTGGCGCATTTGGCTAACGCGATCGGCTGTTAACCGAAAGGTTGGAGGTACGAGCCCTCCCGGGAGTGGTGTGTTGCTTTTTTTTATTTTGGGCTGATAGCTTTGAAGATATGTTCTGATGGTGGTGAGAGTGGAGCACGACTGTCTCCGTGGCGCAATTGCCTAGCGCGATCGGCTGTTAACCGAAAGGCTGGAGGTACGAGCCCACCCGGTGGTGGTGCGGCGATTTTTTTTCTTTGGGCTAATAGCTCTGAAAAAATGTTCAGACAGTGGTGAGAGTGGAGCACGGCTGTCTCCGTGGCGCAATTGGCTAGCGCGATCGGCTGTTAACCGAAAGGCTGGAGGTACGAGCCCACCCGGTGGTGGTGCGGCACTTTTTTTTCTTTGGGCTGATAGCTTTGAAGATATGTTCTGATGGTGGTGAGAGTGGAGCAGGACTGTCTCCGAGGCGCAATCGGCCAACGCGATCGGCTGTTAACCGAAAGGCTGGAGGTACGAGCCCTCCCGGGAGTGGTGTGTTGCTTTTTATATTTTGGGCTGATAGCTTTGAAGATACGTTCTGATGGTGGTGAGAGTGGAGCACGACTGTCTCCGTGGCGCAATTGGCTAGCGCGATCGGCTGTTAATCAAAAGGTTGGAGGTACGAGCCCACCCGGTGGTGGTGCGGCGCTTTTTTTTCTTTGGGCTGATGGCTTTGAAGATATGTTCTGATGGTGTTGAGAGGGGAGCAGGACTGTCTCCGTGGCGCAATGGGTTAGCGCGATCAGCTGTTAACCGAAAGGCTGGAGGTACGAGCCCTTCCGGGAGTGGTGCGGCGCTTTTTTTTCTTTGGGCTGATAGCTTTGAAGAAATGTTCTGATGGTGGTGAGAGTGGAGCACGACTGTCTCCGTGGCGCAATTTGCTAGCGCGATCAGCTGTTAACCGAAAGGTTGGAGGTACGAGCCCACACGGTGGTGGTCCGGCACTTTTTTTTATTTGGACTGATAGCTCTGAAGGAATGTTCTGACGGTGGTGAGAGTGGAGCACGACTGTCTCCGTGGCGCAATTGGCTATGCGAAAGGCTGTTAACCGCAAGGTTGGAGGTTCGAGCCCTCCAGGGAGTGGTGTGCTGCTTTTTTTTCTTTGGGCTGATAGCTTTGAAGATATGTTCTGATGGTGGTGAGAGTGGAGCAGGACTGTCTCCGTGGCGCAATCGGCTAGCGCGATCGGCTGTTAACCGAAAGGTTGGAGGTACGAGCCCACCCGGTGGTGGTGCGGCGCTTTTTTTCTTTGGGCTGATAGCTCTGAAGAAATTTTGTGACGGTGGTGAGAGTGGAGCACGACTGTCTCCGTGGCGCATTTGGCCAGCGCGATCGGCTGTTAACCGAAAGGTTGGAGGTACGAGCCCTCCCGGGAGTGGTGTGTTGCTTTTTTTATTTCGGGCTGAAAGCTATGAAGATATGTTCTGATGCTGGTGAGAGTGGAGCACGACTGTCTCCGTGGCGCAATCGGCTAGCGCGATCGGCTGTTAACCAAAAGGTTGGAGGTACGAGCCCACGCAGTGGTGGTGCGGCGCTTTTTTTTCTTTGGGCTGATAGCTTTGAAGTAAGTCCTGATGGTGGTGAGAGTGGAGCACGACTGTCTCCGTGGCGCAATTGGCTATTCGATCGGCTGTTAACTGAAAGGTTGGATGTTCGAGCCCTCCCGGGAGTAGTGTGTTGCTATTTTTTCTTTGGGCTGATAGCTTCGAAGATATGTTCTGATGGTGGTGAGAGTGGAGCAGGACTGTCTCCTTGGCGCAATTGGCTGCCGCGATCGGCTGTTAACCGAAAGGTTGGAGGTACGAGCCCACCCGGTGGTGGTGCGGCGCTTTTTTTTCTTTGGGCTGATAGCTTTGAAGATATGTTCTGATGGTGGTGAGAGTGGAGCAGGACTGTCTCCGTGGCGCAATCGGCTAACGCGATCGGCTGTTAACCGAAAGGTTGGAGATACGAGCCCTCCCGGGAGTGGTGTGTTGCTTTTTTTATTTCGGGCTGATAGCTTTGAAGATATGTTCTGATGGTGGCGAGAGTGGAGCACGACCGTCTCCGTGGCGCAATCGGCTAGCGCGATCGGCTGTTAACCGAAAGGTTGGAGGTACGAGCCCACGCAGTGGTGGTGCGGCGCTTTTTTTTCTTTGGGCTGATAGCTTTGAAGATATGATCTGATGGTGGTGAGAGTGAAGCACGACTGTCTCCGTGGCGCAATTGGCTATTCGATCGGCTGTTAACTGAAAGGTTGGATGTTCGAGCCCTCCCGGGAGTAGTGTGTTGCTTTTTTTTCTTTGGGCTGATAGCTTCGAAGATATGTTCTGATGGTGGTGAGAGTGGAGCAGGACTGTCTCCGTGGCGCAATTGGGTGCCGCGATCGGCTGTTAACCGAAAGGTTGGAGGTTCGAGCCCAACCGGTGGTGGTGCGGCGCTTTTTTTCCTTTGGGCTGATAGCTATGAAGAAATCTTCTGACGGTGGTGAGAGTGGAGCACGACTGTCTTCGTGGCGCAATTGGCTATGCGATCGGCTCTTAACTGAAAGGTTGGAGGTTCGAGCCTTCCCGGGAGTGGTGTGTTGCTTTTTTTTCTTTGGGCTGATAGCTTTCAAAATATGTTCTGATGGTGGTGAGTGTGGAGCAGGACTGTCTCCGTGAAGCAATTGGCTAGCGCGATCGGCTGTTAACCGAAAGGTTGGAGGCACGAGCCCACCCGGTGGAGGTGCGGCGCTTTTTTTTCTTTGGACTGATAGCTTTGAAGATATGTTCTGATGGTGGTGAGAGTGGAGCACGACTGTCTTCGTGGCGCAATTGGCTAGCGCGATCGGCTGTTAACCGAGAGGTTGGAGGTTCGAGCCCACCCGGTGGTAGTGCGGCGATTTTTTTCCTTAGGGCTGATAGCTCTGAAGAAATGTTCTGACGGTGGTGAGAGTGGAGCATGACTGTCTCCATGGTGCAATTGGCTATGCGATCGGCTGTTAACTGAAACGTTAGAGGTTCGAGCCCTCGCGGGAGTGGTGTGTTGCTTTTTTTGGGGGCTGATAGCTTTGAAGATATGTTCTGATGGTGGTGAGAGTGGAGCAGGACTGTCTCCTTGGCGCAATTGGCTAGCGCAATCGGCTGTTAACCGAAAGGTTTGAGGTTCGGGCCCACCCGGTGCTGGTGCGGCGCTTTCTTTTCTTTGGGCTGATAGCTTTGAAGATGTGTTCTGATGGTGGTAAGAGTGGAGCACGACTGTCTCCGTGGCGCAATTGGCTAGCGCTATCGGCTGTTAACCGAAAGGTTGGAGGTTCGGGCCCACCTGGTGGTGGTGCGGCGCTTTTTTTTCTTTGGGCTGATAACTTTGAAGATATGTTCTGATGGTGGTGAGAGTGGAGCACGACTGTCTCCGTGGCGCAATCGGCTAACGCGATCGGCTGTTAACCGAAAGGTTGGAGGTACGAGCCCTCCCGGGAGTGGTGTGTTGCTTTTTTTATTTTGGGCTGATAGCTTTGAAGATATGTTCTGATGGTGGTGAGAGTGGAGCACGACTGTCTCCGTGGCGCAATTGGCTAGCGCAGTCGGCTGTTAACCGAAAGGTTGGAGGTACGAGCCCACCTGGTGGTGGTGCGGCGCTTTTTTTTCTTTGGGCTGATAGCTTTGAAGATGTGTTCTGATGGTGGTGAGAGTGGAGCACTACTGTCTCCATGGCGCAATTGGCTATTCGATAGGCTGTTAACTGAAAGGTTTGAGGTTCGAGCTCTTCCGGGAGTGGTGTGTTGCTTTTTTTATTTTGGGCTGATAGCTTTGAAGATATGTAATAACGGTGGTGAGAGTGGAGCACGACTGTCTCCGTGGCGCAATTGGCTAGCGCGATCGGCTGTTAACCGAAAGGTTGGAGGTACGAGCCCACCCGGTGGCGGTGCGGCGCTTTTTTTTTCTTTGGGCTGGTAGCTTTGAAGATATGTTCTGATGGTGTTGAGAGTGGAGCAGGACTGTCTCCGTGGCGCAATGGGCTAGCGCGATCGGCTGTTAACCGAAAGGTTGGAGGTACGAGCCCACCCGGTGGTGGTGCGGCGCTTGTTTTTCTTTGGGCTGATAGCTTTGAAGATATGTTCTGATGGTGGTGAGAGTGGAGCACGACTGTCTCCGTGGCGCAATTGGCTAACGCGATCGGCTGTTAACCGAAAGGTTGGAGGTACGAGCCCTTCCGGGAGTGGTGTGTTGCTTTTTTTATTTTGGGCTGATAGCTTTGAAGATATGTTCTGATGGTGGTGAGAGTGGAGCACGACTGTCTCCGTGGCGCATTTGGCTAGCGCGATCGGCTGTTAACCGAAAGGTTGGAGGTACGAGCCCACCCGGTGGTGGTGCGGCACTTTTTTTTCTTTGGGCTGATAGCTTTGAAGATGTGTTCTGATGGTGGTGAGAGTGGAGCACGACTGTCTCCATGGCGCAATTGGTTATTCGATCGGCTGTTCACTGAAAGCTTTGAGGTTCGAGCCCTACCGGGAGTGGTGTGTTGCTTTTTTTATTTTGGGCTGATAGCTTTGAAGATATGTAATGATGGTGGTGAGAGTGGGGCAGGACTGTCTCCGTGGCGCAAGTGGCTAGCGCGATCGGCTGTTAACCGAAAGGTTGGAGGTACGAGCCTACCCGGTGGAGGTGCAGCGCTTTTTTTTTCTTTGGGCTGATAGCTTTGAAGATATGTTCTGATGATGGTGAGAGTGGAGCACGACTGTCTCCGTGGCGCAATTGGCTAGCGCGATCGGCTGTTAACCGAGAGGTGGGAAGTTGGAGCCCACCCGGTGGTGGTGCGGCGATTTTTTTCCTTTTGGCTGATAGCTCTGAAGAAATGTTCTGACAGTGGTGAGAGTGGAGCACGACTGTCTCCATGGCGCAATTGGCTATGCGATCGGCTGTCAACTGAAAAGTTGGAGGTTCGAGTCCCGCGGGAGTGGTGTATCGCTTTTTTTTCTTTGGGCTGATAGCTTTGAAGAAGTGTTCTGATGGTGGTAAGAGTGGAGCACGACTGTCTCCGTGGCGCAATTGGCTAGCGCTGTCGGCTGTTAACCGAAAGGTTGGAGGTTCGGGCCCACCTGGTGGTGGTGCGGCGCTTTTTTTTCTTTGGGCATAGAGCTTTGAAGATATGTTCTGATGGTGGTGAGAGTGGAGCAGGACTGTTTCCGTGGCGCAATCGGCTAACGCGATCGGCTGTTAACCGAAAGGTTGGAGGTACGAACCCTCCCGGGAGTGGTGTGTTGCTTTTTTTATTTTGGGCTGATAGCTTTGAAGATATGTTCTGATGGTGGTGAGAGTGGAGCACGACTGTCTCCGTGGCGCAATTGGCTAGCGCGATCGGCTGTTAACCGAAAGGTTAGAGGTACGAGCCCAACCGGTGGTGGTGCGGCGCTTTTTTTTCTTTGGGCTGATAGCTCTGAAGAAATGTTCTGACGGTGGTGTGAGTGGAGCACGACTGTCTCCGTGGCGCAATGGGCTAGCGCGATCGGCTGTTAACCGAAAGGTTGGAGGTTCGAGCCCTCCCGGGAGTGGTGTGTTGCTTTTTTTATTTTGGGCTGGTAGCTTTGAAAATATGTTCTGATGGTGGTGAGAGTGGAGCACGACTGTCTCCGTTTCGCAATCGGCTAGCGCGATCGGCTGTTAACCGAAAGGTTGGAGGTACGAGCCCACGCAGTGGTGGTGCAAGCTTTTTTTTTCTTTGGGCTGATAGCTTTGAAGATATGTTCTGATGGTGGTGAGAGTGGAGCACGACTGTCTCCGTGGCGCAATTGGCTATTCGATTGGCTGTTAACTGAAAGGTTGGATGTTCGAGCCCTCCCGGGAGTAGTGTGTTGCTTTTTTTTCTTTGGGCTGATAGCTTCGAAGATATGTTCTGATGGTGGTGAGAGTGGAGCAGGACTGTCTCCGTGGCGCAATTGGCTGCCGCGATCGGCTGTTAACCGAAAGGTTGGAGGTACGAGCCCACCCGGTGGAGGTGCGGCGCTTTTTTTTCTTTGGACTGATAGCTTTGAAGATATGTTCTGATGGTGGTGAGAGTGGAGCACGACTGTCTCCGTGGCGCAATTGGCTAGCGCGATCGGCTGTTAACCGAGTGGTTGGAGGTTCGAGCCCACCCGGTGGTAGTGCGGCGATTTTTTTCCTTAGGGCTGATAGCTCTGAAGAAATGTTCTGACGGTGGTGAGAGTGGAGCATGACTGTCTGCATGGTGCAATTGGCTATGCGATCGGCTGTTACCTGAAACGTTGGAGGTTCGAGCCCTCGCTGGAGTGGTGTGTTGCTTTTTTTGGGGACTGATAGCTTTGAAGATATGTTCTGATGGTGGTGAGAGTGGAGCAGGACTGTCTCCTTGGCGCAATTGGCTAGCGCGATCGGCTGTTAACCGAAAGGTTTGAGGTTCGGGCCCACCCGGTGCTGGTGCGGCGCTTTCTTTTCTTTGCGCTGATAGCTTTGAAGATATGTTCTGATGGTGGTGAGAGTGGAGCACGACTGTCTCCGTGGCGCAATTGGCTAGCGCGATCGGCTGTTAACCGAAAGGTTGGAGGTACGAGCCCACCCGGTGGTGGTGCGGCGCTTTTTTTTTCTTTGGGCTGATAGCTTTGAAGATATGTTTTGATGGTGGTGAGAGTGGAGCAGGACTGTCTCCGTGGCGCAATCGGCTAACGCGATCGGCTGTTAACTGAAAGGTTTGAGGTTCGAGCTCTTCCGGGAGTGGTGTGTTGCTTTTCTTATTTTGGGCTGATAGCCTTGAAGATATGTAATAACGGTGGGGAGAGTGGAGCACGACTGTCTCCGTGGCGCAATTGGCTAGCGCGATCGGCTGTTAACCGAAAGGTTGGAGGTACGAGCCTACCCGGTGGAGGTGCAGCGCTTTTTTTTTCTTTGGGCTGATAGCTTTGAAGATATGTTCTGATGATGGTGAGAGTGGAGCACGACTGTCTCCGTGGCGCAATTGGCTAGCGCGATCGGCTGTTAACCGAGAGGTGGGAAGTTGGAGCCCACCCGGTGGTGGTGCGGCGATTTTTTTCCTTTTGGCTGATAGCTATGAAGAAATGTTCTGACGGTGGTGAGAGTGGAGCACGACTGTCTCCATGGCGCAATTGGCTATGCGATCGGCTGTCAACTGAAAAGTTGGAGGTTCGAGTCCCGCGGGAGTGGTGCATCGCTTTTTTTTCTTTGGGCTGATAGCTTTGAAGAAGTGTTCTGATGGTGGTAAGAGTGGAGCACGACTGTCTCCG
The DNA here is from genome assembly GCF_043290135.1 of Rhipicephalus microplus. Taxonomy (NCBI): domain Eukaryota; kingdom Metazoa; phylum Arthropoda; class Arachnida; order Ixodida; family Ixodidae; genus Rhipicephalus; species Rhipicephalus microplus. The sequence continues at coordinate 7,598,802 of NC_134701.1, forward strand.
TGGCGCAATTGGCTAGCGCTGTCGGCTGTTAACCGAAAGGTTGGAGGTTCGGGCCCACCTGGTGGTGGTGCGGCGCTTTTTTTTTCTTTGGGCATAGAGCTTTGAAGATATGTTCTGATGGTGGTGAGAGTGGAGCAGGACTGTTTCCGTGGCGCAATCGGCTAACGCGATCGGCTGTTAACCGAAAGGTTGGAGGTACGAACCCTCCCGGGAGTGGTGTGTTGCTTTTTTTATTTTGGGCTGATAGCTTTGAAGATATGTTCTGATGGTGGTGAGAGTGGAGCACGACTGTCTCCGTGGCGCAATTGGCTAGCGCGATCGGCTGTTAACAGAAAGGTTGGAGGTACGAGCCCACCTGGTGGTGGTGCGGCGCTTTTTTTTCTTTGGGCTGATAGCTTTGAAGATATGTTCTGATGGTGGTGAGAGTGGAGCACGACTGTCTCCATGGCGCAATTGGCTATTCGATCGGCTGTTAACCGAAAGGTTAGAGGTACGAGCCCAACCGGTGGTGGTGCGGCGCTTTTTTTTCTTTGGGCTGATAGCTCTGAAGAAATGTTCTGACGGTGGTGTGAGTGGAGCACGACTGTCTCCGTGGCGCAATGGGCTAGCGCGATCGGCTGTTAACCGAAAGGTTGGAGGTTCGAGCCCTCCCGGGAGTGGTGTGTTGCTTTTTTCATTTTGGGCTGATAGCTTTGAAAATATGTTCTGATGGTGGTGAGAGTGGAGCACGACTGTCTCCGTTTCGCAATCGGCTAGCGCGATCGGCTGTTAACGGAAAGGTTGGAGGTACGAGCCCACGCAGTGGTGGTGCAAGCTTTTTTTTTCTTTGGGCTGATAGCTTTGAAGATATGTTCTGATGGTGGTGAGAGTGGAGCACGACTGTCTCCGTGGCGCAATTGGCTATTCGATTGGCTGTTAACTGAAAGGTTGGATGTTCGAGCCCTCCCGGGAGTAGTGTGTTGCTTTTTTTTTCTTTGGGCTGATAGCTTCGAAGATATGTTCTGATGGTGGTGAGAGTGGAGCAGGACTGTCTCCGTGGCGCAATTGGCTGCCGCGATCGGCTGTTAACCGAAAGGTTGGAGGTACGAGCCCACCCGGTGGAGGTGCGGCGCTTTTTTTTCTTTGGACTGATAGCTTTGAAGATATGTTCTGATGGTGGTGAGAGTGGAGCACGACTGTCTCCGTGGCGCAATTGGCTAGCGCGATCGGCTGTTAACCGAGTGGTTGGAGGTTCGAGCCCACCCGGTGGTAGTGCGGCGATTTTTTTCCTTAGGGCTGATAGCTCTGAAGAAATGTTCTGACGGTGGTGAGAGTGGAGCATGACTGTCTGCATGGTGCAATTGGCTATGCGATCGGCTGTTACCTGAAACGTTGGAGGTTCGAGCCCTCGCTGGAGTGGTGTGTTGCTTTTTTTGGGGACTGATAGCTTTGAAGATATGTTCTGATGGTGGTGAGAGTGGAGCAGGACTGTCTCCTTGGCGCAATTGGCTAGCGCGATCGGCTGTTAACCGAAAGGTTTGAGGTTCGGGCCCACCCGGTGCTGGTGCGGCGCTTTCTTTTCTTTGGGCTGATAGCTTTGAAGATATGTTCTGATGGTGGTGAGAGTGGAGCACGACTGTCTCCGTGGCGCAATTGGCTAGCGCGATCGGCTGTTAACCGAAAGGTTGGAGGTACGAGCCCACCCGGTGGTGGTGCGGCGCTTTTTTTTTCTTTGGGCTGATAGCTTTGAAGATATGTTTTGATGGTGGTGAGAGTGGAGCAGGACTGTCTCCGTGGCGCAATCGGCTAACGCGATCGGCTGTTAACTGAAAGGTTTGAGGTTCGAGCTCTTCCGGGAGTGGTGTGTTGCTTTTCTTATTTTGGGCTGATAGCCTTGAAGATATGTAATAACGGTGGGGAGAGTGGAGCACGACTGTCTCCGTGGCGCAATTGGCTAGCGCGATCGGCTGTTAAACGAAAGGTTGGAGGTACGAGCCCACCCGGTGGTGGTGCAGCGCTTTTTTTTCTTTGGGCTGATAGCTTTGAAGATATGTTCTGATGGTGTTGAGAGTGGAGCAGGACTGTCTCCGTGGCGCAATGGGCTAGCGCGATCGGCTGTTAACCAAAAGGTTGGAGGTACGAGCCCACGCAGTGGTGGTGCGGCGCTTTTTTTTCTTTGGGCTGATAGCTTTGAAGTAAGTCCTGATGGTGGTGAGAGTGGAGCACGACTGTCTCCGTGGCGCAATTGGCTATTCGATCGGCTGTTAACTGAAAGTTTGGATGTTCGAGCCCTCCCGGGAGTAGTGTGTTGCTATTTTTTCTTTGGGCTGATAGCTTCGAATATATGTTCTGATGGTGGTGAGAGTGGAGCAGGACTGTCTCCTTGGCGCAATTGGCTGCCGCGATCGGCTGTTAACCGAAAGGTTGGAGATACGAGCCCTCCCGGGAGTGGTGTGTTGCTTTTTTTATTTCGGGCTGATAGCTTTGAAGATATGTTCTGATGGTGGCGAGAGTGGAGCACGACTGTCTCCGTGGCGCAATCGGCTAGCGCGATCGGCTGTTAACTGAAAGGTTGGATGTTCGAGCCCTCCCGGGAGTAGTGTGTTGCTTTTTTTTCTTTGGGCTGATAGCTTCGAAGATATGTTCTGATGGTGGTGAGAGTGGAGCAGGACTGTCTCCGTGGCGCAATTGGCAGCCGCGATCGGCTGTTAACCGAAAGGTTGGAGGTATGTGCCCACCCGGTGGAGGTGCGGCGCTTTTTTTTCTTTGGGCTGATAGCTTTGAAGATATGTTCTGATGGTGGTGAGAGTGGAGCACGACTGTCTCCGTGGCGCAATTGGCTAGCGCGATCGGCTGTTAACCGAAAGGTTGGAGGTTCGAGCCCAACCGGTGGTGGTGCGGCGCTTTTTTTCCTTTGGGCTGATAGCTATGAAGAAATCTTCTGACGGTGGTGAGAGTGGAGCACGACTGTCTTCGTGGCGCAATTGGCTATGCGATCGGCTCTTAACTGAAAGGTTGGAGGTTCGAGCCTTCCCGGGAGTGGTGTGTTGCTTTTTTTTCTTTGGGCTGATAGCTTTCAAAATATGTTCTGATGGTGGTGAGTGTGGAGCAGGACTGTCTCCGTGAAGCAATTGGCTAGCGCGATCGGCTGTTAACCGAAAGGTTGGAGGTACGAGCCCACCCGGTGGAGGTGCGGCGCTTTTTTTTCTTTGGACTGATAGCTTTGAAGATATGTTCTGATGGTGGTGAGAGTGGAGCACGACTGTCTCCATGGTGCAATTGGCTATGCGATCGGCTGTTAACTGAAACGTTAGAGGTTCGAGCCCTCGCGGGAGTGGTGTGTTGCTTTTTTGGGGGGCTGATAGCTTTGAAGATATGTTCTGATGGTGGTGAGAGTGGAGCAGGACTGTCTCCTTGGCGCAATTGGCTAGCGCAATCGGCTGTTAAGCGAAAGGTTTGAGGTTCGGGCCCACCCGGTGGTGGTGCGGCGCTTTTTTTTCTTTGGGCTGATAGCTTTGAAGATATGTTCTGATGGTGGTGAGAGTGGAGCAGGACTGTCTCCGTGGCGCAATCGGCTAACGCGATCGGCTGTTAACCGAAAGGTTGGAGATACGAGCCCTCCCGGGAGTGGTGTGTTGCTTTTTTTATTTCGGGCTGATAGCTTTGAAGATATGTTCTGATGGTGGCGAGAGTGGAGCACGACTGTCTCCGTGGCGCAATCGGCTAGCGCGATCGGCTGTTAACTGAAAGGTTGGATGTTCGAGCCCTCCCGGGAGTAGTGTGTTGCTTTTTTTTCTTTGGGCTGATAGCTTCGAAGATATGTTCTGATGGTGGTGAGAGTGGAGCAGGACTGTCTCCGTGGCGCAATTGGCAGCCGCGATCGGCTGTTAACCGAAAGGTTGGAGGTATGTGCCCACCCGGTGGAGGTGCGGCGCTTTTTTTTCTTTGGGCTGATAGCTTTGAAGATATGTTCTGATGGTGGTGAGAGTGGAGCACGACTGTCTCCGTGGCGCAATTGGCTAGCGCGATCGGCTGTTAACCGAAAGGTTGGAGGTTCGAGCCCAACCGGTGGTGGTGCGGCGCTTTTTTTCCTTTGGGCTGATAGCTATGAAGAAATCTTCTGACGGTGGTGAGAGTGGAGCACGACTGTCTTCGTGGCGCAATTGGCTATGCGATCGGCTCTTAACTGAAAGGTTGGAGGTTCGAGCCTTCCCGGGAGTGGTGTGTTGCTTTTTTTTCTTTGGGCTGATAGCTTTCAAAATATGTTCTGATGGTGGTGAGTGTGGAGCAGGACTGTCTCCGTGAAGCAATTGGCTAGCGCGATCGGCTGTTAACCGAAAGGTTGGAGGTACGAGCCCACCCGGTGGAGGTGCGGCGCTTTTTTTTCTTTGGACTGATAGCTTTGAAGATATGTTCTGATGGTGGTGAGAGTGGAGCACGACTGTCTCCATGGTGCAATTGGCTATGCGATCGGCTGTTAACTGAAACGTTAGAGGTTCGAGCCCTCGCGGGAGTGGTGTGTTGCTTTTTTGGGGGGCTGATAGCTTTGAAGATATGTTCTGATGGTGGTGAGAGTGGAGCAGGACTGTCTCCTTGGCGCAATTGGCTAGCGCAATCGGCTGTTAAGCGAAAGGTTTGAGGTTCGGGCCCACCCGGTGCTGGTGCGGCGCTTTTTTTTCTTTGGGCTGATAGCTTTGAAGATATGTTCTGATGGTGGTGAGAGTAGAGCACGACTGTCTCCGTGGCGCAATTGGCTAGCGCGATCGGTTGTTAACCGAAAGCTTGGAGGTACGAGCCCACCCGGTGGTGGTGCGGCGCTTTTTTTTCTTTAGGCTGATAGCTTTGAAGATATGTTCTGATGGTGGTGAGAGTGGAGCAGGACTGTCTCCGTGGCGCAATCGGCTAACGCGATCGGCTGTTAACCGAAAGGTTGGAGGTACGAGCCCTCCCGGGAGTGGTGTGTTGCTTTTTTATTTTGGGCTGATAGCTTTGAAGATATGTTCTGATGGTGGTGAGAGTGGAGCACGACTGTCTCCGTGGCGCAATTGGCTAGCGCAGTCGGCTGTTAACCGAAAGGTTGGAGGTACGAGCCCACCTGGTGGTGGTGCGGCGCTTTTTTTTCTTTGGGCTGATAGCTTTGAAGATATGTTCTGATGGTGGTGAGAGTGGAGCACTACTGTCTCCTGGGCGCAATTGGCTATTCGATAGGCTGTTAACTGAAAGGTTTGAGGTTCGAGCTCTTCCGGGAGTGGTGTGTTGCTTTTTTTATTTTGGGCTGATAGCTTTGAAGATATGTAATAACGGTGGTGAGAGTGGAGCACGACTGTCTCCGTGGCGCAATTGGCTAGCGCGATCGGCTGTTAACCGAAAGGTTGGAGTTACGAGCCCACCCGGTGGTGGTGCGGCGCTTTTTTTTCTTTGGGCTGGTAGCTTTGAAGATATGTTCTGATGGGGTTGAGAGTGGAGCAGGACTGTCTCCGTGGCGCAATGGGCTAGCGCGATCGGCTGTTAACCGAAAGGTTGGAGGTACGAGCCCACCCGGTGGTGGTGCGGCGCTTGTTTTTCTTTGGGCTGATAGCTTTGAAGATATGTTCTGATGGTGGTGAGAGTGGAGCACGACTGTCTCCGTGGCGCAATTGGCTAACGCGATCGGCTGTTAACCGAAAGGTTGGAGGTACGAGCCCTCCAGGGAGTGGTGTGTTGCTTTTTTTATTTTGGGCTGATAGCTTTGAAGATATGTTCTGATGGTGGTGAGAGTGGAGCACGACTGTCTCCGTGGCGCATTTGGCTAGCGCGATCGGCTGTTAACCGAAAGGTTGGAGGTACGAGCCCACCCGGTGGTGGTGCGGCACTTTTTTTTCTTTGGGCAATAGCTTTGAAGATGTGTTCTGATGGTGGTGAGAGTGGAGCACGACTGTCTCCATGGCGCAATTGGTTATTCGATCGGCTGTTCACTGAAAGCTTTGAGGTTCGAGCCCTACCGGGAGTGGTGTGTTGCTTTTTTTATTTTGGGCTGATAGCTTTGAAGATATGTAATGATGGTGGTGAGAGTGGAGCAGGACTGTCTCCGTGGCGCAATTGGCTAGCGCGATCGGCTGTTAACCGAAAGGTTGGAGGTACGAGCCTACCCGGTGGAGGTGCAGCGCTTTTTTTTCTTTGGGCTGATAGCTTTGAAGATATGTTCTGATGATGGTGAGAGTGGAGCACGACTGTCTCCGTGGCGCAATTGGCTAGCGCGATCGGCTGTTAACCGAGAGGTTGGAAGTTGGAGCCCACCCGGTGGTGGTGCGGCGATTTTTTTCCTTTTGGCTGATAGCTCTGAAGAAATGTTCTGACGGTGGTGAGAGTGGAGCACGACTGTCTCCATGGCGCAATTGGCTATGCGATCGGCTGTCAACTGAAAAGTTGGAGGTTCGAGTCCCGCGGGAGTGGTGTATCGCTTTTTTTTCATGGGCTGATAGCTTTGAAGATGTGTTCTGATGGTGGTAAGAGTGGAGCACGACTGTCTCCGTGGCGCAATTAGCTAGCGCTGTCGCCTGTTAACCGAAAGGTTGGAGGTTCGGGCCCACCTGGTGGTGGTGCGGCGCTTTTTTTTTCTTTGGGCATAGAGCTTTGAAGATATGTTCTGATGGTGGTGAGAGTGGAGCAGGACTGTTTCCGTGGCGCAATCGGCTAACGCGATCGGCTGTTAACCGAAAGGTTGGAGGTACGAACCCTCCCGGGAGTGGTGTGTTGCTTTTTTTATTTTGGGCTGATAGCTTTGAAGATATGTTCTGATGGTGGTGAGAGTGGAGCACGACTGTCTCCGTGGCGCAATTGGCTAGCGCGATCGGCTGTTAACAGAAAGGTTGGAGGTACGAGCCCACCTGGTGGTGGTGCGGCGCTTTTTTTTCTTTGGGCTGATAGCTTTGAAGATATGTTCTGATGGTGGTGAGAGTGGAGCACGACTGTCTCCATGGCGCAGTTGGCTATTCGATCGGCTGTTAACCGAAAGGTTAGAGGTACGAGCCCAACCGGTGGTGGTGCGGCACTTTTTTTTCTTTGGGCTGATAGCTCTGAAGAAATGTTCTGACGGTGGTGTGAGTGGAGCACGACTGTCTCCGTGGCGCAATTGGCTAGCGCGATCGGCTGTTAACCGAAAGGTTGGAGGTTCGAGCCCTCCCGGGAGTGGTGTGTTGCTTTTTTTATTTTGGGCTGATAGCTTTGAAAATATGTTGTGATGGTGGTGAGTGTGAAGCAGGACTGTCTCCGTGGCGCAATCGGCTAACGCGATCGGCTGTTAACCGAAAGGTTGGAGGTACGAGCCCTCCCGGGAGTGGTGTGTTGCTTTTTTTATTTTGGGCTGATAGCTTTGAAGATATGGTCTGATGGTGGTGAGAGTGGAGCACGACTGTCTCCGTTTCGCAATCGGTTAGCGCGATCGGCTGTTAACCGAAAGGTTGGAGTTACGAGCCCACGTAGTGGTGGTGCAAGCTTTTTTTTTCTTTGAGCTGATAGCTTTGAATATATGTTCTGATGGTGGTGAGAGTGGAGCACGACTGTCTCCGTGGCGCAATTGGCTATTCGATCGGCTGTTAACTGAAAGGTTGGATGTTCGAGCCCTCCCGGAAGTAGTGTGTTGCTTTTTTTTCTTTGGGCTGATAGCTTCGAAGATATGTTCTGATGGTGGTGAGAGTGGAGCAGGACTGTCTCCGTGGCGCAATTGGCTGCCGCGATCGGCTGTTAACCGAAAGGTTGGAGGTACGAGCCCACCCGGTGGAGGTGCGGCGCTTTTTTTTTCTTTGGACTGATAGCTTTGAAGATATGTTCTGATGGTGGTGAGAGTGGAGCACGACTGTCTCCGTGGCGCAATTGGCTAGCGCGATCGGCTGTTAACCGAGAGGTTGGAGGTTCGAGCCCACCCGGTGGTAGTGCGGCGATTTTTTTCCTTAGGGCTTATAGCTCTGAAGATATGTTCTGATGGTGGTGAGAGTGGAGCACGACTGTCTCCGTGGCGCAATTGGCTAGCGCGATCGGCTGTTAACCGAAAGGTTGGAGGTACGAGCCCACCCGGTGGTGGTGCGGCGCTTTTTTTTCTTTGGGCTGATAGCTTTGAAGATATGTTTTGATGGTGGTGAGAGTGGAGCAGGACTGTCTCCGTGGCGCAATCGGCTAACGCGATCGGCTGTTAACTGAAAGGTTTGAGGTTCGAGCTCTTCCGGGAGTGGTGTGTTGCTTTTTTTATTTTGGGCTGATAGCCTTGAAGATATGTAATAACGGTGGGGAGAGCGGAGCACGACTGTCTCCGTGGCGCAATTGGCTAGCGCGATCGGCTGTTAAACGAAAGGTTGGAGGTACGAGCCCACCCGGTGGTGGTGCGGCGCTTTTTTTTCTTTGAGCTGATAGCTTTGAAGATATGTTCTGATGGTGTTGAGAGTGGAGCAGGACTGTCTCCGTGGCGCAATGGGCTAGCGCGATCGGCTGTTAACCGAAAGGTTGGAGGTACGAGCCCACCCGGTGGTGGTGCGGCGCTTGTTTTTCTTTGGGCTGATAGCTCTGAAGAAATGTTCTGATGGTGGTGTGAGTGGAGCACGACTGTCTCCGTGGCGCAATTGGCTAACGCGATCGGCTGTTAACCGAAAGGTTGGAGGTACGAGCCCTCCCGGGAGTGGTGTGTTGCTTTTTTTAATTTGGGCTGATAGCTTTGAAGATATGTTCTGATGGTGGTGAGAGTGGAGCACGACTGTCTCCGTGGCGCAATTGGCTAGCGCGATCGGCTGTTGACCGAAAGGTTGGAGGTACGAGCCCACCCGGTGGTGGTGCGGCGCTTTTTTTTCTTTGGGCTGATAGCTTTGAAGATATGTTCTGATGGTGGTGAGAGTGGAGCACGACTGTCTCCATGGCGCAATTGGTTATTCGATCGGCTGTTCACTGAAAGGTTTGAGGTTCGAGCCCTTCCGGGAGTGGTGTGTTGCTTTTTTTTATTTTGGGCTGATAGCTTTGAAGATATGTAATGATGGTGGTGAAAGTGGAGCACGACTGTCTCCGTGGCGCAATTGGCTAGCGCGATCGGCTGTTAACCGAAAGGTTGGAGGTACGAGCCCACCCGGTGGTTGTGCGGCGCTTTTTTTTTCTTTGGGCTGATAGCTTTGAAGATATGTTCTGATGGTGTTGAGAGTGGAGCAGGACTGTCTCCGTGGCGCAATGGGCTAGCGCGATCGGCTGTTAACCGAAAGGTTGGAGGTACGAGCCCACCCGGTGGTGGTGCGGCGCTTGTTTTTCTTTGGGCTGATAGCTTTGAAGATATGTTCTGATGGTGGTGAGAGTGGAGCACGACTGTCTCCGTGGCGCAATTGGCTAGCGCGATCAGCTGTTAACCGAAAGGTTAGAGGTACGAGCCCACCCACCGGTGGTGCGGCGCTTTTTTTTCTTTAGGCTGATAGCTCTGAAGAAATGTTCTGACGGTGTGTGAGTGGAGCACGACTGTCTCCGTGGCGCAATTGGCTAGCGCGATCGGCTGTTAACCGAAAGGTTGGAGGTTCGAGCCCTCCCGGGAGTGGTGTGTTGCTTTTTTTATTTTGGGCTGATAGCTTTGAAAATATGTTCTGATGGTGGTGAGTGTGAAGCAGGACTGTCTCCGTGGCGCAATTGGCTAGCGCGATCGGCTGTTAACCGAAAGGTTGGAGGTACGAGCCTACCCGGTGGAGGTGCGGCGCTTTTTTTTCTTTGGGCTGATAGCTTTGAAGATATGTTCTGATGGTGGTGAGAGTGGAGCACGACTGTCTCCGTAACGCAATTGGCTAGCGCGATCGGCTGTTAACCGAGAGGTTGGAAGTTGGAGCCCACCCGGTGGTGGTGCGGCGATTTTTTTTCTTTTGGCTGATAGCTCTGAAGAAATGTTCTGAGGGTGGTGAGAGTGGAGCACGACTGCCTCCATGGCGCAATTGGCTATGCGATCGGCTGTCAACTGAAAGATTGGAGGTTCGAGTCCCGCAGGAGTGGTGTATTGCTTTTTTTTCTTTGGGCTGATAGCTTTGAAGATGTGTTCCGATGGTGGTAAGAGTGGAGCACGACTGTCTCCATGGCGCAATTGGCTAGCGCTATCGGCTGTTAACTGAAAGGTTGGAGGTTCGGGCCCACCCGGTGGTGGTGCGGCGCTTTTTTTTCTTTGGGCTGATAGCTTTGAAGATATGTTCTGATGGTGGTGAGAGTGGAGCAGGACTGTCTCCGTGGCGCAATCGGCTTATGCGATCGGCTGTTAACTGAAAGGTTGGAGGTACGAGCCCTCCCGGGAGTGGTGTGTTGCTTTTTTTATTTTGGGCTGATAGCTTTGAAGATATGTTCTGATAGTGGTGAGAGTGGAGCACGACTGTCTCCGTGGCGCAATTGGCTAGCGCAATCGGCTGTTAACCGAAAGGTTGGAGGTACGAGCCCACCTGGTGGTGGTGCGGCGCTTTTTTTTCTTTGGGCTGATAGCTTTGAAGATATGTTCTGATGGGGGTGAGAGTGGAGCACGACTGTCTTCATGGCGCAATTGGCTATTCGATAGGCTGTTAACTGAAAGGTTTGAGGTTTGAGCTCTTCCGGGAGTGGTGTATTGCTTTTTTTATTTTGGGCTGATAGCCTTGAAGATATGTAATAACGGTGGTGAGAGTGGAGCACGACTGTCTCCGTGGCGCAATTGGCTAGCGCGATCGGCTGTTAACCGAAAGGTTGGAGGTACGAGCCCACCCGGTGGTGGTGCGGCACTTTTTTTTCTTTAGGCTGATAGCTCTGAAGAAATGTTCTGACGGTGGTGTGAGTGGAGCACGACTGTCTCCGTGGCGCAATTGGCTAACGCGATCGGCTGTTAACCGAAAGGTTGGATGTACGAGCCCTCCCGGGAGTGGTGTGTTGCTTTTTTTTGGGCTGATTGCTTTGAAGATATGTTCTGATGGTGGTGAGAGTGGAGCACGACTGTCTCCGTGGCGCAATTGGCTAGCGCGATCGGCTGTTAACCGAAAGGTTGGAGGTACGAGCCCACCCGGTGGTGGTGCGGCGCTTTTTTTTCTTTGGGCTGATAGCTTTGAAGATATGTTCTGATGGTGGTGAGAGTGGAGCACGGCTGTCTCCATTGCGCAATTGGTTATTCGATCGGCTGTTCACTGAAACGTTGAGGTTCGAGCCCTTCCGGGAGTGGTGTGTTGCTTTTTTTTATTTTGGGCTGATAGCTTTGAAGATATGTAATGATGGTGGTGAGAGTGGAGCACGACTGTCTCCGTGGCGCAATTGGCTAGCACGATCGGCTGTTAACCGAAAGGTTGGAGGTACGAGCCCACTCGGTGGTTGTGCGGCGCTTTTTTTTCTTTGGGCTGATAGCTTTGAAGATATGTTCTGATGGTGTTGAGAGTGGAGCAGGACTGTCTCCGTGGCGCAATGGGCTAGCGCGATCGGCTGTTAACCGAAAGGTTGGAGGTACAAGCCCACCCGGTGGTGGTGCGGCGCTTGTTTTTCTTTGGGCTGATAGATTTGAAGATATGTTCTGATGGTGGTGAGAGTGGAGCACGACTGTCTCCGTGCGTAATTGGCTAGCGCGATCAGCTGTTAACCGAAAGGTTAGAGGTACGAGCCCACCCGCTGGTGGTGCGGCGCTTTTTTTTCTTTGGGCTGATAGCTCTGAAGAAATGTTCTGACGGTGTGTGAGTGGAGCACGACTGTCTCCGTGGCGCAATTGGCTAGCGCGATCGGCTGTTAACCGAAAGGTTGGAGGTTCGAGCCCACCCGGTGGTGGTGCGGTGCTTTTATTTTTGGGCTGATAGCTTTGAAGATATGTTCTGATGGTGGTGAGAGTGGAGCAGGACTGTCTCCGTGGCGCAATCGGCTAACGCGATCGGCTGTTAACCGAAAGGTTGGAGGTACGAGCCCTCCCGCGAGTGGTGTGTTGCTTTTTTTATTTTGGGCTGATAGCTTTGAAGATATGTTCTGATGGTGGTGAGAGTGGAGCACGACTGTCTCCGTGGCGCAATTGGCTAGCACGATCGGCTGTTAACCGAAAGGTTGGAGGTACGAGCCCACCCGGTGGTGGTGCGGCGCTTTTTTTTCTTTGGGCTGATAGCTTTGAAGATATGTTCTGATGGTGGTGAGAGTGGAGCAGGACTGTCTCCGTGGCGCAATCGGCTAACGCGATCGGCTGTTAACTGAAAGGTTGGAGGTACGAGCCCTCCCGGGAGTGGTGTGTTGCTTTTTTTAATTTGGGCTGATAGCTTTGAAGATATGTTCTGATAGTGGTGAGAGTGGAGCACGGCTATCTCCGTGGCGCAATTGGCTAGCGCAATCGGCTGTTAAGCGAAAGGTTGGAGGTACGAGCCCACCTGGTTGTGGTGCGGCGCTTTTTTTTTCTTTGGGCTGATAGGTTTGAAGATATGTTCTGATGGGGGTGAGAGTGGAGCACGACTATCTTCATGGCGCAATTGGCTATTCGATAGGCTGTTAACTGAAAGGTTTGAGGTTCGAGCTCTTCCGGGAGTGGTGTGTTGCTTTTTTTATTTTGGGCTGATAGCCTTGAAGATATGTAATAACGGTGGTGAGAGTGGAGCACGACTGTCTCCGTGGCGCAATTGGCTAGCGCGATCGGCTGTTAACCGAAAGGTTGGAGGTACGAGCCCACCCGGTGGTGGTGCGGCGCTTTTTGTTCTTTGGGCTGATAGCTCTGAAGAAATGTTCTGATGGTGGTGTGAGTGGAGCACGACTGTCTCCGTGGCGCAATTGGCTAACGCGATCGGCTGTTAACCGAAAGGTTGGAGGTACGAGCCCTCCCGGGAGTGGTGTGTTGCTTTTTTTGGGCTGATTGCTTTGAAGATATGTTCTGATGGTGGTGAGAGTCGAGCACGACTGTCTCCGTGGCGCAATTGGCTAGCGCGATCGGCTGTTAACCGAAAGGTTGGAGGTACGAGCCCACCCGGTGGTGGTGCGGCGCTTTTTTTTCTTTGGGCTGATAGCTTTGAAGATATGTTCTGATGGTGGTGAGAGTGGAGCACGGCTGTCTCCTTTGCGCAATTGGTTATTCGATCGGCTGTTCAATGAAACGTTGAGGTTCGAGCCCTTCCGGGAGTGGTGTGTTGCTTTTTTTTATTTTGGGCTGATAGCTTTGAAGATATGTTCTGATGGTGTTGAGAGTGGAGAAGGACTGTCTCCGTGGCGCAATGGGCTAGCGCGATCGGCTGTTAACCGAAAGGTTGGAGGTACGAGCCCACCCGGTGGTGGTGCGGCGCTTGTTTTTCTTTGGGCTGATAGCTTTGAAGATATGTTCTGATGGTGGTGAGAGTGGAGCACGACTGTCTCCGTGGCGCAATTGGCTAGCGCGATCAGCTGTTAACCGAAAGGTTAGAGGTACGAGCCCACCCGCTGGTGGTGCGGCGCTTTTTTTTCTTTGGGCTTATAGCTCTGAAGAAATGTTCTGACGGTGTGTGAGTGGAGCACGACTGTCTCCGTGGCACAATTGGCTAGCGCGATCGGCTGTTAACTGAAAGGTTGGAGGTTCGAGTCCCGCGGGAGTGGTGCATTGCTTTTTTTTCTTTGGGCTGATAGCTTTGAAGATGTGTTCTGATGGTGGTAAGAGTGGAGCACGACTGTCTCCATGGCGCAATCGGCTAGCGCTATCGGCTGTTAACTGAAAGGTTGGAGGTTCGGGCCAACCTGGTGGTGGTGCGGCGCTTTTTTTTCTTTGGGCTGATAGCTTTGAAGATATGTTCTGATGGTGGAGAGAGTGGAGCACGACTGTCTCCGTGGCGCAATTGGCTAGCGCGATCGGCTGTTAACCGAAAGGTTGGAGCTACGAGCCCACCTGGTGGTGGTGCGGCGCTTTTTTTTCTTTGGGCTGATAGCTTTGAAGATATGTTCTGATGGTGGTGAGAGTGGAGCACGACTGTCTCCATGGCGCAATTGGCTATTCGATCGGCTGTTAACCGAAAGGTCAGAGGTACGAGCCCAACCGGTGGTGGTGCGGCGCTTTTTTTTTTCTTTGGGCTGATAGCTCTGAAGAAATGTTCTGACGGTGGTGTGAGTGGAGCACGACTGTCTCCGTGGCGCAATTGGCTAGCGCGATCGGCTGTTAACCGAAAGGTTGGAGGTTCGAGCCCTCCCTGGAGTGGTGTGTTGCTTTTTTTATTTTGGGCTGATAGCTTTGAAAATATGTTCTGATGGTGGTGAGTGTGAAGCAGGACTGTCTCCGTGGCGCAATTGGCTAGCGTGATCGGCTGTAAACCGAAAGGTTGGAGGTACGAGCCTACCCGGTGGAGGTGCGGCGCTTTTTTTTCTTTGGGCTGATAGCTTTGAAGATATGTTCTGATGGTGGTGAGAGTGGAGCACGACTGTCTCCGTGGCGCAATTGGCTAGCGCGATCGGTTGTTAACCGAAAGGTTGGAGGTACGAGCTCACCCGGTGGTGGTGCGGCGCTTTTTTTTCTTTGGGCTGATAGCTTTGAAGATATGTTCTGATGGTGGTGAGAGTGGAGCTGGACTGTCTCCGTGGCGCAATCGGTTAACGCGATCAGCTGTTAGCCGAAAGGTTGGAGGTACGAGCCCTCCCGGGAGTGGTGTGTTGCTTTTTTTATTTTGGGCTGATAGCTTTGAAGATATGTTCTGATGGTGGTGAGAGTGGAGCACAACTGTCTCCGTGGCGCAATTGGCTAGCGCGATCGGCTGTTACCTGAAAGGTTGGAGGCACGAGCCCACCCGGTGGTGGTGCGGCGCTTTTTTTTCTTTGGGCTGATAGCTTTGAAGATATGTTCTGATGGTGGTGAGAGTGGAGCACGACTGTCGTCTCCATGGCGCAATTGGCTATTCGATCGGCTGTTAACTGAAAGGTTTGAGGTTCGAGCCCTTCCGGGAGTGGTGTGTTGCTTTTTTTATTTTGGGCTGATAGCTTTGAAGATATGTAATGATGGTGGTGAGAGTGGAGCACGACTGTCTCCGTGGCGCAATTGGCTAGCGCTATCGGCTGTTAACTGAAAGGTTGGAGGTTCGGGCCCCCCTGGTGGTGGTGCGGCGCTTTTTCTCTTTGGGCTGATAGCTTTGAAGATATGTTCTGATGGTGGTGAGAGTGGAGCACGACTGTCTCCGTGGCGCAATTGGCTAGCGCGATCGGCTGTTAACCGAAAGGTTGGAGGTACGAGCCCACCGGGGGTGGTGCGGCGCTTTTTTTTCTTTGGGCTGATAGCTTTGAAGATATGTTCTGATGGTGGTGAGAGTGGAGCAAGACTGTCTCCGTGGCGCAATCGGCTAACGCGATCGGCTGTTAACCGAAAAGTACGAGGTACGAGCCCTCCCGGGAGTGGTGTGTTGCTTTTTTTATTTTGGGCTTATAGCTTTGAAGATATGTTCTGATGGTGGTGAGAGTGGAGCACGACTGTCTCCGTGGCGCAATTGGCTAGCGCGATCGGCTGTTAACCGAAAGGTTTAAGGTACGAGCCCACCCGGTAGTGGTGCGGCGCTTTTTTTTCTTTGGGCTGATAGCTTTGAAGATATGTTCTGATGGTGGTGAGAGTGGAGCACGACTTTCTCCATGGCGCAATTGGCTATTCGATCAACTGTTAACTGAAAAGTTTGAGGTTCGAGCCCTTCCGGGAGTGGTGTGTTGCTTTTTTTATTTTGGGCTGATAGCCTTGAAGATATGTAATGATGGTGGTGAGAGTGGAGCACGACTGTCTCCGTGGCGCAATTGGCTAGCGCGATCGGCTGTTAACCGAAAGGTTGGAGGTTCGAGTTCTCCCGGGAGTGGTGTGTTGCTTTTTTTATTTTGGGCTGATAGCTTTGAAAGTATGTTCTGATGGTGGTGAGTGTGGAGCAGGACTGTCTCCGTGGCGCAATAGGCTAGCGCGATCGGCTGTTAACCGAAAGGTTGGAGGTACGAGCCTACCCGGTGGAGGTGCGGCGCTTTTTTTCTTTGGGCTGATAGCTTTGAAGATATGTTCTGATGGTGGTGAGAGTGGAGCACGACTGTCTCCGTGGCGCAATTGGCTAGCGCGATCGGCTGTTAACCGAGAGGTTGGAAGTTGGAGCCCACCCGGTGGTGGTGCGGCGATTTTTTTCCTTTTGGCTGATAGCTCTGAAGAAATGTTCTGACGGTGGTGAGAGTGGAGCACGACTGTCTCCATGGCGCAATTGGCTATGCGATCGGCTGTCAACTGAAAGGTTGGAGGTTCGAGTCCCGCGGGAGTGGTGTATTGCTTTTTTTTCTTTGGGCTGATAGCTTTGAAGATATGTTCTGATGGTGGTGAGAGTGGAGCACGACTGTCTCCGTGGCGCAATTGGCTAGCGCGATCGGCTGTTAACCGAGAGGTTGGAGGTTCGAGCCCACCCGGTGGTGGTGCGGCGATTTTTTTCCTTAGGGCTGATAGCTCTGAAGAAATGTTCTGACGGTGGTGAGAGTGGAGCATGACTGTCTCCATGGCGCAATCGGCTAACGCGATCGGCTGTTAACCGAAAGGTACGAGGTACGAGCCCTCCCGGGAGTGGTGTGTTGCTTTTTTTATTTTGGGCTTATAGCTTTGAAGATATGTTCTGATGGTGGTGAGAGTGGAGCACGACTGTCTCCGTGGCGCAATTGGCTAGCGCGATCGGCTGTTAACCGAAAGGTTTAAGGTACGAGCCCGCCCGGTGGTGGTGCGGCGCTTTTTTTTCTTTGGGCTGATAGCTTTGAAGATATGTTCTGATGGTGCACTACTTTCTCCATGGCGCAATTGGCTATTCGATCGGCTGTTAACTGAAAAGTTTGAGGTTCGAGCCCTTCCGGGAGTGGTGTGTTGCTTTTTTTATTTTGGGCTGATAGCTTTGAAGATATGTAATGATGGTGGTGAGAGTGGAGCACGACTGTCTCCGTGGCGCAATTGGCTAGCGCGATCGGCTGTTAACCGAATGATTGGAGGTACGAGCCCACCCGGTGGTGGTGCGGCGCTTTTTTTTCTTTGGGCTGATAGCTTTGAAGATATGTTCTGATGGTGTTGAGAGTGGAGCAGGACTGTCTCCGTGGCGCAATGGGCTAGCGCGATCGGCTGTTAACCGAAAGGTTGGAGGTACGAGCCCACCCGGTGGTGGTGCGGCGCTTGTTTTTCTTTGGGCTGATAGCTTTGAAGATATGTTCTGATGGTGGTGAGAGTGGAGCACGACTGTCTCCGTGGCGCAATCGGCTAGCGCGATCGGCTGTTAACCGAAAGGTTGGAGGTACGAGCCCACGCAGTGGTGGTGCGGCGCTTTTTTTGGGCTGATAGCTTTGAAGATATGTTCTGATGGTGGTGAGAGTGAAGCACGACTGTCTCCGTGGCGCAATTGGCTATTCGATCGGCTGTTAACTGAAAGGTTGGATGTTCGAGCCCTCCCGGGAGTAGTGTGTTGCTTTTTTTTCTTTGGGCTGATAGCTTCGAAGATATGTTCTGATGGTGGTGAGTGTGGAGCAGGACTTTCTCCGTGGCGCAATTTGCTAGCGCGATCGGCTGTTAACCGAAAGGTTGGAAGTACGAGCCTACCCGGTGGAGGTGCGGCGCTTTTTTTTTCTTTTGGCTGATAGCTTTGAAGATATGTTCTGATGGTGGTGAGAGTGGAGCAGGACTGTCTAAGTGGCGCAATTGGCTAGCGCGATCGGCTGTGAACCGAAAGGTTGGAGGTACGAGCCTACCCGGTGGAGGTGCGGAGCTTTTTTTTCTTTGGGCTGATAGCTTTGAAGATATGTTCTGATGGTGGTGAGAGTGGAGCACGACTGTCTAGTGGCGCAATTGGCTCGATCGGTTGTTAACCGAAAGGTTGGAGGTACGAGCCCACATGGTGGTAGTGCGGCGCTTTTTTTTCTTTGGGCTGATAGCTTTGAAGATATGTTCTGATGGTGGTGAGAGTGGAGCAGGACTGTCTCCATGGCGCAATCGGTTAACGCGATCAGCTGTTAACCGAAAGGTTGGAGGTACGAGCCCTCCCGGGAGTGGTGTGTTGCTTTTTTTATTTTGGGCTGATAGCTTTGAAGATATGTTCTGATGGTGGTGAGAGTGGAGCACGACTGTCTCCGTGGCGCAATTGGCTAGCGCGATCGGCTGTTAACCGAAAGGTTGGAGGTACGAGCCCACCCGGTGGTGGTGCGGCGCTTTTTTTTTCTTTGGGCTGATAGCTTTGAAGATATGTTCTGATGGTGGTGAGAGTGGAGCACGACTGTTGTCTCCATGGCGCAATTGGCTATTCGATCGGCTGTTAACTGAAAGGTTTGAGGTTCGAGCCCTTCCGGGAGTGGTGTGTTGCTTTTTTTATTTTGGGCTGATAGCTTTGAAGATATGTAATGATGGTGGTGAGAGTGGAGCACGACTGTCTCCGTGGCGCAATTGGCTAGCGCTATCGGCTGTTAACTGAAAGGTTGGAGGTTGGAGCCCTCCCGGGAGTGGTGTGTTGCTTTATTTTCTTTGGGCTGATAGCTTTGAAGATATATTCTCATGGTGGTGAGAGTGGAGCAGGACTGTCTCCTTGGCGCAATTGGCTAGCGCGATCGGCTGTTAACCGAAAGGTTGGAGGTACGAGCCCACCCGGTGGTGGTGCGGCGCTTTTTTTTCTTTTGGCTGATAGCTTTGAAGAAATGTTCTGACGGTGGTGAGAGTGGAGCACGACTGTCTCCGTAGCGCAAGTGGCTATGCGAAAGGCTGTTAACCGGAAGGTTGGAGGTTCGAGCCCTCCCGGGAGTGGTGTGTTGCTTTTTTTTTGGGCTGATAGCTTTGAAGAAATGTTCTGATGGTGGTGAGAGTGGAGCAGGACTGTCTCCGTGGCGCAATTGGCTAGCGCGATCGGCTGTTAACCGAAAGGTTGGAGGTACGAGCCCACCCGGTGGTGGTGCGGCGCTTTTTTTCTTTGGGCTGATAGCTCTGAAGAAGTGTTCTGACGGGGGTGAGAGTGGAGCACGACTGTCTCCGTGGCGCAATTGGCTAGCGCGATCGGCTGTTAACCGAAAGGTTTAAGGTACGAGCCCACCCGGTGGTGGTGCGGCGCTTTTTTTTCTTTGGGCTGATAGCTTTGAAGATATGTTCTGATGGTGGTGAGAGTGGAGCACGACTTTCTCCATGGCGCAATTGGCTATTCGATCGGCTGTTAACTGAAAAGTTTGAGGTTCGAGCCCTTCCGGGAGTGGTGTGTTGCTTTTTTTATTTTGGGCTGATAGCTTTGAAGATATGTAATGATGGTCGTGAGAGCGGAGCACGACTGTCTCCGTGGCGCAATTGGCTAGCGCGATCGGCTGTTAACCGAAAGATTGGAGGTACGAGCCCACCCGGTGGTGGTGCGGCGCTCTTTTTTCTTTGGGCTGATAGCTTTGAAGATATGTTCTGATGGTGTTGAGAGTGGAGCAGGACTGTCTCCGTGGCGCAATGGGCTAGCGCGATCGGCAGTTAGCCGAAAGGTTGGAGGTACGAGCCCACCCGGTGGTGGTGCGGCGCTTTTTTTCTTTGGGCTGATAGCTCTGAAGAAGTGTTCTGACGGGGGTGAGAGTGGAGCACGACTGTCTCCGTGGCGCAATTGGCTAGCGCGATCGGCTGTTAACCGAAAGGTTTAAGGTACGAGCCCACCCGGTGGTGGTGCGGCGCTTTTTTTTCTTTGGGCTGATAGCTTTGAAGATATGTTCTGATGGTGGTGAGAGTGGAGCACGACTTTCTCCATGGCGCAATTGGCTATTCGATCGGCTGTTAACTGAAAAGTTTGAGGTTCGAGCCCTTCCGGGAGTGGTGAATTGCTTTTTTTATTTTGGGCTGATAGCTTTGAAGATATGTAATGATGGTCGTGAGAGCGGAGCACGACTGTCTCCGTGGCGCAATTGGCTAGCGCGATCGGCTGTTAACCGAAAGATTGGAGGTACGAGCCCACCCGGTGGTGGTGCGGCGCTCTTTTTTCTTTGGGCTGATAGCTTTGAAGATATGTTCTGATGGTGTTGAGAGTGGAGCAGGACTGTCTCCGTGGCGCAATGGGCTAGCGCGATCGGCTGTTAACTGAAAGGTTGGATGTTCGAGCCCTCCCGGGAGTGGTGTGCTGCTTTTTTTATTTCGGGCTGATAGCTATGAAGACATGTTCTGATGGTGGTGAGAGCGGAGCACGACTGCCTCCGTGGCGCAATCGGCTAGCGCGATCGGCTGTTAACCGAAATGTTGGAGGTACGAGCCCACGCAGTGGTGGTGCGGCGCTCTTTTTTCTTTGGGCTGATAGCTTTGAAGATATGTTCTGATGGTGGTGAGAGTGAAGCACG
The DNA here is from genome assembly GCF_043290135.1 of Rhipicephalus microplus. Lineage (NCBI taxonomy): Eukaryota > Metazoa > Arthropoda > Arachnida > Ixodida > Ixodidae > Rhipicephalus > Rhipicephalus microplus. Next base: position 7,618,995 of record NC_134701.1, read on the forward strand.
ACTGTCTCCGTGGCGCAATTAGTCCTGCTCCACTGTCTCCGTGGCGCAAGGTTGGAGGTACGAGCCCACGCAGTGGTGGTGCGGCGCTTTTTATTGGGCTGATAGCTTTGAAGATATGTTCTGATGGTGGTGAGAGGAGCAGGACTGTCTCCGTGGCGCAATTGGCTAGCGCGATCGGCTGTTAACCGAGAGGTTGGAAGTTGGAGCCCTCCCGGGAGTGGTGTGTTGCTTTTTTTATTTCGGGCTGATAGCTATGAAGATATGTTCTGATGGTGGTGAGAGTGGAGCACCACTGTCCCTTGGCGCAATCGGCTTGCGCGATCGGCTGTTAACCGAAAGGTTGGAGGTACGAGCCCACGCAGTGGTGGTGCGGCGCTTTTTTTTCTTTGGGCTGATAGCTTTGAAGATATGTTCTGATGGTGGTGAGAGTGAAGCACGACTGTCTCCGTGGCGCAATTGGCTATTCGATCGGCTGTTAACTGAAAGGTTGGATGTTCGAGCCCTCCCGGGAGTAGTGTGTTGCTTTTTTTTCTTTGGGCTGATAGCTTTGAAGATATGTTCTGACGGTGGTGAGAGTGGAGCAGGACTGTCTCCGTGGCGCAATTGGCTACCGCGATCGGCTGTTAACCGAAAGGTTGGAGGTACGAGCCCACCCGGTGGAGGTGCGGCGCTTTTTTTCTTTAGGCTGATAGCTTTGAAGATATGTTCTGATGGTGGTGAGAGTGGAGCACGACTGTCTCAATGGCGCAATTGGCTATGCGATCGGCTGTCAACTGAAAGGTTGGAGGTTCGAGTCCCGCGGGAGTGGTGTATTGCTTTTTTTTCTTTGGGCTGATAGCTTTGAAGATATGTTCTGATGGTGGTGAGAGTGGAGCACGACTGTCTCCGTGGCGCAATTGGCTAGCGCGATCGGCTGTTAACCGAAAGGTTTAAGGTACGAGCCCACCCGGTGGTGGTGTGGCGCTTTTTTTTCTTTGGGCTGATAGCTTTGAAGATATGTTCTGATGGTGGTGAGAGTGGAGCACGACTTTCTCCATTGCGCAATTGGCTATTCGATCGGCTGTTAACTGAAAAGTTTGAGGTTCGAGCCCTTCCGGGAGTGGTGTGTTGCTTTTTTTATTTTGGGCTGATAGCTTTGAAGATATGTAATGATGGTGGTGAGAGTGGAGCACGACTGTCTCCGTGGCGCAATTGGCTAGCGCGATCGGCTGTTAACCGAAAAATTGGAGGTACGAGCCCACCCGGTGGTGGTGCGGCGCTTTTTTTTCTTTGGGCTGATAGCTTTGAAGATATGTTCTGATGGTGTTGAGAGTGGAGCAGGATTGTCTCCGTGGCGCAATTGGCTATGCGATCTGCTGTTAACTGAAAGGTTGGAGGTTGGAGCCCTCCCGGGAGTGGTGTGTTGCTTTATTTTCTTTGGGCTGATAGCTTTGAAGATATATTCTCATGGTGGTGAGAGTGGAGCAGGACTGTCTCCTTGGCGCAATTGGCTAGCGCGATCGGCTGTTAACCGAAAGGTTGGAGGTACGAGCCCACCCGGTGGTGGTGCGGCGCTTTTTTTTCTTTTGGCTGATAGCTTTGAAGAAATGTTCTGACGGTGGTGAGAGTGGAGCACGACTGTCTCCGTAGCGCAATTGGCTATGCGAAAGGCTGTTAACCGGAAGGTTGGAGGTTCGAGCCCTCCCGGGAGTGGTGTGTTGCTTTTTTTTTGGGCTGATAGCTTTGAAGAAATGTTCTGATGGTGGTGAGAGTGGAGCAGGACTGTCTCCGTGGCGCAATTGGCTAGCGCGATCGGCTGTTAACCGAAAGGTTGGAGGTACGAGCCCACCCGGTGGTGGTGCGGCGCTTTTTTTCTTTGGGCTGATAGCTCTGAAGAAGTGTTCTGACGGGGGTGAGAGTGGAGCACGACTGTCTCCGTGGCGCAATTGGCTAGCGCGATCGGCTGTTAACCGAAAGGTTTAAGGTACGAGCCCACCCGGTGGTGGTGCGGCGCTTTTTTTTCTTTGGGCTGATAGCTTTGAATATATGTTCTGATGGTGGTGAGAGTAGAGCACGACTTTCTCCATGGCGCAATTGGCTATTCGATCGGCTGTTAACTGAAAAGTTTGAGGTTCGAGCCCTTCCGGGAGTGGTGTGTTGCTTTTTTTATTTTGGGCTGATAGCTTTGAAGATATGTAATGATGGTCGTGAGAGCGGAGCACGACTGTCTCCGTGGCGCAATTGGCTAGCGCGATCGGCTGTTAACCGAAAGATTGGAGGTACGAGCCCACCCGGTGGTGGTGCGGCGCTCTTTTTTCTTTGGGCTGATAGCTTTGAAGATATGTTCTGATGGTGTTGAGAGTGGAGCAGGACTGTCTCCATGGCGCAATGGGCTAGCGCGATCGGCAGTTAGCCGAAAGGTTGGAGGTACGAGCCCACCCGGTGGTGGTGCGGCGCTTTTTTTCTTTGGCCTGATAGCTCTGAAGAAGTGTTCTGACGGGGGTGAGAGTGGAGCACGACTGTCTCCGTGGCGCAATTGGCTAGCGCGATCGGCTGTTAACCGAAAGGTTTAAGGTACGAGCCCACCCGGTGGTGGTGCGGCGCTTTTTTTTCTTTGGGCTGATAGCTTTGAAGATATGTTCTGATGGTGGTGAGAGTGGAGCACGACTTTCTCCATGGCGCAATTGGCTATTCGATCGGCTGTTAACTGAAAAGTTTGAGGTTCGAGCCCTTCCGGGAGTGGTGTGTTGCTTTTTTTATTTTGGGCTGATAGCTTTGAAGATATGTAATGATGGTCGTGAGAGCGGAGCACGACTGTCTCCGTGGCGCAATTGGCTAGCGCGATCGGCTGTTAACCGAAAGATTGGAGGTACGAGCCCACCCGGTGGTGGTGCGGCGCTCTTTTTTCTTTGGGCTGATAGCTTTGAAGATATGTTCTGATGGTGTTGAGAGTGGAGCAGGACTGTCTCCGTGGCGCAATGGGCTAGCGCGATCGGCAGTTAGCCGAAAGGTTGGAGGTACGAGCCCACCCTGTGGTGGTGCGGCGCTTGTTTTTCTTTGGGCTGATAGCTTTGAAGATATGTTCTGATGGTGGTGAGAGTGGAGCACGACTGTCTCCGTGGCGCAATCGGCTAGCGCGATCGGCTGTTAACCGAAAGGTTGGAGGTACGAGCCCACGCAGTGGTGGTGCGGCGCTTTTTATTGGGCTGATAGCTTTGAAGATATGTTCTGATGGTGGTGAGAGTGAAGCACGACTGTCTCCGTGGCGCAATTGGCTATTCGATCGGCTGTTAACTGAAAGGTTGGATGTTGGAGCCCTCCCGGGAGTGGTGTGCTGCTTTTTTTATTTCGGGCTGATAGCTATGAAGACATGTTCTGATGGTGGTGAGAGCGGAGCACGACTGCCTCCGTGGCGCAATCGGCTAGCGCGATCGGCTGTTAACCGAAATGTTGGAGGTACGAGCCCACGCAGTGGTGGTGCGGCGCTTTTTTTTCTTTGGGCTGATAGCTTTGAAGATATGTTCTGATGGTGGTGAGAGTGAAGCACGACTGTCTCCGTGGCGCAATTGGCTATTCGATCAGCTGTTAACTGAAAGGTTGGATGTTCGAGCCCACCCGGGAGTTGTGTGTTGCTTTTTTTTCTTTGGGCTGATAGCTCTGAAGAAATATTCTGACGGTGGTGAGAGTGGAGCACGACTGTCTCCGTGGCGCATTTGGCTAGCGCGATCGGCTGTTAACGGAAAGGTTGGAGGTACGAGCCCTCCCGGGAGTGGTGTGTTGCTTTTTATTCTTTGGGCTGATAGCTTTGAAGATATGTTCTGATGGTGGTGAGAGGAGCAGGACTGTCTCCGTGGCGCAATTGGCTAACGCGATCGGCTGTTAACCGAAAGGTTGGAGCTACGAGCCCTCCCGGGAGTGGTGTGTTGCTTTTTTTATTTCGGGCTGATAGCTATGAAGATATGTTCTGATGGTGGTGAGAGTGGAGCACCACTGTCCCTTGGCGCAATCGGCTTGCGCGATCGGCTGTTAACCGAAAGGTTAGAGGTACGAGCCCACGCAGTGGTGGTGCGGCGCTTTTTTTTCTTTGGGCTGATAGCTTTGAAGATATGTTCTGATGGTGGTGAGAGTGAAGCACGACTGTCTCCGTGGCGCAATTGGCTATTCGATCGGCTGTTAACTGAAAGGTTGGATGTTCGAGCCCTCCCGGGAGTAGTGTGTTGCTTTTTTTTCTTTGGGCTGATAGCTTTGAAGATATGTTCTGACGGTGGTGAGAGTGGAGCAGGACTGTCTCCGTGGCGCAATTGGCTACCGCGATCGGCTGTTAACCGAAAGGTTGGAGGTACGAGCCCACCCGGTGGAGGTGCGGCGCTTTTTTTCTTTAGGGTGATAGCTTTGAAGATATGTTCTGATGGTGGTGAGAGTGGAGCACGACTGTCTCAATGGCGCAATTGGCTATGCGATCGGCTGTCAACTGAAAGGTTGGAGGTTCGAGTCCCGCGGGAGTGGTGTATTGCTTTTTTTTCTTTGGGCTGATAGCTTTGAAGATATGTTCTGATGGTGGTGAGAGTGGAGCACGACTGTCTCCGTGGCGCAATTGGCTAGCGCGATCGGCTGTTAACCGAAAGGCTTAAGGTACGAGCCCACCCGGTGGTGGTGTGGCGCTTTTTTTTCTTTGGGCTGATAGCTTTGAAGATATGTTCTGATGGTGGTGAGAGTGGAGCACGACTTTCTCCATTGCGCAATTGGCTATTCGATCGGCTGTTAACTGAAAAGTTTGAGGTTCGAGCCCTTCCGGGAGTGGTGTGTTGCTTTTTTTATTTTGGGCTGATAGCTTTGAAGATATGTAATGATGGTGGTGAGAGTGGAGCACGACTGTCTCCGTGGCGCAATTGGCTAGCGCGATCGGCTGTTAACCGAGAAATTGGAGGTAGGAGCCCACCCGGTGGTGGTGCGGCGCTTTTTTTTCTTTGGGCTGATAGCTTTGAAGATATGTTCTGATGGTGTTGAGAGTGGAGCAGAATTGTCTCCGTGGCGCAATTGGCTATGCGATCTGCTGTTAACTGAAAGGTTGGAGGTTGGAGCCCTCCCGGGAGTGGTGTGTTGCTTTATTTTCTTTGGGCTGATAGCTTTGAAGATATATTCTCATGGTGGTGAGAGTGGAGCAGGACTGTCTCCTTGGCGCAATTGGCTAGCGCGATCGGCTGTTAACCGAAAGGTTGGAGGTACGAGCCCACCCGGTGGTGGTGCGGCGCTTTTTTTTCTTTTGGCTGATAGCTTTGAAGAAATGTTCTGACGGTGGTGAGAGTGGAGCACGACTGTCTCCGTAGCGCAATTGGCTATGCGAAAGGCTGTTAACCGGAAGGTTGGAGGTTCGAGCCCTCCCGGGAGTGGTGTGTTGCTTTTTTTTCTTTGGGCTGATAGCTTTGAAGAAATGTTCTGATGGTGGTGAGAGTGGAGCAGGACTGTCTCCGTGGCGCAATTGGCTAGCGCGATCGGCTGTTAACCGAAAGGTTGGAGGTACGAGCCCACCCGGTGGTGGTGCGGCGCTTTTTTTCTTTGGGCTGATAGCTCTGAAGAAATGTTCTGACGGGGGTGAGAGTGGAGCACGACTGTCTCCGTGGCGCATTTGGCTAGCGCGATCGGCTGTTAACCGAAAGGTTGGAGGTACGAGCCCTCCCGGGAGTGGTGTGTTGCTTTTTATTCTTTGGGCTGATAGCTTTGAAGATATGTTCTGATGGTGGTGAGAGTGGAGCAGGACAGTCTCCGTGGCGCAATTGGCTAACGCGATCGGCTGTTAACCGAAAGGTTGGAGCTACGAGCCCTCCCGGGAGTGGTGTGATGCTTTTTTTTATTTCGGGCTGATAGCTATGAAGATATGTTGTGATGGTGGTGAGATTGGAGCACGACTGTCTCCGTGGCGCAATCGGCTAGCACGATTGGCTGTTAACCGAAAGGTTGGAGGTACGAGCCCACGCAGTGGTGGTGCGGCGCTTTTTTTTCTTTGGGCTGTTAGCTTTGAAGATATGTTCTGATGGTGGTGAGAGTGGAGCACGACTTTCTCCATGGCGCAATTGGCTATTCGATCGGCTGTTAACTGAAAAGTTTGAGGTTCGAGCCCTTCCGGGAGTGGTGTGTTGCTTTTTTTATTTTGGGCTGATAGCTTTGAAGATATGTAATGATGGTCGTGAGAGCGGAGCACGACTGTCTCCGTGGCGCAATTGGCTAGCGCGATCGGCTGTTAACCGAAAGATTGGAGGTACGAGCCCACCCGGTGGTGGTGCGGCGCTCTTTTTTCTTTGGGCTGATAGCTTTGAAGATATGTTCTGATGGTGTTGAGAGTGGAGCAGGACTGTCTCCGTGGCGCAATGGGCTAGCGCGATCGGCAGTTAGCCGAAAGGTTGGAGGTACGAGCCCACCCTGTGGTGGTGCGGCGCTTGTTTTTCTTTGGGCTGATAGCTTTGAAGATATGTTCTGATGGTGGTGAGAGTGGAGCACGACTGTCTCCGTGGCGCAATCGGCTAGCGCGATCGGCTGTTAACCGAAAGGTTGGAGGTACGAGCCCACGCAGTGGTGGTGCGGCGCTTTTTATTGGGCTGATAGCTTTGAAGATATGTTCTGATGGTGGTGAGAGTGAAGCACGACTGTCTCCGTGGCGCAATTGGCTATTCGATCGGCTGTTAACTGAAAGGTTGGATGTTGGAGCCCTCCCGGGAGTGGTGTGCTGCTTTTTTTATTTCGGGCTGATAGCTATGAAGACATGTTCTGATGGTGGTGAGAGCGGAGCACGACTGCCTCCGTGGCGCAATCGGCTAGCGCGATCGGCTGTTAACCGAAATGTTGGAGGTACGAGCCCACGCAGTGGTGGTGCGGCGCTTTTTTTTCTTTGGGCTGATAGCTTTGAAGATATGTTCTGATGGTGGTGAGAGTGAAGCACGACTGTCTCCGTGGCGCAATTGGCTATTCGATCAGCTGTTAACTGAAAGGTTGGATGTTCGAGCCCACCCGGGAGTTGTGTGTTGCTTTTTTTTCTTTGGGCTGATAGCTCTGAAGAAATATTCTGACGGTGGTGAGAGTGGAGCACGACTGTCTCCGTGGCGCATTTGGCTAGCGCGATCGGCTGTTAACCGAAAGGTTGGAGGTACGAGCCCTCCCGGGAGTGGTGTGTTGCTTTTTATTCTTTGGGCTGATAGCTTTGAAGATATGTTCTGATGGTGGTGAGAGGAGCAGGACTGTCTCCGTGGCGCAATTGGCTAACGCGATCGGCTGTTAACCGAAAGGTTGGAGCTACGAGCCCTCCCGGGAGTGGTGTGTTGCTTTTTTTATTTCGGGCTGATAGCTATGAAGATATGTTCTGATGGTGGTGAGAGTGGAGCACCACTGTCCCTTGGCGCAATCGGCTTGCGCGATCGGCTGTTAACCGAAAGGTTAGAGGTACGAGCCCACGCAGTGGTGGTGCGGCGCTTTTTTTTCTTTGGGCTGATAGCTTTGAAGATATGTTCTGATGGTGGTGAGAGTGAAGCACGACTGTCTCCGTGGCGCAATTGGCTATTCGATCGGCTGTTAACTGAAAGGTTGGGTGTTCGAGCCCTCCCGGGAGTAGTGTGTTGCTTTTTTTCTTTGGGCTGATAGCTTTGAAGATATGTTCTGACGGTGGTGAGAGTGGAGCAGGACTGTCTCCGTGGCGCAATTGGCTACCGCGATCGGCTGTTAACCGAAAGGTTGGAGGTACGAGCCCACCCGGTGGAGGTGCGGCGCTTTTTTTCTTTAGGGTGATAGCTTTGAAGATATGTTCTGATGGTGGTGAGAGTGGAGCACGACTGTCTCAATGGCGCAATTGGCTATGCGATCGGCTGTCAACTGAAAGGTTGGAGGTTCGAGTCCCGCGGGAGTGGTGTATTGCTTTTTTTCTTTGGGCTGATAGCTTTGAAGATATGTTCTGATGGTGGTGAGAGTGGAGCACGACTGTCTCCGTGGCGCAATTGGCTAGCGCGATCGGCTGTTAACCGAAAGGTTTAAGGTACGAGCCCACCCGGTGGTGGTGTGGCGCTTTTTTTTCTTTGGGCTGATAGCTTTGAAGATATGTTCTGATGGTGGTGAGAGTGGAGCACGACTTTCTCCATTGCGCAATTGGCTATTCGATCGGCTGTTAACTGAAAAGTTTGAGGTTCGAGCCCTTCCGGGAGTGGTGTGTTGCTTTTTTTATTTTGGGCTGATAGCTTTGAAGATATGTAATGATGGTGGTGAGAGTGGAGCACGACTGTCTCCGTGGCGCAATTGGCTAGCGCGATCGGCTGTTAACCGAGAAATTGGAGGTAGGAGCCCACCCGGTGGTGGTGCGGCGCTTTTTTTTCTTTGGGCTGATAGCTTTGAAGATATGTTCTGATGGTGTTGAGAGTGGAGCAGAATTGTCTCCGTGGCGCAATTGGCTATGCGATCTGCTGTTAACTGAAAGGTTGGAGGTTGGAGCCCTCCCGGGAGTGGTGTGTTGCTTTATTTTCTTTGGGCTGATAGCTTTGAAGATATATTCTCATGGTGGTGAGAGTGGAGCAGGACTGTCTCCTTGGCGCAATTGGCTAGCGCGATCGGCTGTTAACCGAAAGGTTGGAGGTACGAGCCCACCCGGTGGTGGTGCGGCGCTTTTTTTTCTTTTGGCTGATAGCTTTGAAGAAATGTTCTGACGGTGGTGAGAGTGGAGCACGACTGTCTCCGTAGCGCAATTGGCTATGCGAAAGGCTGTTAACCGGAAGGTTGGAGGTTCGAGCCCTCGCGGGAGTGGTGTGTTGCTTTTTTTCTTTGGGCTGATAGCTTTGAAGAAATGTTCTGATGGTGGTGAGAGTGGAGCAGGACTGTCTCCGTGGCGCAATTGGCTAGCGCGATCGGCTGTTAACCGAAAGGTTGGAGGTACGAGCCCACCCGGTGGTGGTGCGGCGCTTTTTTTCTTTGGGCTGATAGCTCTGAAGAAATGTTCTGACGGGGGTGAGAGTGGAGCACGACTGTCTCCGTGGCGCATTTGGCTAGCGCGATCGGCTGTTAACCGAAAGGTTGGAGGTACGAGCCCTCCCGGGAGTGGTGTGTTGCTTTTTATTCTTTGGGCTGATAGCTTTGAAGATATGTTCTGATGGTGGTGAGAGTGGAGCAGGACAGTCTCCGTGGCGCAATTGGCTAACGCGATCGGCTGTTAACCGAAAGGTTGGAGCTACGAGCCCTCCCGGGAGTGGTGTGATGCTTTTTTTTATTTCGGGCTGATAGCTATGAAGATATGTTGTGATGGTGGTGAGATTGGAGCACGACTGTCTCCGTGGCGCAATCGGCTAGCACGATTGGCTGTTAACCGAAAGGTTGGAGGTACGAGCCCACGCAGTGGTGGTGCGGCGCTTTTTTTTCTTTGGGCTGTTAGCTTTGAAGATATGTTCTGATGGTGGTGAGAGTGAAGCACGACTGTCTCCGTGGCGCAATTGGCTATTCGATCGGCTGTTAACTGAAAGGTTGGATGTTCGAGCCCTCCCAGGAGTGGTGTGCTGCTTTTTTTATTTCGGGCTGATAGCTATGAAGACTTGTTCTGATGGTGGTGAGAGCGGAGCACGACTGCCTCCGTGGCGCAATCGGCTAGCGCGATCGGCTGTTAACCGAAATGTTGGAGGTACGAGCCCACGCAGTGGTGGTGCGGCGCTTTTTTTTCTTTGGGCTGATAGCTTTGAAGATATGTTCTGATGGTGGTGAGAGTGAAGCACGACTGTCTCCGTGGCGCAATTGTCTATTCGATCAGCTGTTAACTGAAAGGTTGGATGTTCGAGCCCACCCGGGAGTTGTGTGTTGCTTTTTTTTCTTTGGGCTGATAGCTCTGAAGAAATATTCTGACGGTGGTGAGAGTGGAGCACGACTGTCTCCGTGGCGCATTTGGCTAGCGCGATCGGCTGTTAACCGAAAGGTTGGAGGTACGAGCCCTCCCGGGAGTGGTGTGTTGCTTTTTATTCTTTGGGCTGATAGCTTTGAAGATATATTCTCATGGTGGTGAGAGTGGAGCAGGACTGTCTCCTTGGCGCAATTGGCTAGCGCGATCGGCTGTTAACCGAAAGGTTGGAGGTACGAGCCCACCCGCTGGTGGTGCGGCGCTTTTTTTTCTTTTGGCTGATAGCTTTGAAGAAATGTTCTGATGGTGGTGAGAGTGCAGCAGGACAGTCTCCGTGGCGCAATTGGCTAACGCGATCGGCTGTTAACCGAAAGGTTGGAGCTACGAGCCCTCCCGGGAGAGGTGTGATGCTTTTTTTATTTCGGGCTGATAGCTATGAAGTTATGTTGTGATGGTGGTGAGATTGGAGCACGACTGTCTCCGTGGCGCAATCGGCTAGCACGATCGGCTGTTAACCGAAAGGTTGGAGGTACGAGCCCACGCAGTGGTGGTGCGGCGCTTTTTTTTCTTTGGGCTGATAGCTTTGAAGATATGTTCTGATGGTGGTGAGAGTGAAGCACGACTGTCTCCGTGGCGCAATTGGCTATTCGATCAGCTGTTAACTGAAAGGTTGGATGTTCGAGCCCACCCGGGAGTTGTGTGTTGCTTTTTTTTCTTTGGGCTGATAGCTCTGAAGAAATATTCTGACGGTGGTGAGAGTGGAGCACGACTGTCTCCGTGGCGCATTTGGCTAGCGCGATCGGCTGTTAACCGAAAGGTTGGAGGTACGAGCCCTCCCAGGAGTGGTGTGTTGCTTTTTATTCTTTGGGCTGATAGCTTTGAAGATATGTTCTGATGGTGGTGAGAGTGGAGCAGGACTGTCTCCGTGGCGCAATTGGCTAACGCGATCGGCTGTTAACCGAAAGGTTGGAGCTACGAGCCCTCCCGGGAGTGGTGTGTTGCTTTTTTTATTTCGGGCTGATAGCTATGAAGATATGTTCTGATGGTGGTGAGAGTGGAGCACCACTGTCCCTTGGCGCAATCGGCTTGCGCGATCGGCTGTTAACCGAAAGGTTGGAGGTACGAGCCCACGCAGTGGTGGTGCAGCGCTTTTTTTTCTTTGGGCTGATAGCTTTGAAGATATGTTCTGATGCTGGTGAGAGTGAAGCACGACTGTCTCCGTGGCGCAATTGGCTATTCGATCAGCTGTTAACTGAAAGGTTGGATGTTCGAGCCCACCCGGGAGTTGTGTGTTGCTTTTTTTTCTTTGGGCTGATAGCTCTGAAGAAATATTCTGACGGTGGTGAGAGTGGAGCACGACTGTCTCCGTGGCGCATTTGGCTAGCGCGATCGGCTGTTAACCGAAAGGTTGGAGGTACGAGCCCTCCAGGGAGTGGTGTGTTGCTTTTTATTCTTTGGGCTGATAGCTTTGAAGATATGTTCTGATGGTGGTGAGAGTGGAGCACGACTGTCTCAATGGCGCAATTGGCTATGCGATCGGCTGTCAACTGAAAGGTTGGAGGTTCGAGTCCCTCGGGAGTGGTGTATTGCTTTTTTTTCTTTGGGCTGATAGCTTTGAAGATATGTTCTGATGGTGGTGAGAGTGGAGCACGACTGTCTCCGTGGCGCAATTGGCTAGCGCGATCGGCTGTTAACCGAAAGGTTTAAGGTACGAGCCCACCCGGTGGTGGTGTGGCGCTTTTTTTTCTTTGGGCTGATAGCTTTGAAGATATGTTCTGATGCTGGTGAGAGTGAAGCACGACTGTCTCCGTGGCGCAATTGGCTATTCGATCAGCTGTTAACTGAAAGGTTGGATGTTCGAGCCCACCCGGGAGTTGTGTGTTGCTTTTTTTTCTTTGGGCTGATAGCTCTGAAGAAATATTCTGACGGTGGTGAGAGTGGAGCACGACTGTCTCCGTGGCGCATTTGGCTAGCGCGATCGGCTGTTAACCGAAAGGTTGGAGGTACGAGCCCTCCAGGGAGTGGTGTGTTGCTTTTTATTCTTTGGGCTGATAGCTTTGAAGATATGTTCTGATGGTGGTGAGAGTGGAGCACGACTGTCTCAATGGCGCAATTGGCTATTCGATCGGCTGTTAACTGAAAAGTTTGAGGTTCGAGCCCTTCCGGGAGTGGTGTGTTGCTTTTTTTATTTTGGGCTGATAGCTTTGAAGATATGTAATGATGTTGGTGAGAGTGGAGCACCACTGTCTCCGTGGCGCAATTGGCTAGCGCGATCGGCTGTTAACCGAAAAATTGGAGGTACGAGCCCACCCGGTGGTGGTGCGGCGCTTTTTTTTCTTTGGGCTGATAGCTTTGAAGATATGTTCTGATGGTGTTGAGAGTGGAGCAGGATTGTCTCCGTGGCGCAATTGGCTATGCGATCTGCTGTTAACTGAAAGGTTGGAGGTTGGAGCCCTCCCGGGAGTGGTGTGTTGCTTTATTTTCTTTGGGCTGATAGCTTTGAAGATATATTCTCATGGTGGTGAGAGTGGAGCAGGACTGTCTCCTTGGCGCAATTGGCTAGCGCGATCGGCTGTTAACCGAAAGGTTGGAGGTACGAGCCCACCCGGTGGTGGTGCGGCGCTTTTTTTTCTTTTGGCTGATAGCTTTGAAGAAATGTTCTGACGGTGGTGAGAGTGGAGCACGACTGTCTCCGTAGCGCAATTGGCTATGCGAAAGGCTGTTAACCGGAAGGTTGGAGGTTCGAGCCCTCCCGGGAGTGGTGTGTTGCTTTTTTTTCTTTGGGCTGATAGCTTTGAAGAAATGTTCTGATGGTGGTGAGAGTGGAGCAGGACTGTCTCCGTTGCGCAATTGGCTAGCGCGATCGGCTGTTAACCGAAAGGTTGGAGGTACGAGCCCACCCGGTGGTGGTGCGGCGCTTTTTTTCTTTGGGCTGATAGCTCTGAAGAAATGTTCTGACGGGGGTGAGAGTGGAGCACGACTGTCTCCGTGGCGCATTTGGCCAGCGCGATCGGCTGTTAACCGAAAGGTTGGAGGTACGAGCCCTCCCGGGAGTGGTGTGTTGCTTTTTATTCTTTGGGCTGATAGCTTTGAAGATATGTTCTGATGGTGGTGAGAGTGGAGCACCACTGTCCCTTGGCGCAATCGGCTTGCGCGATCGGCTGTTAACCGAAAGGTTGGAGGTACGAGCCCACGCAGTGGTGGTGCGGCGCTTTTTTTTCTTTGGGCTGATAGCTTTGAAGATATGTTCTGATGCTGGTGAGAGTGAAGCACGACTGTCTCCGTGGCGCAATTGGCTATTCGATCAGCTGTTAACTGAAAGGTTGGATGTTCGAGCCCACCCGGGAGTTGTGTGTTGCTTTTTTTTCTTTGGGCTGATAGCTCTGAAGAAATATTCTGACGGTGGTGAGAGTGGAGCACGACTGTCTCCGTGGCGCATTTGGCTAGCGCGATCGGCTGTTAACCGAAAGGTTGGAGGTACGAGCCCTCCCGGGAGTGGTGTGTTGCTTTTTATTCTTTGGGCTGATAGCTTTGAAGATATGTTCTGATGGTGGTGAGAGTGGAGCACGACTGTCTCAATGGCGCAATTGGCTATGCGATCGGCTGTCAACTGAAAGGTTGGAGGTTCGAGTCCCGCAGGAGTGGTGTATTGCTTTTTTTTCTTTGGGCTGATAGCTTTGAAGATATGTTCTGATGGTGGTGAGAGTGGAGCACGACTGTCTCCGTGGCGCAATTGGCTAGCGCGATCGGCTGTTAACCGAAAGGTTTAAGGTACGAGCCCACCCGGTGGTGGTGTGGCGCTTTTTTTTCTTTGGGCTGATAGCTTTGAAGATATGTTCTGATGGTGGTGAGAGTGGAGCACGACTTTCTCCATTGCGCAATTGGCTATTCGATCGGCTGTTAACTGAAAAGTTTGAGGTTCGAGCCCTTCCGGGAGTGGTGTGTTGCTTTTTTTATTTTGGGCTGATAGCTTTGAAGATATGTAATGATGGTGGTGAGAGTGGAGCACCACTGTCTCCGTGGCGCAATTGGCTAGCGCGATCGGCTGTTAACCGAAAAATTGGAGGTACGAGCCCACCCGGTGGTGGTGCGGCGCTTTTTTTTCTTTGGGCTGATAGCTTTGAAGATATGTTCTGATGGTGTTGAGAGTGGAGCAGGATTGTCTCCGTGGCGCAATTGGCTATGCGATCTGCTGTTAACTGAAAGGTTGGAGGTTGGAGCCCTCCCGGGAGTGGTGTGTTGCTTTATTTTCTTTGGGCTGATAGCTTTGAAGATATATTCTCATGGTGGTGAGAGTGGAGCAGGACTGTCTCCTTGGCGCAATTGGCTAGCGCGATCGGCTGTTAACCGAAAGGTTGGAGGTACGAGCCCACCCGGTGGTGGTGCGGCGCTTTTTTTTCTTTTGGCTGATAGCTTTGAAGAAATGTTCTGACGGTGGTGAGAGTGGAGCACGACTGTCTCCGTAGCGCAATTGGCTATGCGAAAGGCTGTTAACCGGAAGGTTGGAGGTTCGAGCCCTCCCGGGAGTGGTGTGTTGCTTTTTTTTCTTTGGGCTGATAGCTTTGAAGAAATGTTCTGATGGTGGTGAGAGTGGAGCAGGACTGTCTCCGTTGCGCAATTGGCTAGCGCGATCGGCTGTTAACCGAAAGGTTGGAGGTACGAGCCCACCCGGTGGTGGTGCGGCGCTTTTTTTCTATGGGCTGATAGCTCTGAAGAAATGTTCTGACGGGGGTGAGAGTGGAGCACGACTGTCTCCGTGGCGCATTTGGCTAGCGCGATCGGCTGTTAACCGAAAGGTTGGAGGTACGAGCCCTCCCGGGAGTGGTGTGTTGCTTTTTATTCTTTGGGCTGATAGCTTTGAAGATATGTTCTGATGGTGGTGAGAGTGGAGCAGGACAGTCTCCGTGGCGCAATTGGCAAACGCGATCGGCTGTTAACCGAAAGGTTGGAGCTACGAGCCCTCCCGGGAGTGGTGTGATGCTTTTTTTATTTCGGGCTGATAGCTATGAAGATATGTTGTGATGGTGGTGAGATTGGAGCACGACTGTCTCCGTGGCGCAATCGGCTAGCACGATCGGCTGTTAACCGAAAGGTTGGAGGTACGAGCCCACCCGGTGGTGGTGCGGCGCTCTTTTTTCTTTGGGCTGATAGCTTTGAAGATATGTTCTGATGGTGTTGAGAGTGGAGCAGGACTGTCTCCGTGGCGCAATGGGCTAGCGCGATCGGCTGTTAACCGAAAGGTTGGAGGTACGAGCCCACCCGGTGGTGGTGCGGTGCTTGTTTTTCTTTGGGCTGATAGCTTTGAAGATATGTTATGATGGTGGTGAGAGTGGAGCACGACTGTCTCCGTGGCGCAATTGGCTAGCGCGATCGGCTGTTAACCGAAAGATTGGAGGTACGAGCCCACCCGGTGGTGGTGCGGCGCTCTTTTTTCTTTGGGCTGATAGCTTTGAAGATATGTTCTGATGGTGTTGAGAGTGGAGCAGGACTGTCTCCGTGGCGCAATGGGCTAGCGCGATCGGCTGTTAACCGAAAGGTTGGAGGTACGAGCCCACCCGGTGGTGGTGCGGTGCTTGTTTTTCTTTGGGCTGATAGCTTTGAAGGTATGTTATGATGGTGGTGAGAGTGGAGCACGACAGTCTCCGTGGCGCGATCGGCTAGCGCCATCGGCTGTTAACCGAAAGGTTGGAGGTACGAGCCCACGCAGTGGTGGTGCGGCGCTTTTTTTTGGGCTGATAGCTTTGAAGATATGTTCTGATGGTGGTGAGAGTGAAGCACGACTGTCTCCGTGGCGCAATTGGCTATTCGATCGGCTGTTAACTGAAAGGTTGGATGTTCGAGCCCTCCCGGGAGTAGTGTGTTGCTTTTTTTTCTTTGGGCTGATAGCTTCGAAGATATGTTCTGATGGTGGTGAGTGTGGAGCAGGATTGTCTCCGTGGCGCAATTGGTTATGCGATCTGCTGTTAACTGAAAGGTTGGAGGTTGGAGCCCTCCCGGGAGTGGTGTGTTGCTTTATTTTCTTTGGGCTGATAGCTTTGAAGATATATTCTCATGGTGGTGAGAGTGGAGCAGGACTGTCTCCTTGGCGCAATTGGCTAGCGCGATCGGCTGTTAACCGAAAGGTTGGAGGTACGAGCCCACCCGGTGGTGGTGCGGCGCTTTTTTTTTCTTTTGGCTGATAGCTTTGAAGAAATGTTCTGACGGTGGTGAGAGTGGAGCACGACTGTCTCCGTAGCGCAATTGGCTATGCGAGAGGCTGTTAACCGGAAGGTTGGAGGTTCGAGCCCTGCCGGGAGTGGTGTGTTGCTTTTTTTTTGGGCTGATAGCTTTGAAGAAATGTTCTGATGGTGGTGAGAGTGGAGCAGGACTGTCTCCGTGGCGCAATTGGCTAGCGCGATCGGCTGTTAACCGAAAGGTTGGAGGTTCGAGCCCACCCGGTGGTGGTGCGGCACTTTTTTTCTTTGGGCTGATAGCTCTGAAGAAATGTTCTGACGGGGGTGAGAGTGGAGCACGACTGTCTCCGTGGCGCAATTGGCTAGCGCGATCGGCTGTTAACCGAAAGGTTTAAGGTACGAGCCCACCCGGTGGTGGTGCGGCGCTTTTTTTTCTTTGGGCTGATAGCTTTGAAGATATGTTCTGATGGTGGTGAGAGTGGAGCACGACTTTCTCCATGGCGCAATTGGCTATTCGATCGGCTGTTAACTGAAAAGTTTGAGGTTCGAGCCCTTCCGGGAGTGGTGTGTTGCTTTTTTTATTTTGGGCTGATAGCTTTGAAGATATGTAATGATGGTCGTGAGAGCGGAGCACGACTGTCTCCGTGGCGCAATTGGCTAGCGCGATCGGCTGTTAACCGAAAGATTGGAGGTACGAGCCCACCCGGTGGTGGTGCGGCGCTTTTTTTTCTTTGGGCTGATAGCTTTGAAGATATGTTCTGATGGTGGTGAGAGTGGAGCACGACTTTCTCCATGGCGCAATTGGCTATTCGATCGGCTGTTAACTGAAAAGTTTGAGGTTCGAGCCCTTCCGGGAGTGGTGTGTTGCTTTTTTTATTTTGGGCTGATAGCTTTGAAGATATGTAATGATGGTGGTGAGAGTGGAGCACGACTGTCTCCGTGGCGCAATTGGCTAGCGCGATCGGCTGTTAACCGGAAGGTTGGAGGTTCGAGCCCTCCCGGGAGTGGTGTGTTGCTTTTTTTTCTTTGGGCTGATAGCTTTGAAGAAATGTTCTGATGGTGGTGAGAGTGGAGCAGGACTGTCTCCGTGGCGCAATTGGCTAGCGCGATCGGCTGTTAACCGAAAGGTTGGAGGTACGAGCCCACCCGGTGGTGGTGCGGCGCTTTTTTTGTTTGGGCTGATAGCTCTGAAGAAATGTTCTGACGGGGGTGAGAGTGGAGCACGACTGTCTCCGTGGCGCATTTGGCTAGCGCGATCGGCTGTTAACCGAAAGGTTGGAGGTACGAGCCCTCCCGGGAGTGGTGTGTTGCTTTTTATTCTTTGGGCTGATAGCTTTGAAGATATGTTGTGATGGTGGTGAGAGTGGAGCAGGACAGTCTCCGTGGCGCAATTGGCAAACGCGATCGGCTGTTAACCGAAAGGTTGGAGCTACGAGCCCTCCCGGGAGTGGTGTGATGCTTTTTTTATTTCGGGCTGATAGCTATGAAGATATGTTGTGATGGTGGTGAGATTGGAGCACGACTGTCTCCGTGGCGCAATCGGCTAGCACGATCGGCTGTTAACCGAAAGGTTGGAGGTACGAGCCCACCCGGTGGTGGTGCGGCGCTCTTTTTTCTTTGGGCTGATAGCTTTGAAGATATGTTCTGATGGTGTTGAGAGTGGAGCAGGACTGTCTCCGTGGCGCAATGGGCTAGCGCGATCGGCTGTTAACCGAAAGGTTGGAGGTACGAGCCCACCCGGTGGTGGTGCGGTGCTTGTTTTTCTTTGGGCTGATAGCTTTGAAGATATGTTATGATGGTGGTGAGAGTGGAGCACGACTGTCTCCGTGGCGCAATTGGCTAGCGCGATCGGCTGTTAACCGAAAGATTGGAGGTACGAGCCCACCCGGTGGTGGTGCGGCGCTCTTTTTTCTTTGGGCTGATAGCTTTGAAGATATGTTCTGATGGTGTTGAGAGTGGAGCAGGACTGTCTCCGTGGCGCAATGGGCTAGCGCGATCGGCTGTTAACCGAAAGGTTGGAGGTACGAGCCCACCCGGTGGTGGTGCGGCGCTTGTTTTTCTTTGGGCTGATAGCTTTGAAGATATGTTATGATGGTGGTGAGAGTGGAGCACGACAGTCTCCGTGGCGCGATCGGCTAGCGCCATCGGCTGTTAACCGAAAGGTTGGAAGTACGAGCCCACGCAGTGGTGGTGCGGCGCTTTTTTTTGGCTGATAGCTTTGAAGATATGTTCTGATGGTGGTGAGAGTGAAGCACGACTGTGTCCGTGGCGCAATTGGCTATTCGATCGGCTGTTAACTGAAAGGTTGGATGTTCGAGCCCTCCCGGGAGTAGTGTGTTGCTTTTTTTTCTTTGGGCTGATAGCTTCGAAGATATGTTCTGATGGTGGTGAGTGTGGAGCAGGATTGTCTCCGTGGCGCAATTGGCTATGCGATCTGCTGTTAACTGAAAGGTTGGAGGTTGGAGCCCTCCCGGGAGTGGTGTGTTGCTTTATTTTCTTTGGGCTGATAGCTTTGAAGATATATTCTCATGGTGGTGAGAGTGGAGCAGGACTGTCTCCTTGGCGCAATTGGCTAGCGCGATCGGCTGTTAACCGAAAGGTTGGAGGTACGAGCCCACCCGGTGGTGGTGCGGCGCTTTTTTTTTCTTTTGGCTGATAGCTTTGAAGAAATGTTCTGACGGTGGTGAGAGTGGAGCACGACTGTCTCCGTAGCGCAATTGGCTATGCGAAAGGCTGTTAACTGAAAGGTTGGAGGTTGGAGCCCTCCCGGGAGTGGTGTGTTGCTTTATTTTCTTTGGGCTGATAGCTTTGAAGATATATTCTCATGGTGGTGAGAGTGGAGCAGGACTGTCTCCTTGGCGCAATTGGCTAGCGCGATCGGCTGTTAACCGAAAGGTTGGAGGTACGAGCCAACCCGGTGGTGGTGCGGCGCTTTTTTTTCTTTGGGCTGATAGCTTTGAAGATATGTTCTGATGGTGGTGAGAGTGGAGCACGACTGTCTCCGTGGCGCAATCGGCTATTCGATCGGCTGTTAACTGAAAAGTTTGAGGTTCGAGCCCTTCCGGGAGTGGTGTGTTGCTTTTTTTATTTTGGGCTGATAGCTTTGAAGATATGTAATGATGGTGGTGAGAGTGGAGCACGACTGTCTCCGTGGCGCAATTGGCTAGCGCGATCGGCTGTTAACCGGAAGGTTGGAGGTTCGAGCCCTCCCGGGAGTGGTGTGTTGCTTTTTTTTCTTTGGGCTGATAGCTTTGAAGAAATGTTCTGATGGTGGTGAGAGTGGAGCAGGACTGTCTGCGTGGCGCAATTGGCTAGCGCGATCGGCTGTTAACCGAAAGGTTGGAGGTACGAGCCCACCCGGTGGTGGTGCGGCGCTTTTTTTCTTTGGGCTGATAGCTCTGAAGAAATGTTCTGACGGGGGTGAGAGTGGAGCACGACTGTCTCCGTGGCGCATTTGGCTAGCGCGATCGGCTGTTAACCGAAAGGTTGGAGGTACGAGCCCTCCCGGGAGTGGTGTGTTGCTTTTTATTCTTTGGGCTGATAGCTTTGAAGATATGTTCTGATGGTGGTGAGAGTGGAGCAGGACAGTCTCCGTGGCGCAATTGGCAAACGCGATCGGCTGTTAACCGAAAGGTTGGAGCTACGAGCCCTCCCGGGAGTGGTGTGATGCTTTTTTTATTTCGGGCTGATAGCTATGAAGATATGTTGTGATGGTGGTGAGATTGGAGCACGACTGTCTCCGTGGCGCAATCGGCTAGCACGATCGGCTGTTAACCGAAAGGTTGGAGGTACGAGCCCACCCGGTGGTGGGGCGGCGCTCTTTTTTCTTTGGGCTGATAGCTTTGAAGATATGTTCTGATGGTGTTGAGAGTGGAGCAGGACTGTCTCCGTGGCGCAATGGGCTAGCGCGATCGGCTGTTAACCGAAAGGTTGGAGGTACGAGCCCACCCGGTGGTGGTGCGGTGCTTGTTTTTCTTTGGGCTTATAGCTTTGAAGATATGTTATGATGGTGGTGAGAGTGGAGCACGACTGTCTCCGTGGCGCAATTGGCTAGCGCGATCGGCTGTTAATCGAAAGATTGGAGGTACGAGCCCACCCGGTGGTGGTGTGATGCTTTTTTTATTTCGGGCTGATAGCTATGAAGATATGTTGTGATGGTGGTGAGATTGGAGCACGACTGTCTCCGTGGCGCAATCGGCTAGCACGATCGGCTGTTAACCGAAAGGTTGGAGGTACGAGCCCACCCGGTGGTGGTGCGGCGCTTGTTTTTCTTTGGGCTGATAGCTTTGAAGATATGTTATGATGGTGGTGAGAGTGGAGCACGACAGTCTCCGTGGCGCGATCGGCTAGCGCCATCGGCTGTTAACCGAAAGGTTGGAGGTACGAGCCCACGCAGTGGTGGTGCGGCGCTTTTTTTTGGGCTGATAGCTTTGAAGATATGTTCTGATGGTGGTGAGAGTGAAGCACGACTGTCTCCGTGGCGCAATTGGCTATTCGATCGGCTGTTAACTGAAAGGTTGGATGTTCGAGCCCTCCCGGGAGTAGTGTGTTGCTTTTTTTTCTTTGGGCTGATAGCTTCGAAGATATGTTCTGATGGTGGTGAGTGTGGAGCAGGATTGTCTCCGTGGCGCAATTGGTTATGCGATCTGCTGTTAACTGAAAGGTTGGAGGTTGGAGCCATCCCGGGAGTGGTGTGTTGCTTTATTTTCTTTGGGCTGATAGCTTTGAAGATATATTCTCATGGTGGTGAGAGTGGAGCAGGACTGTCTCCTTGGCGCAATTGGCTAGCGCGATCGGCTGTTAACCGAAAGGTTGGAGGTACGAGCCCACTCGGTGGTGGTGCGGCGCTTTTTTTTTTCTTTTGGCTGATAGCTTTGAAGAAATGTTCTGACGGTGGTGAGAGTGGAGCACGACTGTCTCCGTAGCGCAATTGGCTATGCGAAAGGCTGTTAACGGGAAGGTTGGAGGTTCGAGCCCTCCCGGGAGTGGTGTGTTGCTTTTTTTTTGGGCTGATAGCTTTGAAGAAATGTTCTGATGGTGGTGAGAGTGGAGCAGGACTGTCTCCGTGGCGCAATTGGCTAGCGCGATCGGCTGTTAACCGAAAGGTTGGAGGTTCGAGCCCACCCGGTGGTGGTGCGGCGCTTTTTTTCTTTGGGCTGATAGCTCTGAAGAAATGTTCTGACGGGGGTGAGAGTGGAGCACGACTGTCTCCGTGGCGCAATTGGCTAGCGCGATCGGCTGTTAACCGAAAGGTTTAAGGTACGAGCCCACCCGGTGGTGGTGCGGCGCTTTTTTTTCTTTGGGCTGATAGCTTTGAAGATATGTTCTGATGGTGGTGAGAGTGGAGCACGACTTTCTCCATGGCGCAATTGGCTATTCGATCGGCTGTTAACTGAAAAGTTTGAGGTTCGAGCCCTTCCGGGAGTGGTGTGTTGCTTTTTTTATTTTGGGCTGATAGCTTTGAAGATATGTAATGATGGTCGTGAGAGCGGAGCACGACTGTCTCCGTGGCGCAATTGGCTAGCGCGATCGGCTGTTAACCGAAAGATTGGAGGTACGAGCCCACCCGGTGGTGGTGCGGCGCTCTTTTTTCTTTGGGCTGATAGCTTTGAAGATATGTTCTGATGGTGTTGAGAGTGGAGCAGGACTGTCTCCGTGGCGCAATGGGCCAGCGCGATCGGCAGTTAGCCGAAAGGTTGGAGGTACGAGCCCACCCTGTGGTGGTGCGGCGCTTGTTTTTCTTTGGGCTGATAGCTTTGAAGATATGTTCTGATGGTGGTGAGAGTGGAGCACGACTGTCTCCGTGGCGCAATCGGCTATTCGATCGGCTGTTAACTGAAAAGTTTGAGGTTCGAGCCCTTCCGGGAGTGGTGTGTTGCTTTTTTTATTTTGGGCTGATAGCTTTGAAGATATGTAATGATGGTGGTGAGAGTGGAGCACGACTGTCTCCGTGGCGCAATTGGCTAGCGCGATCGGCTGTTAACCGGAAGGTTGGAGGTTCGAGCCCTCCCGGGAGTGGTGTGTTGCTTTTTTTTCTTTGGGCTGATAGCTTTAAAGAAATGTTCTGATGGTGGTGAGAGTGGAGCAGGACTGTCTGCGTGGCGCAATTGGCTAGCGCGATCGGCTGTTAACCGAAAGGTTGGAGGTACGAGCCCACCCGGTGGTGGTGCGGCGCTTTTTTTCTTTGGGCTGATAGCTCTGAAGAAATGTTCTGACGGGGGTGAGAGTGGAGCACGACTGTCTCCGTGGCGCATTTGGCTAGCGCGATCGGCTGTTAACCGAAAGGTTGGAGGTACGAGCCCTCCCGGGAGTGGTGTGTTGCTTTTTATTCTTTGGGCTGATAGCTTTGAAGATATGTTCTGATGGTGGTGAGAGTGGAGCAGGACAGTCTCCGTGGCGCAATTGGCAAACGCGATCGGCTGTTAACCGAAAGGTTGGAGCTACGAGCCCTCCCGGGAGTGGTGTGATGCTTTTTTTATTTCGGGCTGATAGCTATGAAGATATGTTGTGATGGTGGTGAGATTGGAGCACGACTGTCTCCGTGGCGCAATCGGCTAGCACGATCGGCTGTTAACCGAAAGGTTGGAGGTACGAGCCCACCCGGTGGTGGTGCGGCGCTCTTTTTTCTTTGGGCTGATAGCTTTGAAGATATGTTCTGATGGTGTTGAGAGTGGAGCAGGACTGTCTCCGTGGCGCAATGGGCTAGCGCGATCGGCTGTTAACCGAAAGGTTGGAGGTACGAGCCCACCCGGTGGTGGTGCGGTGCTTGTTTTTCTTTGGGCTGATAGCTTTGAAGATATGTTATGATGGTGGTGAGAGTGGAGCACGACTGTCTCCGTGGCGCAATTGGCTAGCGCGATCGGCTGTTAACCGAAAGATTGGAGGTACGAGCCCACCCGGTGGTGGTGCGGCGCTCTTTTTTCTTTGGGCTGATAGCTTTGAAGATATGTTCTGATGGTGTTGAGAGTGGAGCAGGACTGTCTCCGTGGCGCAATGGGCTAGCGCGATCGGCTGTTAACCGAAAGGTTGGAGGTACGAGCCCACCCGGTGGTGGTGCGGCGCTTGTTTTTCTTTGGGCTGATAGCTTTGAAGATATGTTATGATGGTGGTGAGAGTGGAGCACGACAGTCTCCGTGGCGCGATCGGCTAGCGCCATCGGCTGTTAACCGAAAGGTTGGAGGTACGAGCCCACGCAGTGGTGGTGCGGCGCTTTTTTTTTGGCTGATAGCTTTGAAGATATGTTCTGATGGTGGTGAGAGTGAAGCACGACTGTCTCCGTGGGGCAATTGGCTATTCGATCGGCTGTTAACTGAAAGGTTGGATGTTCGAGCCCTCCCGGGAGTAGTGTGTTGCTTTTTTTTCTTTGGGCTGATAGCTTCGAAGATATGTTCTGATGGTGGTGAGTGTGGAGCAGGATTGTCTCCGTGGCGCAATTGGCTATGCGATCTGCTGTTAACTGAAAGGTTGGAGGTTGGAGCCCTCCCGGGAGTGGTGTGTTGCTTTATTTTCTTTGGGCTGATAGCTTTGAAGATATATTCTCATGGTGGTGAGAGTGGAGCAGGACTGTCTC
This sequence comes from Rhipicephalus microplus, assembly GCF_043290135.1. Classification (NCBI taxonomy): domain Eukaryota; kingdom Metazoa; phylum Arthropoda; class Arachnida; order Ixodida; family Ixodidae; genus Rhipicephalus; species Rhipicephalus microplus. Next base: position 7,642,567 of record NC_134701.1, read on the forward strand.
CTTGGCGCAATTGGCTAGCGCGATCGGCTGTTAACCGAAAGGTTGGAGGTACGAGCCCACCCGGTGGTGGTGCGGCGCTTTTTTTTTCTTTTGGCTGATAGCTTTGAAGAAATGTTCTGACGGTGGTGAGAGTGGAGCACGACTGTCTCCGTAGCGCAATTGGCTATGCGAAAGGCTGTTAACTGAAAGGTTGGAGGTTGGAGCCCTCCCGGGAGTGGTGTGTTGCTTTATTTTCTTTGGGCTGATAGCTTTGAAGATATATTCTCATGGTGGTGAGAGTGGAGCAGGACTGTCTCCTTGGCGCAATTGGCTAGCGCGATCGGCTGTTAACCGAAAGGTTGGAGGTACGAGCCAACCCGGTGGTGGTGCGGCGCTTTGTTTTCTTTGGGCTGATAGCTTTGAAGATATGTTCTGATGGTGGTGAGAGTGGAGCACGACTGTCTCCGTGGCGCAATCGGCTATTCGATCGGCTGTTAACTGAAAAGTTTGAGGTTCGAGCCCTTCCGGGAGTGGTGTGTTGCTTTTTTTATTTTGGGCTGATAGCTTTGAAGATATGTAATGATGGTGGTGAGAGTGGAGCACGACTGTCTCCGTGGCGCAATTGGCTAGCGCGATCGGCTGTTAACCGGAAGGTTGGAGGTTCGAGCCCTCCCGGGAGTGGTGTGTTGCTTTTTTTTCTTTGGGCTGATAGCTTTGAAGAAATGTTCTGATGGTGGTGAGAGTGGAGCAGGTCTGTCTGCGTGGCGCAATTGGCTAGCGCGATCGGCTGTTAACCGAAAGGTTGGAGGTACGAGCCCACCCGGTGGTGGTGCGGCGCTTTTTTTCTTTGGGCTGATAGCTTTGAAGATATGTTCTGATGGTGTTGAGAGTGGAGCAGGACTGTCTCCGTGGCGCAATGGGCTAGCGCGATCGGCTGTTAACCGAAAGGTTGGAGGTACGAGCCCACCCGGTGGTGGTGCGGCGCTTGTTTTTCTTTGGGCTGATAGCTTTGAAGATATGTTATGATGGTGGTGAGAGTGGAGCACGACAGTCTCCGTGGCGCGATCGGCTAGCGCCATCGGCTGTTAACCGAAAGGTTGGAGGTACGAGCCCACGCAGTGGTGGTGCGGCGCTTTTTTTTTGGCTGATAGCTTTGAAGATATGTTCTGATGGTGGTGAGAGTGAAGCACGACTGTCTCCGTGGCGCAATTGGCTATTCGATCGGCTGTTAACTGAAAGGTTGGATGTTCGAGCCCTCCCGGGAGTAGTGTGTTGCTTTTTCTTCTTTGGGCTGATAGCTTCGAAGATATGTTCTGATGGTGGTGAGTGTGGAGCAGGATTGTCTCCGTGGCGCAATTGGCTATGCGATCTGCTGTTAACTGAAAGGTTGGAGGTTGGAGCCCTCCCGGGAGTGGTGTGTTGCTTTATTTTCTTTGGGCTGATAGCTTTGAAGATATATTCTCATGGTGGTGAGAGTGGAGCAGGACTGTCTCCTTGGCGCAATTGGCTAGCGCGATCGGCTGTTAACCGAAAGGTTGGAGGTACGAGCCCACCCGGTGGTGGTGCGGCGCTTTTTTTTTCTTTTGGCTGATAGCTTTGAAGAAATGTTCTGACGGTGGTGAGAGTGGAGCACGACTGTCTCCGTAGCGCAATTGGCTATGCGAAAGGCTGTTAACTGAAAGGTTGGAGGTTGGAGCCCTCCCGGGAGTGGTGTGTTGCTTTATTTTCTTTGGGCTGATAGCTTTGAAGATATATTCTCATGGTGGTGAGAGTGGAGCAGGACTGTCTCCTTGGCGCAATTGGCTAGCGCGATCGGCTGTTAACCGAAAGGTTGGAGGTACGAGCCAACCCGGTGGTGGTGCGGCGCTTTTTTTTCTTTGGGCTGATAGCTTTGAAGATATGTTCTGATGGTGGTGAGAGTGGAGCACGACTGTCTCCGTGGCGCAATCGGCTATTCGATCGGCTGTTAACTGAAAAGTTTGAGGTTCGAGCCCTTCCGGGAGTGGTGTGTTGCTTTTTTTATTTTGGGCTGATAGCTTTGAAGATATGTAATGATGGTGGTGAGAGTGGAGCACGACTGTCTCCGTGGCGCAATTGGCTAGCGCGATCGGCTGTTAACCGGAAGGTTGGAGGTTCGAGCCCTCCCGGGAGTGGTGTGTTGCTTTTTTTTCTTTGGGCTGATAGCTTTGAAGAAATGTTCTGATGGTGGTGAGAGTGGAGCAGGACTGTCTGCGTGGCGCAATTGGCTAGCGCGATCGGCTGTTAACCGAAAGGTTGGAGGTACGAGCCCACCCGGTGGTGGTGCGGCGCTTTTTTTCTTTGGGCTGATAGCTCTGAAGAAATGTTCTGACGGGGGTGAGAGTGGAGCACGACTGTCTCCGTGGCGCATTTGGCTAGCGCGATCGGCTGTTAACCGAAAGGTTGGAGGTACGAGCCCTCCCGGGAGTGGTGTGTTGCTTTTTATTCTTTGGGCTGATAGCTTTGAAGATATGTTCTGATGGTGGTGAGAGTGGAGCAGGACAGTCTCCGTGGCGCAATTGGCAAACGCGATCGGCTGTTAACCGAAAGGTTGGAGCTACGAGCCCTCCCGGGAGTGGTGTGATGCTTTTTTTATTTCGGGCTGATAGCTATGAAGATATGTTGTGATGGTGGTGAGATTGGAGCACGACTGTCTCCGTGGCGCAATCGGCTAGCACGATCGGCTGTTAACCGAAAGGTTGGAGGTACGAGCCCACCCGGTGGTGGTGCGGCGCTCTTTTTTCTTTGGGCTGATAGCTTTGAAGATATGTTCTGATGGTGTTGAGAGTGGAGCAGGACTGTCTCCGTGGCGCAATGGGCTAGCGCGATCGGCTGTTAACCGAAAGGTTGGAGGTACGAGCCCACCCGGTGGTGGTGCGGTGCTTGTTTTTCTTTGGGCTGATAGCTTTGAAGATATGTTATGATGGTGGTGAGAGTGGAGCACGACTGTCTCCGTGGCGCAATTGGCTAGCGCGATCGGCTGTTAACCGAAAGATTGGAGGTACGAGCCCACCCGGTGGTGGTGTGATGCTTTTTTTATTTCGGGCTGATAGCTATGAAGATATGTTGTGATGGTGGTGAGATTGGAGCACGACTGTCTCCGTGGCGCAATCGGCTAGCACGATCGGCTGTTAACCGAAAGGTTGGAGGTACGAGCCCACCCGGTGGTGGTGCGGCGCTTGTTTTTCTTTGGGCTGATAGCTTTGAAGATATGTTATGATGGTGGTGAGAGTGGAGCACGACAGTCTCCGTGGCGCGATCGGCTAGCGCCATCGGCTGTTAACCGAAAGGTTGGAGGTACGAGCCCACGCAGTGGTGGTGCGGCGCTTTTTTTTGGGCTGATAGCTTTGAAGATATGTTCTGATGGTGGTGAGAGTGAAGCACGACTGTCTCCGTGGCGCAATTGGCTATTCGATCGGCTGTTACTGAAAGGTTGGATGTTCGAGCCTTCCCGGGAGTAGTGTGTTGCTTTTTTTTCTTTGGGCTGATAGCTTCGAAGATATGTTCTGATGGTGGTGAGTGTGGAGCAGGATTGTCTCCGTGGCGCAATTGGCTATGCGATCTGCTGTTAACCGAAAGGTTGGAGCTACGAGCCCTTCCGGGAGTGGTGTGATGCTTTTTTTATTTCGGGCTGATAGCTATGAAGATATGTTGTGATGGTGGTGAGATTGGAGCACAACTGTCTCCGTGGCGCAATCGGCTAGCACGATCGGCTGTTAACCGAAAGGTTGGAGGTACGAGCCCACGCAGTGGTGGTGCGGCGCTTTTTTTTCTTTGGGCTGTTAGCTTTGAAGATATGTTCTGATGGTGGTGAGAGTGAAGCACGACTGTCTCCGTGGCGCAATTGGCTATTCGATCGGCTGTTAACTGAAAGGTTGGATGTTCGAGCCCTCCCGGGAGTGGTGTGCTGCTTTTTTTATTTCGGGCTGATAGCTATGAAGACATGTTCTGATGGTGGTGAGAGCGGAGCACGACTGCCTCCGTGGCGCAATCGGCTAGCGCGATCGGCTGTTAACCGAAATGTTGGAGGTACGAGCCCACGCAGTGGTGGTGCGGCGCTTTTTTTTCTTTGGGCTGATAGCTTTGAAGATATGTTCTGATGGTAGTGAGAGTGAAGCACGACTGTCTCCGTGGCGCAATTGGCTATTCGATCAGCTGTTAACTGAAAGGTTGGATGTTCGAGCCCACCCGGGAGTTGTGTGTTGCTTTTTTTTCTTTGGGCTGATAGCTCTGAAGAAATATTCTGACGGTGGTGAGAGTGGAGCACGACTGTCTCCGTGGCGCATTTGGCTAGCGCGATCGGCTGTTAACCGAAAGGTTGGAGGTACGAGCCCTCCCGGGAGTGGTGTGTTGCTTTTTATTCTTTGGGCTGATAGCTTTGAAGATATGTTCTGATGGTGGTGAGAGTGGAGCAGGGCTGTCTCCGTGGCGCAATTGGCTAACGCGATCGGCTGTTAACCGAAAGGTTGGAGCTACGAGCCCTCCCGGGAGTGGTGTGTTGCTTTTTTTATTTCGGGCTGATAGCTATGAAGATATGTTCTGATGGTGGTGAGAGTGGAGCACCACTGTCCCTTGGCGCAATCGGCTTGCGCGATCGGCTGTTAACCGAAAGGTTGGAGGTACGAGCCCACGCAGTGGTGGTGCGGCGCTTTTTTTTTTTGGGCTGATAGCTTTGAAGATATGTTCTGATGGTGGTGAGAGTGGAGCAGGACTGTCTCCGTGGCGCAATTGGCTAACGCGATCGGCTGTTAACCGAAAGGTTGGAGCTACGAGCCCTCCCGGGAGTGGTGTGTTGCTTTTTTTATTTCGGGTTGATAGCTATGAAGATATGTTCTGATGGTGGTGAGAGTGGAGCACCACTGTCCCTTGGCGCAATCGGCTTGCGCGATCAGCTGTTAACCGAAAGGTTGGAGGTACGAGCCCACGCAGTGGTGGTGCGGCGCTTTTTTTTCTTTGGGCTATAGCTTTGAAGATATGTTCTGACGGTGGTGAGAGTGGAGCAGGACTGTCTCCGTGGCGCAATTGGCTACCGCGATCGGCTGTTAACCGAAAGGTTGGAGGTACGAGCCCACCCGGTGGAGGTGCGGCGCTTTTTTTCTTTAGGCTGATAGCTTTGAAGATATGTTCTGATGGTGGTGAGAGTGGAGCACGACTGTCTCAATGGCGCAATTGGCTATGCGATCGGCTGTCAACTGAAAGGTTGGAGGTTCGAGTCCCGCGGGAGTGGTGTATTGCTTTTTTTTCTTTGGGCTGATAGCTTTGAAGATATGTTCTGATGGTGGTGAGAGTGGAGCACGACTGTCTCCGTGGCGCAATTGGCTAGCGCGATCGGCTGTTAACCGGAATGTCGGAGGTACGAGCCCAGCCGGTGGTGGTGTGGCGCTTTTTTTTCTTTGGGCTGATAGCTTTGAAGATATGTTCTGATGGTGGTGAGAGTGGAGCACGACTTTCTCCATTGCGCAATTGGCTATTCGATCGGCTGTTAACTTAAAAGTTTGAGGTTCGAGCCCTTCCGGGAGTGGTGTGTTGCTTTTTTTATTTTGGGCTGATAGCTTTGAAGATATGTAATGATGGTGGTGAGAGTGGAGCACGACTGTCTCCGTGGCGCAATTGGCTAGCGCGATCGGCTGTTAACCGAAAAATTGGAGGTACGAGCCCACCCGGTGGTGGTGCGGCGCTTTTTTTTCTTTGGGCTGATAGCTTTGAAGATATGTTCTGATGGTGTTGAGAGTGGAGCAGGATTGTCTCCGTGGCGCAATTGGCTATGCGATCTGCTGTTAACTGAAAGGTTGGAGGTTGGAGCCCTCCCGGGAGTGGTGTGTTGCTTTATTTTCTTTGGGCTGATAGCTTTGAAGATATATTCTCATGGTGGTGAGAGTGGAGCAGGACTGTCTCCTTGGCGCAATTGGCTAGCGCGATCGGCTGTTAACCGAAAGGTTGGAGGTACGAGCCCACCCGGTGGTGGTGCGGCGCTTTTTTTTCTTTTGGCTGATAGCTTTGAAGAAATGTTCTGACGGTGGTGAGAGTGGAGCACGACTGTCTCCGTAGCGCAATTGGCTATGCGAAAGGCTGTTAACCGGAAGGTTGGAGGTTCGAGCGCTCCCGGGAGTGGTGTGTTGCTTTTTTTTCTTTGGGCTGATAGCTTTGAAGAAATGTTCTGATGGTGGTTAGAGTGGAGCAGGACTGTCTCCGTGGCGCAATTGGCTAGCGCGATCGGCTGTTAACCGAAAGGTTGGAGGTACGAGCCCACCTGATGGTGGTGCGGCGCTTTTTTTCTTGGGGCTGATAGCTCTGAAGAAATGTTCTGACGGGGGTGAGAGTGGAGCACGACTGTCTCCGTGGCGCATTTGGCTAGCGCCATCGGCTGTTAACCGAAAGGTTGGAGGTACGAGCCCTCCCGGGAGTGGTGTGATGCTTTTTTTATTTCGGGCTGATAGCTATGAAGATATGTTGTGATGGTGGTGAGATTGGAGCACGACTGTCTCCGTGGCGCAATCGGCTAGCACGATCGGCTGTTAACCGAAAGGTTGGAGGTACGAGCCCACGCAGTGGTGGTGCGGCGCTTTTTTTTCTTTGGGCTGTTAGCTTTGAAGATATGTTCTGATGGTGGTGAGAGTGAAGCACGACTGTCTCCGTGGCGCAATTGGCTATTCGATCGGCTGTTAACTGAAAGGTTGGATGTTCGAGCCCTCCCGGGAGTGGTGTGCTGCTTTTTTTATTTCGGGCTGATAGCTATGAAGACATGTTCTGATGGTGGTGAGAGCGGAGCACGACTGCCTCCGTGGCGCAATCGGCTAGCGCGATCGGCTGTTAACCGAAATGTTGGAGGTACGAGCCCACGCAGTGGTGGTGCGGCGCTTTTTTTTCTTTGGGCTGATAGCTTTAAAGATATGTTCTGATGGTGGTGAGAGTGAAGCACGACTGTCTCCGTGGCGCAATTGGCTATTCGATCAGCTGTTAACTGAAAGGTTGGATGTTCGAGCCCACCCGGGAGTTGTGTGTTGCTTTTTTTTCTTTGGGCTGATAGCTCTGAAGAAATATTCTGACGGTGGTGAGAGTGGAGCACGACTGTCTCCGTGGCGCATTTGGCTAGCGCGATCGGCTGTTAACCGACAGGTTGGAGGTACGAGCCCTCCCGGGAGTGGTGTTTTGCTTTTTATTCTTTGGGCTGATAGCTTTGAAGATATGTTCTGATGGTGGTGAGAGTGGAGCAGGACTGTCTCCGTGGCGCAATTGGCTAACGCGATCGGCTGTTAACCGAAAGGTTGGAGCTACGAGCCCTCCCGGGAGTGGTGTGTTGGTTTTTTTATTTCGGGCTGATAGCTATGAAGATATGTTCTGATGGTGGTGAGAGTGGAGCACCACTGTCCCTTGGCGCAATCGGCTTTCGCGATCGGCTGTTAACCGAAAGGTTGGAGGTACGAGCCCACGCAGTGGTGGTGCGGCGCTTTTTTTTCTTTGGGCTGATAGCTTTGAAGATATGTTCTGATGGTGGTGAGAGTGAAGCACGACTGTCTCCGTGGCGCAATTGGCTATTCGATCAGCTGTTAACCGAAAGGTTGGAGGTACGAGCCCTCCCGGGAGTGGTGTGTTGCTTTTTATTCTTTGGGCTGATAGCTTTGAAGATATGTTCTGATGGTGGTGAGAGTGGAGCACGACTGTCTCAATGGCGCAATTGGCTATGCGATCGGCTGTCAACTGAAAGGTTGGAGGTTCGAGTCCCGCGGGAGTGGTGTATTGCTTTTTTTTCTTTGGGCTGATAGCTTTGAAGATATGTTCTGATGGTGGTGAGAGTGGAGCACGACTGTCTCCGTGGCGCAATTGGCTAGCGCGATCGGCTGTTAACCGAAAGGTTTAAGGTACGAGCCCACCCGGTGGTGGTGTGGCGCTTTTTTTTCTTTGGGCTGATAGCTTTGAAGATATGTTCTGATGGTGGTGAGAGTGGAGCACGACTTTCTCCATTGCGCAATTGGCTATTCGATCGGCTGTTAACTGAAAAGTTTGAGGTTCGAGCCCTTCCGGGAGTGGTGTGTTGCTTTTTTTATTTTGGGCTGATAGCTTGGAAGATATGTAATGATGGTGGTGAGAGTGGAGCACGACTGTCTCCGTGGCGCAATTGGCTAGCGCGATCGGCTGTTAACCGAAAAATTGAAGGTACGAGCCCACCCGGTGGTGGTGTGGCGCTTTTTTTTCTTTGGGCTGATAGCTTTGAAGATATGTTCTGATGGTGTTGAGAGTGGAGCAGGATTGTCTCCGTGGCGCAATTGGCTATGCGATCTGCTGTTAACTGAAAGGTTGGAGGTTGGAGCCCTCCCGGGAGTGGTGTGTTGCTTTATTTTCTTTGGGCTGATAGCTTTGAAGATATATTCTCATGGTGGTGAGAGTGGAGCAGGACTGTCTCCTTGGCGCAATTGGCTAGCGCGATCGGCTGTTAACCGAATGGTTGGAGGTACGAGCCCACCCGTTGGTGGTGCGGCGCTTTTTTTTCTTTTGGCTGATAGCTTTGAAGAAATGTTCTGACGGTGGTGAGAGTGGAGCACGACTGTCTCCGTAGCGCAATTGGCTATGCGAAAGGCTGTTAACCGGAAGGTTGGAGGTTCGAGCCCTCCCGGGAGTGGTGTGTTGCTTTTTTTTCTTTGGGCTGATAGCTTTGAAGAAATGTTCTGATGGTGGTGAGAGTGGAGCAGGACTGTCTCCGTGGCGCAATTGGCTAGCGCGATCGGCTGTTAACCGAAAGGTTGGAGGTACGAGCCCACCCGGTGGTGGTGCGGCGCTTTTTTTCTTTGGGCTGATAGCTCTGAAGAAATGTTCTGACGGGGGTGAGAGTGAAGCACGACTGTCTCCGTGGCGCATTTGGCTAGCGCGATCGGCTGTTAACCGAAAGGTTGGAGGTACGAGCCCTCCCTGGAGTGGTGTGTTGCTTTTTATTCTTTGGGCTGATAGCTTTGAAGATATGTTCTGATGGTGGTGAGAGTGGAGCAGGACAGTCTCCGTGGCGCAATTGGCTAACGCGATCGGCTGTTAACCGAAAGGTTGGAGCTACGAGCCCTCCCGGGAGTGGTGTGATGCTTTTTTTATTTCGGGCTGATAGCTATGAAGATATGTTGTGATGGTGGTGAGATTGGAGCACGACTGTCTCCGTGGCGCAATCGGCTAGCACGATCGGCTGTTAACCGAAAGGTTGGAGGTACGAGCCCACGCAGTGGTGGTGCGGCGCTTTTTTTTCTTTGGGCTGTTAGCTTTGAAGATATGTTCTGATGGTGGTGAGAGTGAAGCACGACTGTCTCCGTGGCGCAATTGGCTATTCGATCGGCTGTTAACTGAAAGGTTGGATGTTCGAGCCCTCCCGGGAGTGGTGTGCTGCTTTTTTTATTTCGGGCTGATAGCTATGAAGACATGTTCTGATGGTGGTGAGAGCGGAGCACGACTGCCTCCGTGGCGCAATCGGCTAGCGCGATCGGCTGTTAACCGAAATGTTGGAGGTACGAGCCCACGCAGTGGTGGTGCGGCGCTTTTTTTTCTTTGGGCTGATAGCTTTGAAGATATAATCTGATGGTGGTGAGAGTGAAGCACGACTGTCTCCGTGGCGCAATTGGCTATTCGATCAGCTGTTAACTGAAAGGTTGGATGTTCGAGCCCACCCGGGAGTTGTGTGTTGCTTTTTTTTCTTTGGGCTGATAGCTCTGAAGAAATATTCTGACGGTGGTGAGAGTGGAGCACGACTGTCTCCGTGGCGCATTTGGCTAGCGCGATCGGCTGTTAACCGAAAGGTTGGAGGTACGAGCCCTCCCGGGAGTGGTGTGTTGCTTTTTATTCTTTGGGCTGATAGCTTTGAAGATATGTTCTGATGGTGGTGAGAGTGGAGCAGGACTGTCTCCGTGGCGCAATTGGCTAACGCGATCGGCTGTTAACCGAAAGGTTGGAGCTACGAGCCCTCCCGGGAGTGGTGTGTTGCTTTTTTTTATTTCGGGCTGATAGCTATGAAGATATGTTCTGATGGTGGTGAGAGTGGAGCACCACTGTCCCTTGGCGCAATCGGCTTGCGCGATCGGCTGTTAACCGAAAGGTTGGAGGTACGAGCCCACGCAGTGGTGGTGCGGCGCTTTTTTTTCTTTGGGCTGATAGCTTTGAAGATATGTTCTGATGGTGGTGAGAGTGAAGCACGACTGTCTCCGTGGCGCAATTGGCTATTCGATCAGCTGTTAACTGAAAGGTTGGATGTTCGAGCCCACCCGGGAGTTGTGTGTTGCTTTTTTTTCTTTGGGCTGATAGCTCTGAAGAAATATTCTGACGGTGGTGAGAGTGGAGCACGACTGTCTCCGTGGCGCATTTGGCTAGCGCGATCGGCTGTTAACCGAAAGGTTGGAGGTACGAGCCCTCCCGGGAGTGGTGTGTTGCTTTTTATTCTTTGGGCTGATAGCTTTGAAGATATGTTCTGATGGTGGTGAGAGTGGAGCACGACTGTCTCAATGGCGCAATTGGCTATGCGATCGGCTGTCAACTGAAAGGTTGGAGGTTCGAGTCCCGCGGGAGTGGTGTATTGCTTTTTTTTCTTTGGGCCGATAGCTTTGAAGATATGTTCTGATGGTGGTGAGAGTGGAGCACGACTGTCTCCGTGGCGCAATTGGCTAGCGCGATCGGCTGTTAACCGAAAGGTTTAAGGTACGAGCCCACCCGGTGGTGGTGTGGCGCTTTTTTTTCTTTGGGCTGATAGCTTTGAAGATATGTTCTGATGGTGGTGAGAGTGGAGCACGACTTTCTCCATTGCGCAATTGGCTATTCGATCGGCTGTTAACTGAAAAGTTTGAGGTTCGAGCCCTTCCGGGAGTGGTGTGTTGCTTTTTTTATTTTGGGCTGATAGCTTTGAAGATATGTAATGATGGTGGTGAGAGTGGAGCACGACTGTCTCCGTGGCGCAATTGGCTAGCGCGATCGGCTGTTAACCGAAAAATTGGAGGTACGAGCCCACCCGGTGGTGGTGCGGCGCTTTTTTTTCTTTGGGCTGATAGCTTTGAAGATATGTTCTGATGGTGTTGAGAGTGGAGCAGGATTGTCTCCGTGGCGCAATTGGCTATGCGATCTGCTGTTAACTGAAAGGTTGGAGGTTGGAGCCCTCCCGGGAGTGGTGTGTTGCTTTATTTTCTTTGGGCTGATAGCTTTGAAGATATATTCTCATGGTGGTGAGAGTGGAGCAGGACTGTCTCCTTGGCGCAATTGGCTAGCGCGATCGGCTGTTAACCGAAAGGTTGGAGGTACGAGCCCACCCGGTGGTGGTGCGGCGCTTTTTTTTCTTTTGGCTGATAGCTTTGAAGAAATGTTCTGACGGTGGTGAGAGTGGAGCACGACTGTCTCCGTAGCGCAATTGGCTATGCGAAAGGCTGTTAACCGGAAGGTTGGAGGTTCGAGCCCTCCCAGGAGTGGTGTGTTGCTTTTTTTGCTTTGGGCTGATAGCTTTGAAGAAATGTTCTGATGGTGGTGAGAGTGGAGCAGGACTGTCTCCGTGGCGCAATTGGCTAGCGCGATCGGCTGTTAACCGAAAGGTTGGAGGTACGAGCCCACCCGGTGGTGGTGCGGCGCTTTTTTTCTTTGGGCTGATAGCTCTGAAGAAATGTTCTGACGGGGGTGAGAGTGGAGCACGACTGTCTCCGTGGCGCATTTGGCTAGCGCGATCGGCTGTTAACCGAAAGGTTGGAGGTACGAGCCCTCCCGGGAGTGGTGTGTTGCTTTTTATTCTTTAGGCTGATAGCTTTGAAGATATGTTCTGATGGTGGTGAGAGTGGAGCAGGACAGTCTCCGTGGCGCAATTGGCTAACGTGATCGGCTGTTAACCGAAAGGTTGGAGCTACGAGCCCTCCCGGGAGTGGTGTGATGCTTTTTTTATTTCGGGCTGATAGCTATGAAGATATGTTGTGATGGTGGTGAGATAGGAGCACGACTGTCTCCGTGGCGCAATCGGCTAGCACGATCGGCTGTTAACCGAAAGGTTGGAGGTACGAGCCCACGCAGTGGTGGTGCGGCGCTTTTTTTTCTTTGGGCTGTTAGCTTTGAAGATATGTTCTGATGGTGGTGAGAGTGAAGCACGACTGTCTCCGTGGCGCAATTGGCTATTCGATCGGCTGTTAACTGAAAGGTTGGATGTTCGAGCCCTCCCGGGAGTGGTGTGCTGCTTTTTTTATTTCGGGCTGATAGCTATGAAGACATGTTCTGATGGTGGTGAGAGCGGAGCACGACTGCCTCCGTGGCGCTATCGGCTAGCGCGATCGGCTGTTAACCGAAATGTTGGAGGTACGAGCCCACCCGGTGGTGGTGCGGCGCTTTTTTTTTGGGCTGATAGCTTTGAAGATATGTTCTGATGGTGTTGAGAGTGGAGCAGGATTGTCTCCGTGGCGCAATTGGCTATGCGATCTGCTGTTAACTGAAAGGTTGGAGGTTGGAGCCCTCCCGGGAGTGGTGTGTTGCTTTATTTTCTTTGGGCTGATAGCTTTGAAGATATATTCTCATGGTGGTGAGAGTGGAGCAGGACTGTCTCCTTGGCGCAATTGGCTAGCGCGATCGGCTGTTAACCGAAAGGTTGGAGGTACGAGCCCACCCGGTGGTGGTGCGGCGCTTTTTTTTTCTTTTGGCTGATAGCTTTGAAGAAATGTTCTGACGGTGGTGAGAGTGGAGCACGACTGTCTCCGTAGCGCAATTGGCTATGCGAAAGGCTGTTAACCGGAAGGTTGGAGGTTCGAGCGCTCCCGGGAGTGGTGTGTTGCTTTTTTTTGTTTGGGCTGATAGCTTTGAAGATATGTTCTGATGGTGGTGAGAGTGGAGCAGGACAGTCTCCGTGGCGCAATTGGCTAACGCGATCGGCTGTTAACCGAAAGGTTGGAGCTACGAGCCCTCCCGGGAGTGGTGTGATGCTTTTTTTATTTCGGGCTGATAGCTATGAAGATATGTTGTGATGGTGGTGAGATTGGAGCACGACTGTCTCCGTGGCGCAATCGGCTAGCACGATCGGCTGTTAACCGAAAGGTTGGAGGTACGAGCCCACGCAGTGGTGGTGCGGCGCTTTTTTTTCTTTGGGCTGTTAGCTTTGAAGATATGTTCTGATGGTGGTGAGAGTGAAGCACGACTGTCTCCGTGGCGCAATTGGCTATTCGATCGGCTGTTAACTGAAAGGTTGGATGTTCGAGCCCTCCCGGGAGTGGTGTGCTGCTTTTTTTATTTCGGGCTGATAGCTATGAAGACATGTTCTGATGGTGGTGAGAGCGGAGCACGACTGCCTCCGTGGCGCAATCGGCTAGCGCGATCGGCTGTTAACCGAAATGTTGGAGGTACGAGCCCACGCAGTGGTGGTGCGGCGCTTTTTTTTCTTTGGGCTGATAGCTTTGAAGATATAATCTGATGGTGGTGAGAGTGAAGCACGACTGTCTCCGTGGCGCAATTGGCTATTCGATCAGCTGTTAACTGAAAGGTTGGATGTTCGAGCCCACCCGGGAGTTGTGTGTTGCTTTTTTTTCTTTGGGCTGATAGCTCTGAAGAAATATTCTGACGGTGGTGAGAGTGGAGCACGACTGTCTCCGTGGCGCATTTGGCTAGCGCGATCGGCTGTTAACCGAAAGGTTGGAGGTACGAGCCCTCCCGGGAGTGGTGTGTTGCTTTTTATTCTTTGGGCTGATAGCTTTGAAGATATGTTCTGATGGTGGTGAGAGTGGAGCAGGACTGTCTCCGTGGCGCAATTGGCTAACGCGATCGGCTGTTAACCGAAAGGTTGGAGCTACGAGCCCTCCCGGGAGTGGTGTGTTGCTTTTTTTTATTTCGGGCTGATAGCTATGAAGATATGTTCTGATGGTGGTGAGAGTGGAGCACCACTGTCCCTTGGCGCAATCGGCTTGCGCGATCGGCTGTTAACCGAAAGGTTGGAGGTACGAGCCCACGCAGTGGTGGTGCGGCGCTTTTTTTTCTTTGGGCTGATAGCTTTGAAGATATGTTCTGATGGTGGTGAGAGTGAAGCACGACTGTCTCCGTGGCGCAATTGGCTATTCGATCAGCTGTTAACTGAAAGGTTGGATGTTCGAGCCCACCCGGGAGTTGTGTGTTGCTTTTTTTTCTTTGGGCTGATAGCTCTGAAGAAATATTCTGACGGTGGTGAGAGTGGAGCACGACTGTCTCCGTGGCGCATTTGGCTAGCGCGATCGGCTGTTAACCGAAAGGTTGGAGGTACGAGCCCTCCCGGGAGTGGTGTGTTGCTTTTTATTCTTTGGGCTGATAGCTTTGAAGATATGTTCTGATGGTGGTGAGAGTGGAGCACGACTGTCTCAATGGCGCAATTGGCTATGCGATCGGCTGTCAACTGAAAGGTTGGAGGTTCGAGTCCCGCGGGAGTGGTGTATTGCTTTTTTTTCTTTGGGCCGATAGCTTTGAAGATATGTTCTGATGGTGGTGAGAGTGGAGCACGACTGTCTCCGTGGCGCAATTGGCTAGCGCGATCGGCTGTTAACCGAAAGGTTTAAGGTACGAGCCCACCCGGTGGTGGTGTGGCGCTTTTTTTTCTTTGGGCTGATAGCTTTGAAGATATGTTCTGATGGTGGTGAGAGTGGAGCACGACTTTCTCCATTGCGCAATTGGCTATTCGATCGGCTGTTAACTGAAAAGTTTGAGGTTCGAGCCCTTCCGGGAGTGGTGTGTTGCTTTTTTTATTTTGGGCTGATAGCTTTGAAGATATGTAATGATGGTGGTGAGAGTGGAGCACGACTGTCTCCGTGGCGCAATTGGCTAGCGCGATCGGCTGTTAACCGAAAAATTGGAGGTACGAGCCCACCCGGTGGTGGTGCGGCGCTTTTTTTTCTTTGGGCTGATAGCTTTGAAGATATGTTCTGATGGTGTTGAGAGTGGAGCAGGATTGTCTCCGTGGCGCAATTGGCTATGCGATCTGCTGTTAACTGAAAGGTTGGAGGTTGGAGCCCTCCCGGGAGTGGTGTGTTGCTTTATTTTCTTTGGGCTGATAGCTTTGAAGATATATTCTCATGGTGGTGAGAGTGGAGCAGGACTGTCTCCTTGGCGCAATTGGCTAGCGCGATCGGCTGTTAACCGAAAGGTTGGAGGTACGAGCCCACCCGGTGGTGGTGCGGCGCTTTTTTTTCTTTTGGCTGATAGCTTTGAAGAAATGTTCTGACGGTGGTGAGAGTGGAGCACGACTGTCTCCGTAGCGCAATTGGCTATGCGAAAGGCTGTTAACCGGAAGGTTGGAGGTTCGAGCCCTCCCAGGAGTGGTGTGTTGCTTTTTTTGCTTTGGGCTGATAGCTTTGAAGAAATGTTCTGATGGTGGTGAGAGTGGAGCAGGACTGTCTCCGTGGCGCAATTGGCTAGCGCGATCGGCTGTTAACCGAAAGGTTGGAGGTACGAGCCCACCCGGTGGTGGTGCGGCGCTTTTTTTCTTTGGGCTGATAGCTCTGAAGAAATGTTCTGACGGGGGTGAGAGTGGAGCACGACTGTCTCCGTGGCGCATTTGGCTAGCGCGATCGGCTGTTAACCGAAAGGTTGGAGGTACGAGCCCTCCCGGGAGTGGTGTGTTGCTTTTTATTCTTTAGGCTGATAGCTTTGAAGATATGTTCTGATGGTGGTGAGAGTGGAGCAGGACAGTCTCCGTGGCGCAATTGGCTAACGTGATCGGCTGTTAACCGAAAGGTTGGAGCTACGAGCCCTCCCGGGAGTGGTGTGATGCTTTTTTTATTTCGGGCTGATAGCTATGAAGATATGTTGTGATGGTGGTGAGATAGGAGCACGACTGTCTCCGTGGCGCAATCGGCTAGCACGATCGGCTGTTAACCGAAAGGTTGGAGGTACGAGCCCACGCAGTGGTGGTGCGGCGCTTTTTTTTCTTTGGGCTGTTAGCTTTGAAGATATGTTCTGATGGTGGTGAGAGTGAAGCACGACTGTCTCCGTGGCGCAATTGGCTATTCGATCGGCTGTTAACTGAAAGGTTGGATGTTCGAGCCCTCCCGGGAGTGGTGTGCTGCTTTTTTTATTTCGGGCTGATAGCTATGAAGACATGTTCTGATGGTGGTGAGAGCGGAGCACGACTGCCTCCGTGGCGCTATCGGCTAGCGCGATCGGCTGTTAACCGAAATGTTGGAGGTACGAGCCCACCCGGTGGTGGTGCGGCGCTTTTTTTTTGGGCTGATAGCTTTGAAGATATGTTCTGATGGTGTTGAGAGTGGAGCAGGATTGTCTCCGTGGCGCAATTGGCTATGCGATCTGCTGTTAACTGAAAGGTTGGAGGTTGGAGCCCTCCCGGGAGTGGTGTGTTGCTTTATTTTCTTTGGGCTGATAGCTTTGAAGATATATTCTCATGGTGGTGAGAGTGGAGCAGGACTGTCTCCTTGGCGCAATTGGCTAGCGCGATCGGCTGTTAACCGAAAGGTTGGAGGTACGAGCCCACCCGGTGGTGGTGCGGCGCTTTTTTTTTCTTTTGGCTGATAGCTTTGAAGAAATGTTCTGACGGTGGTGAGAGTGGAGCACGACTGTCTCCGTAGCGCAATTGGCTATGCGAAAGGCTGTTAACCGGAAGGTTGGAGGTTCGAGCGCTCCCGGGAGTGGTGTGTTGCTTTTTTTTGTTTGGGCTGATAGCTTTGAAGAAATGTTCTGATGGTGGTGAGAGTGGAGCAGGACTGTCTCCGTGGCGCAATTGGCTAGCGCGATCGGCTGTTAACGGAAAGGTTGGAGGTACGAGCCCACCTGGTGGTGGTGCGGCGCTTTTTTTCTTGGGGCTGATAGCTCTGAAGAAATCGGACATCTAGAAATGGCTAACACCAGCCCCCAGCCTGTACTTCTCGGCACCAGTCTTCCCGCTCCATCCCAGGTAACGTTTTTTCAATCACTGGAGCCTAAACGCTTTGGTGGTGGCGCACACGAAGATGTAGAAGACTGGTTAGACCACTATGACCGTGTTGCGAAGATCAACCACTGGTCTGCTCAGGAAAAGCTCAGCCGGGCCTACTTCTATCTCGATGACAGCGCTCGTACTTGGTAAGAGAACAGAGAAGGCAACCTGTCCACATGGGCCGACTTTCACCAGAAGATGGTTGAAACTTTTGCCAATGTCGACAGACGTGACCGCGCCCACCAACTACTAGAGCTAAGCCTACAAAAACCCAATGAAACGGTCGCCATGTTCGCCGAAGACATTACACGTTTATTTCGGAGGGCTGACCCGCAGATGACTGAAGATAGGAAGTTGCGCTACCTCATGCGTGGCGTGAAAGAGCAGCTGTTCGCCGGACTTCTGCGCAACCCGCCAAGCACTGTAGAGAACTTCATCAAAGAAGCTTCGGCTATCGAGCGGGCCCTTCACCAACGCTGCCGACAATATGACCGCTTGTGCAGCAGCCCCCAAACTCAGGCCGCCGCTGTGACGTTTGACAGCCATAGCTCCTTACGTGACATGATTAGAGAGATTGTTCGTGAAGAATTGCAAAGGCTGCGGACTCCGGTAGTGGACACACCCATGGCATCTGTCGCTCAAGTCGTCCGTGACGAAATCCGCCAAGCATTCTCGACAGCTGATCCTGCCCCCGAACCATGTCGTACGCCGCTGCCCTTCGAAGCTTCCCACCCGCTCCGCCTTCATACTACCCCCCACCTGCATCTGTTCCTTGGTCACCACCACAGGGGGAGACACCGTGGCGCCAATCCAACCAGCCCCCATACGACCAGTCGTCTTCTGGCTTGCCATGGCCTTCGTCGCGTCAGGAGTCATCACGGCAACCACAGCTTCGCCGAACAGACACCTGGCGCACTGCCGACAGGCGTCCACTTTGTTTCAACTGTGGAGGTGTAGGCCACATAGCCCGCTATTGCTGGCACCGCGCCGATCCGTCTCGCCCTTTCAGGCCACGGTATGACATTCGACATGCCAACCAGTACGTATCCCGCCGTGGAGATGTCGGTTCTCAAGGACCTCCGGTACTCCGACACCCATTCGACGGCCGCCGTAACAATGATGACGAGGCTATAACTGATTACGAGCCGGTCCCCCGACATTAACCACGCTCTCCTTCTCCTGCCCAGTCACCTTCGTTGCAGCGCCGCACTTTTTCCGACACCAGAGGAGCGAGGTCACCCAGCCCACACCAGGGAAACTGAAGGCGGCGACCTCAGGGGGTAAGGTTGCAGGCTGTCAAGACGAAGAAAAAAGCCCCCATTGCTCCCACCTCAGGACGCTGTAAAGCCAACAAGACGTAATACCGACGAAACTGTGACCCCAGGCCTTACCGTTCTTGTGGATGGACAGCAAGTCAAAGCTTTAGTCGACACCGGGGCTGACTTCTCTATTATCAGTGATGACCTTGCCGTACGCCTCAAGAAAGTAAAGACAGCGTGGATGGGACCTCACTTAAGGACGGCAGGCGGCCAATTATTGATGCCTGTCGGAATGTACACAGCAAGGCTGGGCATCGGTGGCTCTACTTTCGTGGCGACGTCCGTCGTTCTCGCTTCATGCTGTAAAAACATGATTATCGGAATGGATTTCTTGAGAGAACATGGCGCCGTGATCAACATCCCTGACAGTGTCATTACATTTCACAACAACAGCCCTACTTTAGTCGATTGTTCAGAGCCGAGACATACGTCTTGTTCAGGGCCTTTGCGTCTGACGGATGACAATGTGGTCGTCCCGCCACGATCGTGTACGCTTGTTTCGGTGGCAAGGGATGAGCCGTTTGACGGCGACGGCATTGCTGACCAAATAAGCTCACTGATATTTAGCCACGGTATTTCAGTTGCTCGAGGTCTCGTCACTGTCACTGCTGGACGCACAAACGTGCTGCTCACTAACTTCAGCACTGAGCACCGACATCTCCCGAAGGGTACAGCCGTCGCTTACTTTGACACTACTGCGGAAATCCAAGGCAGTTTATCGGCCCTAGACGAAGCACCTCAAAAAGAATCACTACCTAATCTTGACGTTGGTACTACGTTGTCAAGGGACGAACGAACGAGACTTCTTCAGCTGCTAGCCGAATTCAAGGACTGCTTTTCATCGACATCACGGGTCGGTCGAACGCCGCTAACAAAGCATCGAATAATTACCCACGACGCCGCAAGGCTTATACACCAGAATCCTTATCGTGTGGCTCCAAAGGAACGGGAAGTGATACAGCAACAAGTCGCTAAAATGCTTGAAGATGATGTGATTCAGCCATCACAGAGCCCGTGGGCATCGCCTGTAGTATTAGTTAAGAAAAAGGACGGTACCCTGCGTTTTTGCGTGGATTACAGGAAGCTGAATCAAGTGACTAAGAAAGATGTGTATCCGCTTCCACGTATTGGTGACTCCCTCGATAGGCTACGAAACGCTCGCTACTTTTCTTCAATGGACCTCAGAAGTGGATATTGGCAGATCGAGGTAGACCCAAGAGATCGGGAAAAAACCGCTTTTGTGACGCCGGATGATTTATATGAATTTAAAGTTCTACCGTTCGGCCTGTGCTCAGCGCCCGCTACTTTTCAAAGGCTCATGGACACTGTACTTTCAGGGTTAAAATGGAAGACCTGTTTAGTTTATCTAGACGACGTCGTAGTGTTTTCCCCAATATTACACGAGCATCTCAAGAGGCTAGAAGTTGTTTTACGAGCCATACGATCCGCAGGCCTCACATTGAAACCAGAGAAATGCCACTTTTGTTTTGAAGAACTGCTGTTTCTCGGTCATGTCGTCAGCTGTACCGGCGTTCGGCCTGATCCCGAAAAACTTGAAGCCGTGGCACAGTTCCCAGTACCGTCCGATAAGAAAGCTGTCAGGCGCTTTCTGGGCCTATGCGCCTACTATCGCCGGTTCATCGCCGACTTCGCACGGATTGCGTCACCGTTAACTCGCCTCACTAGAGACGACGCCACCTTTGAGTGGAATCACGAACAGCAAGCAGCGTTAAATGACCTCCGCCAACGTCTTCAAACACCTCCAGTGCTTGCTCACTTCGACGAACAAACGCCAACAATGCTTCACACTGACGCAAGCAATGTAGGCCTCGGAGCTGTGCTTGTGCAGTGGCAAGAAGACACGGAACGAGTGATCGCCTACGCAAGCAGGACGCTAACACGCGCTGAGGCTAATTATTCAACAACTGAGAAAGAATGCCTCGCCGTGGTCTGGGCAGTTATGAAATTTCGCCCGTACTTGTATGGCCGCCCTTTCAAAGTTATAGGTGACCATCATTCCCTCTGTTGGTTGACTAATTTAAGAGATCCAACCGGCCGATTAGCACGGTGGAGTCTGAAGTTACAAGAGTTTGATATGACGGTCATACACAAGTCTGGGAAGCGCCAGACGGACGCCGACTGCCTGTCTCGATCACCAGTACAGTCAGCTTCTCTTTCTGACGACGACGATATGGCCTTCCTTGGTGTTCTCGACGCGTCCACGATTGCTCAACAACAACGAAGTGACCCTGATTTGCTTGATATGATTAATTACGTGGACGGACGTTCTTCGAGGGCACCTAGAGTCTTTGCAAGGACATTATCGTCGTTTTGCTTACGCAATGGCGTCCTCTACAAAAGAAACTTTTCGTCCATCGGAGCTCCCTATTAGCTCGTTATTCCTGCACCCCTTCGAACTGAAGTGCTCCAAGCATGTCACAATGAGCCGAAGTCTGGCCATTTAGGCTACACTCGCACATTGGCAAGAGTACAGCAGGGATACTACTGGCCACGACTCACAACAGCCGTCAAGCACAACGTTCACACTTGCATCGATTGCCAGTGACGCAAGTCACCTCCAAAGAGACCCGCCGGTCAGCTGCAACCAGTTCAGGTTCCACGTACACCGTTTAAACAGGTAGGAATGGATATTTTAGGACCCCTTCCTAGTTCTACTGCAGGGAATCGCTGGGTTATAGTCGCAACAGACTACCTAACCAGGTATGCCGAAACAAAAGCTATCCAAAAAAGCACCGCCGTGGAAGTGGCGAGATTTTTCATAGAAAATATTGTGCTACGCCACGGTGCTCCGACTATCGTGATCACAGACCGCGGAACAGCATTTACGGCAGCCATTTTAGACCACGTCCTGATGCTTAGTGGAACGACTCACCGTAAGGCCACTGCGTACCACCCGCAAACAAATGGAATAACGGAGCGCCTCAACAAGACGATTGAAGACATGCTGTCGATGTACGTGGATGTCCAACATAAGAATTGGGACGAGATTTTACCCTATATCACATTCGCATACAATACGGCTAAACAAGAGACGACTCGCATGACTCCATTCAGCTTGGTTCATGGACGGGAGGTACGGACTATGCTGGATGCGATGTTGCCACATGAATGGGACGCTACCGACACAGGCGCTGACGTGTTCACTGAACGCGCGGAAGAAGCTAGACAGCTCGCCCGCTTACGGATCCACCAGCGACAAGACTACGACGCAGGCCGCTACAATGCTCGCCATAGAACTGTAACGTACAAAATCGGTGACAGAGTGTGGGTTTGGACACCCGTACGAAAACGTGGACTGTTTGAGAAGCTGCTAAGGCGATATTTCGGGCCATACCGAGTATCGCGCCAGCTAAGTGACGTCACCTACGTGGTTGTCTCCGACAGTCCCCAATGTCTGAGGCGTCGCCAGCACCAGCCTGAACTTGTTCATGTAGTGCGTATGAAGCCGTATGTGAGTGACTGACTGCACGTTAAAAAAATACTGTGCGTCTGAATCAGCATCGGGGCGATGCTCTTATAAGGAGGGGCAGGTGACACGTGTTTATATGAAAAAGAACGGTGATAGGAATGTTTTGTAGATTCCCGCTAGTGGGTTCGGTGGTTTTTCGGGACGACAACGAAGCAGGCATATTGCTGTACAGCTGATCCTGAATACGCTCTTTTCGCTGCCGTAAGCTGCTGTCATCTTTTGTTCGCGTTGCACTGCGACAATATGTTCTGATGGTGGTGAGAGGGGAGACAGACTGTCTCCGTGGCGCAATGGGCTAGCGCGATCGGCTGTTAACCAAAAGGTTGGAGTTTCGAGCCCTCCCGGGAGTGGTATGTTGCTTTTTTCTTTGCGCTGATAGCTTTGAAGATATGTTCTGATGGTGGTGAGAGCGGAGCAAGACTGTCTCTGTTGCGCAAAGGGCTAGCGCGATCGGCTGTTAACCGAAAGGTTGGAGTTTCGAGCCCTCCCTGGAGTGGTGTGTTGCTTTTTTCTTTGCGCTGATAGCTTTGAAGATATGTTGTGATGGTGGTGAGAGTGGAGCAGGACTGTGTCCGTGGCGCAATTGGCTAGCGCGATCGGCTGTTAACCAAAAGGTTGGAGGTTCGAGCCCACACGGTGGTGGTGCGGCGCTATTTTTTCTTTGGGCTGATAGCTTTGAAGATATGTTCTGATAGTGGTGAGAGGGGAGCAAGACTGTCTCCGTGGCGCAATGGGCTAGTGCGATCGGCTGTTAACCGAAAGGTTGGAGGTTCGAGCCCACCTGGTGGTAGTGCGGCGCTTCTTTTTCTTTGGGGTGATAGCTCTGAAGAAATGTTCTGACGGTGGTGAGAGTGGAGCACGACTGTCTCCGTGGCGCAATTGGCTAGTGCGATCGGCTGTTAACCGAAATGTTGGAGGTTCGAGCTCTCCCGGTGGTGGTGCGGCGCTTTTTTTCTGTGGGCTGATAGCTTTGAAGATATGTTCGGTTGTGGGCTGATAGCTTTGAAGATATGATCGGCTGTTAACCGAAAGGTTGGAGGTTCGAGCCCACCCGGTGGTGGTGCGGTGCTTTTTTTCTTTGGGGTGATAGCTCTGAAGAAATGTTCTGACGGTGGTGAGAGTGGAGCACGACTGTCTCCGTGGGGCAATAGGCTAGCGCGATCGGCTGTTAACCGAAAGGTTGGAGGTTCGTGCCCACCTGGTGGTGGTGCGGCGCTTTTTTTTTCTTTGGGCTGATAGCTATGAAGAATTGTTCTGACGGTGGTGAGAGTGGAGCAGGACTGTCTCCGTGGCGCAATTGGCTAGCGCGATCGGCTGTTAACCGAAAGGTTGGAGTTTCGAGCCCTCCCGGGAGTGGTGTGTTGCTTTTTTCTTTGCACTGATAGCTTTGAAGATATGTTCTGATGGTGGTGAGAGTGGAACAGGACTGTCTCCGTGGCGCAATTGGCTAGCGCGATCGGCTGTTAACCGAAAGATCGGATGTTCGAGCCCACCTGGTGGTGGTGCGGCGCTTTTTTTTCTTTGTGCTAATAGCTTTGAAGATATGTCCTGATGGTGGTGAGAGTGGAGCAAGACTGTCCCCGTGGCGCAATGGGCTAGCGCGATCGGCTGTCAACCGAAAGGTTGGAGTTTCGAGCCCTCCCGGGAGTGGTGTGTTGCTTATTTCTTTGCACTGATAGCTTTGAAGATATGTTCTGATGGTGGTGAGAGTGGAGAAGGACTGTCTCCGTGGCGCAATTGGCTAGCGCGATCGGCTGTTAACCGAAATGTTAGAGGTTCGAGCCCACCCGGTGGTGGTGCGGCGCTTTTTTTTCTTTGCGCTGATAGCTTTGAAGATATGTTCTGATGGTGGTGAGAGTAGAGCAGGACTGTCTCCGTGGCGCAATTGGCTAGCGCGATCGGCTGTTAACCGAAAGGTTGGAGGTTCGAGCCCACCCGGTGGTGGTGCGGCGCTTTTTTTTCATTGCGCTGATAGCTTTGAAGATATGTCCTGATGGTGGTGAGAGTGGAGCAAGACTGTCCCCGTGGCGCATTGGGCTAGCGCGATCGGCTGTTAACCGAAAGGTTGGAGTTTCGAGCCCTCCCGGGAGTGGTGTGTTGCTTTTTTCTTTGGACTGATAGCTTTGAAGATACGTTCTGATGGTGGTGAGAGTAGAACAGGACTGTCTCCGTGGTGCAATTGGCTAGCGCGATCGGCTGTTAACCGAAAGATCGGAGGTTCGAGCCCACCTGGTGGTGGTGCGGCGCTTTTTTTCTTTGTGCTAATAGCTTTGAAGATATGTCCTGATGGTGGTGAGAGTGGAGCAAGACTGTCCCCGTGGCGCAATGGGCTAGCGCGATCGGCTGTCAACCGAAAGGTTGGAGTTTCGAGCCCTCCCGGGAGTGGTGTGTTGCTTTTTTCTTTGCACTGATAGCTTTGAAGTTATGTTCTGATGGTGGTGAGAGTGGAGAAGGACTGTCTCCGTAGCGCAATTGGCTAGCGCGATCGGCTGTTAACCGAAAGGTTAGAGGTTCGAGCCCACCCGGTGGTGGTGCGGCGCTTATTTTTCTTTGCTCTGATAGCTTTGAAGATATGTTCTGATGGTGGTGAGAGTGGAGCAAGACTGTCCCCGTGGCGCAATGGGCAAGCGCGTTCGGCTGTCAACCGAAAGGTTGGAGTTTTGAGCCCACCCGCTGGTGGTGCGGCGCTTGTTTTTTCTTTGCGCTGATAGTTTGAAGATATGTTCTGATGGTGGTGAGAGTGGAGCAAGACTGTCTTCCTGGCGCAATGGGCTAGCGCGATCGGCTGTTAACCGAAAGGTTGGAGTTTCGAGCCCACCCGGTGGTGGTGCGGCGCTTTTTTTTCTTTGCGCTGATAGTTTGAAAGTATGTTCTGATGGTGGTGAGAGTGGAGCAAGACAGTCTCCGTGGCGCAATGGGCTAGCGCGATCGGCTGTTAACCGAAAGGTTGGAATTTCGAGCCCTCCCGGGAGTGGTAAGTTGCTTTTTTCTTTGCGGTAATAGCTTTGAAGATATGTTCTGATGGTGGTGAAAGTGCAGCAGGACTGTCTTCGTGGCGCAATTGGCTAGCGCGATCGGCTGTTAACCGAAAGGTTGGAGGTTCGAGCCCACCCGGTGGTGGTGCGGTGCTTTTTTTTCTTTGGGGTGATAGCTCTGAAGAAATGTTCTGACGGTGGTGAGAGTGGAGCACGACTGTCTCCGTGGGGCAATAGGCTAGCGCGATCGGCTGTTAACCTAAAGGTTGGAGGTTCGTGCCCACCTGGTGGTGGTGCGGCGCTTTTTTTTCTTTGGGCTGATAGCTATGAAGAAATGTTCTGACGGTGGTGAGAGTGGAGCAGGACTGTCTCCGTGGCGCAATGGGCTAGTGCGATCGGCTGTTAACCGAAAGGTTGGAGGTTCGAGCCCACCTGGTGGTAGTGCGGCGCTTCTTTTTCTTTGGGGTGATAGCTCTGAAGAAATGTTCTGACGGTGGTGAGAGTGGAGCACGACTGTCTCCGTGGCGCAATTGGCTAGTGCGATCGGCTGTTAACCGAAATGTTGGAGGTTCGAGCTCTCCCGGTGGTGGTGCGGCGCTTTTTTTCTGTGGGCTGATAGCTTTGAAGATATGTTCGGTTGTGGGCTGATAGCTTTGAAGATATGATCGGCTGTTAACCGAAAGGTTGGAGGTTCGAGCCCACCCGGTGGTGGTGCGGTGCTTTTTTTCTTTGGGGTGATAGCTCTGAAGAAATGTTCTGACGGTGGTGAGAGTGGAGCACGACTGTCTCCGTGGGGCAATAGGCTAGCGCGATCGGCTGTTAACCGAAAGGTTGGAGGTTCGTGCCCACCTGGTGGTGGTGCGGCGCTTTTTTTTTCTTTGGGCTGATAGCTTTGAAGATATGTTCTGATGGTGGTGAGAGTGGAACAGGACTGTCTCCGTGGCGCAATTGGCTAGCGCGATCGGCTGTTAACCGAAAGATCGGATGTTCGAGCCCACCTGGTGGTGGTGCGGCGCTTTTTTTTCTTTGTGCTAATAGCTTTGAAGATATGTCCTGATGGTGGTGAGAGTGGAGCAAGACTGTCCCCGTGGCGCAATGGGCTAGCGCGATCGGCTGTCAACCGAAAGGTTGGAGTTTCGAGCCCTCCCGGGAGTGGTGTGTTGCTTATTTCTTTGCACTGATAGCTTTGAAGATATGTTCTGATGGTGGTGAGAGTGGAGAAGGACTGTCTCCGTGGCGCAATTGGCTAGCGCGATCGGCTGTTAACCGAAATGTTAGAGGTTCGAGCCCACCCGGTGGTGGTGCGGCGCTTTTTTTTCTTTGCGCTGATAGCTTTGAAGATATGTTCTGATGGTGGTGAGAGTAGAGCAGGACTGTCTCCGTGGCGCAATTGGCTAGCGCGATCGGCTGTTAACCGAAAGGTTGGAGGTTCGAGCCCACCCGGTGGTGGTGCGGCGCTTTTTTTTCATTGCGCTGATAGCTTTGAAGATATGTCCTGATGGTGGTGAGAGTGGAGCAAGACTGTCCCCGTGGCGCATTGGGCTAGCGCGATCGGCTGTTAACCGAAAGGTTGGAGTTTCGAGCCCTCCCGGGAGTGGTGTGTTGCTTTTTTCTTTGGACTGATAGCTTTGAAGATACGTTCTGATGGTGGTGAGAGTAGAACAGGACTGTCTCCGTGGTGCAATTGGCTAGCGCGATCGGCTGTTAACCGAAAGATCGGAGGTTCGAGCCCACCTGGTGGTGGTGCGGCGCTTTTTTTCTTTGTGCTAATAGCTTTGAAGATATGTCCTGATGGTGGTGAGAGTGGAGCAAGACTGTCCCCGTGGCGCAATGGGCTAGCGCGATCGGCTGTCAACCGAAAGGTTGGAGTTTCGAGCCCTCCCGGGAGTGGTGTGTTGCTTTTTTCTTTGCACTGATAGCTTTGAAGTTATGTTCTGATGGTGGTGAGAGTGGAGAAGGACTGTCTCCGTAGCGCAATTGGCTAGCGCGATCGGCTGTTAACCGAAAGGTTAGAGGTTCGAGCCCACCCGGTGGTGGTGCGGCGCTTATTTTTCTTTGCTCTGATAGCTTTGAAGATATGTTCTGATGGTGGTGAGAGTGGAGCAAGACTGTCCCCGTGGCGCAATGGGCAAGCGCGTTCGGCTGTCAACCGAAAGGTTGGAGTTTTGAGCCCACCCGCTGGTGGTGCGGCGCTTGTTTTTTCTTTGCGCTGATAGTTTGAAGATATGTTCTGATGGTGGTGAGAGTGGAGCAAGACTGTCTTCGTGGCGCAATGGGCTAGCGCGATCGGCTGTTAACCGAAAGGTTGGAGTTTCGAGCCCACCCGGTGGTGGTGCGGCGCTTTTTTTTCTTTGCGCTGATAGTTTGAAAGTATGTTCTGATGGTGGTGAGAGTGGAGCAAGACAGTCTCCGTGGCGCAATGGGCTAGCGCGATCGGCTGTTAACCGAAAGGTTGGAATTTCGAGCCCTCCCGGGAGTGGTAAGTTGCTTTTTTCTTTGCGGTAATAGCTTTGAAGATATGTTCTGATGGTGGTGAAAGTGCAGCAGGACTGTCTTCGTGGCGCAATTGGCTAGCGCGATCGGCTGTTAACCGAAAGGTTGGAGGTTCGAGCCCACCCGGTGGTGGTGCGGTGCTTTTTTTTCTTTGGGGTGATAGCTCTGAAGAAATGTTCTGACGGTGGTGAGAGTGGAGCACGACTGTCTCCGTGGGGCAATAGGCTAGCGCGATCGGCTGTTAACCTAAAGGTTGGAGGTTCGTGCCCACCTGGTGGTGGTGCGGCGCTTTTTTTTCTTTGGGCTGATAGCTATGAAGAAATGTTCTGACGGTGGTGAGAGTGGAGCAGGACTGTCTCCGTGGCGCAATTGGCTAGCGCGATCGGCTGTTAACCGAAAAGTTGGAGGTTCGAGCTCTCCCGGTGGTGGTGCGGCGCTTTTTTTCTGTGGGCTGATAGCTTTGAAGATATGTTCTGATGGTGGTGAGAGTAGAGCAGGTCTGTCTCCGTGGCGCAATTGGCTAGCGTGATCGGCAGTTAACCGAAAAGTTGGAGGTTCGAGCCCACCCGGTGGTGGTGCGGCGCTTTTTTTTCTTTGGGCTGATAGCTTTGAAGATATGTTCTGATGGTGGTGAGAGTGGAGCACGACTGTCTCAGTGGCGCAGTTGGCTAGCGCGATCGGCTGTTAACCGAAAGGTTGGAGTTTCGAGCCCACCCGGTGGTGGTGCGGCGCTTGTTTTTTTTTGCGCTGATAGTTTGAAGATATGTTCTAATGGTGGTGAGAGTGGAGCAAGACTGTCTTCGTGGCGCAATGGGCTAGCGCGATCGGCTGTTAACCGAAAGGTTGGAGTTTCGAGCCCACCCGGTGGTGGTGCGGCGCTTTTTTTTCTTTGCGCTGATAGTTTGAAGGTATGTTCTGATAGTGGTGAGAGTGGATCAAGACAGTCTCCGTGGCGCAATGGGCTAGCGCGATCGGCTGTTAACCGAAAGGTTGGAATTTCGAGCCCTCCCGGGAGTGGTAAGTTGCTTTTTTCTTTGCGGTAATAGCTTTGAAGTTATGTTCTGATGGTGGTGAAAGTGCAGCAGGACTGTCTTCGTGGCGCAATTGGCTAGCGCGCTCTGCTGTTAACCGAAAGTTTGGAGGTTCGAGCCCACCCGGTGGTGGTGCGGTGCTTTTTTTTCTTTGGGGTGATAGCTCTGAAGAAATGTTCTGACGGTGGTGAGAGTGGAGCACGACTGTCTGCGTGGGGCAATAGGCTAGCGCGATCGGCTGTTAACCAAAAGGTTGGAGGTTCGTGCCCACCTGGTGGTGGTGCGGCGCTTTTTTTTCTTTGGGCTGATAGCTATGAAGAAATGTTCTGACGGTGGTGAGAGTGGAGCAGGACTGTCTCCGTGGCGCAATTGGCTAGCGCGATCGGCTGTTAACCGAAAAGTTGGAGGTTCGAGCTCTCCCGGTGGTGGTGCGGCGCTTTTTTTCTGTGGGCTGATAGCTTTGAAGATATGTTCTGATGGTGGTGAGAGTAGAGCAGGTCTGTCTCCGTGGCGCAATTGGCTAGCGTGATCGGCTGTTAACCGAAAAGTTGGAGGTTCGAGCCCACCCGGTGGTGGTGCGGCGCTTTTTTTTCTTTGGGCTGATAGCTTTGAAGATATGTTCTGATGGTGGTGAGAGTAGAGCAGGACTGTCTCCGTGGCGCAATTGACTAGCGCGATCGGCTGTTAACCGAAAGGTTGGAGTTTCGAGCCCTCCCGGGAGTGGTGTGTTGCTTTTTTCTTTGCGCTGATAGCTTTGAAGATATGTTCTGATGGTGGTGAGAGTGGAGCACGACTGTCTCCGTGACGACGTTGGCTAGCGCGATCGGCTGTTAACCGAAAGGTTGGAGGTTCGAGCCCACCCGGTGATGGTGTGGCGCTTTTTTTTCTTTGTGCTGATAGCTTTGAAGATATGTTCTGATGGTGGTGAGAGTGGAGCAGGACTGTCTCCGTGGCGCAATTGGCTAGCGCGATTGGCTGTTAACCGAAAGGTTGGAGGTTCGAGCCCACCCGTTGGTGGTGCGGTGCTTTTTTTTTCTTTGGGCTGATAGCTTTGAAGATATGTTCTGATGGTGGTGAGAGTGGAGCAGGACTGTCTCCGTGGCGCAATTGGCTTGCGCGATCAGCTGTTAACCGAAAGGTTGGAGGTTCGAGCCCACCCGGTGGTGGTGCGGCGCTTTTTTTGGGGGGCTGATAGCTTTGAAGATATGTTCTGATGGTGGTGAGAGTAGAGCAGGACTGTCTTCGTGGCGCAATTGGCTAGCGCGATCGGCTGTTAACCGAAAGGTTGGAGGTTCGAGCCCACCCGGTGATGGTGTGGCGCTTTTTTTTCTTTGTGCTGATAGCTTTGAAGATATGTTCTGATGGTGGTGAGAGTGGAGCAGGACTGTCTCCGTGGCGCAATTCGCTAGCGCGATTGACTGTTAACCGAAAGGTTGGAGGTTCGAGCCCACCCGGTGGTGGTGCGGTGCTTTTTTTTCTTTGGGCTGATAGCTTTGAAGATATGTTCTGATGGTGGTGAGAGTGGAGCAGGACGGTCTCCGTGGCGCAATTGGCTTGCGCGATCAGCTGTTAACCGAACGGTTGGAGGTTCGAGCCCACCCGGTGGTGGTGCGGCGCTTTTTTTGGGGCTGATAGCTTTGAAGATATGTTCTGATGGTGGTGAGAGTAGAGCAGGACTGTCTCCGTGGCGCAATTGGCTAGCGCGATCGGCTGTTAACCGAAAGATTGGAGTTTCGAGCCCTCCCGGGAGTGGTGTGTTGCTTTTTTCTTTGCGCTGATAGCTTTGAAGATATGTTCTGATGGTGGTGAGAGTGGAGCACGACTGTCTCAGTGGCGCAGTTGGCTAGCGCGATCGGCTGTTAACCGAAAGGTTGGAGTTTCGAGCCCTCCCGGGAGTGGTGTGTTGCTTTTTTCTTTGCACTGATAGCTTTGAAGATATGTTCTGATGGTGGTGAGAGTGGAACAGGACTGTCTCCGTGGCGCAATTGGCTAGCGCGATCGGCTGTAAACCGAAAGATCGGAGGTTCGAGCCCACCTGGTGGTGGTGCGGCGCTTTTTTTTCTTTGTGCTAATAGCATTGAAGATATGTCCTGATGGTGGTGAGAGTGGAGCAAGACTGTCCCCGTGGCGCAGTGGGCTAGCGCGATCGGCTGTCAACCGAGTGGTTGGAGTTTCGAGCACTCCCGGGAGTGGTGTGTTGCTTTTTTCTTTGCACTGATAGCTTTGAAGTTATGTTCTGATGGTGGTGAGAGTGGAGAAGGACTGTCTTCGTGGCGCAATTGGCTAGCGCGATCGGCTGTTAACCGAAAGCTTAGAGGTTCGAGCCCACCCGGTGGTGGTGCGGCGCTTTTTTTTCTTTGCGCTGATAGCTTTGAAGATATGTCCTGATGGTGGTGAGAGTGGAGCAAGACTGTCCCCGTGGCGCAATGGGCAAGCGCGATCGGCTGTTAACCGAAAGGTTGGAGTTTCGAGCCCACCCGGTGGTGGTGCGGCGCTTGTTTTTTCTTTGCGCTCATAGTTTGAAGATATGTTCTGATGGTGGTGAGAGTGGAGCAAGACTGTCTTCGTGGCGCAATGGGCTAGCGCGATCGTCTGTTAACCGAAAGGTTGGAGTTTCGAGCCCTCCCGGGAGTGGTGTGTTGCTTTTTTCTTTGCGCTGATAGCTTTGAAGATATGTTCTGATGGTGGTGAGAGTGGAGCACGACTGTCTCCGTGGCGCAGTTGGCTAGCGCGATCGGCTGTTAACCGAAAGGTTGGAGGTTCGAGCCCACCCGGTGGTGGTGCGGCGCTTTTTTTTCTTTGGGCTGATAGCTTTGAAGATATGTTCTGATGGTGGTGAGAGTAGAGCAGGACTGTCTCCGTGGCGCAATTGACTAGCGCGATCGGCTGTTAACCGAAGGTTGGAGTTTCGAGCCCTCCCGGGAGTGGTGTGTTGCTTTTTTCTTTGCGCTGATAGCTTTGAAGATATGTTCTGATGGTGGTGAGAGTGGAGCACGACTGTCTCCGTGGCGACGTTGGCTAGCGCGATCGGCTGTTAACCGAAAGGTTGGAGGTTCGAGCCCACCCGGTGATGGTGTGGCGCTTTTTTTTCTTTGTGCTGATAGCTTTGAAGATATGTTCTGATGGTGGTGAGAGTGGAGCAGGACTGTCTCCGTGGCGCAATTGGCTAGCGCGATTGGCTGTTAACCGAAAGGTTGGAGGTTCGAGCCCACCCGTTGGTGGTGCGGTGCTTTTTTTTTCTTTGGGCTGATAGCTTTGAAGATATGTTCTGATGGTGGTGAGAGTGGAGCAGGACTGTCTCCGTGGCGCAATTGGCTTGCGCGATCAGCTGTTAACCGAAAGGTTGGAGGTTCGAGCCCACCCGGTGGTGGTGCGGCGCTTTTTTTGGGGGGCTGATAGCTTTGAAGATATTTTCTGATGGTGGTGAGAGTAGAGCAGGACTGTCTCCGTGGCGCAATTGGCTAGCGCGATCGGCTGTTAACCGAAAGGTTGGAGTTTCGAGCCCTCCCGGGAGTGGTGTGTTGCTTTTTTCTTTGCACTGATAGCTTTGAAGATATGTTCTGATGGTGGTGAGAGTGGAGCACGACTGTCTCAGTGGCGCAGTTGGCTAGCGCGATCGGCTGTTAACCGAAAGTCTGGAGGTTCGAGCCCCACCGGTGATGGTGTGGCGCTTTTTTTTCTTTGTGCTGATAGCTTTGAAGATATGTTCTGATGGTGGTGAGAGTGGAGCAGGACTGTCTCCGTGGCGCAATTCGCTAGCGCGATTGACTGTTAACCGAAAGGTTGGAGGTTCGAGCCCACCCGGTGGTGGTGCGGTGCTTTTTTTTCTTTGGGCTGATAGCTTTGAAGATATGTTCTGATGGTGGTGAGAAAGGAGCAGGACTGTCTCCGTGGCGCAATTGGCTTGCGCGATCAGCTGTTAACCGAAAGGTTGGAGGTTCGAGCCCACCCGGTGGTGGTGCGGCGCTTTTTTTTGGGGCTGATAGCTTTGAAGATATGTTCTGATGGTGGTGAGAGCAGAGCAGGACTGTCTCCGTGGCGCAATTGGCTAGCGCGATCGGCTGTTAACCGAAAGGTTGGAGTTTCGAGCCCTCCCGGGAGTGGTGTGTTGCTTTTTTCTTTGCGCTGATAGCTTTGAAGATATGTTCTGATGGTGGTGAGAGTGGAGCACGACTGTCTCAGTGGCGCAGTTGGCTAGCGCGATCGGCTGTTAACCGAAAGGTTGGAGTTTCGAGCCCTCCCGGGAGTGGTGTGTTGCTTTTTTCTTTGCACTGATAGCTTTGAAGATATGTTCTGATGGTTGTGAGAGTGGAACAGAACTGTCTCCGTGGCGCAATTGGCTAGCGCGATCGGCTGTTAACCGAAAGATCGGAGGTTCGAGCCCACCTGGTGGTGGTGCGGCGCTTTTTTTTTCTTTGTGCTAATAGCTTTGAAGATATGTCCTGATGGTGGTGAGAGTGGAGCAAGACTGTCCCCGTGGCGCAGTGGGCTAGCGCGATCGGCTGTCAACCGAGTGGTTGGAGTTTCGAGCCCTCCCGGGAGTGGTGTGTTGCTTTTTTCTTTGCACTGATAGCTTTGAAGTTATGTTCTGATGGTGGTGAGAGTGGAGAAGGACTGTCTTCGTGGCGCAATTGGCTAGCGCGATCGGCTGTTAACCGAAAGGTTAGAGGTTCGAGCCCACCCGGTGGTGGTGCGGCGCTTTTTTTTCTTTGCGCTGATAGCTTTGAAGATATGTCCTGATGGTGGTGAGAGTGGAGCAAGACTGTCCCCGTGGCGCAATGGGCAAGCGCGATCGGCTGTTAACCGAAAGGTTGGAGTTTCGAGCCCACCCGGTGGTGGTGCGGCGCTTGTTTTTTCTTTGCGCTGATAGTTTGAAGATATGTTCTGATGGTGGTGAGAGTGGAGCAAGACTGTCTTCGTGGCGCAATGGGCTAGCGCGATCGTCTGTTAACCGAAAGGTTGGAGTTTCGAGCCCTCCCGGGAGTGGTGTGTTGCTTTTTTCTTTGTGCTGATAGCTTTGAAGATATGTTCTGATGGTGGTGAGAGTGGAGCAGGACTGTCTCCGTGGCGCAATTGGCTTGCGCGATCAGCTGTTACCCGAAAGGTTGGAGGTTTGAGCCCACCCGGTGGTGGTGCGGCGCTTTTTTTTCTTTGGGCTGAGGGCTTTGAAGATATGTTCTGATGGTGGTGAGAGTAAAGCAGGACTGTCTCCGTGGCGCAATTGGCTAGCGCGATCGGCTCTTAACCGAAAGGTTGGAGTTTCGAGCCCTCCCGGGAGTGGTGTGTTGCTTTTTTCTTTGCGCTGATAGCTTTGAAGATATGTTCTGATGGTGGTGAGAGTGGAGCACGACTGTCTCAGTGGCGCAGTTGGCTAGCGCGATCGGCTGTTAACCGAAAGGTTGGAGGTTGGAGCCCACCCGGTGATGGTGTGGGGCTTTTTTTTCTTTGTGCTGATAGCTTTGAAGATATGTTCTGATGGTGGTGAGAGTGGAGAAGGACTGTCTCCGTGGCGCAATTGGCTAGCGCGATTGGCTGTTAACCGAAAGGTTGGAGGTTCGAGCCCACCCGGTGGTGGTGCGGTGCTTTTTTTTTCTTTGGGCTGATAGCTTTGAAGATATGTTCTGATGGTGGTGAGAGTGGAGCAGGACTGTCTCCGTGGCGCAATTGG
Organism: Rhipicephalus microplus; assembly: GCF_043290135.1. Classification (NCBI taxonomy): domain Eukaryota; kingdom Metazoa; phylum Arthropoda; class Arachnida; order Ixodida; family Ixodidae; genus Rhipicephalus; species Rhipicephalus microplus. The sequence goes on from NC_134701.1 coordinate 7,676,404, forward strand.
CTTGCGCGATCAGCTGTTAACCGAAAGGTTGGAGGTTCGAGCCCACCCGGTGGTGGTGCGGCGCGTTTTTTTCTTTGGGCTGATAGCTTTGAAGTTATGTTCTGATGGTGGTGAGAGTAGAGCAGGACTGTCTCCGTGGCGCAATTGGCTAGCGCGATCGGCTGTTAACCGAAAGGTTGGAGTTTCGAGCCCTCCCGGAAGTGGTGTGTTGCTTTTTTCTTTGCGCTGATAGCTTTGAAGATATGTTCTGATGGTGGTGAGAGTGGAGCACGACTGTCTCAGTGGCGCAGTTGGCTAGCGCGATCGGCTGTTAACCGAAAGGCTGGAGGTTCGAGCCCACCCGGTGATGGTGTGGCGCTTTTTTTTCTTTGTGCTGATAGCTTTGAAGATATGTTCTGATGGTGGTGAGAGTGGAGCAGGACTGTCTCCGTGGCGCAATTCGCTAGCGTGATTGGCTGTTAACCGAAAGGTTGGAGGTTCGAGCCCACCCGGTGGTGGTGCGGTGCTTTTTTTTCTTTGGGCTGATAGCTTTGTAGATATGTTCTGATGGTGGTGAGAGTGGAGCAGGACTGTCTCCGTGGCGCAATTGGCTTGCGCGATCAGCTGTTAACCGAAAGGTTGGAGGTTCGAGCCCACCCGGTGGTGGTGCGGCGCTTTTTTTTCATTGCGCTGATAGCTTTGAAGATATGTCCTGATGGTGGTGAGAGTGGAGCAAGACTGTCCCCGTGGCGCATTGGGCTAGCGCGATCGGCTGTTAACCGAAAGGTTGGAGTTTCGAGCCCTCCCGGGAGTGGTGTGTTGCTTTTTTCTTTGCACTGATAGCTTTGAAGATATGTTCTGATGGTGGTGAGAGTGGAACAGGACTGTCTCCGTGGCGCAATTGGCTAGCGCGATCGGCTGTTAACCGAAAGATCGGAGGTTCGAGCCCACCTGGTGGTGGTGCGGCGCTTTTTTTTTCTTTGTGCTAATAGCTTTGAAGATATGTCCTGATGGTGGTGAGAGTGGAGCAAGACTGTCCCCGTGGCGCAATGGGCTAGCGCGATCGGCTGTCAACCGAAAGGTTGGAGTTTCGAGCCCTCCCGGGAGGGGTGTGTTGCTTTTTTCTTTGCACTGATAGCTTTGAAGTTATGTTCTGATGGTGGTGAGAGTGGAGAAGGACTGTCTCCGTGGGGCAATTGGCTAGCGCGATCGGCCGTTAACCGAAAGGTTAGAGGTTCGAGCCCACCCGGTGGTGGTGCGCCGCTTTTTTTCTTTGCGCTGATAGTTTTGAAGATATGTTCTGATGGTGGTGAGTGGAGCAAGACTGTCCCCGTGGCGCAATGGGCAAGCGCGATCGGCTGTTAACCGAAAGGTTGGAATTTCGAGCCCACCCGGTGGTGGTGCGGCGCTTGTTTTTTCTTTGCGCTGATAGTTTGAAGATATGTTCTGATGGTGGTGAGAGTGGAGCAAGAGTGTCTTCATGGCGCAATGGGCTAGCGCGATCGGCTGTTAACCGAAAGGTTGGAATTTCGAGCCCTCCAGGGAGTGGTAAGTTGCTTTTTTCTTTGCGGTAATAGCTTTGAAGATATGTTCTGACGGTGGTGAGAGTGGAGCACGACTGTCCCCGTGGCGCAATGGGCAAGCGCGATCGGCTGTTAACCGAAAGGTTGGAATTTCGAGCCCACCCGGTGGTGGTGCGGCGCTTGTTTTTTCTTTGCGCTGATAACTTGAAGATATGTTCTGATGGTGGTGAGAGTGGAGCAAGACTGTCTTCATGGCGCAATGGGCTAGCGCGATCGGCTGTTAACCGAAAGGTTGGAATTTCGAGCCCTCCAGGGAGTGGTAAGTTGCTTTTTTCTTTGCGGTAATAGCTTTGAAGATATGTTCTGACGGTGGTGAGAGTGGAGCACGACTGTCTCCGTGGGGAAATAGGCTAGCGCGATCAGCTGTTAACCGAAAGGTTGGAGGTTCGAGCCCACCCGGTGGTGGTGCGGCGCTTTTTTTTCTTTGTGCTGATAGCTCAGAAGAATTGTTCTGACGGTGGTGAGAGTGGAGCAGGACTGTCTCCGTGGCGCAATTCGCTAGCGCGATTGGCTGTTAACCGAAAGGTTGGAGGTTCGAGCCCACCCGGTGGTGGTGCGGTGCTTTTTTTCTTTGGGCTGAAAGCTTTGAAGATATGTTCTGATGGTGGTGAGAGTGGAGCAGGACTGTCTCCGTGGCGCAATTGGCTTGCGCGATCAGCTGTTAACCGAAAGGTTGGAGGTTCGAGCCCACCCGGTGGTGGTGCGGCGCTTTTTTTTCTTTGCGCTGATAGCTTTGAAGATATGTCCTGATGGTGGTGAGAGTGGAGCAAGACTGTCCCCGGGGCGCATTGGGCTAGCGCGATCGGCTGTTAACCGAAAGGTTGGAGTTTCGAGCCCTCCCGGGAGTGGTGTGTTGCTTTTTTCTTTGCACTGATAGCTTTGAAGATATGTTCTGATGGTGGTGAGAGTGGAGCAGGACTGTCTCCTTGGCGCAATTGGCTAGCGCGATCAGCTGTTAACCGAAAGGTTGGAGGTTCGAGCCCACCCGGTGGTGGTGCGGCGCTTTTTTTTCTTTGTGCTGATAGCTCTGAAGAAATGTTCTGACGGTGGTGAGAGTGGAGCAGGACTGTCTCCGTGGCGCAATTCGCTAGCGCGATTGGCTGTTAACCGAAAGGTTGGAGGTTCGAGCCCACCCGGTGTTGGTGCGGTGCTTTTTTTCTTTGGGCTGATAGCTTTGAAGATATGTTCTGATGGTGGTGAGAGTGGAGCAGGACTGTCTCCCTGGCGCAATTGGCTTGCGCGATCAGCTGTTAACCGAAAGGTTGGAGGTTCGAGCCCACCCGGTGGGGGTGCGGCGCTTTTTTTTCTTTGCGCTGATAGCTTTGAAGATATGTCCTGATGGTGGTGAGAGTGGAGCAAGACTGTCCCCGTGGCGCATTGGGCTAGCGCGATCGGCTGTTAACCGAAAGGTTGGAGTTTCGAGCCCTCCCGGGAGTGGTGTGTTGCTTTTTTCTTTGCACTGATAGCTTTGAAGATATGTTCTGATGGTGGTGAGAGTGGAACAGGACTGTCTCCGTGGCGCAATTGGCTAGCGCGATCGGCTGTTAACCGAAAGATCGGAGGTTCGAGCCCACCTGGTGGTGGTGCGGCGCTTTTTTTTCTTTGTGCTGATAGCTTTGAAGATATGTCATATGATATGAGCACCTCTAGATTACAACTACCAGATTGGCAATGCTTTCCTCAAGCGTGTACAAAACTATAAATATCTTGGGTTATGGTTCACGCCCGACCTCCGGTGGAACACTCATATTGATAATGTATGCTCCAGGGCTACCAAGGCATTGTATAGCCTTAGACGTAACCTTTATACCGCCCCATCTGATATAAAGTGTCTTGCTTACAAAACTCTTGTCAGACCTATTTTCGAATATTCTAAAATTGTCTGGGACCCTTACACAAAGACAAACTGCACTAAAATAACAAAAATACAGCGACTTGGTGCGAGATTTATTTTTAATAAATATCGCCGACATCATTCTCCTACTGAACTTTGTAAAAAAGCTGGACTGGATAGTCCTGAACTTAGGACGAGGATTGAGCGTCTGAAATTCCTCTTCCAGTTAATTCATAATCATTTTAAACTAAACTATTCAGATTACTTCCAGGTCAACACACAAGAACACTCCAGACATCGCCATAATATGTATATACCACCCCTAGTCCCACGTAACGATTGCTTTAAGTTCAGTTACTTTCCACGTGCTATTGAAGATTGGAATATGCTGCCAGAGTCTATAATTGGTTGTTCCTCGCTTACATCATTTGAACAGAATCTAAAACGTTTATTTTCCGAATAACAGTGACATATGTCTTTTTTTTTGGCGTGTGTGTGTACTTTTTGTTGGTTGCATGATTCTGCAGTAGTTGTCTTTCAAATCTCCAGTGCGGTGCAAAAGTGCCGCCTCAAATGCGTCATGTGCTGTTCTGCGCGTATGTATTGCATCGCATGTGTGTTCCAGTTATGTATGTTATGTATAACTTCGAGTTTCTGGTCACAATAATACCGAGAAATTATCTCGAGACCTGTACGGTACTTCTTTTTTGCAAATAATTGTTTGTACTTCCACCCTGTAACGGCCCACTTCTGGGCTAACAGTATAAATAAATGAAATGAAATGAAATGAAATGTCTTGATGGTGGTGAGAGTGGAGCAAGACTGTCCCCGTGGCGCAATGGGCTAGCGCGATCGGCTGTCAACCGAAAGGTTGGAGTTTCGAGCCCTCCCGGGAGTGGTGTGTTGCTTTTTTCTTTGCACTGATAGCTTTGAAGCTATGTTCTGATGGTGGTGAGAGTGGAGAAGGACTGTCTCCGTGGCGCAATTGGCTAGCGCGATCGGCCGTTAACCGAAAGGTTTGAGGTTCGAGCCCACCCGGTGGTGGTGCGCCGCTTTTTTTTCTTTGCGCTGATAGCTTTGAAGATATGTTCTGATGGTGGTGAGAGTGGAGCAAGACTGTCCCCGTGGCGCAATTGGCTAGCGTGATCGGCTGTTAACCGAAAAGTTGGAGGTTCGAGCCCACCCGGTGGTGGTGCGGCGCTTTTTTTTCTTTGGGCTGATAGCTTTGAAGATATATTCTGATGGTGGTGAGAGTAGAGCAGGACTGTCTCCGTGGCGCAATTGGCTAGCGCGATCGGCTGTTAACCGAAAGGTTTGAGTTTCGAGCCCTCCCGGGAGTGGTGTGTTGCTTTTTTCTTTGCGCTGATAGCTTTGAAGATATGTTCTGATGGTGGTGAGAGTGGAGCACGACTGTCTCTGTGGCGCATTTGGCTAGCGCGATCGGCTGTTAACCGAAAGGTTGGAGGTTCGAGCCCACCCGGTGATGGTGTGGCGCTTTTTTTTCTTTGTGCTGATAGCTTTGAAGATATGTTCTGATGGTGGTGAGAGTGGAGCAGGACTGTCTCCGTGGCGCAATTGGCTAGCGCGATTGGCTGTTAACCGAAAGGTTGGAGGTTCGAGCCCACCCGTAGGTGGTGCGGTGCTTTTTTTTCTTTGGGCTGATAGCTTTGAAGGTATGTTCTGATGGTGATGAGAGTGGAGCAGGACTGTCTCCGTGGCGCAATTGGCTTGCGCGATCAGCTGTTAATCGAAAGGTTGGAGGTTCGAGCGCACCCGGTGGTGGTGCGGCGCTTTTTTTTCTTTGCGCTAATAGCTTTGAAGATATGTTCTGATGGTGGTGAGAGTGGAGCAAGACTGTCCCCGTGGCGCAATGGGCTAGCGCGATCGGCTGTTAACCGAAAGGTTGGAGTTTCGAGCCCACCCGTTGATGGTGTGGGGCTTTTTTTTCTTTGTGCTGATAGCTTTGAAGATATGTTCTGATGGTGGTGAGAGTGGAGCAGGACTGTCTCCGTGGCGCAAATCGCTAGCGCGATTGACTGTTAACCGAAAGGTTGGAGGTTCGAGCCCACCCGGTGGTGGTGCGGTGCTTTTTTTTCTTTGGGCTGATAGCTTTGAAGATATGTTCTGATGGTGGTGAGAGTGGAGCAGGACTGTCTCCGTGGCGCAATTGGCTTGCGCGATCAGCTGTTAACCGAAAGGTTGGAGGTTCGAGCCCACCCGGTGGTGGTGCGGCGCTTTTTTTTCTTTGCGCTGATAGCTTTGAAGATATGTCCTGATGGTGGTGAGAGTGGAGCAAGACTGTCCCCGTGGCGCATTGGGCTAGCGCGATCGGCTGTTAACCGAAAGGTTGGAGTTTTGAGCCCTCCCGGGAGTGGTGTGTTGCTTTTTTCTTTGCACTGATAGCTTTGAAGATATGTTCTGATGGTGGTGAGAGTGGAACAGGACTGTCTCCGTGGCGCAATTGGCTGGCGCGATCGGCTGTTAACCGAAAGATCGGAGGTTCGAGCCCACCTGGTGGTGGTGCGGCGCTTTTTTTTCTTTGTGCTACTAGCTTTGAAGATATGTCCTGATGGTGGTGAGAGTGGAGCGAGACTGTCCCCGTGGCGCATTGGGCTAGCGCGATCGGCTGTCAACCGAAAGGTTGGAGTTTCGAGCCCTCCCGGGAGTGGTGTGTTGCTTTTTTCTTTGCACTGATAGCTTTGAAGTTATGTTCTGATGGTGGTGAGAGTGGAGAAGGACTGTCTCCGTGGCGCAATTGGCTAGCGCGATCGGCTGTTAACCGAAAGGTTAGAGGTTCGAGCCCACCCGGTGGTGGTGCGGCGCTTTTTTTTCTTTGCGCTGATAGCTTTGAAGATATGTTCTGATGGTGGTGAGAGTGCAGCAAGACTGTCCCCGTGGCGCAATGGGCAAGCGCGATCGGCTGTTAACCGAAAGGTTGGAGTTTCGAGCCCACCCGGTGGTGGTGCGGCGCTTGTTTTTTCTTTGCGCTGATAGTTTGAAGATATGTTCTGATGGTGGTGAGAGTGGAGCAAGACTGTCTTCGTGGCGCAATGGGCTAGCGCGATCGGCTGTTAACCGAAAGGTTGGAGTTTCGAGCCCTCCCGGGAGTGGTGTGTTGCTTTTTTCTTTGGGCTGATAGCTTTGAAGATATGTTCTGATGGTGGTGAGAGTAGAGCAGGACTGTCTCCGTGGCGCAATTGGCTAGCGCGATCGGCGGTTAACCGAAAGGTTGGAGTTTCGAGCCCTCCCGGGAGTGGTGTGTTGCTTTTTTCTTTGCGCTGATAGCTCTGAAGATATGTTCTGATGGTGGTGAGAGTGGAGCACGACTGTCTCAGTGGCGCAGTTGGCTAGCGCGATCGGCTGTTAACCGAAAGGTTGGAGGTTCGAGCCCACCCGGTGATGGTGCGGCGCTTTTTTTTCTTTGTGCTGATAGCTTTGAAGATATGTTCTGATGGTGGTGAGAGTGGAGAAGGACTGTCTCCGTGGCGCAATTGGCTAGCGCGATTGGCTGTTAACCGAAAGGTTGGAGGTTCGAGCCCACCCGGTGGTGGTGCGGTGCTTTTTTTTTCTTTGGGCTGATAGCTTTGAAGATATGTTCTGATGGTGGTGAGAGTGGAGCAGGACTGTCTCCGTGGCGCAATTGGCTTGCGCGATCAGCTGTTAACCGAAAGGTTGGAGGTTCGAGCTCACCCGGTGGTGGTGCGGTGCTTTTTTTTCTTTGGGCTGATAGCTTTGAAGATATGTTCTGATGGTGGTGAGAGTAGAGCAGGACTGTCTCCATGGCGCAATTGGCTAGCGCGATCGGCTGTTAACCGAAAGGTTGGAGTTTCGAGCCCTCCCGGGAGTGGTGTGTTGCTTTTTTCTTTGCGCTGATAGCTTTGAAGATATGTTCTGATGGTGGTGAGAGTGGAGAAGGACTGTCTCCGTGGCATAATTGGCTAGCGCGATTGGCTGTTAACCGAAAGGTTGGAGGTTCGAGCCCACCCGGTGGTGGTGCGGTGCTTTTTTTTTCTTTGGGCTGATAGCTTTGAAGATATGTTGTGATGGTGGTGAGAGTGGAGCAGGACTGTCTCCGTGGCGCAATTGGCTTGCGCGATCAGCTGTTAACCGAAAGGTTGGAGGTTCGAGCCCACCCGGTGGTGGTGCGGCGCGTTTTTTTCTTTGGGCTGATAGCTTTGAAGATATGTTCTGATGGTGGTGAGAGTAGAGCAGGACTGTCTCCGTGGCGCAATTGGCTAGCGCGATCGGCTGTTAACCGAAAGGTTGGAGTTTCGAGCCCTCCCGGGAGTGGTGTGTTGCTTTTTTCTTTGCGCTGATAGCTTTGAAGATATGTTCTGATGGTGGTGAGAGTGGAGCACGACTGTCTCAGTGGCGCAGTTGGCTAACGCGATCGGCTGTTAACCGAAAGGCTGGAGGTTCGAGCCCACCCGGTGATGGTGTGGCGCTTTTTTTTCTTTGTGCTGATAGCTTTGAAGATATGTTCTGATGGTGGTGAGAGTGGAGCAGGACTGTCTCCGTGGCGCAATTCGCTAGCGCGATTGGCTGTTAACCGAAAGGTTGGAGTTTCGAGCCCACCCGGTGGTGGTGCGGTGCTTTTTTTTCTTTGGGCTGATAGCTTTGTAGATATGTTCTGATGGTGGTGAGAGTGGAGCAGGACTGTCTCCGTGGCGCAATTGGCTTGTGCGATCAGCTGTTAACCGAAAGGTTGGAGGTTCGAGCCCACCCGGTGGTGGTGCGGCGCTTTTTTTCATTGCGCTGATAGCTTTGAAGATATGTCCTGATGGTGGTGAGAGTGGAGCAAGACTGTCCCCGTGGCGCATTGGGCTAGCGCGATCGGCTGTTAACCGAAAGGTTGGAGTTTCGAGCCCTCCCGGGAGTGGTGTGTTGCTTTTTTCTTTGCACTGATAGCTTTGAAGTTATGTTCTGATGGTGGTGAGAGTGGAGAAGGACTGTCTCCGTGGCGCAATTGGCTAGCGCGATCGGCCGTTAACCGAAAGGTTAGAGGTTCGAGCCCACCCGGTGGTGGTGCGCCGCTTTTTTTCTTTGCGCTGATAGCTTTGAAGATATGTTCTGGTGGTGGTGAGAGTGGAGCAAGACTGTCCCCGTGGCGCAATGGGCAAGCGCGATCGGCTGTTAACCGAAAGGTTGGAATTTCGAGCCCAACCGGTGGTGGTGCGGCGCTTGTTTTTTCTTTGCGCTGATAGTTTGAAGATATGTTCTGATGGTGGTGAGAGTGGAGCAAGACTGTCTTCGTGGCGCAATGGGCTAGCGCGGTCTGCTGTTAACCGAAAGGTTGGAATTTCGAGCCCTCCCGGGAGTGGTAAGTTGCTTTTTTCTTTGCGGTAATAGCTTTGAAGATATGTTCTGACGGTGGTGAGAGTGGAGCACGACTGTCTCCGTGGGGCAATAGGCTAGCGCGATCGGCTGTTAACCGAAAGGTTGGAGGTTCGAGCCCACCCGGTGGTGGTGCGGCGCTTTTTTTCTTTGGGGTGATAGCTCTGAAGAATTGTTCTGACGGTGGTGAGAGTGGAGCAGGACTGTCTCCTTGGCGCAATTGGCTAGCGCGATCAGCTGTTAACCGAAAGGTTGGAGGTTCGAGCCCACCCGGTGGTGGTGCGGCGCTTTTTTTTCTTTGTGCTGATAGCTCTGAAGAAATGTTCTGACGGTGGTGAGAGTGGAGCAGGACTGTCTCCGTGGCGCAATTCGCTAGCGCGATTGGCTGTTAACCGAAAGGTTGGAAGTTCGAGCCCACCCGGTGGTGGTGCGGTGCTTTTTTTCTTTGGGCTGATAGCTTTGAAGATATGTTCTGATGGTGGTGAGAGTGGAGCAGGACTGTCTCCGTGGCGCAATTGGCTTGCGCGATCAGCTGTTAACCGAAAGGTTGGAGGTTCGAGCCCACCCGGTGGTGGTGCGGCGCTTTTTTTTCTTTGCGCTGATAGCTTTGAAGATATGTCCTGATGGTGGTGAGAGTGGAGCAAGACTGTCCCCGTGGCGCATTGGGCTAGCGCGATCGGCTGTTAACCGAAAGGTTGGAGTTTCGAGCCCTCCCGGGAGTGGTGTGTTGCTTTTTTCTTTGCACTGATAGCTTTGAAGATATGTTCTGATGGTGGTGAGAGTGGAACAGGACTGTCTCCGTGGCGCAATTGGCTAGCGCGATCGGCTGTTAACCGAAAGATCGGAGGTTCGAGCCCACCTGGTGGTGGTGCGGCGCTTTTTTTTCTTTGTGCTAATAGCTTTGAAGATATGTCTTGATGGTGGTGAGAGTGGAGAAAGACTGTCCCAGTGGCGCAATGGGCTAGCGCGATCGGCTGTCAACCGAAAGGTTGGAGTTTCAAGCCCTCCCGGGAGTGGTGTGTTGCTTTTTTCTTTGCACTGATAGCTTTGAAGTTATGTTCTGATGGTGGTGAGAGTGGAGAAGGACTGTCTCCGTGGCGCAATTGGCTAGCGCGAGCGGCCGTTATCCGAAAGGTTAGAGGTTCGAGCCCACCCGGTGGTGGTGCGCCGCTTTTTTTTCTTTGCGCTGATAGCTTTGAAGATATGTTCTGATGGTGGTGAGAGTGGAGCAAGACTGTCCCCGTGGCGCAATTGGCTAGCGTGATCGGCTGTTAACCAAAAAGTTGGAGGTTCGAGCCCACCCGGTGGTGGTGCGGCGCTTTTTTTTCTTTGGGGTGATAGCTCTGAAGAATTGTTCTGACGGTGGTGAGAGTGGAGCAGGACTGTCTCCTTGGCGCAATTGGCTAGCGCGATCAGCTGTTAACCGAAAGGTTGGAGGTTCGAGCCCACCCGGTGGTGGTGCGGCGCTTTTTTTTCTTTGTGCTGATAGCTCTGAAGAAATGTTCTGACGGTGGTGAGAGTGGAGCAGGACTGTCTCCGTGGCGCAATTCGCTAGCGCGATTGGCTGTTAACCGAAAGGTTGGAGGTTCGAGCCCACCCGGTGGTGGTGCGGTGCTTTTTTTCTTTGGGCTGATAGCTTTGAAGATATGTTCTGATGGTGGTGAGAGTGGAGCAGGACTGTCTCCGTGGCGCAATTGGCTTGCGCGATCAGCTGTTAACCGAAAGGTTGGAGGTTCGAGCCCACCCGGTGGTGGTGTGTTGCTTTTTTCTTTGCACTGATAGCTTTGAAGATATGTTCTGATGGTGGTGAGAGTGGAACAGGACTGTCTCCGTGGCGCAATTGGCTAGCGCGATCGGCCGTTAACCGAAAGGTTAGAGGTTCGAGCCCACCCGGTGGTGGTGCGCCGCTTTTTTTTCTTTGCGCTGATAGCTTTGAAGATATGTTCTGATGGTGGTGAGAGTGGAGCAAGACTGTCCCCGTGGCGCAATTGGCTAGCGTGATCGGCTGTTAACCGAAAAGTTGGAGGTTCGAGCCCACCTGGTGGTGGTGCGGCGCTTTTTTTCTTTGCGCTAATAGCTTTGAAGATATGTCCTGATGGTGGTGAGCGTGGAGCAAGACTGTCCCCGTGGCGCAGTGGGCTAGCGCGATCGGCTGTCAACCGAAGGGTTGGAGTTTCGAGCCCTCCCGGGAGTGGTGTGTTGCGTTTTTCTTTGCACTGATAGCTTTAAGGATATGTTCTGATGGTGGTGAGAGTGGAGCAGGACTGTCTCCGTGGCGCAATTGGCTAGCGCGATCGGCTGTTAACCGAAACGTTGGAGGTTCCAGCCAACCCGGTGGTGGTGCGGCGCTTTTTTTTGCGCTGATAGCTTTGAAGATATGTTCTGATGGTGGTGAGAGTGGAGCAAGACTGTCCCCGTGGCCCAATGGGCAAGCGCGATCGGCTGTTAACCGAAAGGTTAGAGGTTCGAGCCCACCCGGTGGTGGTGCGGCGCTTTTTTTTCTTTGCGCTGATAGCTTTGAAGATATGTTCTGATGGTGGTGAGAGTGGAGCAGGACTGTCTCCGTGGCGCAATTCGCTAGCGCGATTGGCTGTTAACCGAAAGGTTGGAGGTTCGAGCCCACCCGGTGGTGGTGCGGTGCTTTTTTTTCTTTGGGCTGATAGCTTTGAAGATATGTTCCGATGGTGGTGAGAGTGGAGCAGGACTGTCTCCGTGGCGCAATTGGCTCGCGCTATCAGCTGTTAACCGAAAGGTTGGAGGTTCGAGCGCACCCGGTGGTGGTGCGGCGCTTTTTTTTCTTTGCGCTAATAGCTTTGAAGATATGTCCTGATGGTGGTGAGAGTGGAGCAAGACTGTCCCCGTGGCGCATTGGGCTAGCGCGATCGGCTGTTAACCGAAAGGTTGGAGTTTCGAGCCCTCCCGGGAGTGGTGTGTTGCTTTTTTCTTTGCACTGATAGCTTTGAAGATATGTTCTCATGGTGGTGAGAGTGGATACAGGACTGTCTCCGTGGCGCAATAGGCTAGCGCGATCGGCTGTTAACCGAAAGTTCGGAGGTTCGAGCCCACCTGGTGGTGGTGCGGCGCTTTTTTTTTCTTTGTGCTAATAGCTTTGAAGATATGTCCTGATGGTGGTAGGAGTGGAGCAAGACTGTCCCCGTGGCGCAACGGGCTAGCGCGATCGGCTGTCAACCGAAAGGTTGGAGTTTCGAGCCCTCCCGGGAGTGGTGTGTTGCTTTTTTCTTTGCACTGATAGCTTTGAAGTTATGTTCTGATGGAGGTGAGAGTGGAGCAGGACTGTCTCCGTGGCGCAATTGGCTAGCGCGATCGGCTGTTAACCGAAACGTTGGAGGTTCCAGCCAACCCGGTGGTGGTGCGGCGCTTTTTTTGCGCTGATAGCTTTGAAGATATGTTCTGATGGTGCTTAGAGTGGAGCAAGACTGTCCCCGTGGCGCAATGGGCAAGCGCGATCGGCTGTTAACCGAAAAGTTGGAGGTTCGAGCTCTCCCGGTGGTGGTGCGGCGCTTTTTTTCTGTGGGCTGATAGCTTTGAAGACATGTTCTGATAGTGGTGAGAGTAGAGCAGGCATGTCTCCGTGGCGCAATTGGCTAGCGTGATCGGCTGTTAACCGAAAAGTTGGAGGTTCGAGCCCACCCGGTGGTGGTGCGGCGCTTTTTTTGGGGGGGCTGATAGCTTTGAAGATATGTTCTGATGGTAGTGAGAGTAGAGCAGGACTGTCTCCGTGGCGCAATTGGCTAGCGCGATCGGCTGTTAACCGAAAGGTTGGAGTTTCGAGCCCTCCCGGGAGTGGTGTGTTGCTTTTTTGTTTGCGCTGATAGCTTTGAAGATATGTTCTGATGGTGGTAAGAGTGGAGCACGACTGTCTCAGTGGCGCAGTTGGCTAGCGCGATCGGCTGTTAACCGAAAGTCTGGAGGTTCGAGCCCACCCGGTGATGGTGTGGGGCTTTTTTTTCTTTGTGCTGATAGCTTTGAAGATATGTTCTGATGGTGGTGAGAGTGGAGCAGGACTGTCTCCGTGGCGCAATTCGCTAGCGCGATTGACTGTTAACCGAAAGGTTGGAGGTTCGAGCCCACCCGGTGGTGGTGCGGTGCTTTTTTTTCTTTGGGCTGATAGCTTTGAAGATATGTTCTGATGGTGGTGAGAGTGGAGCAGGACTGTCTCCGTGGCGCAATTGGCTTGCGCGATCAGCTGTTAACCGAAAGGTTGGAGGTTCTAGCCCACTCGGTGGTGGTGCGGCCCCTTTTTTTCTTTGCGCTGATAGCTTTGAAGATATGTCCTGATGGTGGTGAGAGTGGAGCAAGACTGTCCCCGTGGCGCATTGGGCTAGCGCGATCGGCTGTTAACCGAAAGGTTGGAGTTTCGAGCCCTCCCGGGAGTGGTGTGTTGCTTTTTTCTTTGCACTGATAGCTTTGAAGATATGTTCTGATGGTGGTGAGAGTGGAACAGGACTGTCTCCGTGGCGCAATTGGCTAGCGCGATCGGCTGTTAACCGAAAGATCGGAGGTTCGAGCCCACCTGGTGGTGGTGCGGCGCTTTTTTTTTCTTTGTGCTAATAGCTTTGAAGATATGTCCTGATGGTGGTGAGAGTGGAGCAAGACTGTCCCCGTGGCGCATTGGGCTAGCGCGATCGGCTGTTAACCGAAAGGTTGGAGTTTCGAGCCCTCCCGGGAGTGGTGTGTTGCTTTTTTCTTTGAACTGATAGCTTTGAAGGTATGTTCTGATGGTGGTGAGAGTGGAACAGGACTGTCTCCGTGACGCAATTGGCTAGCGCGATCGGCTGTTAACCGAAAGATCGGAGGTTCGAGCCCACCTGGTGGTGGTGCGGCGCTTTTTTTTCTTTGTGCTAATAGCTTTGAAGATATGTCCTGATGGTGGTGAGAGTGGAGCAAGACTGTCCCCGTGGCGCAATGGGCTAGCGCGATCGGCTGTCAACCGAAAGGTTGGAGTTTCGAGCCCTCCCGGGAGTGGTGTGTTGCTTTTTTCTTTGCACTGATAGCTTTGAAGTTATGTTCTGATGGTGGTGAGAGTGGAGAAGGACTTTCTACGTGGCGCAATTGGCTAGCTCGATCGGCTGTTAACCGAAAGGTTAGAGGTTCGAGCCCACCCGGTGGTGGTGCGCCGCTTTTTTTTCTTTGCGCTGATAGCTTTGAAGATATGTTCTGATGGTGGTGAGAGATGAGCAAGACTGTCCCCGTGGCGCAATGGGCAAGCGCGATCGGCTGTTAACCGAAAGGTTGGAATTTAGAGCCCACCCGGTGGTGGTGCGGCGCTTGTTTTTTCTTTGCGCTGATAGTTTGAAGATATGTTCTGATGGTGGTGAGAGTGGAGCAAGACTATCTTCGTGGCGCAATGGGCTAGCGCGATCGGCTGTTAACCGAAAGGTTGGAATTTCGAGCCCTCCCGAGAGTGGTAAGTTGCTTTTTTCTTTGCGGTAATAGCTTTGAAGATATGTTCTGACGGTGGTGAGAGTGGAGCACGACTGTCTCCGTGGGGCAATAGGCTAGTGCGATCGGCTGTTAACCGAAAGGTTGGAGGTTCGAGCTCACCCGGTGGTGGTGCAGTGCTTTTTTTTCTTTGGGCTGATAGCTTTGACGATATGTTCTGATGGTGGTGAGAGTGGAGAAGGACTGTCTCCGTGGCGCAATTGGCTAGCGCGATTGGCTGTTAACCGAAAGGTTGGAGGTTCGAGCCCACCCGGTGGTGGTGCGGTGCTTTTTTTTTCTTTGGGCTGATAGCTTTGAAGATATGTTCTGATGGTGGTGAGAGTGGAGCAGGACTGTCTCCATGGCGCATTTGGCTAGCGCGATCGGCTGTTAACCGAAAGGTTGGAGGTTCGAGCCCACCCGGTGATGGTGTGGCGCTTTTCTTTCTTTGTGCTGATAGCTTTGAAGATATGTTCTGATGGTGGTGAGAGTGGAGCAGGACTGTCTCCGTGGCGCAATTGGCTAGCGCGATTGGCTGTTAACCGAAAGGTTGGAGGTTCGAGCCCACCCGGTGGCGGTGCGGTGCTTTTTTTTCTTTGGGCTGATAGCTTTGAAGGTATGTTCTGATGGTGATGAGAGTGGAGCAGGACTGTCTCCGTGGCGAAATTGGCTTGCGCGATCAGCTGTTAATCGAAAGGTTGGAGGTTCGAGCGCACCCGGTGGTGGTGCGGCGCTTTTTTTTTGCGCTAATAGCTTTGAAGATATGTTCTGATGGTGGTGAGAGTGGAGCAAGACTGTCCCCGTGGCGCAATGGTCTAGCGCGATCGGCTGTTAACCGAAAGGTTGGAGTTTCGAGCCCTCCCGGGAGTGGTGTGTTGCTTTTTTCTTTGCACTGATAGCTTTGAAGATATGTTCTCATGGTGGTGAGAGTGGATACAGGACTGTCTGCGTGGCGCAATAGGCTAGCGCGATCGGCTGTTAACCGAAAGGTCGGAGGTTCGAGCCCACCTGGTGGTGGTGCGGCGCTTTTTTTCTTTGCGCCAATAGCTTTGAAGATATGCTCTGATGGTGGTGAGCGTGGAGCAAGACTGTCCCCGTGGCGCAGTGGGCTAGCGCGATCGGCTGTCAACCGAAGGGTTGGAGTTTCGAGCCCTCCCGGGAGTGGTGTGTTGCTTTTTTCTTTGCACTGATAGCTTTAAAGATATGTTCTGATGGTGGTGAGAGTGGAGCAGGACTGTCTCCGTGGCGCAATTGGCTAGCGCGATCGGCTGTTAACCGAAAAGTTGGAGGTTCCAGCCAACCTGGTGGTGGTGCGGCGCTTTTTTTTGCGCTGATAGCTTTGAAGATATGTTCTGATGGTGGTGAGAGTGGAGCAAGACTGTCCCCGTGGCCCAATGGGCAAGCGCGATCGGCTGTTAACCGAAAGGCTGGAGGTTCGAGCCCACCCGGTGATGGTGTGGCGCTTTTTTTTCTTTGTGCTGATAGCTTTGAAGATATGTTCTGATGGTGGTGAGAGTGGAGCAGGACTGTCTCCGTGGCGCAATTCGCTAGCGCGATTGGCTGTTAACCGAAAGGTTGGAGGTTCGAGCCCACCCGGTGGTGGTGCGGTGCTTTTTTTTCTTTGGGCTGATAGCTTTGAAGATATGTTCCGATGGTGGTGAGAGTGGAGCAGGACTGTCTCCGTGGCGCAATTGGCTTGCGCGATCAGCTATTAACCGAATGGTTGGAGGTTCGAGCGCACCCGGTGGTGGTGCGGCGCTTTTTTTTCTTTGCGCTAATAGCTTTGAAGATATGTCCTGATGGTGGTGAGAGTGGAGCAAGACTGTCCCCGTGGCGCATTGGGCTAGCGCGATCGGCTGTTAACCGAAAGGTTGGAGTTTCGAGCCCTCCCGGGAGTGGTGTGTTGCTTTTTTCTTTGCACTGATAGCTTTGAAGATATGTTCTCATGGTGGTGAGAGTGGATACAGGACTGTCTCCGTGGCGCAATAGGCTAGCGCGATCGGCTGTTAACCGAAAGGTCGGAGGTTCGAGCCCACCTGGTGGTGGTGCGGCGCTTTTTTTTTCTTTGTGCTAGTAGCTTTGAAGATATGTCCTGATGGTGGTGAGAGTGGAGCAAGACTGTCCCCGTGGCGCAATGGGCTAGCGCGATCGGCTGTCAACCCAAAGGTTGGAGTTTCGAGCCCTCCCGGGAGTGGTGTGTTGCTTTTTTCTTCGCACTGATAGCTTTGAAGTTATGTTCTGATGGTGGTGAGAGTGGAGCAGGACTGTCTCCGTGGCGCAATTGGCTAGCGCGATCGGCTGTTAACCGAAAAGTTGGAGGTTCGAGCCCTCCCGGGAGTGGTGTGTTGCTTTTTTCTTTGCACTGATAGCTTTGAAGTTATGTTCTGATGGAGGTGAGAGTGGAGCAGGACTGTCTCCGTGGCGCAATTGGCTAGCGCGATCGGCTGTTAACCGAAACGTTGGAGGTTCCAGCCAACCCGGTGGTGGTGCGGCGCTTTTTTTTGCGCTGATAGCTTTGAAGATATGTTCTGATGGTGCTTAGAGTGGAGCAAGACTGTCCCCGTGGCGCAATGGGCAAGCGCGATCGGCTGTTAACCGAAAAGTTGGAGGTTCGAGCTCTCCCGGTGGTGGTGCGGCGCTTTTTTTCTGTGGGCTGATAGCTTTGAAGACATGTTTTGATAGTGGTGGGAGTAGAGCAGACATGTCTCCGTGGCGCAATTGGCTAGCGTGATCGGCTGTTAACCGAAAAGTTGGAGGTTCGAGCCCACCCGGTGGTGGTGCGGCGCTTTTTTTTGGGGGCTGATAGCTTTGAAGATATGTTCTGATGGTAGTGAGAGTAGAGCAGGACTGTCTCCGTGGCGCAATTGGCTAGCGCGATCGGCTGTTAACCGAAAGGTTGGAGTTTCGAGCCCTCCCGGGAGTGGTGTGTTGCTTTTTTCTTTGCGCTGATAGCTTTGAAGATATGTTCTGATGGTGGTAAGAGTGGAGCACGACTGTCTCAGTGGCGCAGTTGGCTAGCGCGATCGGCTGTTAACCGAAAGTCTGGAGGTTCGAGCCCACCCGGTGATGGTGTGGGGCTTTTTTTTCTTTGTGCTGATAGCTTTGAAGATATGTTCTGATGGTGGTGAGAGTGGAGCAGGACTGTCTCCGTGGCGCAATTCGCTAGCGCGATTGACTGTTAACCGAAAGGTTGGAGGTTCGAGCCCACCCGGTGGTGGTGCGGTGCTTTTTTTTCTTTGGGCTGATAGCTTTGAAGATATGTTCTGATGGTGGTGAGAGTGGAGCAGGACTGTCTCCGTGGCGCAATTGGCTTGCGCGATCAGCTGTTAACCGAAAGGTTGGAGGTTCTAGCCCACCCGGTGGTGGTGCGGCGCTTGTTTTTTCTTTGCGCTGATAGTTTGAAGATATGTTCTGATGGTGGTGAGAGTGGAGCAAGACTGTCTTCGTGGCGCAATGGGCTAGCGCGATCGGCTGTTAACCGAAAGGTTGGAGTTTCGAGCCCTCCCGGGAGTGGTGTGTTGCTTTTTTCTTTGGGCTGATAGCTTTGAAGATATGTTCTGATGGTGGTGAGAGTAGAGCAGGACTGTCTCCGTGGCGCAATTGGCTAGCGCGATCGGCTGTTAACCGAAAGGTTGGAGTTTCGAGCCCTCCCGGGAGTGGTGTGTTGCTTTTTTCTTTGCGCTGATAGCTCTGAAGATATGTTCTGATGGTGGTGAGAGTGGAGCACGACTGTCTCAGTGGCGCAGTTGGCTAGCGCGATCGGCTGTTAACCGAAAGGTTGGAGGTTCGAGCCCTCCCGGTGATGGTGCGGCGCTTTTTTTTCTTTGTGCTGATAGCTTTGAAGATATGTTCTGATGGTGGTGAGAGTGGAGAAGGACTGTCTCCGTGGCGCAATTGGCTAGCGCGATTGGCTGTTAACCGAAAGGTTGGAGGTTCGAGCCCACCCGGTGGTGGTGTGTTGCTTTTTTCTTTGGGCTGATAGCTTTGAAGATATGTTCTGATGGTGGTGAGAGTAGAGCAGGACTGTCTCCGTGGCGCAATTGGCTAGCGCGATCGGCTGTTAACCGAAAGGTTGGAGTTTCGAGCCCTCCCGGGAGTAGTGTGTTGCTTTTTTCTTTACGCTGATAGCTTTGAAGATATGTTCTGATGGTGGTGATAGTGGAGCACGACTGTCTCAGTGGCGCAGTTGGCTAGCGCGATCGGCTGTTGACCGAAAGGCTGGAGGTTCGAGCCCACCCGGTGATGGTGTGGCGCTTTTTTTTCTTTGTGCTGATAGCTTTGAAGATATGTTCTGATGGTGGTGAGAGTGGAGCAGGACTGTCTCCGTGGCGCAATTCGCTAGCGCGATTGGCTGTTAACCGAAAGGTTGGAGGTTCGAGCCCACCCGGTGGTGGTGCGGTGCTTTTTTTTCTTTGGGCTGATAGCTTTGAAGATATGTTCTGATGGTGGTGAGAGTGGAGCAGGACTGTCTCCGTGGCGCAATTGGCTTGCGCGATCAGCTGTTAACCGAAAGGTTGGAGGTTCGAGCCCACCCGGTGGTGGTGCGGCGCTTTTTTTCTTTGCGCTGATAGCTTTGAAGATATGTCCTGATGGTGGTGAGAGTGGAGCAAGACTGTCCCCGTGGCGCAATTGGCTAGCGCGATCGGCTGTTAACCGAAAGGTTGGAGTTTCGAGCCCTCCCGGGAGTAGTGTGTTGCTTTTTTCTTTGAACTGATAGCTTTGAAGGTATGTTCTGATGGTGGTGAGAGTGGAACAGGACTGTCTCCGTGACGCAATTGGCTAGCGCGATCGGCTGTTAACCGAAAGATCGGAGGTTCGAGCCCACCTGGTGGTGGTGCGGCGCTTTTTTTTCTTTGTGCTAATAGCTTTGAAGATATGTCCTGATGGTGGTGAGAGTGGAGCAAGACTGTCCCCGTGGCGCAATGGGCTAGCTTGATCGGCTGTCAACCGAAAGGTTGGAGTTTCGAGCCCTCCCGGGAGTGGTGTGTTGCTTTTTTCTTTGCACTGATAGCTTTGAAGTTATGTTCTGATGGTGGTGAGAGTGTAGCAGGACTGTCTCCGTGGCGCAATTGGCTTGCGCGATCAGCTGTTAACCGAAAGGTTGTAGGTTCGAGCCCACCCGGTGGTGGTGCGGCGCTTTTTTTCTTTGCGCTGATAGCTTTGAAGATATGTCCTGATGGTGGTGAGAGTGGAGCAAGACTGTCCCCGTGGCGCATTGGGCTAGCGCGATCGGCTGTTAACCGAAAGGTTGGAGTTTCGAGCCCTCCCGGGAGTGGTGTGTTGCTTTTTTCTTTGAACTGATAGCTTTGAAGGTATGTTCTGATGGTGGTGAGAGTGGAACAGGACTGTCTCCGTGACGCAATTGGCTAGCGCGATCGGCTGTTAACCGAAAGATCGGAGGTTCGAGCCCACCTGGTGGTGGTGCGGCGCTTTTTTTTCTTTGTGCTAATAGCTTTGAAGATATGTCCTGATGGTGGTGAGAGTGGAGCAAGACTGTCCCCGTGGCGCAATGGGCTAGCGCGATCGGCTGTCAACCGAAAGGTTGGAGTTTCGAGCCCTCCCGGGAGTGGTGTGTTGCTTTTTTCTTTGCACTGATAGCTTTGAAGTTATGTTCTGATGGTGGTGAGAGTGGAGAAGGACTTTCTACGTGGCGCAATTGGCTAGCTCGATCGGCTGTTAACCGAAAGGTTAGAGGTTCGAGCCCACCCGGTGGTGGTGCGCCGCTTTTTTTTCTTTGCGCTGATAGCTTTGAAGATATGTTCTGATGGTGGTGAGAGATGAGCAAGACTGTCCCCGTGGCGCAATGGGCAAGCGCGATCGGCTGTTAACCGAAAGGTTGGAATTTCGAGCCCACCCGGTGGTGGTGCGGCGCTTGTTTTTGCTATGCGCTGATAGTTTGAAGATATGTTCTGATGGTGGTGAGAGTGGAGCAAGACTATCTTCGTGGCGCAATGGGCTAGCGCGATCGGCTGTTAACCGAAAGGTTGGAATTTCGAGCCCTCCCGGGAGTGGTAAGTTGCTTTTTTCTTTGCGGTAATAGCTTTGAAGATATGTTCTGACGGTGGTGAGAGTGGAGCACGACTGTCTCCGTGGGGCAATAGGCTAGCGCGATCGGCTGTTAACCGAAAGGTTGGAGGTTCGAGCTCACCCGGTGGTGGTGCAGTGCTTTTTTTTCTTTGGGCTGATAGCTTTGACGATATGTTCTGATGGTGGTGAGAGTGGAGAAGGACTGTCTCCGTGGCGCAATTGGCTAGCGCGATTGGCTGTTAACCGAAAGGTTGGAGGTTCGAGCCCACCCGGTGGTGGTGCGGTGCTTTTTTTTTCTTTGGGCTGATAGCTTTGAAGATATGTTCTGATGGTGGTGAGAGTGGAGCAGGACTGTCTCCATGGCGCATTTGGCTAGCGCGATCGGCTGTTAACCGAAAGGTTGGAGGTTCGAGCCCACCCGGTGATGGTGTGGCGCTTTTTTTTCTTTGTGCTGATAGCTTTGAAGATATGTTCTGATGGTGGTGAGAGTGGAGCAGGACTGTCTCCGTGGCGCAATTGGCTAGCGCGATTGGCTGTTAACCGAAAGGTTGGAGGTTCGAGCCCACCCGGTGGCGGTGCGGTGCTTTTTTTTCTTTGGGCTGATAGCTTTGAAGGTATGTTCTGATGGTGATGAGAGTGGAGCAGGACTGTCTCCGTGGCGAAATTGGCTTGCGCGATCAGCTGTTAATCGAAAGGTTGGAGGTTCGAGCGCACCCGGTGGTGGTGCGGCGCTTTTTTTTCTTTGCGCTAATAGCTTTGAAGATATGTTCTGATGGTGGTGAGAGTGGAGCAAGACTGTCCCCGTGGCGCAATGGGCTAGCGCGATCGGCTGTTAACCGAAAGGTTGGAGTTTCGAGCCCTCCCGGGAGTGGTGTGTTGCTTTTTTCTTTGCACTGATAGCTTTGAAGATATGTTCTCATGGTGGTGAGAGTGGATACAGGACTGTCTCCGTGGCGCAATAGGCTAGCGCGATCGGCTGTTAACCGAAAGGTCGGAGGTTCGAGCCCACCTGGTGGTGGTGCGGCGCTTTTTTTCTTTGCGCCAATAGCTTTGAAGATATGCTCTGATGGTGGTGAGCGTGGAGCAAGACTGTCCCCGTGGCGCAGTGGGCTAGCGCGATCGGCTGTCAACCGAAGGGTTGGAGTTTCGAGCCCTCCCGGGAGTGGTGTGTTGCTTTTTTCTTTGCACTGATAGCTTTAAAGATATGTTCTGATGGTGGTGAGAGTGGAGCAGGACTGTCTCCGTGGCGCAATTGGCTAGCGCGATCGGCTGTTAACCGAAAAGTTTGAGGTTCCAGCCAACCCGGTGGTGGTGCGGCGCTTTTTTTTGCGCTGATAGCTTTGAAGATATGTTCTGATGGTGGTGAGAGTGGAGCAAGACTGTCCCCGTGGCCCAATGGGCAAGCGCGATCGGCTGTTAACCGAAAGGCTGGAGGTTCGAGCCCACCCGGTGATGGTGTGGCGCTTTTTTTTCTTTGTGCTGATAGCTTTGAAGATATGTTCTGATGGTGGTGAGAGTGGAGCAGGACTGTCTCCGTGGCGCAATTCGCTAGCGCGATTGGCTGTTAACCGAAAGGTTGGAGGTTCGAGCCCACCCGGTGGTGGTGCGGTGCTTTTTTTTCTTTGGGCTGATAGCTTTGAAGATATGTTCCGATGGTGGTGAGAGTGGAGCAGGACTGTCTCCGTGGCGCAATTGGCTTGCGCGACCAGCTGTTAACCGAAAGGTTGGAGGTTCGAGCGCACCCGGTGGTGGTGCGGCGCTTTTTTTTCTTTGCGCTAATAGCTTTGAAGATATGTCCTGATGGTGGTGAGAGTGGAGCAAGACTGTCCCCGTGGCGCATTGGGCTAGCGCGATCGGCTGTTAACCGAAAGGTTGGAGTTTCGAGCCCTCCCGGGAGTGGTGTGTTGCTTTTTTCTTTGCACTGATAGCTTTGAAGATATGTTCTCATGGTGGTGAGAGTGGATACAGGACTGTCTCCGTGGCGCAATAGGCTAGCGCGATCGGCTGTTAACCGAAAGGTCGGAGGTTCGAGCCCACCTGGTGTGGTGCGGCGCTTTTTTTTTCTTTGTGCTAATAGCTTTGAAGATATGTCCTGATGGTGGTGAGAGTGGAGCAAGACTGTCCCCGTGGCGCAATGGGCTAGCGCGATTGGCTGTCAACCCAAAGGTTGGAGTTTCGAGCCCTCCCGGGAGTGGTGTGTTGCTTTTTTCTTTGCACTGATAGCTTTGAAGTTATGTTCTGATGGTGGTGAGAGTGGAGCAGGACTGTCTCCGTGGCGCAATTGGCTAGCGCGATCGGCTGTTAACCGAAAAGTTGGAGGTTCGAGCTCTCCCGGTGGTGGTGCGGCGCTTTTTTTCTGTGGGCTGATAGCTTTGAAGACATGTTCTGATGGTGGTGAGAGTAGAGCAGGCATGTCTCCGTGGCGCAATTGGCTAGCGTGATCGGCTGTTAACCGAAAAGTTGGAGGTTCGAGCCCACCCGGTGGTGGTGCGGCGCTTTTTTTGGGGCAATAGCTTTGAAGATATGTTTTGATGGTGGTGAGAGTAGAGCTGGACTGTCTCCGTGGCGCAATTGGCTAGCGCGATCGGCTGTTAACCGAAAGGTTGGAGTTTCGAGCCCTCCCGGGAGTGGTGTGTTGCTTTTTTTTCTTTGTGCTAATAGCTTTGAAGATATGTCCTGATGGTGGTGAGAGTGGAGCAAGACTGTCCCCGTGGCGCAATGGGCTAGCGCGATCGGCTGTCAACCCAAAGGTTGGAGTTTCGAGCCCTCCCGGGAGTGGTGTGTTGCTTTTTTCTTTGCACTGATAGCTTTGAAGTTGTGTTCTGATGGTGGTGAGAGTGGAGCAGGACTGTCTCCGTGGCGCAATTGGCTAGCGCGATCGGCTGTTAACCGAAAAGTTGGAGGTTCGAGCTCTCCCGGTGGTGGTGTGGCGCTTTTTTTCTGTGGGCTGATAGCTTTGAAGACATGTTCTGATGGTGGTGAGAGTAGAGCAGGCATGTCTCCGTGGCGCAATTGGCTAGCGTGATCGGCTGTTAACCGAAAAGTTGGAGGTTCGAGCCCACCCGGTGGTGGTGCGGCGCTTTTTTTTGGGGGGCTGATAGCTTTGAAGATATGTTCTGATGGTGGTGAGAGTGGAGCACGACTGTCTCAGTGGCGCAGTTGGCTAGCGCGATCGGCTGTTAACCGAAAGTCTGGAGGTTCGAGCCCACCCGGTGATGGTGTGGGGCTTTTTTTTCTTTGTGCTGATAGCTTTGAAGATATGTTCTGATGGTGGTGAGAGTGGAGCAGGACTGTCTCCATGGCGCATTTGGCTAGCGCGATCGGCTGTTAACCGAAAGGTTGGAGGTTCGAGCCTACCCGGTGATGGTGTGGCGCTTTTTTTTCTTTGTGCTGATAGCTTTGAAGGTATGTTCTGATGGTGGTGAGAGTGGAGCAGGACTGTCTCCGTGGCGCAATTGGCTAGCGCGATTGGCTGTTAACCGAAAGGTTGGAGGTTCGAGCCCACCCGGTGGCGGTGCGGTGCTTTTTTTTCTTTGGGCTGATAGCTTTGAAGGTATGTTCTGATGGTGATGAGAGTGGAGCAGGACTGTCTCCGTGGCGCAATTGGCTTGCGCGATCAGCTGTTAATCGAAAGGTTGGAGGTTCGAGCGCACGCGGTGGTGGTGCGGCGCTTTTTTTTCTTTGCGCTAATAGCTTTGAAGATATGTTCTGATGGTGGTGAGAGTGGAGCAAGACTGTCCCCGTGGCGCAATGGGCTAGCGCGATCGGCTGTTAACCGAAAGGTTGGAGTTTCGAGCCCTCCCGGGAGTGGTGTGTTGCTTTTTTCTTTGCACTGATAGCTTTGAAGATATGTTCTCATGGTGGTGAGAGTGGATACAGGACTGTCTCCGTGGCGCAATAGGCTAGCGCGATCGGCTGTTAACCGAAAGGTCGGAGGTTCGAGCCCACCTGGTGGTGGTGCGGCGCTTTTTTTCTTTGCGCCAATAGCTTTGAAGATATGCTCCGATGGTGGTGAGCGTGGAGCAAGACTGTCCCCGTGGCGCAGTGGGCTAGCGCGATCGGCTGTCAACCGAAGGGTTGGAGTTTCGAGCCCTCCCGGGAGTGGTGTGTTGCTTTTTTCTTTGCACTGATAGCTTTAAAGATATGTTCTGATGGTGGTGAGAGTGGAGCAGGACTGTCTCCGTGGCGCAATTGGCTAGCGCGATCGGCTGTTAACCGAAACGTTGGAGGTTCCAGCCAACCCGGTGGTGGTGCGGCGCTTTTTTTTGCGCTGATAGCTTTGAAGATATGTTCTGATGGTGGTGAGAGTGGAGCAAGACTGTCCCCGTGGCCCAATGGGCAAGCGCGATCGGCTGTTAACCGAAAGGCTGGAGGTTCGAGCCCACCCGGTGATGGTGTGGCGCTTTTTTTTCTTTGTGCTGATAGCTTTGAAGATATGTTCTGATGGTGGTGAGAGTGGAGCAGGACTGTCTCCGTGGCGCAATTCGCTAGCGCGATTGGCTGTTAACCGAAAGGTTGGAGGTTCGAGCCCACCCGGTGGTGGTGCGGTGCTTTTTTTTCTTTGGGCTGATAGCTTTGAAGATATGTTCCGATGGTGGTGAGAGTGGAGCAGGACTGTCTCCGTGGCGCAATTGGCTAGCGCGATTGGCTGTTAACCGAAAGGTTGGAGGTTCGAGCCCACCCGGTGGCGGTGCGGTGCTTTTCTTTCTTTGGGCTGATAGCTTTGAAGGTATGTTCTGATGGTGATGAGAGTGGAGCAGGACTGTCTCCGTGGCGCAATTGGCTTGCGCGATCAGCTGTTAATCGAAAGGTTGGAGGTTCGAGCGCACTCGGTGGTGGTGCGGCGCTTTTTTTTCTTTGCGCTAATAGCTTTGAAGATATGTTCTGATGGTGGTGAGAGTGGAGCAAGACTGTCCCCGTGGCGCAATGGGCTAGCGCGATCGGCTGTTAACCGAAAGGTTGGAGTTTCGAGCCCTCCCGGGAGTGGTGTGTTGCTTTTTTCTTTGCACTGATAGCTTTGAAGATATGTTCTCATGGTGGTGAGAGTGGATACAGGACTGTCTCCGTGGCGCAATAGGCTAGCGCGATCGGCTGTTAACCGAAAGGTCGGAGGTTCGAGCCCACCTGGTGGTGGTGCGGCGCTTTTTTTCTTTGCGCCAATAGCTTTGAAGATATGCTCTGATGGTGGTGAGCGTGGAGCAAGACTGTCCCCGTGGCGCAGTGGGCTAGCGCGATCGGCTGTCAACCGAAGGGTTGGAGTTTCGAGCCCTCCCGGGAGTGGTGTGTTGCTTTTATCTTTGCGGTTATAGCTTTGAAGATATGTTCTGACGGTGGTGAGAGTGGAGCACGACTGTCTCCGTGGGGCAATAGGCTAGCGCGATCGGCTGTTAACCGAAATGTTGGAGGTTCGAGCTCACCCGGTGGTGGTGCAGTGCTTTTTTTTCTTTGGGCTGATAGCTTTGACGATATGTTCTGATGGTGGTGAGAGTGGAGAAGGACTGTCTCCGTGGCGCAATTGGCTAGCGCGATTGGCTGTTAACCGAAAGGTTGGAGGTTCGAGCCCACCCGGTGGTGGTGCGGTGCTTTTTTTTTCTTTGGGCTGATAGCTTTGAACATATGTTCTGATGGTGGTGAGAGTGGAGCAGGACTGTCTCCATGGCGCATTTGGCTAGCGCGATCGGCTGTTAACCGAAAGGTTGGAGGTTCGAGCCCACCCGGTGATGGTGTGGCGCTTTTTTTTCTTTGTGCTGATAGCTTTGAAGATATGTTCTGATGGTGGTGAGAGTGGAGCAGGACTGTCTCCGTGGCGCAATTGGCTAGCGCGATTGGCTGTTAACCGAAAGGTTGGAGGTTCGAGCCCACCCGGTGGCGGTGCGGTGCTTTTTTTTCTTTGGGCTGATAGCTTTGAAGGTATGTTCTGATGGTGATGAGAGTGGAGCAGGACTGTCTCCGTGGCGCAATTGGCTTGCGCGATCAGCTGTTAATCGAAAGGTTGGAGGTTCGAGCGCACCCGGTGGTGGTGCGGCGCTTTTTTTTCTTTGCGCTAATAGCTTTGAAGATATGTTCTGATGGTGGTGAGAGTGGAGCAAGACTGTCCCCGTGGCGCAATGGGCTAGCGCGATCGGCTGTTAACCGAAAGGTTGGAGTTTCGAGCCCTCCCGGGAGTGGTGTGTTGCTTTTTTCTTTGCACTGATAGCTTTGAAGATATGTTCTCATGGTGGTGAGAGTGGATACAGGACTGTCTCCGTGGCGCAATAGGCTAGCGCGATCGGCTGTTAACCGAAAGGTCGGAGGTTCGAGCCCACCTGGTGGTGGTGCGGCGCTTTTTTTCTTTGCGCCAATAGCTTTGAAGATATGCTCTGATGGTGGTGAGCGTGGAGCAAGACTGTCCCCGTGGCACAGTGGGCTAGCGCGATCGGCTGTCAACCGAAGGGTTGGAGTTTCGAGCCCTCCCGGGAGTGGTGTGTTGCTTTTTTCTTTGCACTGATAGCTTTAAAGATATGTTCTGATGGTGGTGAGAGTGGAGCAGGACTGTCTCCGTGGCGCAATTGGCTAGCGCGATCGGCTGTTAACCGAAACGTTGGAGGTTCCAGCCAACCCGGTGGTGGTGCGGCGCTTTTTTTTGCGCTGATAGCTTTGAAGATATGTTCTGATGGCGGTGAGAGTGGAGCAAGACTGTCCCCGTGGCCCAATGGGCAAGCGCGATCAGCTGTTAATCGAAAGGTTGGAGGTTCGAGCGCACCCGGTGGTGGTGCGGCGCTTTTTTTTCTTTGCGCTAATAGCTTTGAAGATATGTTCTGATGGTGGTGAGAGTGGAGCAAGACTGTCCCCGTGGCGCAATGGGCTAGCGCGATCGGCTGTTAATCGAAAGGTTGGAGCTTCGAGCCCTCCCGGTAGTGGTGTGTTGCTTTTTTCTTTGCACTGATAGCTTTGAAGATATGTTCTCATGGTGGTGAGAGTGGAGCAGGACTGTCTCCGTGGCGCAATTGGCTAGCGCGATCGGCTGTTAACCGAAACGTTGGAGGTTCGAGCCCACCTGGTGGTGGTGCGGCGCTTTTTTTTCTTTGCGCTGATAGCTTTGAAGATATGTCCTGATGGTGGTGAGAGTGGAGCAAGACTGTCCCCGTGGCGCATTGGGCTAGCGCAATCGGCTGTTAACCGAAAGGTTGGAGTTTGGAGCCCTCCCGGGAGTGGTGTGTTGCTTTTTTCTTTGCACTGATAGCTTTGAAGATATGTTCTGATGGTGGTGAGAGTGGAACAGGACTGTCTCCGTGGCGCAATTGGCTAGCGCGATCGGCTGTTAACCGAAAGATCGGAGGTTCGAGCCCACCTGGTGGTGGTGCGGCGCTTTTTTTTCTTTGTGCTAATAGCTTTGAAGATATGTCCTGATGGTGGTGAGAGTGGAGCAAGACTGTCCCCGTGGCGCAATGGGCTAGCGCGATCGGCTGTCAACCGAAAGGTTGGAGTTTTGAGCCCTCCCGGGAGTGGTGGTTTGTTTTTTTCTTTGCACTGATAGCTTTGAAGTTATGTTCTGATGGTGGTGAGAGTGGAGAAGGACTGTCTCCGTGGCGCAATTAGCTAGCGCGATCGGCTGTTAACCGAAAGGTTAGAGGTTCGAGCCCACCCGGTGGTGGTGCGGCGCTTTTTTTTCTTTGCGCTGATAGCTTTGAAGATATGTTCTGATGGTGGTGAGAGTGGAGCAAGACTGTCCCCGTGGCGCAATGGGCAAGCGCGATCGGCTGTTAACCGAAAGGTTGGAGTTTCGAGCCCACCCGGTGGTGGTGCGGCGCTTGTTTTTTCTTTGCGCTGATAGTTTGAAGATATGTTCTGATGGTGGTGAGAGTGGAGCAAGAGTGTCTTCGTGGCGCAATGGGCTAGCGCGATCGGCTGTTAACCGAAAGGTTGGAGGTTCGAGCCCACCCGATGATGGTGCAGCGCTTTTTTTTCTTTGTGCTGATAGCTTTGAAGATATGTTCTGATGGTGGTGAGAGTGGAGCAGGACTGTCTCCGTGGCGCGATTCGCTAGCGCGATTGGCTGTTAACCGAAAGGTTGGAGGTTCGAGCCCACCCGGTGGTGGTGCGGTGCTTTTTTTTCTTTGGGCTGATAGCTTTGAAGATATGTTCTGATGGTGGTGAGAGTGTAGCAGGACTGTCTCCGTGGCGCAATTGGCTTGCGCGATCAGCTGTTAACCGAAAGGTTGGAGGTTCGAGCCCACCCGGTGGTGGTGCGGCGCTTTTTTTCTTTGCGCTGATAGCTTTGAAGATATGTCCTGATGGTGGTGAGAGTGGAGCAAGACTGTCCCCGTGGCGCATTGGGCTAGCGCGATCGGCCGTTAACCGAAAGGTTGGAGTTTCGAGCCCTCCCGGGAGTGGTGTGTTGCTTTTTTCTTTGCACTGATAGCTTTGAAGGTATGTTCTGATGGTGGTGAGAGTGGAACAGGACTGTCTCCGTGACGCAATTGGCTAGCGCGATCGGCTGTTAACCGAAAGATAGGAGGTTCGAGCCCACCTGGTGGTGGTGCGGCGCTTTTTTTTCTTTGTGCTAATAGCTTTGAAGATATGTCCTGATGGTGGTGAGAGTGGAGCAAGACTGTCCCCGTGGCGCAATGGGCTAGCGCGATCGGCTGTCAACCGAAAGGTTGGAGTTTCGAGCCCTCCCGGGAGTGGTGTGTTGCTTTTTTCTTTGCACTGATAGCTTTGAAGTTATGTTCTGATGGTGGTGAGAGTGGAGAAGGACTTTCTACGTGGCGCAATTGGCTAGCTCGATCGGCTGTTAACCGAAAGGTTAGAGGTTCGAGCCCACCCGGTGGTGGTGCGCCGCTTTTTTTTCTTTGCGCTGATAGCTTTGAAGATATGTTCTGATGGTGGTGAGAGATGAGCAAGACTGTCCCCGTGGCGCAATGGGCAAGCGCGATCGGCTGTTAACCAAAAGGTTGGAATTTCGAGCCCACCCGGTGGTGGTGCGGCGCTTGTTTTTTCTTTGCGCTGATAGTTTGAAGATATGTTCTGATGGTGGTGAGAGTGGAGCAAGACTGTCTTCGTGGCGCAATGGGGTAGCGCGATCGGCTGTTAACCGAAAGGTTGGAATTTCGAGCCCTCCCGGGAGTGGTAAGTTGCTTTTTTCTTTGCGGTAATAGCTTTGAAGATATGTTCTGACGGTGGTGAGAGTGGAGCACGACTGTCTCCGTGGTGCAATAGGCTAGCGCGATCGGCTGTTAACCGAAAGGTTGGAGGTTCGAGCTCACCCGGTGGTGGTGCAGTGCTTTTTTTTCTTTGGGCTGATAGCTTTGACGATATGTTCTGATGGTGGTGAGAGTGGAGAAGGACTGTCTCCGTGGCGCAATTGGCTAGCGCGATTGGCTGTTAACCGAAAGGTTGGAGGTTCGAGCCCACCCGGTGGTGGTGCGGTGCTTTTTTTTTCTTTGGGCTGATAGCTTTGAAGATATGTTCTGATGGTGGTGAGAGTGGAGCAGGACTGTCTCCATGGCGCATTTGGCTAGCGCGATCGGCTGTTAACCGAAAGGTTGGAGGTTCGAGCCCACCCGGTGATGGTGTGGCGCTTTTTTTTCTTTGTGCTGATAGCTTTGAAGATATGTTCTGATGGTGGTGAGAGTGGAGCAGGACTGTCTCCGTGGCGCAATTGGCTAGCGCGATTGGCTGTTAACCGAAAGGTTGGAGGTTCGAGCCCACCCGGTGGCGGTGCGGTGCTTTTTTTTCTTTGGGCTGATAGCTTTGAAGGTATGTTCTGATGGTGATGAGAGTGGAGCAGGACTGTCTCCGTGGCGCAATTGGCTTGCGCGATCAGCTGTTAATCGAAAGGTTGGAGGTTCGAGCGCACCCGGTGGTGGTGCGGCGCTTTTTTTTCTTTGCGCTAATAGCTTTGAAGATATGTTCTGATGGTGGTGAGAGTGGAGCAAGACTGTCCCCGTGGCGCAATGGGCTAGCGCGATCGGCTGTTAATCGAAAGGTTGGAGTTTCGAGCCCTCCCGGGAGTGGTGTGTTGCTTTTTTCTTTGCACTGATAGCTTTGAAGATATGTTCTCATGGTGGTGAGAGTAGATGCAGGACTGTCTCCGTGGCGCAATAGGCTAGCGCGATCGGCTGTTAACCGAAAGGTCGGAGGTTCGAGCCCACCTGGTGGTGGTGCGGCGCTTTTTTTCTTTGCGCCAATAGCTTTGAAGATATGCTCTGATAGTGGTGAGCGCGGAGCAAGACTGTCCCCGTGGCGCAGTGGGCTAGCGCGATCGGCTTTCAACCGAAGGGTTGGAGTTTCGAGCCCTCCCGGGAGTGGTGTGTTGCTTTTTTCTTTGCACTGATAGCTTTAAAGATATGTTCTGATGGTGGTGAGAGTGGAGCAGGACTGTCTCCGTGGCGCAATTCGCTAGCGCGATTGGCTGTTAACCGAAAGGTTGGAGGTTCGAGCCCACCCGGTGGTGGTGCGGTGCTTTTTTTTCTTTGGGCTGATAGCTTTGAAGATATGTTCCGATGGTGGTGAGAGTGGAGCAGGACTGTCTCCGTGGCGCAATTGGCTTGCGCGATCAGCTGTTAATCGAAAGGTTGGAGGTTCGAGCGCACCCGGTGGTGGTGTGGCGCTTTTTTTTCTTTGCGCTAATAGCTTTGAAGATATGTCCTGATGGTGGTGAGAGTGGAGCAAGACTGTCCCCGTGGCGCATTGGGCTAGCGCGATCGGCTGTTAACCGAAAGGTTGGAGTTTCGAGCCCTACCGGGAGTGGTGTGTTGCTTTTTTCTTTGCACTGATAGCTTTGAAGATATGTTCTCATGGTGGTGAGAGTGGATACAGGACTGTCTCCGTGGCGCAATAGGCTAGCGCGATCGGCTGTTAACCGAAAGGTCGGAGGTTCGAGCCCACCTGGTGGTGGTGCGGCGCTTTTTTTTTCTTTGTGCTAATAGCTTTGAAGATATGTCCTGATGGTGGTGAGAGTGGAGCAAGACTGTCCCCGTGGCGCAATGGGCTAGCGCGATCGGCTGTCAACCCAAAGGTTGGAGTTTCGAGCCCTCCCGGGAGTGGTGTGTTGCTTTTTTTTTGCACTGATAGCTTTGAAGTTATGTTCTGATGGTGGTGAGAGTGGAGCAGGACTGTCTCCGTGGCGCAATTGGCTAGCGCGATCGGCTGTTAACCGAAACGTTGGAGGTTCCAGCCAACCCGGTGGTGGTGCGGCGCTTTTTTTGCGCTGATAGCTTTGAAGATATGTTCTGATGGTGCTTAGAGTGGAGCAAGACTGTCCCCGTGGCGCAATGGGCAAGCGCGATCGGCTGTTAACCGAAAAGTTGGAGGTTCGAGCTCTCCCGGTGGTGGTGCGGCGCTTTTTTTCTGTGGGCTGATAGCTTTGAAGACATGTTCTGATGGTGGTGAGAGTAGAGCAGGCATGTCTCCGTGGCGCAATTGGCTAGCGTGATCGGCTGTTAACCGAAAAGTTGGAGGTTCGAGCCCACCCGGTGGTGGTGCGGCGCTTTTTTTTGGGGGGCTGATAGCTTTGAAGATATGTTCTGATGGTGGTGAGAGTAGAGCAGGACTGTCTCCGTGGCGCAATTGGCTAGCGCGATCGGCTGTTAACCGAAAGGTTGGAGTTTCGAGCCCTCCCGGGAGTGGTGTGTTGCTTTTTTCTTTGCGCGGATAGCTTTGAAGATATGTTCTGATGGTGGTGAGAGTGGAGCACGACTGTCTCAGTGGCGCAGTTGGCTAGCGCGATCGGCTGTTAACCGAAAGTCTGGAGGTTCGAGCCCACCCGGTGATGGTGTGGGGCTTTTTTTTCTTTGTGCTGATAGCTTTGAAGATATGTTCTGATGGTGGTGAGAGTGGAGCAGGACTGTCTCCGTGGCGCAATTCGCTAGCGCGATTGACTGTTAACCGAAAGGTTGGAGGTTCGAGCCCACCCGGTGGTGGTGCGGTGCTTTTTTTTCTTTGGGCTGATAGCTTTGAAGATATGTTCTGATGGTGGTGAGAGTGGAGCAGGACTGTCTCCGTGGCGCAATTGGCTTGCGCGATCAGCTGTTAACCGAAAGGTTGGAGGTTCGAGCCCACCCGGTGGTGGTGCGGCGCTTTTTTTTCTTTGCGCTGATAGCTTTGAAGATATGTCCTGATGGTGGTGAGAGTGGAGCAAGACTGTCCCCGTGGCGCATTGGGCTAGCGCAATCGGCTGTTAACCGAAAGGTTGGAGTTTGGAGCCCTCCCGGGAGTGGTGTGTTGCTTTTTTCTTTGCACTGATAGCTTTGAAGATATGTTCTGACGGTGGTGAGAGTGGAACAGGACTGTCTCCGTGGCGCAATTGGCTAGCGCGATCGGCTGTTAACCGAAAGATCGGAGGTTCGAGCCCACCTGGTGGTGGTGCGGCGCTTTTTTTTCTTTGTGCTAATAGCTTTGAAGATATGTCCTGATGGTGGTGAGAGTGGAGCAAGACTGTCCCCGTGGCGCAATGGGCTAGCGCGATCGGCTGTCAACCGAAAGGTTGGAGTTTTGAGCCCTCCCGGGAGTGGTGGTTTGTTTTTTTCTTTGCACTGATAGCTTTGAAGTTATGTTCTGATGGTGGTGAGAGTGGAGAAGGACTGTCTCCGTGGCGCAATTGGCTAGCGCGATCGGCTGTTAACCGAAAGGTTAGAGGTTCGAGCCCACCCGGTGGTGGTGCGGCGCTTTTTTTTCTTTGCGCTGATAGCTTTGAAGATATGTTCTGATGGTGGTGAGAGTGGAGCAAGACTGTCCCCGTGGCGCAATGGGCAAGCGCGATCGGCTGTTAACCGAAAGGTTGGAGTTTCGAGCCCACCCGGTGGTGGTGCGGCGCTTGTTTTTTCTTTGCGCTGATAGTTTGAAGATATGTTCTGATGAGGGTGAGAGTGGAGCAAGAGTGTCTTCGTGGCGCAATGGGCTAGCGCGATCGGCTGTTAACCGAAAGGTTGGAGGTTCGAGCCCACCCGGTGATGGTGCGGCGCTTTTTTTTTCTTTGTGCTGATAGCTTTGAAGATATGTTCTGATGGTGGTGAGAGTGGAGAAGGACTGTCTCCGTGGCGCAATTGGCTAGCGCGATTGGCTGTTAACCGAAAGGTTGGAGGTTCGAGCCCACCCGGTGGTGGTGCGGTGCTTTTTTTTTCTTTGGGCTGATAGCTTTGAAGATATGTTCTGATGGTGGTGAGAGTGGAGCAGGACTGTCTCCGTGGCGCAATTGGCTTGCGCGATCAGCTGTTAACCGAAAGGTTGGAGGTTCGAGCTCACCCGGTGGTGGTGCGGCGCGTTTTTTTCTTTGGGCTGATAGCTTTGAAGATATGTTCTGATGGTGGTGAGAGTGGAGCAAGACTGTCTTCGTGGCGCAATGGGCTAGCGCGATCGGCTGTTAACCGAAAGGTTGAAGTTTCGAGCCCTCCCGGGAGTGGTGTGTTGCTTTTTTCTTTGGGCTGATAGCTTTGAAGATATGTTCTGATGGTGGTGAGAGTGGAGCAAGACTGTCTTCGTGGCGCAATGGGCTAGCGCGATCGGCTGTTAACCGAAAGGTTGAAGTTTCGAGCCCTCCCGGGAGTGGTGTGTTGCTTTTTTCTTTGGGCTGATAGCTTTGAAGATATGTTCTGATGGTGGTGAGAGTAGAGCAGGACTGTCTCCGTGGCGCAATTGGCTAGCGCGATCGGCTGTTAACCGAAAGGTTGGAGTTTCGAGCCCTCCCGGGAGTGGTGTGTTGCTTTTTTTTCTTTGTGCTGATAGCTTTGAAGATATGTTCTGATGGAGGTGAGAGTGGAGCAGGACTGTCCCCGTGGCACAATGGGCAAGCGCGATCGGCTGTTAACCGAAAAGTTGGAGGTTCGAGCTCTCCCGGTGGTGGTGCGGCGCTTTTTTTCTGTGGGCTGATAGCTTTGAAGACATGTTCTGATGGTGGTGAGAGTGGAGAAGGACTGTCTCCGTGGCGCAATTGGCTAGCGCGATCGGCTGTTAACCGAAAGGTTGGAGTTTCGAGCCCTCCCGGGAGTAGTGTGTTGCTTTTTTCTTTGCGCTGATAGCTTTGAAGATATGTTCTGATGGTGGTGAGAGTGGAGCACGACTGTTTCAGTGGCGCAGTTGGCTAGCGCGATCGGCTGTTGACCGAAAGGCTGGAGGTTCGAGCTCACCCGGTGATGGTGTGGCGCTTTTTTTTCTTTGTGCTGATAGCTTTGAAGATATGTTCTGATGGTGGTGAGAGTGGAGCAGGACTGTCTCCGTGGCGCAATTCGCTAGCGCGATTGGCTGTTAACCGAAAGGTTGGAGGTTCGAGCCCACCCGGTGGTGGTGCGGTGCTTTTTTTTCTTTGGGCTGATAGCTTTGAAGATATGTTCTGATGGTGGTGAGAGTGGAGCAGGACTGTCTCCGTGGCGCAATTGGCTTGCGCGATCAGCTGTTAACCGAAAGGTTGGAGGTTCGAGCCCACCCGGTGGTGGTGCGGCGCTTTTTTTCTTTGCGCTGATAGCTTTGAAGATATGTCCTGATGGTGGTGAGAGTGGAGCAAGACTGTCCCCGTGGCGCATTAGGCTAGCGCGATCGGCTGTTAACCGAAAGGTTGGAGTTTCGAGCCCTCCCGGGAGTGGTGTGTTGCTTTTTTCTTTGCACTGATAGCTTTGAAGATATGTTCTGATGGTGGTGAGAGTGGAACAGGACTGTCTCCGTGGCGCAATTGGCTAGCGCGATCGGCTGTTAACCGAAAGATCGGAGGTTCGAGCCCACCTGGTGGTGGTGCGGCGCTTTTTTTTTGTGCTAATAGCTTTGAAGATATGTCCTGATGGTGGTGAGAGTGGAGCAAGACTGTCCCCGTGGCGCAATGGGCTAGCGCGATCGGCTGTCAACCGAAAGGTTGGAGTTTCGAGCCCTCCCGGGAGTGGTGTGTTGCTTTTTTCTTTGCACTGATAGCTTTGAAGTTATGTTCTGATGGTGGTGAGAGTGGAGAAGGACTGTCTCCGTGGCGCAATTGGCTAGCGCGATCGGCTGTTAACCGAAAGGTTAGAGGTTCGAGCCCACCCGGTGGTGGTGCGGCGCTTTTTTTTCTTTGCGCTGATAGCTTTGAAGATATGTTCTGATGGTGGTGAGAGTGGAGCAAGACTGTCCCCGTGGCGCAATGGGCAAGCGCGATCGGCTGTTAACCGAAAGGTTGGAGTTTCGAGCCCACCCGGTGGTGGTGCGGCGCTTGTTTTTTCTTTGCGCTGATAGTTTGAAGATATGTTCTGATGGTGGTGAGAGTGGAGCAAGACTGCCTTCGTGGCGCAATGGGCTAGCGCGATCGGCTGTTAACCGAAAGGTTGAAGTTTCGAGCCCTCCCTGGAGTGGTGTGTTGCTTTTTTCTTTGGGCTGATAGCTTTGAAGATATGTTCT
The DNA here is from genome assembly GCF_043290135.1 of Rhipicephalus microplus. Lineage (NCBI taxonomy): Eukaryota > Metazoa > Arthropoda > Arachnida > Ixodida > Ixodidae > Rhipicephalus > Rhipicephalus microplus. Next base: position 7,711,939 of record NC_134701.1, read on the forward strand.
GATGGTGGTGAGAGTAGAGCAGGACTGGCTCCGTGGCGCAATTGGCTAGCGCGATCGGCTGTTAACCAAAAGGTTGGAGTTTCGAGCCCTCCCGGGAGTGGTGTGTTGCTTTTTTCTTTGCGCTGATAGCTTTGAAGATATGTTCTGATGGTGGTGAGAGTGGAGCACGACTGTCTCAGTGGCGCAGTTGGCTAGCGCGATCGGCTGTTAACCGAAAGGTTGGAGGTTCGAGCCCACCCGGTGATGGTGCGGCGCTTTTTTTTCTTTGCGCTGATAGCTTTGAAGATATGTTCTGATGGTGGTGAGAGATGAGCAAGACTGTCACCGTGGCGCAATGGGCAAGCGCGATCGGCTGTTAACCGAAAGGTTGGAATTTCGAGCCCACCCGGTGGTGGTGCGGCGCTTGTTTTTTCTTTGCGCTGATAGTTTGAAGATATGTTCTGATGGTGGTGAGAGTGGAGCAAGACTGTCTTCGTGGCGCAATGGGCTAGCGCGATCGGCTGTTAACCGAAAGGTTGGAATTTCGAGCCCTCCCGGGAGTGGTAAGTTGCTTTTTTCTTTGCGGTAATAGCTTTGAAGATATGTTCTGACGGTGGTGAGAGTGGAGCACGACTGTCTCCGTGGGGCAATAGGCTAGCGCGATCGGCTGTTAACCGAAAAGTTGGAGTTTCGAGCCCTCCCGGGAGTGGTGTGTTGCTTTTTTCTTTGCGCTGATAGCTTTGAAGATATGTTCTGATGGTGGTGAGAGTGGAGCACGACTGTCTCAGTGGCGCAGTTGGCTAGCGCGATCGGCTGTTAACCGAAAGGTTGGAGGTTCGAGCCCACCCGGTGATGGTGTGGCGCTTTTTTTCCTTTGTGCTGATAGCTTTGAAGATATGTTCTGATGGTGGTGAGAGTGGAGAAGGACTGTCTCCGTGGCGCAATTGGCTAGCGCGATTGGCTGTTAACCGAAAGGTTGGAGGTTCGAGCCCACCCGGTGGTGGTGCGGTGCTTTTTTTTTCTTTGGGCTGATAGCTTTGAAGATATGTTCTGATGGTGGTGAGAGTGGAGCAGGACTGTCTCCGTGGCGCAATTGGCTTGCGCGATCAGCTGTTAACCGAAAGGTTGGAGGTTCGAGCCCACCCGGTGGTGGTGCGGCGCTTTTTTTTCTTTGGGCTGATAGCTTTGAAGATATGTTCTGATGGTGGTGAGAGTAGAGCAGGACTGTCTCCGTGGCGCAATTGGCTAGCGCGATCAGCTGTTAACCGAAAGGTTGGAGTTTCGAGCCCTCCCGGGAGTGGTGTGTTGCTTTTTTCTTTGCGCTGATAGCTTTGAAGATATGTTCTGATGGTGGTGAGAGTGGAGCACGACTGTCTCAGTGGCGCAGTTGGCTAGCGCGATCGGCTGTTGACCGAAAGGTTGGAGGTTCGAGCCCACCCGGTGATGGTGTGGCGCTTTTTTTTCTTTGTGCTGATAGCTTTGAAGATATGTTCTGATGGTGGTGAGAGTGGAGCAGGACTGTCTCCGTGGCGCAATTCGCTAGCGCGATTGGCTGTTAACCGAAAGGTTGGAGGTTCGAGCCCACCCGGTGGTGCTGCGGGGCTTTTTTTTCTTTGGGCTGATAGCTTTGAAGATATGTTCTGATGGTGGTGAGAGTGGAGCAGGACTGTCTCCGTGGCGCAATTGGCTTGCGCGATCAGCTGTTAACCGAAAGGTTGGAGGTTCGAGCCCACCCGGTGGTGGTGCGGCGCTTTTTTTTCTTTGCGCTGATAGCTTTGAAGATATGTCCTGATGGTGGAGAGAGTGGAGCAAGACTGTCCCCGTGGCGCATTGGGCTAGCGCGATCGGCTGTTAACCGAAAGGTTGGAGTTTCGAGCCCTCCCGGGAGTGGTGTGTTGCTTTTTTCTTTGCACTGATAGCTTTGAAGATATGTTCTGATGGTGGTGAGAGTGGAACAGGACTGTCTCCGTGGCGCAATTGGCTAGCGCGATCGGCTGTTAACCGCAAGATCGGAGGTTCGAGCCCACCTGGTGGTGGTGCGGCGCTTTTTTTTCTTTGTGCTAATAGCTTTGAAGATATGTCCTGATGGTGGTGAGAGTGGAGCAAGACTGTCCCCGTGGCGCAATGGGCTAGCGCGATCGGCTGTCAACCGAAAGGTTGGAGTTTCGAGCCCTCCCGGGAGTGGTGTGTTCCTTTTTTCTTTGCACTGATACCTTTGAAGTTATGTTCTGATGGTGGTGAGAGTGGAGAAGGACTGTCTCCGTGGCGCAATTGGCTAGCGCGATCGGCCGTTAACCGAAAGGTTAGAGGTTCGAGCCCACCTGGTGGTGGTGCGCCGCTTTTTTTTCTTTGCGCTGATAGCTTTGAAGATATGTTCTGATGGTGGTGAGAGATGAGCAAGACTGTCCCCGTGGCGCAATGGGCAAGCGCGATCGGCTGTTAACCGAAAGGTTGGAATTTCGAGCCCACCCGGTGGTGGTGCGGCGCTTGTTTTTTCTTTGCGCTGATAGTTTGAAGATATGTTCTGATGGTGGTGAGAGTGGAGCGAGACTGTCTTCGTGGCGCAATGGGCTAGCGCGATCGGCTGTTAACCGAAAGGTTGGAATTTCGAGCCCTCCCGGGAGTGGTAAGTTGCTTTTTTCTTTGCGGTAATAGCTTTGAAGATATGTTCTGACGGTGGTGAGAGTGGAGCACGACTGTCTCCGTGGGGCAATAGGCTAGCGTGATCGGCTGTTAACCGAAAGGTTGGAGGTTCGAGCCCACCCAGTGGTGGTGCGGCGCTTTTTTTTCTTTGGGGTGATAGCTCTGAAGAAATGTTCTGACGGTGGTGAGAGTGGAGCAGGACTGTCTCCGTGGCGCAATTGTCTAACGCGTTCGGCTGTTAACCAAAAAGTTGGAGGTTCGAGCTCTCCCGGTGGTGGTGCGGCGCTTTTTTTCTGTGGGCTGATAGATTTGAAGATATGTTCTGATGGTGGTGAGAGTAGAGCAGGTCTGTCTCCGTGGCGCAATTGGCTAGCGCGATCGGCTGTTAACCGAAAGGTTTGAGTTTCGAGCCCTCCCGGGAGTGGTGTGTTGCTTTTTTCTTTGCACTGATAGCTTTAAAGATATGTTCTGATGGTGGTGAGAGTGGAGCAGGACTGTCTCCGTGGGGCAATTGGCTAGCGCGATCGGCTGTTAACCGAAAGGTCGGAGGTTCGAGCCCACCTGGTGGTGGTGCGGCGCTTTTTTTCTTTGCGCTAATAGCTTTGAAGATATGTCCTGATGGTGGTGAGCGTGGAGCAAGACTGTCCCCGTGGGGCAGTGGGCTAGCGCGATCGGCTGTCAACCGAAAGGTTGGAGTTTCGAGCCCTCCCGGGAGTGGTGTGTTGCTTTTTTCTTTGCACTGATAGCTTTAAAGATATGTTCTGATGGTGGTGAGAGTGGAGCAGGACTGTCTCCGTGGGGCAATTGGCTAGCGCGATCGGCTGTTAACCGAAAGGTTGGAGGTTCGAGCCCACCCGGTGGTGGTGCGGCGCTTTTTTTTGCGCTGATAGCTTTGAAGATATGTTCTGATGGTGGTTAGAGTGGAGCAAGACTGTCCCCGTGGCGCAATGGGCAAGCGCGATCGGCTGTTAACCGAAAAGTTGGAGGTTCGAACTCTCCCGGTGGTGGTGCGGCGCTTTTTTTCTGTGGGCTGATAGCTTTGAAGATATGTTCTGATGGTGGTGAGAGTAGAGCAGGCATGTCTCCGTGGCGCAATTGGCTAGCGTGATCGGCTGTTAACCGAAAAGTTGGAGGTTCGAGCCCACCCGGTGGTGGTGCGGCGCTTTTTTTTCTTTGGGCTGATAGCTTTGAAGATATGTTCTGATGGTGGTGAGAGTAGTGCAGGACTGTCTCCGTGGCGCAATTGGCTAGCGCGATCGGCTGTTAACCGAAAGGTTGGAGTTTCGAGCCCTCCCGGGAGTGGTGTGTTGCTTTTTTCTTTGTGCTAATAGCTTTGAAGATATGTTCTGATGGTGGTGAGAGAGGAGCACGACTGTCTTCGTGGCGCAGTTGGCTAGCGCGATCGGCTGTTAACCGAAAGGTTGGAGGTTCGAGCCCACCCAGTGGTCGTGCGGTGCTTTTTTTCTTTGGGCTGATAGCTTTGAAGATATGTTCTGATGATGGTGAGAGTGGAGCAGGACTGTCTCCGTGGCGCAATGGGCTAGCGCGATCGGCTGTTAACCGAAAGGTTGGAGGTTCGAGCCCACCCGGTGGTGGTGCGGCGCTTTTTTTTCTTTGCGCTGATAGCTTTGAAGATATGTTCTGACGGTGGTGAGAGTGGAGCAGGACTGTCTCCGTGGCGCAATTGGCTAGCGCGATTGGCTGTTAACCGAAAGGTTGGAGGTTCGAGCCCACCCGGTGGTGGTGCGGTGCTTTTTTTTCTTTGGGCTGATAGCTTTGAAGATATGTTCTGATCGTGGTCAGAGTGGAGCAGGACTGTCTCCATGGCGCAATTCGCTTGCGGGATCGGCTGTTAACCGAAAGGTTGGAGGTTCGAACCCACCCGATGGTGGTGCGGCGCTTTTTTTTCTTTGCGCTGATAGCTTTGAAGATATGTTCTGATGGTGGTGAGAGTGGAGCAAGACTGTCCCCGTGGCGCAATGGGCAAGCGCGATCGGCTGTTAACCGAAAGGTTGGAGTTTCGAGCCCACCCGGTGGTGGTGCGGCGCTTTTTTTTCTTTGCGCTGATAGTTTGAAGATATATTCTGATGGTGGTGAGAGTGGAGCAAGACTGTCTCCGTGGCGCAATGGGCAAGCGCGATCGGCTGTTAACCGAAAGGTTGGAATTTCGAGCCCTTCCGGGAGTGGTGTGTTGCTTTTTTCTTTGCGGTAATAGCTTTGAAGATATGTTCTGATGGTGGTGAGAGTGCAGCAGGACTGTCTTCGTGGCGCAATTGGCTAGCGCGATCGGCTGTCAACCGAAAGTTTGGAGGTTCGAGCCCACCCGGTGGTGGTGCGGCGCTTTTTTTTCTTTGGGGTGATAGCTCTGAAGAAATGTTCTGACGGTGGTGAGAGCGGAGCACGACTGTCTCCGTGGGGCAATAGGCTAGCGCGTTCGGCTGTTGACCGAAAGGTTGGAGGTTCGAGCCCACCCGGTGGTGGTGCGGCGCTTTTTTTCTGTGGGCTGATAGCTTTGAAGATATGTTCTCATGGTGGTGAAAGCAGAGCAGAACTGTCTCCGTGGCGCTATTGGCTAGCGTGATCGGCTGTTAACCGAAAAGTTGGAGGTTCGAGCCCACCCGGTGGTGGTGCGGCGCTTTTTTTTCTTTGGGCTGATAGCTTTGAAGATATGTTCTGATGGTGGTGAGAGTAGAGCAGGACTGTCTCCGTGGCGCAATTGGCTAGCGCGATCGTCTGTTATCCGAAAGGTTGGAGGTCCGAGCCCACCCGGTGATGGTGTGGCGCTTTTTTTTCTTTGTGCTGATAGCTTTGAAGATATGTTCTGATGGTGGTGAGAGTGGAGCACGACTTTCTCCGTGGTGCAGTTGGCTAGCGCGATCGGCTGTTAACCGAAAGGTTGGAGGTTCGAGCCCACCCGGTGATGGTGTGGCGCTTTTTTTCTTTGTGCTGATAGCTTTGAAGATATGTTCTGATGGTGGTGAGAGTGGAGCAGGACTGTCTCCGTGGCGCAATTGGCTAGCGCGATTGGCTGTTAACCGAAAGGTTGGAGGTTCGAGCCCGCCCGGTGGTGGTGCGGTGCTTTTTTTCTTTGGGCTGATAGCTTTGAAGATATGTTCTGATGGTGGTGAGAGTAGAGCAGGACTGTCTCCGTGGCGCAATTGGCTAGCGCGATCGGCTGTTAACCGAAAGGTTGGAGGTTCGAGCCCACCCAGGTGGTGGTGCGGTGCTTTTTTTTCTTTGGGCTGATAGCTTTGAAGATATGTTCTGATGGTGGTGAGAGTGGAGCACGGCTGTCTCCGTGGCGCAGTTGGCTAGCGCGATCGGCTGTTTACCGAAAGGTTGGAGGTTCGAGCCCACCCGGTGATGGTGTGGCGCTTTTTTTCTTTGTGCTGATAGCTTTGAAGATATGTTCTGATGGTGGTGAGAGTGGAGCAGGACTGTCTCCGTGGCGCAATTGGCTAGCGCTATTGGCTGTTAACCGAAAGGTTGGAGGTTCGAGCCCACCCGGTGGTGGTGCGGTGCTTTTTTTCTTTGGGCTGATAGCTTTGAAGATATGTTCTGCTGGTGGTGAGAGTAGAGCAGGACTGTCTCCGTGGCGCAATTGGCTAGCGCGATCGGCTGTTAACCGAAAGGTTGGAGTTTCGAGCCCTCCCGGGAGTGGTGTGTTGCTTTTTTCTTTGCGCTGATAGCTTTGAAGATATGTTCTGATGGTGGTGAGAGTGGAGCACGACAGCCTCAGTGGCGCAATTGGCTAGCGCGATCGGCTGTTAACCGAAAGGTTGGAGGTTTGAGCCCACCCGGTGATGGTGTGGCGCTTTTTTTTCTTTGTGCTGATAGCTTTGAAGATATGTTCTGATGGTGGTGAGAGTGGAGCAGGACTGTCTCCGTGGCGCAATTCGCTAGCGCGATTGGCTGTTAACCGAAATGTTGGAGGTTCGAGCCCACCCGGTGGTGGTGAGGTGCTTTTTTTTCTTTGGGCTGATAGCTTTGAAGATATGTTCTGATGGTGGTGAGAGTGTAGCAGGACTGTCTCCGTGGCGCAATTAGCTTGCGCGATCAGCTGTTAACCGAAAGGTTGGAGATTCGAGCCCACCCGGTGGTGGTGCGGCGCTTTTTTTTCTTTGCGCTGATAGCTTTGAAGATATGTTCTGATGGTGGTGAGAGTGGAGCAAGACTGTCCCCGTGGCGCATTGGGCTAGCGCGATCGGCTGTTAACCGAAAGGTTGGAGTTTCGAGCCCTCCCGGGAGTGGTGTGTTGCTTTTTTCTTTGCACTGATAGCTTTGAAGATATGTTCTGATGGTGGTGAGAGTGGAACAGGACTGTCTCCGTGGCGCAATTGGCTAGCGCGATCGGCTGTTAACCGAACGATCGGAGGTTCGAGCCCACCTGGTGGTGGTGCGGCGCTTTTTTTTCTTTGTGCTAATAGCTTTGAAGATATGTCCTGATGGTGGTGAGAGTGGAGCAAGACTGTCCCCGTGGCGCAATGGGCTAGCGCGATCGGCTGTCAACCGAAAGGTTGGAGTTTCGAGCCCTCCCGGGAGTGGTGTGTTGCTTTTTTCTTTGCACTGATAGCTTTGAAGTTATGTTCTGATGGTGGTGAGAGTGGAGGACTGTCTCCGTGGCGCAATTGGCTAGCGCGATCGGCCGTTAACCGAAAGGTTAGAGGTTCGAGCCCACCCGGTGGTGGTGCGCCGCTTTTTTTCTTTGCGCTGATAGCTTTGAAGATATGTTCTGATGGTGGTGAGAGATGAGCAAGACTGTCCCCGTGGCGCAATGGGCAAGCGCGATCGGCTGTTAACCGAAAGGTTTGAATTTCGAGCCCACCCGGTGGTGGTGCGGCGCTTGTTTTTTCTTTGCGCTGATAGTTTGAAGATATGTTCTGATGGTGGTGAGAGTGGAGCAAGACTGTCTTCGTGGCGCAACGGGCTAGCGCGATCGGCTGTTAACCGAAAGGTTGGAATTTCGAGCCCTCCCGGGAGTGGTAAGTTGCTTTTTTCTTTGCGGTAATAGCTTTGAAGATATGCTCTGACGGTGGTGAGAGTGGAGCACGACTGTCTCCGTGGGGCAATAGGCTAGCGCGATCGGCTGTTAACCGAAAGGTTGGAGGTTCGAGCCCACCCGGTGGTGGTGCGGCGCTTTTTTTTCTTTGGGATGATAGCTCTGAAGAATTGTTCTGACGGTGGTGAGAGTAGAGCAGGACTGTCTCCTTGGCGCAATTGGCTAGCGCGATCAGCTGTTAACCGAAAGGTTGGAGGTTCGAGCCCACCCGGTGGTGGTGCGCGCTTTTTTTTTGGGCTGATAGCTCTGAAGAAATGTTCTGACGGTGGTGAGAGTGGAGCAGGACTGTCTCCGTGGCGCAATTGTCTAACGCGTTCGGCTGTTAACCAAAAAGTTGGAGGTTCGAGCTCTCCCGGTGGTGGTGCGGCGCTTTTTTTCTGTGGGCTGATAGATTTGAAGATATGTTCTGATGGTGGTGAGAGTAGAGCAGGTCTGTCTCCGTGGCGCAATTGGCTAGCGTGATCGGCTGTTAACCGAAAAGTTGGAGGTTCGAGCCCACCCGGTGGTGGTGCGGCGCTTTTTTTTCTTTGGGCTGATAGCTTTGAAGATATGTTCTGATGGTGGTGAGAGTAGAGCAGGACTGTCCCCGTGGCGCAATGGGCAAGCGCGATCGGCTCTTAACCGAAAAGTTGGAGGTTCGAACTCTCCCGGTGGTGGTGCGGCGCTTTTTTTCTGTGGGCTGATAGCTTTGAAGATATGTTCTGATGGTGGTGAGAGTAGAGCAGGCATGTCTCCGTGGCGCAATTGGCTAGCGTGATCGGCTGTTAACCGAAAAGTTGGAGGTTCGAGCCCACCCGGTGGTGGTGCGGCGCTTTTTTTTCTTTGGGCTGATAGCTTTGAAGATATGTCCTGATGGTGGTGAGAGTGGAGCAAGACTGTCTCCGTGGCGCAATTGGCTAGCGCGATCGGCTGTTAACCGAAAGGTTGGAGTTTCGAGCCTTCCCGGGAGTGGTGTGTTGCTTTTTTCTTTGCGCTAATAGCTTTGAAGATATGTTCTGATGGTGGTGAGAGTGGAGCACGACTGTCTTCGTGGCGCAGTTGGCTAGCGCGATCGGCTGTTAACCGAAAGGTTGGAGGTTCGAGCCCACCCGGTGGTGGTGCGGTGCTTTTTTTTCTTTGGGCTGATAGCTTTGAAGATATGTTCTGATGGTGGTGAGAGCGGAGCAGGACTGTCTCCGTGGCGCAATTGGCTTGCGCGATCGGCTGTTAACCGAAAGGTTGGAGGTTCGAGCCCACCCGGTGGTGGTGCGGCGCTTTTTTTTGCGCTGATAGCTTTGAAGATATGTTCTGATGGTGGTGAGAGTGGAGCAAGACTGTCCCCGTGGCGCAATGGGCTAGCGCTATCGGCTGTTAACCGTAAGGTTGGAGTTTCGAGCCCTCCCGGGAGTGGCGTGTTGCTTTTTTTTCTTTGCGCTGATAGTTTGAAGATATGTTCTAATGGTGGTGAGAGTGGAGCAAGACTGTCCCCGTGGCGCAATGGGCAAGCGCGATCGGCTGCTAAGCGAAAGGTTGGAGGTTCGAGCCCACCTGGTGGTGGTGCGGCGCTCTTTTTTCTTTGGGGTGATAGCTCTGAAGAAATGTTCTGACGGTGGTGAGAGTGGAGCACGACTCTCTCCGTGGGGCAATAGGCTAGCGCGATCGTCTGTTAATCGAAAGGTTGGAGGTTCGAGCTCACCCGGTGGTGGTGCGGCGCTTTTTTTTCTTTGCGCTGATAGCTTTGAAGATATGTTCTGATGGTGGTGAGAGTGGAGCACGACTGTCTCCGTGGCGCAATTGGCTAGCGCGATCAGCTGTTAACCGAAAGGTTGGAAGTTCGAGCCCACCCGATGGTGTTGCGGCGCTTTTTTTTCTTTGGGCTGATAGCTTTGAAGATATTGACACGTGCTTATATGAAAAAGAACGGTGATAGGAATGTTTTGTGGATTCCCGCTAGTGGGTCCGGTGGTTTTTCGGGACGACAACGAAGCAGGCATCTTGCTGTACAGCTGATCCTGAATACGCTCTTTTCGCTGCCGTAAGCTGCTGTCATCTTTTGTTCGCGTTGCACTGCGACACTGGTGGAGGAGCTGGGCCGTGACACTACCCGATGCTTCACACTCCTAGTGGGAGCCGTTCATCCAGCCCGGACGTGCCTACTGCAACCCCTGTCCATCGATTCAGTCGTCGGCTACGAGGTATTCCTCCAGACTGCAACCCCTCGCAAAAAACCTCTACCGGACATCTAGAAATGGCTAACACCAGCCCCCAGCCTGTACTTCTCGGCACCAGTCCTCCCGCTCCATCCCAGGTAACGTTTTTTCAATCACTGGAGCCTAAACGCTTTGGTGGGGGCGCACACGAAGATGTAGAAGACTGGTTAGACCACTATGACCGTGTTGCGAAGATCAACCACTGGTCTGCTCAGGAAAAGCTCAGCCGGGCCTACTTCTATCTCGATGACAGCGCTCGTACTTGGTACGAGAACAGAGAAGGCAACCTGTCCACATGGACCGACTTTCACCAGAAGATGGTTGAAACTTTTGCCAATGTCGACAGACGTGACTGCGCCCACCAACTACTAGAGCTAAGGGTACAAAAACCCAATGAAACGGTCGCCATGTTCGCCGAAGACATTACACGTTTATTTCGGAGGGCTGACCCGCAGATGACTGAAGATAGGAAGTTGCGCTACCTCATGCGTGGCGTGAAAGAGCAGCTGTTCGCCGGACTTCTGCGCAACCCGCCAAGCACTGTAGAGAACTTCATCAAAGAAGCGTCGGCTATCGAGCGGTCCCTTCACCAACGCTGCCGACAATATGACCGCTTGTGCAGCAGCCCCCAAACTCAGGCCGCCGCTGTGACGTTTGACAGCCATAGCTCCTTACGTGACATGATTAGAGAGATTGTTCGTGAAGAATTGCAAAGGCTGCGGACTCCGGTAGTGGACACACCCATGGCATCTGTCGCTCAAGTCGTCCGTGACGAAATCCGCCAAGCATTCTCGACAGCTGATCCTGCCCCCGAACAACGTCCCATGTCGTACGCCGCTGCCCTTCGAAGCTCCCCACCCGCTCCGCCTTCATACTACCCCCCACCTGCAACTGTTCCTTGGTCACCACCACAGGGGGAGACACCGTGGCACCAATCCAACCAGCCCCCATACGACCAGTCGTCTTCTGGCTTGCCATGGCCTTCGTCGCATGAGGAGTCATCACGGCAACCACAGCTTCGCCGAACAGACACCTGGCGCACTGCCGACAGGGGTCCACTTTGTTTCAACTGTGGAGGTGTAGGCCACATAGCCCGCTATTGCTGGCACCGCGCCGATCCGTCTCGCCCTTTCAGGCCACGGTATGACATTCGACATGCCAACCAGTACGTATCCCGCCGTGGAGATGTCGGTTCTCAAGGACCTCCGGTACTCCGACACCCATTCGACGGCCGCCGTAACAATGATGACGAGGCTATCACTGATTACGAGCCGGTCCCCCGACATCAACCACGCTCTCCTTCTCCTGCCCAGTCACCTTCGTTGCAGCGCCGCACTTTTGCCGACACCAGAGGAGCGAGGTCACCCAGCCCACACTGGGGAAACTGAAGGCGGCGACCTCAGGGGGTAAGGTTGCAGGCTGTCAAGACGAAGAAAAAAAGCCCCCATTGCTCCCACCTCAGGACGCTGTAAAGCCAACAAGACGTAATACCGACGAAACTGTGACCCCAGGCCTTACCGTTCTTGTGGATGGACAGCAAGTCAAAGCTTTAGTCGACACCGGGGCTGACTTCTCTATTATCAGTGATGACCTTGCCGTACGCCTCAAGAAAGTAAAGACAGCGTGGATGGGACCTCACTTAAGGACGGCAGGCGGCCAATTACTGATGCCTGTCGGAATGTACACAGCAAGGCTGGGCATCAGTGGCTCTACTTTCGTGGCGACGTTCGTCGTTCTCGCTTCATGCTGTAGAGACATGATTATCGGAATGGATTTCTTGAGAGAACATGGCGCCGTGATCAACATCCCTGACAGTGTCATTACATTTCACAACAACAGCCCTACTTTAGTCGATTGTTCAGAGCCGAGACATACGTCTTGTTCAGGGCCTTTGCGTCTGACGGATGACGATGTGGTCGTCCCGCCACGATCGTGTACGCTTGTTTCGGTGGCAGGGGATGAGCCGTTTGACGGCGACGGCATTGCTGACCAAATAAGCTCACTGATATTTAGCCACGGTATTTCAGTTGCTCGAGGTCTCGTCACTGTCACTGCTGGACGCACAAACGTGCTGCTCACTAACTTCAGCACTGAGCGCCGACATCTCCCGAAGGGTACAGCCGTCGCTTACTTTGACACTACTGCGGAAATCCAAGGCAATTTATCGGCCCTAGACGAAGCACCTCAAGAAGAATCACTACCTAATCTTGACGTTGGTACTACGTTGTCAAGGGACGAACGAACGAGACTTCTTCAGCTGCTAGCCGAATTCAAGGACTGCTTTTCATCGACATCACGGGTCGGTCGAACGCCGCTAACAAAGCATCGAATAATTACCCACGACGCCGCAAGGCCTATACACCAGAATCCTTATCGTGTGGCTCCAAAGGAACGGGAAGTGATACAGCAACAAGTCGCTAAAATGCTTGAAGATGATGTGATTCAGCCATCACAGAGCCCGTGGGCATCGCCTGTAGTATTAGTTAAGAAAAAGGACGGTACCCTGCGTTTTTGCGTGGATTACAGGAAGCTGAGTCAAGTGACTAAGAAAGATGTGTATCCGCTTCCACGTATTGGTGACTCCCTCGATAGGCTACGAAACGCTCGCTACTTTTCTTCAATGGACCTCAGAAGTGGATATTGGCAGATCGAGGTAGACCCAAGAGATCGGGAAAAAACCGCTTTTCTGACACCGAATGGTTTATATGAATTTAAAGTTCTACCGTTTGGTCTGTGCTCAGCGCCCGCTACTTTTCAAAGGCTCATGGACACTGTACTTTCAGGGTTAAAATGGAAGACCTGTTTAGTTTATCTAGACGACGTCATAGTGTTTTCCCCAATATTACACGAGCATCTCAAGAGGCTAGAAGTTGTTTTACGAGCCATACGATCCGCAGGCCTCACATTGAAACCAGAGAAATGCCACTTTTGTTTTGAAGAACTGCTGTTTCTCGGTCATGTCGTCAGCTGTACCGGCGTTCAGCCTGATCCCGAAAAACTTGAGGCTGTGGCACAGTTCCCAGTACCGTCCGATAAGAAAGCTGTCAGGCGCTTTCTGGGCCTATGCGCCTACTATCGCCGGTTCATCGCCGACTTCGCACGGATTGCGTCGCCGTTAACTCGCCTCACTAGAGACGACGCCACCTTTGAGTGGAATCACGAACAGCAAGCAGCGTTTAATGACCTCCGCCAACGTCTTCAAACACCTCCAGTGCTTGCTCACTTCGACGAACAAGCGCCAACAATGCTTCACACTGACGCAAGCAATGTAGGCCTCGGAGCTGTGCTTGTGCAGTGGCAAGAAGACACGGAACGAGTGATCGCCTACGCAAGCAGGACGCTAACACGCGCTGAGGCTATTTATTCAACAACTGAGAAAGAATGCCTCGCCTTGGTCTGGGCAGTTATGAAATTTCGCCTGTACTTGTATGGCCGCCCTTTCAAAGTGACCATCATTCCCTCTGTTGGTTGACTAATTTAAGAGATCCAACCGGTCGATTAGCACGGTGGAGTCTGAAGTTACAAGAGTTTGATATGACGTTCATACACAAGTCTGGGAAGCGCCATACGGACGGCGACTGCCTGTCTCGATCACCAGTACAGTCAGCTTCTCTTTCTGACGACGACGATATGGCCTTCCTTGGTGTTCTCGACGCGTCCACGATTGCTCAACAACAACGAAGTGACCCTGAATTGCTTGATTTGATTAATTACGTGGACGGACGTTCTTTGAGGGCACCTAGAGTCTTTGCAAGGACATTATCGTCGTTTTGCTTACGCAATGGCGTCCTCTACAAGAGAAACTTTTCGTCCATCGGAGCTCCCTATTAGCTCGTTATTCCTGCACCCCTTCGAACTGAAGTGCTCCAAGCATGTCACAATGAGCCGACGTCTGGCCATTTAGGCTACACTCGCACATTAACAAGAGTACAGCAGGGATACTACTGGCCACGACTCACAACAGCCGTCAAGCACAACGTTCACACTTGCATCGATTGCCAGTGACGCAAGTCACCTCCAAAGAGACCCGCCGGTCAGCTGCAACCAGTTCAGGTTCCACGTACACCGTTTGAACAGGTAGGAATGGATATTTTAGGACCCCTTCCTACTTCTACTGCAGGGAATCGCTGGGTTATAGTCGCAACAGACTACCTAACCAGGTATGCCGAAACAAAAGCTATCCAAAAAAGCACCGCCGTGGAAGTGGCGAGATTTTTCATAGAAAATATTGTGCTACGCCACGGTGCTCCGACTATTGTGATCACAGACCGCGGAACAGCATTTACGGCAGCCATTTTAGACCACGTCCTGATGCTTAGTGGAACGACTCACCATAAGACCACTGCGTACCACCCGCAAACAAATGGACTAACGGAGCGCCTCAACAAGACGATTGAAGACATGCTGTCGATGTACGTGGATGTCCAACATAAGAATTGGGACGAGATTTTACCCTATATCACATTCGCATACAATACGGCTAAACAAGAGACGACTCGCATGTCTCCATTCAGCTTGGTTCATGGACGGGAGGTACGGACTATGCTGGATGCGATGTTGCCACATGAATGGGACGCTACCGACACAGGCGCTGACGTGTTCACTGAACGCGCGGAAGAAGCTAGACAGCTCGCCCGCTTACGGATCCACCAGCGACAAGACTACGACGCAGGCCGCTACAATGCTCGCCATAGAACTGTAACGTACAAAATCGGTGACAGAGTGTGGGTTTGGACACCCGTACGAAAACGTGGACTGTCCGAGAAGCTGCTAAGGCGATATTTCGGGCCATACCGAGTATCGCGCCAGCTAAGTGACGTCACCTACGTTGTTGTCTCCGACAGTCCCCAATGTCCGAGGCGTCGCCAGCACCAGCCTGAACTTGTTCATGTAGTGCGTATGAAGCCGTATGTGAGTGACTGACTGCACGTTAAAGAAATACTGTGCGTCTGAATCAGCATCGGGACGAAGCTCTTATAAGGAGGGGCAGGTGACACGTGTTTATATGAAAAAGAACGGTGATAGGAATGTTTTGTAGATTCCCGCTAGTGGGTCCGGTGGTTTTTCGGGACGACAACGAAGCAGGCACCTTGCTGTACAGCTGATCCTGAATACGCTCTTTTCGCTGCCGTAAGCTGCTGTCATCTTTTGTTCGCGTTGCACTGCGACAATATGTTCTGATGGTGGTGAGAGGGGAGCAAGACTGTCTCCGTGGCGCAATGGGCTAGCGCGATCGGCTGGTAACCAAAATGTTGGAGTTTCGAGCCCTCCCGGGAGTGGTGTGTTGCTTTTTTCTTTGCGCTGATAGCTTTGAAGATATGTTGTGATGGTGGTGAGAGTGGAGCAGGACTGTGTCCGTGGCGCAATTGGCTAGCGCAATCGGCTGTTAACCAAAAGGTTGGAGGTTCGAGCCCACCCGGTGGTGGTGCGGCGCTTTTTTTTCTTTGGGCTGATAGCTTTGAAGATATGTTCTGATAGTGGTGAGAGGGGAGCAAGACTGTCTCCATGGCGCAATGGGCTAGCGCGATCGTCTGTTAACCGAAAGGTTGGAGGTTCGAGCCCACCTGGTGGTAGTGCGGCGCTTTTTTTTCTTTGGGGTGATAGCTCTGAAGAAATGTTCTGACGGTGGTGAGAGTGGAGCACGACTGTCTCCGTGGCGCAATTGGCTAGCGCGATCGGCTGTTAACCGAAAAGTTGGAGGTTCGAGCCCACCCGGTGGTGGTGCGGCACTTTATTTTATTTGGGCTGATAGCTTTGAAGATATGTTCTGATGGTGGTGAGAGTAGAGAGGGACTGTCTCCGTGGCGCAATTGGCTAGCGCGATCGGCTGTTAACCGAAAGGTTGGAGTTTCGAGCCCCCCCGGGAGTGGTGTGTTGCTTTTTTCTTTGCGCTGATAGCTTTGAAGATATGTTCTGATGGTGGTGAGAGTGGAGCAGGACTGTCTCCGTGGCACAATTGGCTAGCGCGATTGGCTGTTAACCGAAAGGTTGGAGGTTCGAGCCCACCCGGTGATGGTGTGGCGCTTTTTTTTCTTTGTGCTGATAGCTTTGAATATATGTTCTGATGGTGGTGAGAGTGGAGCAGGACTGTCTCCGTGGCGCAATTGGCTAGCGCGATTGGCTGTCAACCGAAAGGTTGGAGGTTCGAGCCCACCCGGTGGTGGTGCGGTGCTTTTTTTTCTTTGGGCTGATAGCTTTGAAGATATGTTCTGATGGTGGTGAGAGTGGAGCAGGACTGTCTCCGTGAAGCAATTGGCTTGCGCGATCGGCTGTTAACCGAAAGGTTGGAGGTTCGAGCCCACCCTGTGGTGGTGCGGCGCTTTTTTTGCGCTGTTAGCTTTGAAGATATGTTCTGATGGTGGTGAGAGTGGAGCAAGACTGTCCCCGTGGCGCAATGGGCTAGCGCGATCGGCTGTTATTCGAAAGGTTGGAGTTTCGAGCACTCCCCGGAGTGGCGTGTTGCTTTTTTCTTTGCACTGATAGCTTTGAAGATATGTTCTGATGGTGGTGAGAGTGGAGCAGGACTGTCTCCGTGGCGCAATTGGCTAGCGCGCTCGGCTGTTACCGTAAGGTCGGAGGTTCGAGCCCACCCGGTGGTGGTGCGGCGCTTTTTTTTCTTTGCGCTAATCGCTTTGAAGATATGTCCTGATGGTGTTGAGAGTGGAGCAAGACTGTCTCCGTGGCGCAATGGGCTAGCGCGATCGGCTGTTAACCGAAAGGTTGGAGTTTTGAGCCCTCCCGGGAGTGGTGTGTTGCTTTTTTTCTTTGCGCTGATAGCTTTGAAGATATGTTGTGATGGTGGTGAGAGTGGAGCAGGACTGTGTCCGTGGCGTAATTGGCTAGCGCGATCGGCTGTTAACCAAAAGGTTGGAGGTTCGAGCCCACCCGGTGGTGGTGCGGCGCTTTTTTTTCTTTGGGCTAATAGCTTTGATGATATGTTCTGATAGTGGTGAGAGGGGAGCAAGACTGTCTCCGTGGCGCAATGGGCTAAGCGCGATCGGCTGTTAACCGAAAGGTTGGAGGTTCGAGCGCACCTGGTGGTAGTGCGGCGCTTTTTTTTCTTTGGGGTGATAGCTCTGAAGAAATGTTCTGACAGTGGTGAGAGTGGAGCACGACTGTCTCCGTGGCGCAATTGGCTAGCCCGATCGGCTGTTAACCGAAAAGTTGGAGGTTCGAGCTCTCCCAGTGGTGGTGCGGCGCTTTTTTTTCTGTGGGCTGATAGCTTTGAAGATATGTTCTGATGGTGGTGAGAGGGGAGCAGGACTGTCTCCGTGGCGCAATTGGCTTGCGCGATCAGCTGTTAACCGAAAGGTTGGAGGTTCGAGCCCACCCGGTGGTGGTGCGGCGCTTTTTTTTCTTTAGGCTGATAGCTCTGAAGATATGTTCTGATGGTGGTGAGAAGGGAGCAAGACTATCTCCGTGGCGCAATGGACTAGCGCGATCGGCTGTTAACCGAAAGGTTGGAGTTTCGAGCCCTCCCGGGTGTGGTGTGTTGCTTTTTTCTTTGAGCTGATAGCTTTGAAGATATGTTCTGATGGTGGTCAGAGCGGAGCAAGACTGTCTCCGTGGCTCAAAGGGCTAGCGCGATCGCCTGTTAACCGAAAGTTTGGAGGTTCGAGCCCACCCGGTGGTAATTCGGCGCTTTTTTTTCTTTGGGGTGATAGCTCTGAAGAAATGTTCTGACGGTGGTGAGAGTGGAGCAGGACTGTCTCCGTGACGCACTTGGCTAGCGTGATCGGCTGTTAACCGAAAAGTTGGAGGTTCGAGCCCACCCGGTGGTGGTGCGGCGCTTTTTTTTCTTTGGGCTGATAGCTTTGAAGATATGTTCTGATGGTGGTGAGACTAGAGCAGGACTGTCTCCGTGGCGCAATTGGCTAGCGCGATCGGCTGTTAACCGAAAGGTTGGAGTTTCGAGCCCTCCCGGGAGTGGTGTGTTGCTTTTTTCTTTGCGCTGATAGCTTTGAAGATATGTTCTGATGGTGTTGAGAGTGGAGCAGGACTGTCTCCGTGGCGCAATTGGCTAGCGCGTTGGCTGTTAACCGAAAGATTGGAGGTTCGAGCCCACCCGGTGGTGGTGCGGTGCTTTTTTTTCTTTTGGCTGATAGCTTTGAAGATATGTTCTGATCGTGGTGAGAGTGGAGCAGGACTGTCTCCGTGGCGCAATTGGCTTGAGCGATCGGCTGTTAACCGAAAGGTTGGAGGTTCGAGCCCACCCGGTGGTGGTGCGGCGCTTTTTTTTCTTTGCGCTGATAGCTTTGAATATATGTTCTGATGGTGGTGAGAGTGGAGCAAGACTGTCCCCGTGGCGCAATGGGCAAGCGCGATCGGCTGTTAACCGAAAGGTTGGAGTTTCGAGCCCACCCGGTGGTGGTGCGGCGCTTTTTTTTCTTTGCGCTGATAGTTTGAAGGTATGTTCTGATGGTGGTGAGAGTGGAGCAAGACAGTCTCCGTGGCGCAATGGGCTAGCGCGATCGGCTGTTAACCGAAAGGTTGGAATTTCGAGCCCTCCCGGGAGTGGTAAGTTGCTTTTTTCTTTGCGGTAATAGCTTTGAAGATATGTTCTGATGGTGGTGAAAGTGCAGCAGGACTGTCTTCGTGGCGCAATTGGCTAGCGCGATCGGCTGTTAACCGAAAGGTTGGAGGTTCGAGCCCACCCGGTTGTGGTGCGGTGCTTTTTTTTCTTTGGGGTGATAGCTCTGAAGAAATGTTCTGACGGTGGTGAGAGTGGAGCACGACTGTCTCCGTGGGGCAATAGGCTAGCGCGATCGGCTGTTATTCGAAAGGTTGGAGGTTCGTGCCCACCTGGTGGTGGTGTGGCGCTTTTTTTTCTTTGGGCTGATAGCTATGAAGAAATGTTCTGACGATGGTGAGAGTGGAGCAGAACTGTCTCCGTGGCGCAATTGGCTAGCGCGATCGGCTGTTAACCGAAAAGTTGGAGGTTCGAGCTCTCCCGGTGGTGGTGCGGCGGTTTTTTTCTGTGGGCTGATAGCTTTGAAGATATGGTCTGATGGTGGTGAGAGTAGAGCAGGTCTGTCTCCGTGGCGCAATTGGCTAGCGTGATCGGCTGTTAACCGAAAAGTTAGAGGTTCGAGCCCACCCGGTGGTGGTGCGGCGCTTTTTTTTCTTTGGGCTGATAGCTTTGAAGATATGTTCTGATGGTGGTGAGAGTAGAGCAGGACTGTCTCCGTGGCGCAATTGGCTAGCGCGATCGGCTGTTAACCGAAAGGTTGGAGTTTCGAGCCCTCCCGGGAGTGGTGTGTTGCTTTTTTCTTTGCGCTGATAGCTTTGAAGATATGTTCTGATGGTGGTGAGAGTGGAGCACGACTGTCTCCGTGGCGCAGTTGGCTAGCGCAATCGGCTGTTAACCGAAAGGTTGGAGGTTCGAGCCCACCCGGTGATGGTGTGGCGCTTTTTTTTCTTTGTGCTGATAGCTTTGAAGATATGTTCTGATGGTGGTGAGAGTGGAGCAGGACTGTCTCCGTGGCGCAATTGGCTAGCGCGATTGGCTGTTAACCGAAAGGTTGGAGGTTCGAGCCCACCCGGTGGTGGTGCGGTGCTTTTTTTTTCTTTGGGCTGATAGCTTTGAAGATATGTTCTGATGGTTGTGAGAGGGGAGCAGGACTGTCTCCGTGGCGCAATTGGCTTGCGCGATCAGCTGTTAACCGAAAGGTTGGAGGTTCGAGCCCACCCGGTGGTGGTGCGGCGCTTTTTTTTCTTCGGGCTGATAGCTTTGAAGATATGTTCTGATGGTGGTGAGAGTAGAGCATGACTGTCTCCGTGGCGCAATTGGCTAGCGCGATCGGCTGTTAACCGTGTAGTGGAGCATACGCACTAACGTGTATGCGCCTTCCAAAGAGAAGGAAAAACCCCATGCTCTGATTGCACGAGAACCTGGGCCGCCTTTTGCCAGACTTGTCGTACGGCCATTTTTCGTTGCGACATCGTTGCGACTTCTCCGGTTCAATAAACGTCATCACATTTGGTGGAGGCTGCTGAGATCCCCAAGCAGACCTGGAGCTCCGCTCTCGCAAGTTGCCCGAGAGACCACTGCAAAACATGACTGACGCAGTCGCCAACCAGCCCATCCCAGCCCAGCCAGCACCACCGGCTGTCCCGTCTACCTGCCCCGGCGCTACTCGCCAACGGGACCCACCAATCTTCAGCGGCAGTGGCGAGCAAAACGTCGAGGACTGGCTCTCCTTGTACGAACGCGTAAGCGCCAGTAACAAGTGGGACAACGACTCTAAACTCGCCTACGTTATATTTTACTTGGCAGACGTAGCTAAACTTTGGTTTACGAACCGCGAAACCGCCATCGCCAACTGGCCTTCCTTTAAGACACTCGTCACTGAAGCGTTCGGCCGACCAGAGGTCCGCAAGCTCCGCGCTGACCAGCGCCTGCGCCACCGAGCCCAGCAGCCTGGCGAGACGTTTACTAGTTACATAGAGGACGTGCTCGACCTCTGCAAGCGTGTGAATCCATCTATGCTCGAAGAAGAAAAAATTCGGCAGATTCTTAAGGGCATCGAGGATGGCGCATTCCAGATGTTGCTAGCGAAAAGCCCGAACACGGTGGCAATCCTCGTAAGCCTCTGCCAGAGCTTTGATGAATTGCGCCGTCAGCGTTCCATCGCCCGACAGAGTGTCCTACCGCCAGATTCGATCTCGGCCGTCACACTCACAAATGCCAACGTTTGCAAAGAAAGTCTGTCCAATCAGATCAAAGACTTCATCAGGGAGGAAGTCGCCCGACAGCTCTCCCTGCTGCCGCATAGCGACGCGCTCACCGCAAGCCTGCCTACGACACTGCAGCAGGCCATACGCACGGAAATTTGTGATGTCCTCCCTACAGTGCAGGCCCCTTACCCGTGCACTTCAGTAGTGCCTAATCTCTCAGCTGTCGGCTACGCACCACCTGCACCACCTTCACCTCTCAGCTACGCAGCTGTGGTCGCGTGGCCCCCACCGCATCCAGTCGCCTTATCAGCTCCACCTCCTCCGGCCTCGCCTCCTGTTTACAGGCCCTCACCTCGCTTTTTTCATCGATCTAATGAGTGGCGCACTCAAGACAATCGTCCTATCTGCTTCGCCTGTGGCATCGCTGGCCACATTGCACGCTTCTGCCGCCGTCGCCTCACACCTGCAAACGTATACTTCGGAACTCCTACCTACGCGCCGCAGCAGGCCACCGCATCTGCATATGAACAGAGGCACTCAGACTCGGATCGCCGCCCATCGACTGCTCGTTTCCCATCCCCTCGTCGCCGGTCGCCATCGCCTATGCGTCGTCGACCACCTCCTGAGGAGGGAAACTAATCAGTGCAGTTCCGGAGGCAAGAACTGCAACTTGTGCGCAATTCCTAAGGCCTCCGTTTTCGCCGAAAAATGTTGTTGATGTCGATGTTGAGGGAGTCGCCACATTAGCGTTAATTGATACCGGGGCCGCCGTTTCTGTGATGGACGTCAAATTTTGTCGGAAACTGAAGAAAGTGACCACATCTCTCTGTGGCATGGTGCTGTCCACGGCTAGCGCGCAACGCATTCATCCCTCGGCTCTGTGTACGGCGCGCGTCGTCATCCAAGATGTTTTGTACGTCGTACAGTTTTTTGTTCTGCCATCTTGCTCTCATGACCTTATCCTCGGTTGGGATTTTTTATCAGGTCATGAAGCTATCATCGATTGTTCCCGTGCCGAAGTGTCCCTTGTGCCAACATATGAATTTCCACCACCCGACCGGTCTCCTCGGCTCTGCAAACTCATCGCTGACGACGACATCACCTTGCCCCCGGAAGCTTCGGTCCCTGTAAGCCTTTCATGTGTGGCGCAACCTGACGCCACGGTGGTGTTTACGCCATCTCCTGTTTTTACTGAACGCAAGGGCATCGTTCTCCCATTTGCCGTTCTTACAATTGCATCTGGTTTAACCGTAATGCTGGTTACCAACCACTGCAACTACCCCATCAGCTTACTTCGTGGTGAAACGTTGGGATATGTGCAACCTGTCGACCATATCAATGATATTATTCTTCCCGACGAAACGCCATGTCACATTGCCGCAATAACTCATGCGTCTGAGCCATCAAGTTTGTCAGCCTTCGACAATGCTATTGACGCAGACCTTCCCCTCTCGCATCGCCGCCAACTTGTTGCTCTCCTTAACAAGTTTCGCTCTTCTTTCGACTTTCAAGAACCTGCTTTGGGCCGCACCACGACTATCACTCATACTATTGACACCGGCTCAGATTTGCCTCTGCGACAGCGTACTTACCGCGTTTCCGCCGAAGAGCGCCGCGTCATTACGAAGCAAGTAGACGACATGCTTAAACGTGGAGTGATACAGCCTTCTCAAAGCGCTTGGTCATCACCTGTCGTTCTGGTCAAGAAAAAAGATGGCACCGTTCGATTTTGCGTGGACTATCGCCGCTTAAACAAGATTACGAAGAAAGATGTCTACCCGCTACCACGAATAGACGATGCTCTTGACTGTTTACAAGGCGCCGAGTACTTTACATCCTTGGATCTGCGTTCTGGGTATTGGCAGGTGCCAATGGCTGAATGTGATCGCCCTAAAACAGCCTTTGTAACGCCAGATGGTCTATATGAGTTCAAAGTGATGCCATTTGGGCTCTGCAACGCACCTGCCACATTTGAGCGCATGATCGATACCATCTTGCGTGCCCATAAGTGGAAAACTTGTTTGTGTTACCTGGACGACATCGTAGTCTTTTCGTCTGATTTCCCGACACATCTTGTTCGCCTCCACGAGATTCTGACGTGTCTAACCTCTGCGGGCCTACAACTTGACTCCAAAAAGTGCCACTTCGCAGCACGAAAACTAACCATCTTGGGACATGTCATCACAAGAGACGGTGTTCTTCCGGATCCCGATAAGCTTCGGGCTGTCGCTGACTTCCCGTTGCCCACATCACTGAAAGCTCTAAGAAGTTTCGTCGGTCTCTGCTCGTACTTTCGTCGCTTTGTCCCCAACTTCGCGTCCATCATCGCACCTCTAACAAGTCTGCTCTCCAACAGCAAAGGTATATCTGCATGGTCACCAGCATGTGACGACGCATTTCGCCAGCTGCGCCGCCTGCTGACCTCACCACCCATTCTTCGTCACTACGACCCCGCTGCTGCCACAGAAATTCACACCGATGCAAGTGGCATCGGTCTTGGTGCAGTTTTGGCACAACGGAAAGGCACCCAAGCCGAATACGTAGTCGCCTATGCAAGTCGCGCTCTCAAGAAGGCTGAATTGAATTACTCCATGACAGAGAAGGAGTGTTTGGCCATAATCTGGGCCTTGACGAAGTTTCGCCCGTACCTTTACGGCCGCCCTTTCGACGTGGTCACAGACCACCACGCTCTATGTTGGCTGTCCACATTGAAAACCCGTCCGGACGCCTGGGACGTTGGGCACTTCGATTGCAAGAATACGACATCCGTGTAGTATATCGTTCCGGTCGCAAGCATGCAGATGCCGATGCACTTTCGCGATCGCCTTTGACCCCAGATGTGGCTTCTCTATCACCACTTTTTACCACTTTGTCACCAATAGACATCACTGACATGCTTTCGGAGCAGCGTAAAGATCCATACCTTGCATTGTTACTCGACTACCTTACCGATCTGTCTGCTGTCCCTTCCACGAGAGCGCTACGCCGACAAGCAGCCCACTTTTCCGTGTGAGACAGCATTCTGTACCGCCGCAACTACATGCCTGGTGGTCGGAAGTGGCTCCTTGCTGTCCCAACTCATATGCACTCTGACATCTGCATGAATTTCCATGCAGACCCTCAAAGTGCTCACGCAGGTGTCCTGAAAGCCTACGAAAGGCTGCGCCAACGATATTACTGGCGAGGAATGTATCGCTTTGTGCAGAAATACGCTGAGTCTTGCACCACTTGCCAACAGAACAAGACACCTCCGCGGCACCTTACTGGCATGTTACAGCCGCTCCCATGCCCGGCTCGCCCATTCGACCGCGTGGGTATCGATCTCTATGGCCCCCTCCCATATAGTCGCTCTGGAAACCGGTGGATTATTGTCGGCGTCGATCATCTGACACGCTAGGCTGAGACTGCAGCTCTACCAGCAGCGACCGCCCACGAAGTTGCACTCTTCATTCTCCGCAGCTTCATTCTCCGCCATGGGGCTCCACGGGAATTACTCAGTGATAGGGGTCGAATGTTCCTGTTGGAGGTCATCCAAGCTATTCTCGCTGAATGCAACATCATCCACCGGAAATCTACCGCATACCATCCACAGACGAATGGTCTCACTGAACGGTTCAACCGCACACTTGGCGACATGCTGAGGATGTACACCACCTCCGACCACACTAACTGGGACGCTGTCTTGCCTTTTGTTACCTTCGCTTACAACACCGCGACGCAAGCGACTACTGGTTTTTCCCCGTTCTTTCTGTTGTACGGCCGCGAACCATCCCACCCACTCGACACCATACTCCCGTACCGCCCTGATGTATCGGAGTGCTCCCCGCTTTCGGAAGTCACCAGATACGCTGAAGAATGCCGTCAGTTGGCTCGGTCTATGACAAGTGAGGCTCAAGGTCTACAAAAAACCCGGCATGATGACGCTCATCACATAGCGCCTACGTTTCGTACTGGCTCTCTCGTGTGGCTTTGGGTGCCCCCGCACGTTCCTGGCCTGTCTTCTAAACTTCTGGCCCGGTACCATGGTCCATACTGTGTCATTGACGCAACCTCACCAGTGAATTACATCGTCGAGCCCCTAACACAATCGCCAGATTTGCGCCGTCGAGGACGCGAGACCGTACACGTCGACCGTCTCAAGCCCTACTACGACCCCCTCATTGTGCCTACTCCCTGAGTCGCCAGGATGGCTACTCTTAAACCCGGGGGGTATTGTAGTGGAGCATACGCACTAACGTGTATGCGCCTTCCAAAGAGAAGGAAAAACCCCGTGCTCTGATTGCACGAGAACCTGGGCCGCCTTTTGCCAGACTTGTCGTACGGCCATTTTTCGTTGCGACATCGTTGCGACTTCTCCGGTTCAATAAACGTCATCACAACCGAAAGGTTGGAGTTTCGAGCCCTCCCGGGAGTGGTGTGTTGCTTTTTTCTTTGCGCTGATAGCTTTGAAGATATGTTCTGATGGTGGTGAGAGTGGAGCACGACTGTCTCCGTGGCGCAGTTGGCTAGCGCAATCGGCTGTTAACCGAAAGGTTGGAGGTTCGAGCCCACCCGGTGATGGTGTGGCGCTTTTTTTTTGTGCTGATAGCTTTGAAGATATGTTCTGATGGTGGTGAGAGTGGAGCAGGACTGTCTCCGTGGCGCAATTGGCTAGCGCGATTGGCTGTTAACCGAAAGGTTGGAGGTTCGAGCCCACCCGGTGGTGGTGCGGTGCTTTTTTTTTCTTTGGGCTGATAGCTTTGAAGATATGTTCTGATGGTTGTGAGAGGGGAGCAGGACTGTCTCCGTGGCGCAATTGGCTTGCGCGATCAGCTGTTAACCGAAAGGTTGGAGGTTCGAGCCCACCCGGTGGTGGTGCGGCGCTTTTTTTTCTTTGGGCTGATAGCTTTGAAGATATGTTCTGATGGTGGTGAGAGTAGAGCATGACTGTCTCCGTGGCGCAATTGGCTAGCGCGATCGGCTGTTAACCGTTTAGTGGAGCATACGCACTAACGTGTATGCGCCTTCCAAAGAGAAGGAAAAACCCCATGCTCTGATTGCACGAGAACCTGGGCCGCCTTTTGCCAGACTTGTCGTACGGCCATTTTTCGTTGCGACATCGTTGCGACTTCTCCGGTTCAATAAACGTCATCACATTTGGTGGAGGCTGCTGAGATCCCCAAGCAGACCTGGAGCTCCGCTCTCGCAAGTTGCCCGAGAGACCACTGCAAAACATGACTGACGCAGTCGCCAACCAGCCCATCCCAGCCCAGCCAGCACCACCGGCTGTCCCGTCTACCTGCCCCGGCGCTACTCGCCAACGGGACCCACCAATCTTCAGCGGCAGTGGCGAGCAAAACGTCGAGGACTGGCTCTCCTTGTACGAACGCGTAAGCGCCAGTAACAAGTGGGACAACGACTCTAAACTCGCCTACGTTATATTTTACTTGGCAGACGTAGCTAAACTTTGGTTTACGAACCGCGAAACCGCCATCGCCAACTGGTCTTCCTTTAAGACACTCGTCACTGAAGCGTTCGGCCGACCAGAGGTCCGCAAGCTCCGCGCTGACCAGCGCCTGCGCCACCGAGCCCAGCAGCCTAGCGAGACGTTTACTAGTTACATAGAGGACGTGCTCGACCTCTGCAAGCGTGTGAATCCATCTATGCCCGAAGAAGAAAAAATTCGGCAGATTCTCAAGGGCATCGAGGATGGCGCATTCCAGATGTTGCTAGCGAAAAGCCCGAACACGGTGGCAATCCTCGTAAGCCTCTGCCAGAGCTTTGATGAATTGCGCCGTCAGCGTTCCATCGCCCGACAGAGTGTCCTACCGCCGGATTCGATCTCGGCCGTCACACTCACAAATGCCAACGTTTGCAAAGAAAGTCTGTCCAATCAGATCAAAGACTTCATCAGGGAGGAAGTCGCCCGACAGCTCTCCCTGCTGCCGCATAGCGACGCGCTCACCGCAAGCCTGCCTACGACACTGCAGCAGGCCATACGCACGGAAATTTGTGATGTCCTCCCTACAGTGCAGGCCCCTTACCCGTGCACTTCAGTAGCGCCTAATCTCTCAGCTGTCGGCTACGCACCACCTGCACCACCTTCACCTCTCAGCTACGCAGCTGTGGTCGCGTGGCCCCCACCGCATCCAGTCGCCTTATCAGCTCCACCTCCTCCGTCCTCGCCTCCTGTTTACAGGCCCTCACCTCGCTTTTTTCATCGATCTAATGAGTGGCGCACTCAAGACAATCGTCCTATCTGCTTCGCCTGTGGCATCGCTGGCCACATTGCACGCTTCTGCCGCCGTCGCCCCACACCTGCAAACGTATACTTCGGAACTCCTACCTACGCGCCGCAGCAGGCCACCGCATCTGCATATGAACAGAGGCACTCAGACTCGGATCGCCGCCCATCGACTGCTCGTTTCCCATCCCCTCGTCGCCGGTCGCCATCGCCTATGCGTCGTCGACCACCTCCTGAGGAGGGAAACTAATCAGTGCAGTTCCGGAGGCAAGAACTGCAACTTGTGCGCCATTCCTAAGGCCTCCGTTTTCGCCGAAAAATGTTGTTGATGTCGATGTTGAGGGAGTCGCCACATTAGCGTTAATTGATACCGGGGCCGCCGTTTCTGTGATGGACGTCAAATTTTGTCGGAAACTGAAGAAAGTGACCACATCTCTCTGTGGCATGGTGCTGTCCACGGCTAGCGCGCAACGCATTCATCCCTCGGCTCTGTGTACGGCGCGCGTCGTCATCCAAGATGTTTTGTACGTCGTACAGTTTTTTGTTCTGCCATCTTGCTCTCATGACCTTATCCTCGGTTGGGATTTCTTATCAGGTCATGAAGCTATCATCGATTGTTCCCGTGCCGAAGTGTCCCTTGTGCCAACATATGAATTTCCACCACCCGACCGGTCTCCTCGGCTCTGCAAACTCATCGCTGACGACGACATCACCTTGCCCGCGGAAGCTTCGGTCCCTGTAAGCCTTTCATGTGTGGCGCAACCTGACGCCACGGTGGTGTTTACGCCATCTCCTGTTTTTACTGAACGCAAGGGCATCGTTCTCCCATTTGCCGTTCTTACAATTGCATCTGGTTTAACCGTAATGCTGGTTACCAACCACTGCAACTACCCCATCAGCTTACTTCGTGGTGAAACGTTGGGATATGTGCAACCTGTCGACCATATCAATGATATTATTCTTCCCGACGAAACGCCATGTCACATTGCCGCAATAACTCATGCGTCTGAGCCATCAAGTTTGTCAGCCTTCGACAATGCTATTGACGCAGACCTTCCCCTCTCGCATCGCCGCCAACTTGTTGCTCTCCTTAACAAGTTTCGCTCTTCTTTCGACTTTCAAGAACCTGCTTTGGGCCGCACCACGACTATCACTCATACTATTGACACCGGCTCAGATTTGCCTCTGCGACAGCGTCCTTACCGCGTTTCCGCCGAAGAGCGCCGCGTCATTATGGAGCAAGTAGACGACATTCTTAAACGTGGAGTGATACAGCCTTCTCAAAGCGCTTGGTCATCACCTGTCGTTCTGGTCAAGAAAAAAGATGGCACCGTTCGATTTTACGTGGACTATCGCCGCTTAAACAAGATTACGAAGAAAGATGTCTACCCGCTACCACGAATAGACGATGCTCTTGACTGTTTACAAGGCGCCGCGTACTTTACATCCTTGGATCTGCGTTCTGGGTATTGGCAGGTGCCAATGGCTGAATGTGATCGCCCTAAAACAGCCTTTGTAACGCCAGATGGTCTATATGAGTTCAAAGTGATGCCTTTTGGGCTCTGCAACGCACCTGCCACATTTGAGCGCATGATCGATACCATCTTGCGTGCCCATAAGTGGAAAACTTGCTTGTGTTACCTGGACGACATCGTAGTCTTTTCGTCTGATTTCCCGACACATCTTGTTCGCCTCCACGAGATTCTGACGTGTCTAACTTCTGCGGGCCTACAACTTAACTCCAAAAAGTGCCACTTCGCAGCACGAAAACTAACCATCTTGGGACATGTCATCACAAGAGACGGTGTTGTTCCGGATCCCGATACGCTTCGGGCTGTCGCTGACTTCCCGTTGCCCACATCACTGAAAGCTCTAAGAAGTTTCGTCGGTCTCTGCTCGTACTTTCGTCGCTTTGTCCCCAACTTCGCGTCCATCATCGCACCTCTAACAAGTCTGCTCTCCAACAGCAAAGGTATATCTGCATGGTCACCTGCATGTGACGACGCATTTCGCCAGCTGCGCCGCCTGCTGACCTCACCACCCATTCTTCGTCACTACGACCCCGCTGCTGCCACAGAAATTCACACCGATGCAAGTGGCATCGGTCTTGGTGCAGTTTTGGCACAACGGAAAGGCACCCAAGCCGAATACGTAGTCGCCTATGCAAGTCGCGCTCTCAAGAAGGCTGAATTGAATTACTCCATGACAGAGAAGGAGTGTTTGGCCATAATCTGGGCCTTGACGAAGTTTCGCCCGTACCTTTACGGCCGCCCTTTCGACGTGGTCACAGACCACCACGCTCTATGTTGGCTGTCCACATTGAAAACCCGTCCGGACGCCTGGGACGTTGGGCACTTCGTTTGCAAGAATACGACATCCGTGTAGTATATCGTTCCGGTCGCAAGCATGCAGATGCCGATGCACTTTCGCGATCGCCTTTGACCCCAGATGTGGCTTCTCTATCACCACTTTTTACCACCTTGTCACCAATAGACATCACTGACATGCTTTCGGAGCAGCGTAAAGATCCATACCTTGCATTGTTACTCGACTACCTTACCGATCCGTCTGCTGTCCCTTCCACGAGAGCGCTACGCCGACAAGCAGCCCACTTTTCCGTGCGAGACAGCATTCTGTACCGCCGCAACTACATGCCTGGTGGTCGGAAGTGGCTCCTTGCTGTCCCAACTCATATGCGCTCTGACATCTGCATGAATTTCCATGCAGACCCTCAAAGTGCTCACGCAGGTGTCCTGAAAGCCTACGAAAGGCTGCGCCAACGATATTACTGGCGAGGAATGTATCGCTTTGTGCAGAAATACGTTGAGTCTTGCACCACTTGCCAACAGAACAAGACACCTCCGCGGCACCTTACTGGCATGTTACAGCCGCTCCCATGCCCGGCTCGCCCATTCGACCGCGTGGGTATCGATCTCTATGGCCCCCTCCCATATAGTCGCTCTGGAAACCGGTGGATTATTATCGGCGTCGATCATCTGACACGCTACGCTGAGACTGCAGCTCTACCAGCAGCGACCGCCCACGAAGTTGCACTCTTCATTCTCCGCAGCTTCATTCTCCGCCATGGGGCTCCACGGGAATTACTCAGTGATAGGGGTCGAGTGTTCCTGTTGGAGGTCATCCAAGCTATTCTCGCTGAATGCAACATCATCCACCGGAAATCTACCGCATACCATCCACAGACGAATGGTCTCACTGAACGGTTCAACTGCACACTTGGCGACATGCTGAGGATGTACACCACCTCCGACCACACTAACTGGGACGCTGTCTTGCCTTTTGTTACCTTCGCTTACAACACCGCGACGCAAGCGACTACTGGTTTTTCCCCGTTCTTTCTGTTGTACGGCCGCGAACCATCCCACTCACTCGACACCATACTCCCGTACCGCCCTGATGTATCGGAGTGCTCCCCGCTTTCGGAAGTCACCAGATACGCTGAAGAATGCCGTCAGTTGGCTCGGTCTATGACAAGTGAGGCTCAAGGTCTACAAAAAACCCGGCATGATGACGCTCATCACATAGCGCCTACGTTTCGTACTGGCTCTCTCGTGTGGCTTTGGGTGCCCCCGCACGTTCCTGGCCTGTCTTCTAATCTTCTGGCCCGGTACCATGGTCCATACTGTGTCATTGACGCAACCTCACCAGTGAATTACATCGTCGAGCCCCTAACACAATCGCCAGATTTGCGCCGTCGAGGACGCGAGACCGTACACGTCGACCGTCTCAAGCCCTACTACGACCCCCTCATTGTGCCTACTCCCTGAGTCGCCAGGATGGCTACTCTTAAACCCGGGGGGTATTGTAGTGGAGCATACGCACTAACGTGTATGCGCCTTCCAAAGAGAAGCAAAAACCCCGTGCTCTGATTGCACGAGAACCTGGGCCGCCTTTTGCCAGACTTGTCGTACGGCCATTTTTCGTTGCGACATCGTTGCGACTTCTCCGGTTCAATAAACGTCATCACAACCGAAAGGTTGGAGTTTCGAGCCCTCCCGGGAGTGGTGTGTTGCTTTTTTCTTTGCGCTGATAGCTTTGAAGATATGTTCTGATGGTGGTGAGAGTGGAGCACGACTGTCTCAGTGGCGCAGTTGGCTAGCGCGATCGGCTGTTAACCGAAAGGCTGGAGGTTCGAGCCCACCCGGTGATGGTGTGGCACTTTTTTTTTCTTTGGGCTGCTAGCTTTGAAGATATGTTCTGATGGTGGTGAGAGTGGAGCAGGACTGTCTCCGTGGCGCAATTCGCTAGCGCGATTGGCTGTTAACCGAAAGGTTGGAGGTTCGAGCCCACCCGGTGGTGGTGCAGTGCTTTTTTTCTTTGGGCTGATAGCTTTGAAGATATGTTCTGATGGTGGTGAGAGTGGAGCAGGACTGTCTCCGTGGCACAATTGGCTTGCGCGATCAGCTGTTAACCGAAAGGTTGGAGGTTCGAGCCCACCCGGTGGTGGTTCGGCGCTTTTTTTTCTTTGCGCTGATAGCTTTGAAGATATGCCCTGATGGTGGTGAGAGTGGAGCAAGACTGTCCCCGTGGCGCATTGGGCTAGCGCGATCGGCTGTTAACCGAAAGGTTGGAGTTTCGAGCCCTCCCGGGAGTGGTGTGTTGCTTTTTTCTTTGCACTGATAGCTTTGAAGATATGTTCTGATGGTGGTGAGAATGGAACAGGACTGTCTCCGTGGCGCAATGGGCTGGCGCGATCGGCTGTTAACCGAAAGATCGGAGGTTCTAGCCCACCTGGTGGTGGTGCGGCGCTTTTTTTTCTTTGTGCTAATAGCTTTGAAGATATGTCCTGATGGTGGTGAGAGTGGAGCAAGACTGTCACCGTGGCGCAATGGGCTAGCGCGATCGGCTGTCAACCGAAAGGTTGGAGTTTAGAGCCCTCCCGGGAGTGGTGTGTTACTTTTTTCTTTGCACTGATAGCTTTGAAGTTATGTTCTGATGGTGGTGAGAGTGGAGAAGGACTGTCTCCGTGGCGCAATTGGCTAGCGTGATCGGCTGTTAACCGAAAGGTTAGAGGTTCGAGCCCACCCGGTGGTGGTGCAGCGCTTTTTTTTCTTTGCGCTGATAGCTTTGAAGATATGTTCTGATGGTGGTGAGAGTGGAGCAAGACTGTCCCCGTGGCGCAATGGGCAAGCGCGATCGGCTGTTAACCGAAAGGTTGGAGTTTCGAGCCCACCCGGTGGTGGTGCGGCGCTTGTTTTTTCTTTGCGCTGATAGTTTGAAGATATGTTCTAATGGTGGTGAGAGTGGAGCAAGACTGTCTTCGTGGCGCAATGGGCTAGCGCGATCGGCTGTTAACCGAAAGGTTGGAGGTTCGAGCCCACCCGGTGGTGGTGCAGTGCTTTTTTTTTTCTTTGGGGTGATAGCTCTGAAGAAATGTTCTGACGGTGGTGTGAGTGGAGCACGACTGTCTCCGTGGGGCAATAGGCTAGCGCGATCGGCTGTTAACCGAAAGGTTGGAGGTTCGTGCCCACCTGGTGGTGGTGCGGCGCTTTTTTTTCTTTGCGCTGATAGCTATGAAGAAATGTTCTGACGGTGGTGAGAGTGGAGCAGGACTGCCTCCGTGGCGCAATTGGCTAGCGTGATCGGCTGTTAACCGAAAAGTTGGAGGTTCGAGCTCTCTCTCCCGGTGGTGGTGCGGCGCTTTTTTTCTGTGGGCTGATAGCTTTGAAGATATGTTCTGATGGTGGTGAGAGTAGAGCAGGTCTGTCTCCGTGGCGCAATTGGCTAGCGTGATCGGCTGTTAACCGAAAAGTTGGAGGTTCGAGCCCACCCGGTGGTGGTGCGGCGCTTTTTTTTCTTTGGGCTGATAGCTTTGAAGATATGTTCTAATGGTGGTGAGAGTAGAGCAGGACTGTCTCCGTGGCGCAATTGGCTAGCGCGATCGGCTGTTAAACCGAAAGGTTGGAGTTTCGAGCCCTCCCTGGAGTGGTGTGTTGCTTTTTTCTTTGCGCTGATAGCTTTGAAGATATGTTCTGATGGTTGTGAGAGTGGAGCACGACTGTCTCCGTGGCGCAGTTGGCTAGCGCGATCGGCTGTTAACCAAAAGGTTGGAGGTTCGAGCCCACCCGGTGATGGTGTGGCGCTTTGTTTCTTTGTGCTGATAGCTTTGAAGATATGTTCTGATGGTGGTGAGAGTGGAGCAGGACTGTCTCCGTGGCGCAATTGGCTAGCGCGATTGGCTGTTAACCGAAAGGTTGGAGGTTCGAGCCCACCTGGTGGTGGTGCGGTGCTTTTTTTTCTTTGGGCTGATAGCTTTGAAGATATGTTCTGATGGTGGTGAGAGTGGAGCAGGACTGTCTCTGTGGCGCAATTGGCTTGCGCGATCAGCTGCTAACCGAAAGGTTGGAGGTTCGAGCCCACCCGGTTGTGGTGCGGCGCTTTTTTTTTCTTTGGGCTGATAGCTTTGAAGATATGTTCTGATGGTGGTGAGAGTAGAGCAGGACTGTCTCCGTGGCGCAATTGGCTAGCGCGATCGGCTGTTAACCGAAAGGTTGGAGTTTCGAGCCCTCCCGGGAGTGGTGTGTTGCTTTTTTCTTTGCGCTGATAGCTTTGAAGATATGTTCTGATGGTGGTGAGAGTGGAGCACGACTGTCTCAGTGGCGCAGTTGGCTAGCGCGATCGGCTGTTAACCGAAAGGCTGGAGGTTCGAGCCCACCCGGTGATGGTGTGGCGCTTTTTTTTCTTTGTGCTGATAAATTTTAAGATATGTTCTGATGGTGGTGAGAGTGGAGCAGGACTGTCTCCGTGGCGCAATTCGCTAGCGCGATTGGCTGTTAACCGAAAGGTTGGAGGTTCGAGCCCACCCGGTGGTGGTGCGGTGCTTTTTTTTCTTTGGGCTGATAGCTTTGAAGATATGTTCTGATGGTGGTGAGAGTGGAGCAGGACTGTCTCCGTGGCGCAATTGGCTTGCGCGATCAGCTGTTAACCGAAAGGGTGGAGGTTCGAGCCTACCCGGTGGTGGTGCGGTGCTTTTTTTTTCTTTGCGCTGATAGCTTTGAAGATATGTCCTGATGGTGGTGAGAGTGGAGCAAGACTGTCCCCGTGGCGCATTGGGCTAGCGCGATCGGCTGTTAACCGAAAGGTTGGAGTTTCGAGCCCTCCCGGGAGTGGTGTATTGCTTTTTTCTTTGCACTGATAGCTTTGAAGATATGTTTTTATGGTGGTGAGAGTGGAACAGGACTGTCTCCGTGGCGCAATTGGCTTGAGCGATCGGCTGTTAACCGAAAGGTTGGAGGTTCGAGCCCACCCGGTGGTGGTGCGGCGCTTTTTTTTCTTTGGGCTGATAGCTTTGAAGATATGTTCTGATGGTGGTGAGAGTGGAGCAAGACTGTCCCCGTGGCGCAATGGGCAAGCGCGATCGGCTGTTAACCGAAAGGTTGGAGTTTCGAGCCCACCCGGTGGTGGTGCGGCGCTTTTTTTTCTTTGCGCTGATAGTTTGAAGGTATGTTCTGATGGTGGTGAGAGTGGAGCAAGACAGTCTCCGTGGCGCAATGGGCTAGCGCGATCGGCTGTTAACCGAAAGGTTGGAATTTCGAGCTCTCCCGGGAGTGGTAAGTTGCTTTTTCCCTTGTGGTAATAGCTTTGAAGATATGTTCTGATGGTGGTGAAAGTGCAGCAGGACTGTCTTCGTGGCGCAATTGGCTAGCGCGATCGGCTGTTAACCGAAAGGTTGGAGGTTCGAGCCCACCCGGTGGTGGTGCGGTGCTTTTTTTTCTTTGGGGATATAGCTCTGAAGAAATGTTCTGACGGTGGTGAGAGTGGAGCACGAATGTCTCCGTGGGGCAATAGGCTAGCGCGATCGGCTGTTATTTGAAAGGTTGGAGGTTCGAGCCCACCCGGTGGTGGTGCGGTGCTTTTTTTTTCTTTGGGCTGATAGCTTTGAAGATATGTTCTGATGGTGGTGAGAGTGGAGCAGGACTGTCTCCGTGGCGCAATTGGCTTGCGCGATCAGCTGTTAACCGAAAGGTTGGAGGTTCGAGCCCACCCGGTGGTGGTGCGGCGCTTTTTTTTCTTTGGGCTGATAGCTTTGAAGATATGTTCTGATGGTGGTGAGAGTGGAGCAAGACAGTCTCCGTGGCGCAATGGGCTAGCGCGATCGGCTGTTAACCGAAAGGTTGGAATTTCGAGCCCTCCCGGGAGTGGTAAGTTGCTTTTTTCCTTGCGGTAATAGCTTTGAAGATATGTTCTGATGGTGGTGAAAGTGCAGCAGGACTGTCTTCGTGGCGCAATTGGCTAGCGCGATCGGCTGTTATTCGAAAGGTTGGAGGTTCGAGCCCACCCGGTGGTGGTGCGGTGCTTTTTTTCTTTGGGGTGATAGCTCTGAAGAAATGTTCTGACGGTGGTGAGAGTGGAGCACGACTGTCTCCGTGGGGCAATAGGCTAGCGCGATCGGCTGTTATTCGAAAGGTTGGAGGTTCGAGCCCACCCGGTGGTGGTGCGGTGCTTTTTTTTTCTTTGGGCTGATAGCTTTGAAGATATGTTATGATGGTGGTGAGAGTGGAGCAGGACTGTCTCCGTGGCGCAATTGGCTTGCGCGATCAGCTGTTAACCGAAAGGTTGGAGGTTCGAGCCCACCCGGTGGTGGTGCGGCGCTTTTTTTTCTTTGGGCTGATAGCTTTGAAGATATGTTCTGATGGTGGTGAGAGTAGAGCAGGACTGTCTCCGTGGCGCAATTGGCTAGCGCGATCGGCTGTTAACCGAAAGGTTGGAGTTTCGAGCCCACCTGGTGGTGGTGCGGCGCTTTTTTTTCTTTGTGCTAATAGCTTTGAAGATATGTCCTGATGGTGGTGAGAATGGAGCAACACTGTCCCCGTGGCGCAATGGGCTAGCGCGATCGGCTGTCAACCGAAAGGTTGGAGTTTCGAGCCCTCCCGGGAGTGGTGTGTTGCTTTTTTCTTTGCACTGATAGCTTTGAAGTTATGTTCTGATGATGGTGAGAGTGGAGAAGGACTGTCTCCGTGGCGCAATTGGCTACCGCGATCGGCTGTTAACCGAAAGGTTAGAGGTTCTTGCCCACCCGGTGGTGGTGCGGCGCTTTTTTTTTCTTTGCGCTGATAGCTTTGAAGATATGTTCTGATGGTGGTGAGATTGGAGCAAGACTGTCCCCGTGGCGCAATGGGCAAGCGCGATCGGCTGTTAACCGAAAGGTTGGAGTTTCGAGCCCACCCGGTGGTGGTGCGGCGCTTTTTTTTCTTTGCACTGATAGCTATGAAGAAATGTTCTGACGGTGGTGAGAGTGGAGCAGGACTGCCTCCGTGGCGCAATTGGCTAGCGTGATCGGCTGTTAACCGAAAAGTTGGAGGTTCGAGCTCTCTCTCCCGGTGGTGGTGCGGCGCTTTTTTTCTGTGGGCTGATAGCTTTGAAGATATGTTCTGATGGTGGTGAGAGTAGAGCAGGTCTGTCTCCGTGGCGCAATTGGCTAGCGTGATCGGCTGTTAACCGAAAAGTTGGAGGTTCGAGCCCACCCGGTGGTGGTGCGGCGCTTTTTTTTCTTTGGGCTGATAGCTTTGAAGATATGTTCTAATGGTGGTGAGAGTAGAGCAGGACTGTCTCCGTGGCGCAATTGGCTAGCGCGATCGGCTGTTAAACCGAAAGGTTGGAGTTTCGAGCCCTCCCTGGAGTGGTGTGTTGCTTTTTTCTTTGCGCTGATAGCTTTGAAGATATGTTCTGATGGTTGTGAGAGTGGAGCACGACTGTCTCCGTGGCGCAGTTGGCTAGCGCGATCGGCTGTTAACCAAAAGGTTGGAGGTTCGAGCCCACCCGGTGATGGTGTGGCGCTTTGTTTCTTTGTGCTGATAGCTTTGAAGATATGTTCTGATGGTGGTGAGAGTGGAGCAGGACTGTCTCCGTGGCGCAATTGGCTAGCGCGATTGGCTGTTAACCGAAAGGTTGGAGGTTCGAGCCCACCTGGTGGTGGTGCGGTGCTTTTTTTTCTTTGGGCTGATAGCTTTGAAGATATGTTCTGATGGTGGTGAGAGTGGAGCAGGACTGTCTCTGTGGCGCAATTGGCTTGCGCGATCAGCTGCTAACCGAAAGGTTGGAGGTTCGAGCCCACCCGGTTGTGGTGCGGCGCTTTTTTTTTCTTTGGGCTGATAGCTTTGAAGATATGTTCTGATGGTGGTGAGAGTAGAGCAGGACTGTCTCCGTGGCGCAATTGGCTAGCGCGATCGGCTGTTAACCGAAAGGTTGGAGTTTCGAGCCCTCCCGGGAGTGGTGTGTTGCTTTTTTCTTTGCGCTGATAGCTTTGAAGATATGTTCTGATGGTGGTGAGAGTGGAGCACGACTGTCTCAGTGGCGCAGTTGGCTAGCGCGATCGGCTGTTAACCGAAAGGCTGGAGGTTCGAGCCCACCCGGTGATGGTGTGGCGCTTTTTTTTCTTTGTGCTGATAAATTTTAAGATATGTTCTGATGGTGGTGAGAGTGAAGCAGGACTGTCTCCGTGGCGCAATTCGCTAGCGCGATTGGCTGTTAACCGAAAGGTTGGAGGTTCGAGCCCACCCGGTGGTGGTGCGGTGCTTTTTTTTCTTTGGGCTGATAGCTTTGAAGATATGTTCTGATGGTGGTGAGAGTGGAGCAGGACTGTCTCCGTGGCGCAATTGGCTTGCGCGATCAGCTGTTAACCGAAAGGGTGGAGGTTCGAGCCTACCCGGTGGTGGTGCGGTGCTTTTTTTTTCTTTGCGCTGATAGCTTTGAAGATATGTCCTGATGGTGGTGAGAGTGGAGCAAGACTGTCCCCGTGGCGCATTGGGCTAGCGCGATCGGCTGTTAACCGAAAGGTTGGAGTTTCGAGCCCTCCCGGGAGTGGTGTATTGCTTTTTTCTTTGCACTGATAGCTTTGAAGATATGTTTTGATGGTGGTGAGAGTGGAACAGGACTGTCTCCGTGGCGCAATTGGCTTGAGCGATCGGCTGTTAACCGAAAGGTTGGAGGTTCGAGCCCACCCGGTGGTGGTGCGGCGCTTTTTTTTCTTTGGGCTGATAGCTTTGAAGATATGTTCTGATGGTGGTGAGAGTGGAGCAAGACTGTCCCCGTGGCGCAATGGGCAAGCGCGATCGGCTGTTAACCGAAAGGTTGGAGTTTCGAGCCCACCCGGTGGTGGTGCGGCGCTTTTTTTTCTTTGCGCTGATAGTTTGAAGGTATGTTCTGATGGTGGTGAGAGTGGAGCAAGACAGTCTCCGTGGCGCAATGGGCTAGCGCGATCGGCTGTTAACCGAAAGGTTGGAATTTCGAGCTCTCCCGGGAGTGGTAAGTTGCTTTTTCCCTTGTGGTAATAGCTTTGAAGATATGTTCTGATGGTGGTGAAAGTGCAGCAGGACTGTCTTCGTGGCGCAATTGGCTAGCGCGATCGGCTGTTAACCGAAAGGTTGGAGGTTCGAGCCCACCCGGTGGTGGTGCGGTGCTTTTTTTTCTTTGGGGATATAGCTCTGAAGAAATGTTCTGACGGTGGTGAGAGTGGAGCACGAATGTCTCCGTGGGGCAATAGGCTAGCGCGATCGGCTGTTATTTGAAAGGTTGGAGGTTCGAGCCCACCCGGTGGTGGTGCGGTGCTTTTTTTTTCTTTGGGCTGATAGCTTTGAAGATATGTTCTGATGGTGGTGAGAGTGGAGCAGGACTGTCTCCGTGGCGCAATTGGCTTGCGCGATCAGCTGTTAACCGAAAGGTTGGAGGTTCGAGCCCACCCGGTGGTGGT
Organism: Rhipicephalus microplus; assembly: GCF_043290135.1. Taxonomy (NCBI): domain Eukaryota; kingdom Metazoa; phylum Arthropoda; class Arachnida; order Ixodida; family Ixodidae; genus Rhipicephalus; species Rhipicephalus microplus. The sequence goes on from NC_134701.1 coordinate 7,750,419, forward strand.
GCGGCGCTTTTTTTTCTTTGGGCTGATAGCTTTGAAGATATGTTCTGATGGTGGTGAGAGTGGAGCAAGACAGTCTCCGTGGCGCAATGGGCTAGCGCGATCGGCTGTTAACCGAAAGGTTGGAATTTCGAGCCCTCCCGGGAGTGGTAAGTTGCTTTTTTCCTTGCGGTAATAGCTTTGAAGATATGTTCTGATGGTGGTGAAAGTGCAGCAGGACTGTCTTCGTGGCGCAATTGGCTAGCGCGATCGGCTGTTATTCGAAAGGTTGGAGGTTCGAGCCCACCTGGTGGTGGTGCGGTGCTTTTTTTCTTTGGGGTGATAGCTCTGAAGAAATGTTCTGACGGTGGTGAGAGTGGAGCACGACTGTCTCCGTGGGGCAATAGGCTAGCGCGATCGGCTGTTATTCGAAAGGTTGGAGGTTCGAGCCCACCCGGTGGTGGTGCGGTGCTTTTTTTTTCTTTGGGCTGATAGCTTTGAAGATATGTTATGATGGTGGTGAGAGTGGAGCAGGACTGTCTCCGTGGCGCAATTGGCTTGCGCGATCAGCTGTTAACCGAAAGGTTGGAGGTTCGAGCCCACCCGGTGGTGGTGCGGCGCTTTTTTTTCTTTGGGCTGATAGCTTTGAAGATATGTTCTGATGGTGGTGAGAGTTGAGCAGGACTGTCTCCGTGGCGCAATTGGCTAGCGCGATCGGCTGTTAACCGAAAGGTTGGAGTTTCGAGCCCACCTGGTGGTGGTGCGGCGCTTTTTTTTCTTTGTGCTAATAGCTTTGAAGATATGTCCTGATGGTGGTGAGAATGGAGCAACACTGTCCCCGTGGCGCAATGGGCTAGCGCGATCGGCTGTCAACCGAAAGGTTGGAGTTTCGAGCCCTCCCGGGAGTGGTGTGTTGCTTTTTTCTTTGCACTGATAGCTTTGAAGTTATGTTCTGATGATGGTGAGAGTGGAGAAGGACTGTCTCCGTGGCGCAATTGGCTACCGCGATCGGCTGTTAACCGAAAGGTTAGAGGTTCGAGCCCACCCGGTGGTGGTGCGGCGCTTTTTTTTTCTTTGCGCTGATAGCTTTGAAGATATGTTCTGATGGTGGTGAGATTGGAGCAAGACTGTCCCCGTGGCGCAATGGGCAAGCGCGATCGGCTGTTAACCGAAAGGTTGGAGTTTCGAGCCCACCCGGTGGTGGTGCGGCGCTTTTTTTTCTTTGCGCTGATAGCTATGAAGAAATGTTCTGACGGTGGTGAGAGTGGAGCAGGACTGCCTCCGTGGCGCAATTGGCTAGCGTGATCGGCTGTTAACCGAAAAGTTGGAGGTTCGAGCTCTCTCTCCCGGTGGTGGTGCGGCGCTTTTTTTCTGTGGGCTGATAGCTTTGAAGATATGTTCTGATGGTGGTGAGAGTAGAGCAGGTCTGTCTCCGTGGCGCAATTGGCTAGCGTGATCGGCTGTTAACCGAAAAGTTGGAGGTTCGAGCCCACCCGGTGGTGGTGCGGCGCTTTTTTTTCTTTGGGCTGATAGCTTTGAAGATATGTTCTAATGGTGGTGAGAGTAGAGCAGGACTGTCTCCGTGGCGCAATTGGCTAGCGCGATCGGCTGTTAAACCGAAAGGTTGGAGTTTCGAGCCCTCCCTGGAGTGGTGTGTTGCTTTTTTCTTTGCGCTGATAGCTTTGAAGATATGTTCTGATGGTTGTGAGAGTGGAGCACGACTGTCTCCGTGGCGCAGTTGGCTAGCGCGATCGGCTGTTAACCAAAAGGTTGGAGGTTCGAGCCCACCCGGTGATGGTGTGGCGCTTTGTTTCTTTGTGCTGATAGCTTTGAAGATATGTTCTGATGGTGGTGAGAGTGGAGCAGGACTGTCTCCGTGGCGCAATTGGCTAGCGCGATTGGCTGTTAACCGAAAGGTTGGAGGTTCGAGCCCACCTGGTGGTGGTGCGGTGCTTTTTTTTCTTTGGGCTGATAGCTTTGAAGATATGTTCTGATGGTGGTGAGAGTGGAGCAGGACTGTCTCTGTGGCGCAATTGGCTTGCGCGATCAGCTGCTAACCGAAAGGTTGGAGGTTCGAGCCCACCCGGTTGTGGTGCGGCGCTTTTTTTTTCTTTGGGCTGATAGCTTTGAAGATATGTTCTGATGGTGGTGAGAGTAGAGCAGGACTGTCTCCGTGGCGCAATTGGCTAGCGCGATCGGCTGTTAACCGAAAGGTTGGAGTTTCGAGCCCTCCCGGGAGTGGTGTGTTGCTTTTTTCTTTGCGCTGATAGCTTTGAAGATATGTTCTGATGGTGGTGAGAGTGGAGCACGACTGTCTCAGTGGCGCAGTTGGCTAGCGCGATCGGCTGTTAACCGAAAGGCTGGAGGTTCGAGCCCACCCGGTGATGGTGTGGCGCTTTTTTTTCTTTGTGCTGATAAATTTTAAGATATGTTCTGATGGTGGTGAGAGTGGAGCAGGACTGTCTCCGTGGCGCAATTCGCTAGCGCGATTGGCTGTTAACCGAAAGGTTGGAGGTTCGAGCCCACCCGGTGGTGGTGCGGTGCTTTTTTTTCTTTGGGCTGATAGCTTTGAAGATATGTTCTGATGGTGGTGAGAGTGGAGCAGGACTGTCTCCGTGGCGCAATTGGCTTGCGCGATCAGCTGTTAACCGAAAGGGTGGATGTTCGAGCCTACCCGGTGGTGGTGCGGTGCTTTTTTTTTCTTTGCGCTGATAGCTTTGAAGATATGTCCTGATGGTGGTGAGAGTGGAGCAAGACTGTCCCCGTGGCGCATTGGGCTAGCGCGATCGGCTGTTAACCGAAAGGTTGGAGTTTCGAGCCCTCCCGGGAGTGGTGTATTGCTTTTTTCTTTGCACTGATAGCTTTGAAGATATGTTTTGATGGTGGTGAGAGTGGAACAGGACTGTCTCCGTGGCGCAATTGGCTTGAGCGATCGGCTGTTAACCGAAAGGTTGGAGGTTCGAGCCCACCCGGTGGTGGTGCGGCGCTTTTTTTTCTTTGGGCTGATAGCTTTGAAGATATGTTCTGATGGTGGTGAGAGTGGAACAAGAATGTCCCCGTGGCGCAATGGGCAAGCGCGATCGGCTGTTAACCGAAAGGTTGGAGTTTCGAGCCCACCCGGTGGTGGTGCGGCGCTTTTTTTTCTTTGCGCTGATAGTTTGAAGGTATGTTCTGATGGTGGTGAGAGTGGAGCAAGACAGTCTCCGTGGCGCAATGGGCTAGCGCGATCGGCTGTTAACCGAAAGGTTGGAATTTCGAGCTCTCCCGGGAGTGGTAAGTTGCTTTTTCCCTTGTGGTAATAGCTTTGAAGATATGTTCTGATGGTGGTGAAAGTGCAGCAGGACTGTCTTCGTGGCGCAATTGGCTAGCGCGATCGGCTGTTAACCGAAAGGTTGGAGGTTCGAGCCCACCCGGTGGTGGTGCGGTGCTTTTTTTTCTTTGGGGATATAGCTCTGAAGAAATGTTCTGACGGTGGTGAGAGTGGAGCACGAATGTCTCCGTGGGGCAATAGGCTAGCGCGATCGGCTGTTATTTGAAAGGTTGGAGGTTCGAGCCCACCCGGTGGTGGTGCGGTGCTTTTTTTTTCTTTGGGCTGATAGCTTTGAAGATATGTTCTGATGGTGGTGAGAGTGGAGCAGGACTGTCTCCGTGGCGCAATTGGCTTGCGCGATCAGCTGTTAACCGAAAGGTTGGAGGTTCGAGCCCACCCGGTGGTGGTGCGGCGCTTTTTTTTCTTTGGGCTGATAGCTTTGAAGATATGTTCTGATGGTGGTGAGAGTGGAGCAAGACAGTCTCCGTGGCGCAATGGGCTAGCGCGATCGGCTGTTAACCGAAAGGTTGGAATTTCGAGCCCTCCCGGGAGTGGTAAGTTGCTTTTTTCCTTGCGGTAATAGCTTTGAAGATATGTTCTGATGGTGGTGAAAGTGCAGCAGGACTGTCTTCGTGGCGCAATTGGCTAGCGCGATCGGCTGTTATTCGAAAGGTTGGAGGTTCGAGCCCACCCGGTGGTGGTGCGGTGCTTTTTTTCTTTGGGGTGATAGCTCTGAAGAAATGTTCTGACGGTGGTGAGAGTGGAGCACGACTGTCTCCGTGGGGCAATAGGCTAGCGCGATCGGCTGTTATTCGAAAGGTTGGAGGTTCGAGCCCACCCGGTGGTGGTGCGGTGCTTTTTTTTCTTTGGGCTGATAGCTTTGAAGATATGTTATGATGGTGGTGAGAGTGGAGCAGGACTGTCTCCGTGGCGCAATTGGCTTGCGCGATCAGCTGTTAACCGAAAGGTTGGAGGTTCGAGCCCACCCGGTGGTGGTGCGGCGCTTTTTTTCTTTGGGCTGATAGCTTTGAAGATATCTTCTGATGGTGGTGAGAGTAGAGCAGGACTGTCTCCGTGGCGCAATTGGCTAGCGCGATCGGCTGTTAACCGAAAGGTTGGAGTTTCGAGCCCACCTGGTGGTGGTGCGGCGCTTTTTTTTCTTTGTGCTAATAGCTTTGAAGATATGTCCTGATGGTGGTGAGAATGGAGCAACACTGTCCCCGTGGCGCAATGGGCTAGCGCGATCGGCTGTCAACCGAAAGGTTGGAGTTTCGAGCCCTCCCGGGAGTGGTGTGTTGCTTTTTTCTTTGCACTGATAGCTTTGAAGTTATGTTCTGATGATGGTGAGAGTGGAGAAGGACTGTCTCCGTGGCGCAATTGGCTACCGCGATCGGCTGTTAACCGAAAGGTTAGAGGTTCGAGCCCACCCGGTGGTGGTGCGGCGCTTTTTTTTTCTTTGCGCTGATAGCTTTGAAGATATGTTCTGATGGTGGTGAGATTGGAGCAAGACTGTCCCCGTGGCGCAATGGGCAAGCGCGATCGGCTGTTAACCGAAAGGTTGGAGTTTCGAGCCCACCCGGTGGTGGTGCGGCGCTTGTTTTTTCTTTGCGCTGATAGTTTGAAGATATGTTCTGATGGTGGTGAGAGTGGAGCAAGACTGTCTTCTTGGCGCAATGGGCTAGCGCGATCGGCTGTTAACCGAAAGGTTGGAGTTTCGAGCCCACCCGGTGGTGGTGTGGCGCTTTTTTTTCTTTGCGCTGATAGTTTGAAGGTATGTTCTGATGGTGGTGAGAGTGGAGCAAGACAGTCTCCGTGGCGCAATGGGCCAGCGCGATCGGCTGTTAACCGAAAGGTTGGAATTTCGAGCCCTCCCGGGAGTGGTAAGTTGCTTTTTTCTTTGCGGTAATAGCTTTGAAGATATGTTCTGATGGTGGTGAAAGTGCAGCAGGACTGTCTTCGTGGCGCAATTGGCTAGCGCGATCGGCTGTTAACCGAAAGGTTGGAAGTTCGAGCCCACCCGGTGGTGGTGCTGTGCTTTTTTTTTCTTTGGGGTGATAGCTCTGAAGAAATGTTCTGATGGTGGTGAGAGTGGAGCACGACTGTCTCCGTGGGGTAATAGGCTAGCGCGATCGGCTTTTAACCAAAAGGTTGGAGGTTCGTGCCTACCTGGTGGTGGTGCGGCGCTTTTTTTTCTTTGCGCTGATAGCTTTGAAGATATGTTCTGATGGTGGTAAGAGTAGACCAGGACTGTCTCCGTGGCGCAATTGGCTAGCGCGATCGGCTGTTAAACCGAAAGGTTGGAGTTTCGAGCCCTCCCGGGTGTGGTGTGTTGCTTTTTTCTTTGCGCTGATAGCTTTGAAGATATGTTCTGATGGTTGTGAGAGTGGAGCACGACTGTCTCCGTGGCGCAGTTGGCTAGCGCGATCGGCTGTTAACCGAAAGGTTGGAGGTTCGAGCCCACCTGGTGGTGGTGCGGTGCTTTTTTTTTCTTTGGGCTGATAGCTTTGAAGATATGTTCTGATGGTGGTGAGAGTGGAGCAGGAGTGTCTCCGTGGCGCAATTGGCTTGCGCGATCAGCTGTTAGCCGAAAGGTTGGAGGTTCGAGCCCACCCGGTGGTGGTGCGGCGCTTTTTTTTTCTTTGCGCTGATAGATTTGAAGATATGTTCTGATGGTGGTGAGAGTTTAGCAAGACTGTCCCCGTGGCGCAATGGGCAAGCGCGATCGGCTGGTAACCGAAAGGTTGGAGTTTCGAGCCCACCCGGTGGTGGTGCGGCGCTTGTTTTTTCTTTGCGCTGATAGTTTGAAGATATGTTCTGATGGTGGTGAGAGTGGAGCAAGACTGTCTTCGTGGCGCAATAGGCTAGCGCGATCGGCTGTTAACCGAAAGGTTGGAGTTTCGAGCCCTCCCGGGAGTGGTGTGTTGCTTATTTCTTTGCGCTGATAGCTTTGAAGATATGTTCTGATGGTGGTGAGAGTGGAGCAGGACTGTCTTCGTGGCGCAATTGGCTAGCGCGATCGGCTGTTAACCGAAAGGTTGGAGGTTCGAGCCCACCCGGTGGTGGTGCGGTGCTTTTTTTTCTTTGGGGATATAGCTCTGAAGAAATGTTCTGACGGTGGTGAGAGTGGAGCACGAATGTCTCCGTGGGGCAATAGGCTAGCGCGATCGGCTGTTATTCGAAAGGTTGGAGGTTCGAGCCCACCCGGTGGTGGTGCGGTGCTTTTTTTTTCTTTGGGCTGATAGCTTTGAAGATATGTTCTGATGGTGGTGAGAGTGGAGCAGGACTGTCTCCGTGGCGCAATTGGCTTGCGCGATCAGCTGTTAACCGAAAGGTTGGAGGTTCGAGCCCACCCGGTGGTGGTGCGGCGCTTTTTTTTCTTTGGGCTGATAGCTTTGAAGATATGTTCTGATGGTGGTGAGAGTAGAGCAGGACTGTCTCCGTGGCGCAATTGGCTAGCGCGATCGGCTGTTAACCGAAAGGTTGGAGTTTCGAGCCCTCCCGGGAGTGGTGTGTTGCTTTTTTCTTTGCGCTAATAGCTTTGAAGATATGTTCTGATGGTGGTGAGAGTGGAGCACGACTGTCTCAGTGGCGCAGTTGGCTAGCGCGATCGGCTGTTAACCGAAAGGCTGGAGGTTCGAGCCCACCCGGTGATGGTGTGGCGCTTTTTTTTCTTTGCGCTGATAGTTTGAAGGTATGTTCTGATGGTGGTGAGAGTGGAGCAAGACAGTCTCCGTGCCGCAATGGGCTAGCGCGATCGGCTGTTAACCGAAAGGTTGGAATTTCGAGCCCTCCCGGGAGTGGTAAGTTGCTTTTTTCCTTGCGGTAATAGCTTTGAAGAAATCTTCTGATGGTGGTGAAAGTGCAGCAGGACTGTCTTCGTGGCGCAATTGGCTAGCGCGATCGGCTGTTAACCGGAAGGTTGGAGGTTCGAGCCCACCCGGTGGTGGTGCGGTGCTTTTTTTCTTTGGGGTGATAGCTCTGAAGAAATGTTCTGACGGTGGTGAGAGTGGAGCACGACTGTCTCCGTGGGGCAATAGGCTAGCGCGATCGGCTGTTAACCAAAAGGTTGGAGGTTCGTGCCTACCTGGTGGTGGTGCGGCGCTTTTTTTTCTTTGCGCTGATAGCTTTGAAGATATGTTCTGATGGTGGTGAGAGTAGACCAGGACTGTCTCCGTGGCGCAATTGGCTAGCGCGATCGGCTGTTAAACCGAAAGGTTGGAGTTTCGAGCCCTCCCGGGTGTGGTGTGTTGCTTTTTTCTTTGCGCTGATAGCTTTGAAGATATGTTCTGATGGTTGTGAGAGTGGAGCACGACTGTCTCCGTGGCGCAGTTGGCTAGCGCGATCGGCTGTTAACCGAAAGGTTGGAGGTTCGAGCCCACCTGGTGGTGGTGCGGTGCTTTTTTTTTCTTTGGGCTGATAGCTTTGAAGATATGTTCTGATGGTGGTGAGAGTGGAGCAGGACTGTCTCCGTGGCGCAATTGGCTTGCGCGATCAGCTGTTAACCGAAAGGTTGGAGGTTCGAGCCCACCCGGTGGTGGTGCGGCGCTTTTTTTTCTTTGGGCTGATAGCTTTGAAGATATGTTCTGATGGTGGTGAGACTAGAGCAGGACTGTCTCCGTGGCGCAATTGGCTAGCGCGATCGGCTGTTAACCGAAAGGTTGGAGTTTCGAGCCCTCCCGGGAGTGGTGTGTTGCTTTTTTCTTTGCGCTGATAGCTTTGAAGATATGTTCTGATGGTGGTGAGAGTGGAGCACGACTGTCTCAGTGGCGCAGTTGGCTAGCGCGATCGGCTGTTAACCGAAAGGCTGGAGGTTCGAGCCCACCCGGTGATGGTGTGGCGCTTTTTTTTCTTTGTGCTGATAGCTTTGAAGATATGTTCTGATGGTGGTGAGAGTGGAGCAGGACTGTCTCCGTGGCGCAATTCGCTAGCGCGATTGGCTGTTAACCGAAAGGTTGGAGGTTCGAGCCCACCCGGTGGTGGTGCGGTGCTTTTTTTTCTTTGGGCTGAGAGCTTTGAAGATATGTTCTGATGGTGGTGAGAGTGGAGCAGGACTGTCTCGGTGGCGCAATTGGCTTGCGCGATCAGCTGTTAACCGAAAGGTTGGAGGTTCGAGCCCACCCGGTGGTGGTGCGGCGCTTCTTTTTTCTTTGCGCTGATAGCTTTGAAGATATGTCCTGATGGTGGTGAGAGTGGAGCAAGACTGTCCCCGTGGCGCATTGGGCTAGCGCGATCGGCTGTTGACCGAAAGGTTGGAGTTTCGAGCCCTCCCGGGAGTGGTGTGTTGCTTTTTTCTTTGCACTGATAGCTTTGAAGTTATGTTCTGATGGTGGTGAGAGTGGAGAAGGACTGTCTCCGTGGCGCAATTGGCTAGCGCGATCGGCTGTTAACCGAAAGGTTAGAGGTTCGAGCCCACCCGGTGGTGGTGCGGCGCTTTTTTTTTCTTTGTGCTGATAGATTTGAAGATATGTTCTGATGGTGGTGAGAGTGGAGCAAGACTGTCCCCGTGGCGCAATGGGCAAGCGCGATCGGCTGGTAACCGAAAGGTTGGAGTTTCGAGCCCACCCGGTGGTGGTGCGGCGCTTGTTTTTTCTTTGCGCTGATAGTTTGAAGATATGTTCTGATGGTGGTGAGAGTGGAGCAAGACTGTCTTCGTGGCGCAATGGGCTAGCGCGATCGGCTGTTAACCGAAAGGTTGGAGTTTCGAGCCCTCCCGGGAGTGGTGTGTTGCTTTTTTCTTTGCGCTGATAGCTTTGAAGATATGTTCTGATGGTGGTGAGAGTGGAGCAGGACTGTCTTCGTGGCGCAATTGGCTAGCGCGATCGGCTGTTAAGCGAAAGGTTGGAGGTTCGAGCCCACCCAGTGGTGGTGCGGTGCTTTTTTTTCTTTGGGGATATAGCTCTGAAGAAATGTTCTGACGGTGGTGAGAGTGGAGCACGAATGTCTCCGTGGGGCAATAGGCTAGCGCGATCGGCTGTTATTCGAAAGGTTGGAGGTTCGAGCCCACCCGGTGGTGGTGCGGTGCTTTTTTTTTCTTTGGGCTGATAGCTTTGAAGATATGTTCTGATGGTGGTGAGAGTGGAGCAGGACTGTCTCCGTGGCGCAATTGGCTAGCGCGATCGGCTGTTAACCGAAAGGTTGGAGTTTCGAGCCCTCCCGGGAGTGGTGTGTTGCTTTTTTCTTTGCGCTAATAGCTTTGAAGATATGTTCTAATGGTGGTGAGAGTGGAGCACGACTGTCTCAGTGGCGCAGTTGGCTAGCGCGATCGGCTGTTAACCGAAAGGCTGGAGGTTGAGAGCTCACCCGGTGATGGTGTGGCGCTTTTTTTTCTTTGCGCTGATAGTTTGAAGGTATGTTCTGATGGTGGTGAGAGTGGAGCAAGACAGTCTCCGTGGCGCAATGGGCTAGCGCGATCGGCTGTTAACCGAAAGGTTGGAATTTCGAGCCCTCCCGGGAGTGGAAAGTTGCTTTTTTCCTTGCGGTAATAGCTTTGAAGATATGTTCTGATGGTGGTGAAAGTGCAGCAGGACTGTCTTCGTGGCGCAATTGGCTTGCGCGATCAGCTGTTAGCCGAAAGGTTGGAGGTTCGAGCCCACCCGGTGGTGGTGCGGCGCTTTTTTTTTCTTTGCGCTGATAGATTTGAAGATATGTTCTGATGGTGGTGAGAGTTTAGCAAGACTGTCCCCGTGGCGCAATGGGCAAGCGCGATCGGCTGGTAACCGAAAGGTTGGAGTTTCGAGCCCACCCGGTGGTGGTGCGGCGCTTGTTTTTTCTTTGCGCTGATAGTTTGAAGATATGTTCTGATGGTGGTGAGAGTGGAGCAAGACTGTCTTCGTGGCGCAATAGGCTAGCGCGATCGGCTGTTAACCGAAAGGTTGGAGTTTCGAGCCCTCCCGGGAGTGGTGTGTTGCTTATTTCTTTGCGCTGATAGCTTTGAAGATATGTTCTGATGGTGGTGAGAGTGGAGCAGGACTGTCTTCGTGGCGCAATTGGCTAGCGCGATCGGCTGTTAACCGAAAGGTTGGAGGTTCGAGCCCACCCGGTGGTGGTGCGGTGCTTTTTTTTCTTTGGGGATATAGCTCTGAAGAAATGTTCTGACGGTGGTGAGAGTGGAGCACGAATGTCTCCGTGGGGCAATAGGCTAGCGCGATCGGCTGTTATTCGAAAGGTTGGAGGTTCGAGCCCACCCGGTGGTGGTGCGGTGCTTTTTTTTTCTTTGGGCTGATAGCTTTGAAGATATGTTCTGATGGTGGTGAGAGTGGAGCAGGACTGTCTCCGTGGCGCAATTGGCTTGCGCGATCAGCTGTTAACCGAAAGGTTGGAGGTTCGAGCCCACCCGGTGGTGGTGCGGCGCTTTTTTTTCTTTGGGCTGATAGCTTTGAAGATATGTTCTGATGGTGGTGAGAGTAGAGCAGGACTGTCTCCGTGGCGCAATTGGCTAGCGCGATCGGCTGTTAACCGAAAGGTTGGAGTTTCGAGCCCTCCCGGGAGTGGTGTGTTGCTTTTTTCTTTGCGCTAATAGCTTTGAAGATATGTTCTGATGGTGGTGAGAGTGGAGCACGACTGTCTCAGTGGCGCAGTTGGCTAGCGCGATCGGCTGTTAACCGAAAGGCTGGAGGTTCGAGCCCACCCGGTGATGGTGTGGCGCTTTTTTTTCTTTGCGCTGATAGTTTGAAGGTATGTTCTGATGGTGGTGAGAGTGGAGCAAGACAGTCTCCGTGCCGCATAGGGCTAGCGCGATCGGCTGTTAACCGAAAGGTTGGAATTTCGAGCCCTCCCGGGAGTGGTAAGTTGCTTTTTTCCTTGCGGTAATAGCTTTGAAGAAATCTTCTGATGGTGGTGAAAGTGCAGCAGGACTGTCTTCGTGGCGCAATTGGCTAGCGCGATCGGCTGTTAACCGGAAGGTTGGAGGTTCGAGCCCACCCGGTGGTGGTGCGGTGCTTTTTTTCTTTGCGCTGATAGCTTTGAAGATATGTTCTGATGGTGGTGAGATTGGAGCAAGACTGTCCCCGTGGCGCAATGGGCAAGCGCGATCGGCTGTTAACCGAAAGGTTGGAGTTTCGAGCCCACCCGGTGGTGGTGCGGCGCTTGTTTTTTCTTTGCGCTGATAGTTTGAAGATATGTTCTGATGGTGGTGAGAGTGGAGCAAGACTGTCTTCTTGGCGCAATGGGCTAGCGCGATCGGCTGTTAACCGAAAGGTTGGAGTTTCGAGCCCACCCGGTGGTGGTGTGGCGCTTTTTTTTCTTTGCGCTGATAGTTTGAAGGTATGTTCTGATGGTGGTGAGAGTGGAGCAAGACAGTCTCCGTGGCGCAATGGGCTAGCGCGATCGGCTGTTAACCGAAAGGTTGGAATTTCGAGCCCTCCCGGGAGTGGTAAGTTGCTTTTTTCTTTGCGGTAATAGCTTTGAAGATATGTTCTGATGGTGGTGAAAGTGCAGCAGGACTGTCTTCGTGGCGCAATTGGCTAGCGCGATCGGCTGTTAACCGAAAGGTTGGAAGTTCGAGCCCACCCGGTGGTGGTGCTGTGCTTTTTTTTTCTTTGGGGTGATAGCTCTGAAGAAATGTTCTGATGGTGGTGAGAGTGGAGCACGACTGTCTCCGTGGGGTAATAGGCTAGCGCGATCGGCTTTTAACCAAAAGGTTGGAGGTTCGTGCCTACCTGGTGGTGGTGCGGCGCTTTTTTTTCTTTGCGCTGATAGCTTTGAAGATATGTTCTGATGGTGGTAAGAGTAGACCAGGACTGTCTCCGTGGCGCAATTGGCTAGCGCGATCGGCTGTTAAACCGAAAGGTTGGAGTTTCGAGCCCTCCCGGGTGTGGTGTGTTGCTTTTTTCTTTGCGCTGATAGCTTTGAAGATATGTTCTGATGGTTGTGAGAGTGGAGCACGACTGTCTCCGTGGCGCAGTTGGCTAGCGCGATCGGCTGTTAACCGAAAGGTTGGAGGTTCGAGCCCACCTGGTGGTGGTGCGGTGCTTTTTTTTTCTTTGGGCTGATAGCTTTGAAGATATGTTCTGATGGTGGTGAGAGTGGAGCAGGAGTGTCTCCGTGGCGCAATTGGCTTGCGCGATCAGCTGTTAGCCGAAAGGTTGGAGGTTCGAGCCCACCCGGTGGTGGTGCGGCGCTTTTTTTTTCTTTGCGCTGATAGATTTGAAGATATGTTCTGATGGTGGTGAGAGTTTAGCAAGACTGTCCCCGTGGCGCAATGGGCAAGCGCGATCGGCTGGTAACCGAAAGGTTGGAGTTTCGAGCCCACCCGGTGGTGGTGCGGCGCTTGTTTTTTCTTTGCGCTGATAGTTTGAAGATATGTTCTGATGGTGGTGAGAGTGGAGCAAGACTGTCTTCGTGGCGCAATAGGCTAGCGCGATCGGCTGTTAACCGAAAGGTTGGAGTTTCGAGCCCTCCCGGGAGTGGTGTGTTGCTTATTTCTTTGCGCTGATAGCTTTGAAGATATGTTCTGATGGTGGTGAGAGTGGAGCAGGACTGTCTTCGTGGCGCAATTGGCTAGCGCGATCGGCTGTTAACCGAAAGGTTGGAGGTTCGAGCCCACCCGGTGGTGGTGCGGTGCTTTTTTTTCTTTGGGGATATAGCTCTGAAGAAATGTTCTGACGGTGGTGAGAGTGGAGCACGAATGTCTCCGTGGGGCAATAGGCTAGCGCGATCGGCTGTTATTCGAAAGGTTGGAGGTTCGAGCCCACCCGGTGGTGGTGCGGTGCTTTTTTTTTCTTTGGGCTGATAGCTTTGAAGATATGTTCTGATGGTGGTGAGAGTGGAGCAGGACTGTCTCCGTGGCGCAATTGGCTTGCGCGATCAGCTGTTAACCGAAAGGTTGGAGGTTCGAGCCCACCCGGTGGTGGTGCGGCGCTTTTTTTTCTTTGGGCTGATAGCTTTGAAGATATGTTCTGATGGTGGTGAGAGTAGAGCAGGACTGTCTCCGTGGCGCAATTGGCTAGCGCGATCGGCTGTTAACCGAAAGGTTGGAGTTTCGAGCCCTCCCGGGAGTGGTGTGTTGCTTTTTTCTTTGCGCTAATAGCTTTGAAGATATGTTCTGATGGTGGTGAGAGTGGAGCACGACTGTCTCAGTGGCGCAGTTGGCTAGCGCGATCGGCTGTTAACCGAAAGGCTGGAGGTTCGAGCCCACCCGGTGATGGTGTGGCGCTTTTTTTTCTTTGTGCTGATAGCTTTGAAGATATGTTCTGATGGTGGTGAGAGTGGAGCAGGACTGTCTCCGTGCCGCAATGGGCTAGCGCGATCGGCTGTTAACCGAAAGGTTGGAATTTCGAGCCCTCCCGGGAGTGGTAAGTTGCTTTTTTCCTTGCGGTAATAGCTTTGAAGAAATCTTCTGATGGTGGTGAAAGTGCAGCAGGACTGTCTTCGTGGCGCAATTGGCTAGCGCGATCGGCTGTTAACCGGAAGGTTGGAGGTTCGAGCCCACCCGGTGGTGGTGCGGTGCTTTTTTTCTTTGGGGTGATAGCTCTGAAGAAATGTTCTGACGGTGGTGAGAGTGGAGCACGACTGTCTCCGTGGGGCAATAGGCTAGCGCGATCGGCTGTTAACCAAAAGGTTGGAGGTTCGTGCCTACCTGGTGGTGGTGCGGCGCTTTTTTTTCTTTGCGCTGATAGCTTTGAAGATATGTTCTGATGGTGGTGAGAGTAGACCAGGACTGTCTCCGTGGCGCAATTGGCTAGCGCGATCGGCTGTTAAACCGAAAGGTTGGAGTTTCGAGCCCTCCCGGGTGTGGTGTGTTGCTTTTTTCTTTGCGCTGATAGCTTTGAAGATATGTTCTGATGGTTGTGAGAGTGGAGCACGACTGTCTCCGTGGCGCAGTTGGCTAGCGCGATCGGCTGTTAACCGAAAGGTTGGAGGTTCGAGCCCACCTGGTGGTGGTGCGGTGCTTTTTTTTTCTTTGGGCTGATAGCTTTGAAGATATGTTCTGATGGTGGTGAGAGTGGAGCAGGACTGTCTCCGTGGCGCAATTGGCTTGCGCGATCAGCTGTTAACCGAAAGGTTGGAGGTTCGAGCCCACCCGGTGGTGGTGCGGCGCTTTTTTTTCTTTGGGCTGATAGCTTTGAAGATATGTTCTGATGGTGGTGAGAGTAGAGCAGGACTGTCTCCGTGGCGCAATTGGCTAGCGCGATCGGCTGTTAACCGAAAGGTTGGAGTTTCGAGCCCTCCCGGGAGTGGTGTGTTGCTTTTTTCTTTGCGCTGATAGCTTTGAAGATATGTTCTGATGGTGGTGAGAGTGGAGCACGACTGTCTCAGTGGCGCAGTTGGCTAGCGCGATCGGCTGTTAACCGAAAGGCTGGAGGTTCGAGCCCACCCGGTGATGGTGTGGCGCTTTTTTTTCTTTGTGCTGATAGCTTTGAAGATATGTTCTGATGGTGGTGAGAGTGGAGCAGGACTGTCTCCGTGGCGCAATTCGCTAGCGCGATTGGCTGTTAACCGAAAGGTTGGAGGTTCGAGCCCACCCGGTGGTGGTGCGGTGCTTTTTTTTCTTTGGGCTGAGAGCTTTGAAGATATGTTCTGATGGTGGTGAGAGTGGAGCAGGACTGTCTCGGTGGCGCAATTGGCTTGCGCGATCAGCTGTTAACCGAAAGGTTGGAGGTTCGAGCCCACCCGGTGGTGGTGCGGCGCTTCTTTTTTCTTTGCGCTGATAGCTTTGAAGATATGTCCTGATGGTGGTGAGAGTGGAGCAAGACTGTCCCCGTGGCGCATTGGGCTAGCGCGATCGGCTGTTGACCGAAAGGTTGGAGTTTCGAGCCCTCCCGGGAGTGGTGTGTTGCTTTTTTCTTTGCACTGATAGCTTTGAAGTTATGTTCTGATGGTGGTGAGAGTGGAGAAGGACTGTCTCCGTGGCGCAATTGGCTAGCGCGATCGGCTGTTAACCGAAAGGTTAGAGGTTCGAGCCCACCCGGTGGTGGTGCGGCGCTTTTTTTTTCTTTGTGCTGATAGATTTGAAGATATGTTCTGATGGTGGTGAGAGTGGAGCAAGACTGTCCCCGTGGCGCAATGGGCAAGCGCGATCGGCTGGTAACCGAAAGGTTGGAGTTTCGAGCCCACCCGGTGGTGGTGCGGCGCTTGTTTTTTCTTTGCGCTGATAGTTTGAAGATATGTTCTGATGGTGGTGAGAGTGGAGCAAGACTGTCTTCGTGGCGCAATGGGCTAGCGCGATCGGCTGTTAACCGAAAGGTTGGAGTTTCGAGCCCTCCCGGGAGTGGTGTGTTGCTTTTTTCTTTGCGCTGATAGCTTTGAAGATATGTTCTGATGGTGGTGAGAGTGGAGCAGGACTGTCTTCGTGGCGCAATTGGCTAGCGCGATCGGCTGTTAAGCGAAAGGTTGGAGGTTCGAGCCCACCCAGTGGTGGTGCGGTGCTTTTTTTTCTTTGGGGATATAGCTCTGAAGAAATGTTCTGACGGTGGTGAGAGTGGAGCACGAATGTCTCCGTGGGGCAATAGGCTAGCGCGATCGGCTGTTATTCGAAAGGTTGGAGGTTCGAGCCCACCCGGTGGTGGTGCGGTGCTTTTTTTTTCTTTGGGCTGATAGCTTTGAAGATATGTTCTGATGGTGGTGAGAGTGGAGCAGGACTGTCTCCGTGGCGCAATTGGCTAGCGCGATCGGCTGTTAACCGAAAGGTTGGAGTTTCGAGCCCTCCCGGGAGTGGTGTGTTGCTTTTTTCTTTGCGCTAATAGCTTTGAAGATATGTTCTAATGGTGGTGAGAGTGGAGCACGACTGTCTCAGTGGCGCAGTTGGCTAGCGCGATCGGCTGTTAACCGAAAGGCTGGAGGTTGAGAGCTCACCCGGTGATGGTGTGGCGCTTTTTTTTCTTTGCGCTGATAGTTTGAAGGTATGTTCTGATGGTGGTGAGAGTGGAGCAAGACAGTCTCCGTGGCGCAATGGGCTAGCGCGATCGGCTGTTAACCGAAAGGTTGGAATTTCGAGCCCTCCCGGGAGTGGAAAGTTGCTTTTTTCCTTGCGGTAATAGCTTTGAAGATATGTTCTGATGGTGGTGAAAGTGCAGCAGGACTGTCTTCGTGGCGCAATTGGCTTGCGCGATCAGCTGTTAGCCGAAAGGTTGGAGGTTCGAGCCCACCCGGTGGTGGTGCGGCGCTTTTTTTTTCTTTGCGCTGATAGATTTGAAGATATGTTCTGATGGTGGTGAGAGTTTAGCAAGACTGTCCCCGTGGCGCAATGGGCAAGCGCGATCGGCTGGTAACCGAAAGGTTGGAGTTTCGAGCCCACCCGGTGGTGGTGCGGCGCTTGTTTTTTCTTTGCGCTGATAGTTTGAAGATATGTTCTGATGGTGGTGAGAGTGGAGCAAGACTGTCTTCGTGGCGCAATAGGCTAGCGCGATCGGCTGTTAACCGAAAGGTTGGAGTTTCGAGCCCTCCCGGGAGTGGTGTGTTGCTTATTTCTTTGCGCTGATAGCTTTGAAGATATGTTCTGATGGTGGTGAGAGTGGAGCAGGACTGTCTTCGTGGCGCAATTGGCTAGCGCGATCGGCTGTTAACCGAAAGGTTGGAGGTTCGAGCCCACCCGGTGGTGGTGCGGTGCTTTTTTTTCTTTGGGGATATAGCTCTGAAGAAATGTTCTGACGGTGGTGAGAGTGGAGCACGAATGTCTCCGTGGGGCAATAGGCTAGCGCGATCGGCTGTTATTCGAAAGGTTGGAGGTTCGAGCCCACCCGGTGGTGGTGCGGTGCTTTTTTTTTCTTTGGGCTGATAGCTTTGAAGATATGTTCTGATGGTGGTGAGAGTGGAGCAGGACTGTCTCCGTGGCGCAATTGGCTTGCGCGATCAGCTGTTAACCGAAAGGTTGGAGGTTCGAGCCCACCCGGTGGTGGTGCGGCGCTTTTTTTTCTTTGGGCTGATAGCTTTGAAGATATGTTCTGATGGTGGTGAGAGTAGAGCAGGACTGTCTCCGTGGCGCAATTGGCTAGCGCGATCGGCTGTTAACCGAAAGGTTGGAGTTTCGAGCCCTCCCGGGAGTGGTGTGTTGCTTTTTTCTTTGCGCTAATAGCTTTGAAGATATGTTCTGATGGTGGTGAGAGTGGAGCACGACTGTCTCAGTGGCGCAGTTGGCTAGCGCGATCGGCTGTTAACCGAAAGGCTGGAGGTTCGAGCCCACCCGGTGATGGTGTGGCGCTTTTTTTTCTTTGCGCTGATAGTTTGAAGGTATGTTCTGATGGTGGTGAGAGTGGAGCAAGACAGTCTCCGTGCCGCAATGGGCTAGCGCGATCGGCTGTTAACCGAAAGGTTGGAATTTCGAGCCCTCCCGGGAGTGGTAAGTTGCTTTTTTCCTTGCGGTAATAGCTTTGAAGAAATCTTCTGATGGTGGTGAAAGTGCAGCAGGACTGTCTTCGTGGCGCAATTGGCTAGCGCGATCGGCTGTTAACCGGAAGGTTGGAGGTTCGAGCCCACCCGGTGGTGGTGCGGTGCTTTTTTTCTTTGGGGTGATAGCTCTGAAGAAATGTTCTGACGGTGGTGAGAGTGGAGCACGACTGTCTCCGTGGGGCAATAGGCTAGCGCGATCGGCTGTTAACCAAAAGGTTGGAGGTTCGTGCCTACCTGGTGGTGGTGCGGCGCTTTTTTTTCTTTGCGCTGATAGCTTTGAAGATATGTTCTGATGGTGGTGAGAGTAGACCAGGACTGTCTCCGTGGCGCAATTGGCTAGCGCGATCGGCTGTTAAACCGAAAGGTTGGAGTTTCGAGCCCTCCCGGGTGTGGTGTGTTGCTTTTTTCTTTGCGCTGATAGCTTTGAAGATATGTTCTGATGGTTGTGAGAGTGGAGCACGACTGTCTCCGTGGCGCAGTTGGCTAGCACGATCGGCTGTTAACCGAAAGGTTGGAGGTTCGAGCCCACCTGGTGGTGGTGCGGTGCTTTTTTTTTCTTTGGGCTGATAGCTTTGAAGATATGTTCTGATGGTGGTGAGAGTGGAGCAGGACTGTCTCCGTGGCGCAATTGGCTTGCGCGATCAGCTGTTAACCGAAAGGTTGGAGGTTCGAGCCCACCCGGTGGTGGTGCGGCGCTTTTTTTTCTTTGGGCTGATAGCTTTGAAGATATGTTCTGATGGTGGTGAGAGTAGAGCAGGACTGTCTCCGTGGCGCAATTGGCTAGCGCGATCGGCTGTTAACCGAAAGGTTGGAGTTTCGAGCCCTCCCGGGAGTGGTGTGTTGCTTTTTTCTTTGCGCTGATAGCTTTGAAGATATGTTCTGATGGTGGTGAGAGTGGAGCACGACTGTCTCAGTGGCGCAGTTGGCTAGCGCGATCGGCTGTTAACCGAAAGGCTGGAGGTTCGAGCCCACCCGGTGATGGTGTGGCGCTTTTTTTTCTTTGTGCTGATAGCTTTGAAGATATGTTCTGATGGTGGTGAGAGTGGAGCAGGACTGTCTCCGTGGCGCAATTCGCTAGCGCGATTGGCTGTTAACCGAAAGGTTGGAGGTTCGAGCCCACCCGGTGGTGGTGCGGTGCTTTTTTTTCTTTGGGCTGAGAGCTTTGAAGATATGTTCTGATGGTGGTGAGAGTGGAGCAGGACTGTCTCGGTGGCGCAATTGGCTTGCGCGATCAGCTGTTAACCGAAAGGTTGGAGGTTCGAGCCCACCCGGTGGTGGTGCGGCGCTTCTTTTTTCTTTGCGCTGATAGCTTTGAAGATATGTCCTGATGGTGGTGAGAGTGGAGCAAGACTGTCCCCGTGGCGCATTGGGCTAGCGCGATCGGCTGTTGACCGAAAGGTTGGAGTTTCGAGCCCTCCCGGGAGTGGTGTGTTGCTTTTTTCTTTGCACTGATAGCTTTGAAGTTATGTTCTGATGGTGGTGAGAGTGGAGAAGGACTGTCTCCGTGGCGCAATTGGCTAGCGCGATCGGCTGTTAACCGAAAGGTTAGAGGTTCGAGCCCACCCGGTAATGGTGCGGCGCTTTTTTTTTCTTTGTGCTGATAGATTTGAAGATATGTTCTGATGGTGGTGAGAGTGGAGCAAGACTGTCCCCGTGGCGCAATGGGCAAGCGCGATCGGCTGGTAACCGAAAGGTTGGAGTTTCGAGCCCACCCGGTGGTGGTGCGGCGCTTGTTTTTTCTTTGCGCTGATAGTTTGAAGATATGTTCTGATGGTGGTGAGAGTGGAGCAAGACTGTCTTCGTGGCGCAATGGGCTAGCGCGATCGGCTGTTAACCGAAAGGTTGGAGTTTCGAGCCCTCCCGGGAGTGGTGTGTTGCTTTTTTCTTTGCGCTGATAGCTTTGAAGATATGTTCTGATGGTGGTGAGAGTGGAGCAGGACTGTCTTCGTGGCGCAATTGGCTAGCGCGATCGGCTGTTAAGCGAAAGGTTGGAGGTTCGAGCCCACCCAGTGGTGGTGCGGTGCTTTTTTTTCTTTGGGGATATAGCTCTGAAGAAATGTTCTGACGGTGGTGAGAGTGGAGCACGAATGTCTCCGTGGGGCAATAGGCTAGCGCGATCGGCTGTTATTCGAAAGGTTGGAGGTTCGAGCCCACCCGGTGGTGGTGCGGTGCTTTTTTTTTCTTTGGGCTGATAGCTTTGAAGATATGTTCTGATGGTGGTGAGAGTGGAGCAGGACTGTCTCCGTGGCGCAATTGGCTAGCGCGATCGGCTGTTAACCGAAAGGTTGGAGTTTCGAGCCCTCCCGGGAGTGGTGTGTTGCTTTTTTCTTTGCGCTAATAGCTTTGAAGATATGTTCTAATGGTGGTGAGAGTGGAGCACGACTGTCTCAGTGGCGCAGTTGGCTAGCGCGATCGGCTGTTAACCGAAAGGCTGGAGGTTGAGAGCTCACCCGGTGATGGTGTGGCGCTTTTTTTTCTTTGCGCTGATAGTTTGAAGGTATGTTCTGATGGTGGTGAGAGTGGAGCAAGACAGTCTCCGTGGCGCAATGGGCTAGCGCGATCGGCTGTTAACCGAAAGGTTGGAATTTCGAGCCCTCCCGGGAGTGGAAAGTTGCTTTTTTCCTTGCGGTAATAGCTTTGAAGATATGTTCTGATGGTGGTGAAAGTGCAGCAGGACTGTCTTCGTGGCGCAATTGGCTAGCGCGATCGGCTGTTAACCGAAAGGTTGGAGGTTCGAGCCCACCCGGTGGTGGTGCGGTGCTTTTTTTCTTTGGGGTGATAGCTCTGAAGAAATGTTCTGACGGTGGTGAGAGTGGAGCACGACTGTCTCCGTGGGGCAATAGGCTAGCGCGATCGGCTGTTATTCGAAAGGTTGGAGGTTCGAGCCCACCCGGTGGTGGTGCGGTGCTTTTTTTTTCTTTTGGCTGATAGCTTTGAAGATATGTTCTGATGGTGGTGAGAGTGGAGCAGGACTGTCTCCGTGGCGCAATTGGCTTGCGCGATCAGCTGTTAACCGAAAGGTTGGAGGTTCGAGCCCACCCGGTGGTGGTGCGGCGCTTTTTTTTCTTTGGGCTGATAGCTTTGAAGATATGTTCTGATGGTGGTGAGAGTAGAGCAGGACTGTCTCCGTGGCGCAATAGGCTAGCGCGATCGGCTGTTAACCGAAAGGTTGGAGGTTCGAGCCCACCCGGTTGTGGTGCGGCGCTTTTTTTTCTTTGGGGTGATAGCTTTGAAGATATGTTCTGATGGTGGTGAGAGTGGAGCAGGACTGTCTCCGTGGCGCAATTGGCTAGCGCGATCGGCTGTTAACCGAAAGGTTAGAGGTTCGAGCCCACCCGGTGGTGGTGCGGCGCTTTTTTTTTCTTTGCGCTGATAGCTTTGAAGATATGTTCTGATGGTGGTGAGAGTGGAGCAAGACTGTCCCCGTGGCGCAATGGGCAAGCGCGATCGGCTGTTAACCGAAAGGTTGGAGTTTCGAGCCCACCCGGTGGTGGTGCGGCGCTTGTTTTTTCTTTGCGCTGATAGTTTGAAGATATGTTCTGATGGTGGTGAGAGTGGAGCAAGACTGTCTTCGTGGCGCAATGGGCTAGCGCGATCGGCTGTTAACCGAAAGGTTGGAGTTTCGAGCCCTCCCGGGAGTGGTATGTTGCTTTTTTCTTTGCGCTGATAGCTTTGAAGATATGTTCTGATGGTGGTGAGAGTGGAGCAGGACTGTCTCCGTGGCGCAGTTGGCTAGCGCGATCGGCTGTTAACCGAAAGGTTGGAGGTTCGAGCCCACCCGGTGATGGTGTGGCGCTTTTTTTTCTTTGTGCTGATAGCTTTGAAGATATGTTCTGATGGTGGTGAGAGTAAAGCAGGACTGTCTCCGTGGCGCAATTGGCTAGCGCGATTGGCTGTTAACCGAAAGGTTGGAGGTTCGAGCCCACCCGGTGGTGGTGCGGTGCTTTTTTTTCTTTGGGCTGATAGCTTTGAAGATATGTTCTGATGGTGGTGAGAGTGGAGCAGGACTGTCTCCGTGGCGCAATTGGCTAGCGCGATCGGCTGTTAACCGAAAGGTTAGAGGTTCGAGCCCACCCGGTGGTGGTGCGGCGCTTTTTTTTTTCTTTGCGCTGATAGCTTTGAAGATATGTTCTGATGGTGGTGAGATTGGAGCAAGACTGTCCCCGTGGCGCAATGGGCAAGCGCGATCGGCTGTTAACCGAAAGGTTGGAGTTTCGAGCCCACCCGGTGGTGGTGCGGCGCTTGTTTTTTCTTTGCGCTGATAGTTTGAAGATATGTTCTGATGGTGGTGAGAGTGGAGCAAGACTGTCTTCGTGGCGCAATGGGCTAGCGCGATCGGCTGTTAACAGAAAGGTTGGAGTTTCGAGCCAACCCGGTGGTGGTGCGGCGCTTTTTTTTCTTTGCGCTGATAGTTTGAAGGTATGTTCTGATGGTGGTGAGAGTGGAGCAAGACAGTCTCCGTGGCGCAATGGGCTAGCGCGATCGGCTGTTAACCGAAAGGTTGGAATTTCGAGCCCTCCCGGGAGTGGTAAGTTGCTTTTTTCTTTGCAGTAATAGCTTTGAAGATATTTTCTGATGGTGGTGAAAGTGCAGCAGGACTGTCTTCGTGGCGCAATTGGCTAGCGCGATCGGCTGTTAACCGAAAGGTTGGAAGTTCGAGCCCACTCGGTGGTGGTGCTGTGCTTTTTTTTTCTTTGGGGTGATAGCTCTGAAGAAATGTTCTGATGGTGGTGAGAGTGGAGCACGACTGTCTCCGTGGGGCAATAGGCTAGCGCGATCGGCTGTTAACCAAAAGGTTGGAGGTTCGTGCCCACCTGGTGGTGGTGTGGCGCTTTGTTTTCTTTGCGCTGATAGCTTTGAAGATATGTTCTTATGGTGGTGAGAGTAGACCAGGACTGTCTCCGTGGCGCAATTGGCTAGCGCGATCGGCTGTTAAACCGAAAGGTTGGAGTTTCGAGCCCTCCCGGGAGTGGTGTGTTGCTTTTTTCTTTGCGCTGATAGCTTTGAAGATATGTTCTGATGGTTGTGAGAGTGGAGCACGACTGTCTCCGTGGCGCAGTTGGCTAGCGCGATCGGCTGTTAACCGAAAGGTTGGAGGTTCGAGCCCACCTGGTGGTGGTGCGGTGCTTTTTTTTTCTTTGGGCTGATAGCTTTGAAGATATGTTCTGATGGTGCTGAGAGTGGAGCAGGACTGTCTCCGTGGCGCAATTGGCTTACGCGATCAGCTGTTAACCGAAAGGTTGGAGGTTCGAGCCCACCCGGTTGTGGTGCGGCGCTTTTTTTTCTTTGGGCTGATAGCTTTGAAGATATGTTCTGATGGTGGTGAGAGTAGAGCAGGACTGTCTCCGTGGCGCAATTGGCTAGCGCGATCGGCTGTTAACCGAAAGATTGGAGTTTCGAGCCCTCCCGGGAGTGGTGTGTTGCTTTTTTCTTTGCGCTGATAGCTTTGAAGATATGTTCTGATGGTGGTGAGAGTGGAGCACGACTGTCTCAGTGGCGCAGTTGGCTAGCGCGATCGGCTGTTAACCGAAAGGCTGGAGGTTCGAGCCCACCCGGTGATGGTGTGGCGCTTTTTTTTCTTTGTGCTGATAGCTTTGAAGATATGTTCTGATGGTGGTGAGAGTGGAGCAGGACTGTCTCCGTGGCGCAATTCGCTAGCGCGATTGGCTGTTAACCGAAAGGTTGGAGGTTCGAGCCCACCCGGTGGTGGTGCGGTGCTTTTTTTTCTTTGGGCTGATAGCTTTGAAGATATGTTCTGATGGTGGTGAGAGTGGAGCAGGACTGTCTCCGTGGCGCAATTGGCTTGCGCGATCAGCTGTTAACCGAAAGGTTGGAGGTTCGAGCCCACCCGGTGGTGGTGCTGCGCTTCTTTTTTCTTTGCGCTGATAGCTTTGAAGATATGTCCTGATGGTGGTGAGAGTGGAGCAAGACTGTCCCCGTGGCGCATTAGGCTAGCGCGATCGGCTGTTGACCGAAAGGTTGGAGTTTCGAGCCCTCCCGGGAGTGGTGTGTTGCTTTTTTCTTTGCACTGATAGCTTTGAAGATATGTTCTGATGGTGGTGAGAGTGGAACAGAACTGTCTCCGTGGCGCAATTGGCTAGCGCGATCGGCTGTTAACCGAAAGATCGGAGGTTTGAGCCCACCTGGTGTTGGTGCGGCGCTTTTTTTTCTTTGTTCTAATAGCTTTGAAGATATGTCCTGATGGTGGTGAGAGTGGAGCAAGACTGTCCCCGTGGCGCACTGGGCTAGCGCGATCGGCTGTCAACCGAAAGGTTGGAGTTTCGAGCCCTCCTGGGAGTGGTGTGTTGCTTTTTTCTTTGCACTGATAGCTTTGAAGTTATGTTCTGATGGTGGTGAGAGTGGAGAAGGACTGTCTCCGTGGCGCAATTGGCTAGCGCGATCGGCTGTTAACCGAAAGGTTAGAGGTTCGAGCCCACCCGGTGGTGGTGCGGCGCTTTTTTTTCTTTGCGCTGATAGCTTTGAAGATATGTTCTGATGGTGGTGAGAGTGGAGCAAGACTGTCCCCGTGGCGCAATGGGCAAGCGCGATCGGCTGTTAACCGAAAGGTTGGAGTTTCGAGCCCACCCGGTGGTGGTGCGGCGCTTGTTTTTTCTTTGCGCTGATAGTTTGAAGATATGTTCTGATGGTAGTGAGAGTGGAGCAAGACTGTCTTCGTGGCGCAATGGGCTAGCGCGATCGGCTGTTAACCGAAAGGTTGGAGTTTCGAGCCCTCCCGGGAGTGGTGTGTTGCTTTTTTCTTTGCGCTGATAGCTTTGAAGATATGTTCTGATGGTGGTGAGAGTGGAGCAGGACTGTCTCCGTGGCGCAGTTGGCTAGCGCGATCGGCTGTTAACCGAAAGGTTGGAGGTTCGAGCCCACCCGGTGATGGTGTGGCGCTTTTTTTTCTTTGTGCTGATAGCTTTGAAGATATGTTCTGATGGTGGTGAGAGTGAAGCAGGACTGTCTCCGTGGCGCAATTGGCTAGCGCGATTGGCTGTTAACCGAAAGGTTGGAGGTTCGAGCCCACCCGGTGGTGGTGCGGTGCTTTTTTTTCTTTGGGCTGATAGCTTTGAAGATATGTTCTGATGGTGGTGAGAGTGGAGCAGGACTGTCTCCGTGGCGCAATTGGCTTGCGCGATCAGCTGTTAACCGAAAGGTTGGAGGTTCGAGCCCACCCGGTGGTGGTGCGGCGCTTTTTTTTCTTTGCGCTGATAGCTTTGAAGATATGTCCTGATGGTGGTGAGAGTGGAGCAAGACTGTCCCCGTGGCGCATTGGGCTAGCGCGATCGGCTGTTAACCGAAAGGTTGGAGTTTCGAGCCCACCCGGGAGTGGTGTGTTGCTTTTTTCTTTGCACTGATAGCTTTGAAGATATGTTCTGATGGTGGTGAGAGTGGAACAGGACTGTCTCCGTGGCGCAATTGGCTAGCGCGATCGGCTGTTAACCGAAAGATCGGAGGTTCGAGCCCACCTGCTGGTGGTGCGGCGCTTTTTTTTCTTTGTGCTAATAGCTTTGAAGATATGTCCTGATGGTGGTGAGAGTGGAGAAGACTGTCCCCGTGGCGCAATAGGCTAGCGCGATCGGCTGTCAACCGAAAGGTTGGAGTTTCGAGCCCTCCCGGGAGTGGTTTCTTGCTTTTTTCTTTGCACTGATAGCTTTGAAGTTATGTTTTGATGGTGGTGAGAGTGGAGAAGGACTGTCTCCGTGGCGCAATTGGCTAGCGCGATCGGCTGTTAACCGAAAGGTTAGAGGTTCGAGCCCACCCGGTGGTGGTGCGGCGCTTTTTTTTCTTTGCCCTGATAGCTTTGAAGATATGTTCTGATGGTGGTGAGAGTGGAGCAAGACTGTCCCCGTGGCGCAATGGGCAAGCGCGATCGGCTGTTAACCGAAAGGTTGGAGTTTCGAGCACACCCGGTGGTGGTGCGGCGCTTGTTTTTTCTTTGCGCTGATATATTGAAGATATGTTCTGATGGTGGTGAGAGTGGAGCAAGACTGTCTTCGTGGCCCAATGGGCTAGCGCGATCGGCTGTTAACCGAAAGGTTGGAATTTCGAGCCCTCCCGGGAGTGGTAAGTTGCTTTTTTCTTTGCGGTAATAGCTTTGAAGATATGTTCTGACGGTGGTGAGAGTGGAGCACGACTGTCTCCGTGGGGCAATAGGCTAGCGCGATCGGCTGTTAACCGAAAGGTTGGAGGTTCGAGCCCACCCGGTGGTGGTGCGGCGCTTTTTTTTCTTTGGGGTGATAGCTCTGAAGAATTGTTCTGACGGTTGTGAGAGTGGAGCAGGACTGTCTTCTTGGCGCTATTGGCTAGCGCGATCAGCTGTTAACCGAAAGGTTGGAGGTTCGAGCCCACCCGGTGGTGGTGCGGCGCTTTTTTTTCTTTGGGCTGATAGCTCTGACGAAATGTTCTGACGGTGGTGAGAGTGGAGCAGGACTGTCTCCGTGGCGCAATTGTCTAGCGCGATCGGCTGTTAACCAAAAAGTTGGAGGTTCGAGCTCTCCCGGTGGTGGTGCGGCGCTTTTTTTCTGTGGGCTGATAGCTTTGAAGATATGTTCTGATGGTGGTGAGAGTAGAGCAGGTCTGTCTCCGTGGCGCAATTGGCTAGCGTGATCGGCTGTTAACCGAAAAGTTGGAGGTTCGAGCCCACCCGTTGGTGGTGCGGCGCTTTTTTTCTTTGGGCTGATAGCTTTGAAGATATGTTCTGATGGTGGTGAGAGTAGAGCAGGACTGTCTCCGTGGCGCAATTGGCTAGCGTGATCGGCTGTTAACCGAAAGGTTTGAGTTTCGAGCCCTCCCGGGAGTGGTGTGTTGCTTTTTTCTTTGCGCTGATAGCTTTGAAGATATGTTCTGATGGTGGTGAGAGTGGAGCGCGACTGTCTCCGTGGGGCAATAGGCTAGCGCGATCGGCTGTTATTCGAAAGGTTGGAGGTTCGAGCCCACCCGGTGGTGGTGCGGTGCTTTTTTTTCTTTGGGCTGATAGCTTTGCAAATATGTTCTGATGGTGGTGAGAGTGGAGCAGGACTGTCTCCGTGGCGCAATTGGCTTGCGCGATCAGCTGTTAACCGAAAGGTTGGAGGTTCGAGCCCACCCGGTGGTGGTGCGGCGCTTTTTTTTCTTTGGGCTGATAGCTTTGAAGATATGTTCTGATGGTGGTGAGAGTAGAGCAGGACTGTCTCCGTGGCGCAATTGGCTAGCGCGATCGGCTGTTAACCGAAAGGTTGGAGTTTCGAGCCCTCCCGGGAGTGGTGTGTTGCTTCTTTCTTTGCGCTAATAGCTTTGAAGATATGTTCTGATGGTGGTGAGAGTGTAGCACGACTGTCTCAGTGGCGCAGTTGGCTAGCGCGATCGGCTGTTAACCGAAAGGCTGGAGGTTCGAGCCCACCCGGTGATGGTGTGGCGCTTTTTTTTCTTTGCGCTGATAGTTTGAAGGTATGTTCTGATGGTGGTGAGAGTGGAGCAAGACAGTCTCCGTGGCGCAATGGGCTAGCGCGATCGGCTGTTAACCGAAAGGTTGGAATTTCGAGCCCTCCCGGGAGTGGTAAGTTGCTTTTTTCCTTGCGGTAATAGCTTTGAAGATATGTTCTGATGGTGGTGAAAGTGCAGCAGGACTGTCTTCGGGGCGCAATTGGCTAGCGCGATCGGCTGTTAACCGAAAGGTTGGAGGTTCGAGCCCACCCGGTGGTGGTGCGGTGCTTTTTTTTCTTTGGGGTGTAGCTCTGAAGAAATGTTCTGACGGTGGTGAGAGTGGAGCACGACTGTCTCCGTGGGGCAATAGGCTAGCGCGATCGGCTGTTATTCGAAAGGTTGGAGATTCGAGCCCACCCGGTGGTGGTGCGGTGCTTTTTTTTTCTTTGGGCTGATAGCTTTGAAGATATGTTCTGATGGTGGTGAGAGTGGAGCAGGACTGTCTCCGTGGCGCAATTGGCTTGCGCGATCAGCTGTTAACCGAAAGGTTGGAGGTTCGAGCCCACCCGGTGGTGGTGCGGCGCTTTTTTTTCTTTGGGCTGATAGCTTTGAAGATATGTTCTGATGGTGGTGAGAGTAGAGCAGGACTGTCTCCGTGGCGCAATTGGCTAGCGCGATCGGCTGTTAACCGAAAGGTTGGAGTTTCGAGCCCTCCCGGGAGTGGTGTGTTGCTTTTTTCTTTGCGCTGATAGCTTTGAAGATATGTTCTGATGCTGGTGAGAGTAGAGCACGACTGTCTCAGTGGCGCAGTTGGCTAGCGCGATCGGCTGTTAACCGAAAGGCTGGAGGTTCGAGCCCACCCGGTGATGGTGTGGCGCTTTTTTTTCTTTGTGCTGATAGCTTTGAAGATATGTTCTGATGGTGGTGAGAGTGGAGCAGGACTGTCTCCGTGGCGCAATTCGCTAGCGCGATTGGCTGTTAACCGAAAGGTTGGAGGTTCGAGCCCACCCGGTGGTGGTGCAGTGCTTTTTTTTCTTTGGGCTGATAGCTTTGAAGATATGTTCTGATGGTGGTGAGAGTGGAGCAGGACTGTCTCCGTGGCGCAATTGGCTTGCGCCATCAGCTGTTAACCGAAAGGTTGGAGGTTCGAGCCCACCCGGTGGTGGTTCGGCGCTTTTTTTTCTTTGCGCTGATAGCTTTGAAGATATGTCCTGATGGTGGTGAGAGTGGAGAAGACTGTCCCCGTGGCGCAATGGGCTAGCGCGATCGGCTGTCAACCGAAAGGTTGGAGTTTCGAGCCCTCCCGGGAGTGGTGTGTTGCTTTTTTCTTTGCACTGATAGCTTTGAAGTTATGTTCTGATGGTGGTGAGAGTGGAGAAGGACTGTCTCCGTGGCGCAATTGGCTAGCGCGATCGGCTGTTAACCGAAAGGTTAGAGGTTCGAGCCCACCCGGTGGTGGTGCGGCGATTTTTTTTCTTTGCGCTGATAGCTTTGAAGATATGTTCTGATGGTGGTGAGAGTGGAGCAAGACTGTCCCCGTGGCGCAATGGGCAAGCGCGATCGGCTGTTAACCGAAAGGTTGGAGTTTCGAGCCCACCCGGTGGTGGTGCGGCGCTTGTTTTTTCTTTGCGCTGATAGTTTGAAGATATGTTCTGATGGTGGTGAGAGTGGAGCAAGACTGTCTTCGTGGCGCAATGGGCTAGCGCGATCGGCTGTTAACCGAAAGGTTGGAATTTCGAGCCCTCCCGGGAGTGGTAAGTTGCTTTTTTCTTTGCGGTAATAGCTTTGAAGATATGTTCTGACGGTGGTGAGAGTGGAGCACGACTGTCTCCGTGGGGCAATGGGCTAGCGCGATCGGCTGTTAACCGAAAGGTTGGAGGTTCGAGCCCACCCGGTGGCGGTGCGGCGCTTTTTTTTCTTTGGGGTGATAGCTCTGAAGAATTGTTCTGACGGTTGTGAGAGTGGAGCAGGACTGTCTTCTTGGCGCAATTGGCTAGCGCGATCAGCTGTTAGCCGAAAGGTTGGAGGTTCGAGCCCACCTGGTGGTGGTGCGGCGCTTTTTTTCCTTTGGGCTGATAGCTCTGAAGAAATGTTCTGACGGTGGTGAGAGTGGAGCAGGACTGTCTCCGTGGCGCAATTGTCTAGCGCGATCGGCTGTTAACCAAAAAGTTAGAGGTTCGAGCTCTCCCGGTGGTGGTGCGGCGCTTTTTTTCTGTGGGCTGATAGCTTTGAAGATATGTTCTGATGGTGGTGAGAGTAGAGCAGGTCTGTCTCCGTGGCGCAATTGGCTAGCGTGATCGGCTGTTATTCGAAAGGTTGGAGGTTCGAGCCCACCCGGTGGTGGTGCGGTGCTTTTTTTTTCTTTGGGCTGATAGCTTTGAAGATATGTTCTGATGGTGGTGAGAGTGGAGCAGGACTTTCTCCGTGTGTGATGCGATGGTGATGCGACTGGTGCGCGTAATTGTGAATGATTGAAAAGTGCGCGAAATTAAAGGATGACCGAGTGCACGTGCTGGGTCGCCTGAACAACGACGACGCCGAGGACCGGTACACGTGAGAGCGTGGAGCGCAAGCATCCAAGACCATAAAGCAAACAAGGGCCAATGGCTGATCACCACGGAGTTTTGAAAGGCCAATCGGGACGAGACAAGTGTGCCCCAGAGGAAGCCAATCCTGAAGGGCAAAAGAGCTAGTAGTTCGAGGTGAACGAGGCAAGAGGAAGGTCACAGCTGGGAGCTGAAGACAGGCAGTCGGGTGGCAGACCTGAGCCTTCTGGACTTCACCCGGTCTGGACCTCCGGACAACGCCTTCCAAGGACGGCGAGCTGCCTCAACGGTCGAGACCAAGGCCTGCAGATTCCGGTGCGGGTGCAGCAACGGCAGTTCGGGTCACGGGCCTGAGCCTTGCAACCAGCCACCTCATCGGGCGAATCTGGGCCGCCACAGGCATCACCGAGCGAGTCCCGTTCCATCGTCGCCGCCAGCGAGCATCGGTACACGCCGTCGCCACCATTACAGCAGCAACGTTTTGGTGAGATCGAACTTGCTCTCTTCCCTGCACCGCCGAATCACCGCGTCAGAACTGCATCATGTAGCTGTGACTCTCCGTCGGCAGTTTCGGGACTTTAGATGTTTGTTTTCCTTCTAAATCCCGCTTTTAGCCAGCTACTCATTTCTTGTAGTTTGTGTTTGAGTTTTGCTTCAGTTCTGCAGTAAATGTTTAGGTGTTGTTTGTTAAGCAAACGGCTTCGTCTTTATTAGAAAAACTCTCCGGGGCTCAACCAGGAGAAACAAATCAGCAACAAGAACCCGCATCACAAACTGGCGTCCGCAGCGACAGGACAAAGCCGTTGGTTTGACACCTTCATTTATTGACGCGGTTGACATCATGTCGAATATGCGAGAGCTAATGGCCTTGGCGGATCGCATGGGAATTGATGGGGCGGATTTTAAAGCATGGTACGAGGAGAAGGAGGCACGAGCACGAGAGGAACGGGCTGCGGAACGAGAAGCTCGAAAGGAACAGTTGGAACGGGAGACGCAGGCCAAGAAGGAGCAGCTTGAGCTCGAGACGCGCGAAAAAGAAAAACAGCTCGAACTGGAGACACGCGCAAAGAAGGAGCAGCTGGAATTAGAGAACCAAAACCTGCAACTGCGTCTTAGACTTGCCGAAGCTGAGAATAGCCGTGTAGAGACAAGAACTGTTGACTCAGCACCAGGCTCAGCACAAGAAAGGAGTGTTTCATGCAGCGTGAATCCTCATAAGTTGATACCGGGATTTAATGAAAGCCGGGACGACTTGGACGCCTATTTAAAAAGGTTCGAGAGAGTCGCCATCGGTCAAGAATGGCCTAGGGACAAATGGGCCACAGCTTTAAGTTTATGTTTGAGCGGAGAAGCCTTAAAGGTGTTTGGAAGACTTTCGCCGGAGGACTCACTCGATTATGATAAAGCCAAGTTGGCGTTGCTCCAGCGTTTCCGTTTTACGGCCGAAGGGTATCGGGAAAAGTTCCGACAAAGCAAGCCACAGGACGGCGAAACAGGCAAGCAGTACGCAACTAGGCTACTGAGTTTTTTCGATCGTTGGGTCGAAATGTCGAGGACCGGAAAAGAATATTCGGCTCTTCGTAACTTGATAGTTACAGAACAGTTCTTAAGAAACTGTCATCACCGTTTGGCACTTTTCCTGCGAGAAAAGAACTTCAACAAGCTAGAGGACATGGCCGAGGCCTCAGATAACTTTTTAGAAGCTCAGAGGCAAGTCAACCTGTTAGTTTTCCGAGAAAAAGTGGAATCTAAAAGCAATACGGAAAAAAGTGGTAGTTACTCGGAGAGAGGAGCAGTACGTTGTTTTGTATGTGGCAAAATGGGTCACAGGGCATCGGAGTGCCGATCAAGGCCAAAACAACCTTTCTGTGGATATTGTCAGAAGGCGGGGCATGATTCCAAAACTTGCTCAAAGAAGAACGGTTCAGCCAACAAGACGTCATGTCTTTTGTCGCCAGAGGAGCACTCAACGGAAGTGAAGCTTTCACCGGACAAAGAAGAGGACATGGCGGGCGCCGTGAATACTCACCCGAAGTTTGCCACACACAAAATGCCCGTGTTACAGGGCCGAATCTTTGGCCGAACCGTCTCAGTGTTGCGGGATACGGGTAGCAATACACTGGTGGTGCGTCGTTCTCTGGTACCCGATGAAGCCCTCATAGGTACTACCGCTACGCTATTCTTAGCCGATGGCAGTAGCATCATCGTTCCGGAGGCGGAGGTGGAAATTCATTCACCTTATTTTTCTGGTACATCTATTGTCAAATGCATGACAAACCCACTCTACGACCTTATCGTCGGAAATGTACCAGGTTCACGTGAAGTCCATGACCCCGATACCAAGTGGGAGGAAAGGATTCCGGTAAAAACCTACCCCAACTATATAGCGAGTGGAAAAGGAGCAGATAGAGAGGATGGTACCCTGAAGTCTTCAGTGGTTGGTATCAAAATCCGAGAGCAACGGTCAATCTCATCTGAAATCGATGTACCCACCTTGAAGACGACCCGAAAGGATCTTAGTGCCGCTCAAAAACAGGACAAGACCCTAGATTCTTGCAGGAGTAAAGTAGGTCAAGGGCTACAGGGAGGATCAAAGTCCTATTCGTTCGAGATAGAAAAGGGGCTGCTATACCGCTATTATCACCTACCATCTGGTAAGGTGATTCAACAAGTAGTAGTGCCCCAAAGATTGCGCAGCCAAGTGCTTACTTTGGCGCATGAAACCCTGATGTCGGGGCATCAAGGAATAAAAAGAACGATTGATCGTGTTCTACAATCATTTTACTGGCCAGGAGTTCAAGAGGCAGTGAGGAGATACGTGCGCTCTTGTGACGCATGCCAACGAACCTACCCCAAGAGCAGAGTTGGTAAGGCACCACTAGGTCGAATGCCTTTGATAGACACCCCATTCGAAAGAGTGGCAGTGGACATTATCGGGCCTTTAAAGCCCATATCACACATGGGTAATCGATATATACTAACACTAGTGGACTTCGCTACTAGATACCCAGATGCAATAGCCCTGCCATCCATCGATTCAGCCACAGTAGCCGAGGCACTGGTAGAGATGTTTTCTCGAATCGGGTTCCCGCGTGAGGTACTTTGTGATCAGGCATCATGCTTTACATCGGAGCTAATGAGAGAGGTCAATGACTTGTTGGCGATCAAGCATCTCAGCTCCACACCCTATCATCCCATGTGTAATGGCTTAGTGGAGAGATTTAATGGCACACTAAAGCAAATGTTGCGTAAATTGTGCCAAGAGGAACCCAAGACATGGGACCGACTATTAGCCCCACTCCTGTTTGCGTACCGGGAAGTCCCGCAAGCCAGCTTGGGATTTTCGCCTTTTGAGCTGATCTACGGTAGAAATGTTCGAGGACCTCTCAGTCTACTTAAAGAATTATGGACCGGAGACAATCAAAGCGAGGAAGTGAAGACAACATATGGGTATGTCCTGGATCTCAGAGATCGCCTAGAAAAAACATTGCAGTTGGCACAAGAAAACCTGTCACGAGCTAAAACAACGCAGAAGAAATACTATGACCGGGGAAGTCGGATGCGTCGGCTAAAGGTTGGAGACCGCGCCCTCGTACTACTTCCCACGACGGAAAACAAGCTTATGATGCATTGGAAAGGACCTTTCAGGGTCACAGGAAAGAAGGGTGACTCTGACTACTGGCTGGATATGGGACATACTACCAAACTGTTCCATATAAACATGTTAAAACGCTACAAGAGCGTCCTCCAGAAATATCACCCCAGTCCGCATCTTTCATTGTAGTGGAAGAGGAAGAGACAGACACGCCAGTGCCTACCTTTAAAGCTACTGAGGGCTTTGGTACTGAAGCTATCAAGCTTGGTCCTAACCTCAGGAATAGACAAAGGGAAGAAATTGACGAGCTCCTAGCCACCCATAAAGACGTCTTTTCCGAAGTCCCCGGCAAGACAAACTTGTTAGAGTGTCGTCTTAAACTGACAACGTCCGAGCCTATCAACACTCCACAATATCCGTTACCATTCGCAATGAAAGAGGTAGTTGAGAAAGAAGTCGGAGAAATGCTGCGACTCGGAGTGATTGAAAGGTCCGACTCACCTTACAACTCACCATTGGTGCTGGTGAAGAAGCCCGATAAGAGTTACCGTACTTGCATCGACTTCCGTCGCATCAATGATGTGTTGGTCTCGGACGCAGAACCAATTCCGAGAACGGATGTATTGTTTACAGAGATCGGCACTAGAAAATTCTTTTCCAAGTTTGACCTTACGAAAGGATACTGGCAGGTGCCCTTGGACAAAGAATCCCGGCTAAAAACGGCATTCTCCACCCAATCGGGACACTACCATTTCCTCTATATGCCATTCGGTATCAAAACAGCGTCCGCAGTGTTTACCCGGCTAATGAGACGTCTCCTTCAGGGCATCCCGAACGTCGTTCATTATATCGATGATGTTCTCGTCGCTACGACAACCTGGGAGGAACACATGCAGACTCTGAGTGAACTGATGAATAGGATTCGAGAAGCAGGACTCAAAATTAAGCCCCAGAAATCGGAGATTGGAATGACGTCGATTGTGTTCCTGGGTCATCGACTGGGAGATGGAACAATTCAGCCGGTAGAGGACACGATCATAAAAATCGCCAAAGCCCCATTACCCACTACGAAGAAACAACTACGTTCGTTTCTTGGCTTGGCAGGATATTATCGTGATCTAATCCCTCACTACGCTGAGAAGGCACTGCCTCTGACAGAGATGACAAAGAAAAGGGAGAGTAACAAGATCAATTGGAATATTGAAGGGCAGACAGCTTTCGAAACACTAAAGCAAGCTCTGGCGTCTGGACCTATTTTAAAGGCTCCGGATCTCAAACGTGGATTTGTACTCCGCAGTGACGCCTCCGATTCTTGCATCGGTGCAGTCCTTATGCAAGAGCACGACGGTGTTTTATACCCGGTAAAATACGCCAGTCGTCAGCTACTGCCTCGAGAACAGAACTACTCAACAATCGAGCGGGAGTGTCTCGCGTTGGTGTGGGCAGTGGAAAAGTTCCACATATTTTTATATGGGACATATTTCACGGTTCAAACAGATCACCAACCGTTGCAGTACTTATCTCGAGCAAAACACCTCAACAGCAGAGTTCTGCGGTGGAGTTTAGTACTGCAAGAGTACAACTTTCACGTAGAACATATAAAGGGATCCGAGAATGTTGGAGCCGACTACATGAGTAGGTTGCAGTGAATATGTTCTGTGTGTTATTATTACAAGGTTATGCTTGTGTGGTGGACTGTTACTGGAGTTAATGACTGTATTTGTACTGTTCTTAGTTGCTGCCAAAAACTTTTCTTATTGTTGTTGGTTGAATGTTACGTTCTGTGGACTCGGTGTTTCGACGTGAGACATGTCAACGAAGAAGCAGTGTGGTGCCATCGGTGTGTTGTGATAGCTTGTGTGGTGCGCATCGAACGACAGTTTTTCAACGGGAAAAACTTCTTCGAAAGGGGGCCATTGTGATGCGATGGTGATGCGACTGGTGCGCGTAATTGTGAATGATTGAAAAGTGCGCGAAATTAAAGGATGACCGAGTGCACGTGCTGGGTCGCCTGAACAACGACGACGCCGAGGACCGGTACACGTGAGAGCGTGGAGCGCAAGCATCCAAGACCATAAAGCAAACAAGGGCCAATGGCTGATCACCACGGAGTTTTGAAAGGCCAATCGGGACGAGACAAGTGTGCCCCAGAGGAAGCCAATCCTGAAGGGCAAAAGAGCTAGTAGTTCGAGGTGAACGAGGCAAGAGGAAGGTCACAGCTGGGAGCTGAAGACAGGCAGTCGGGTGGCAGACCTGAGCCTTCTGGACTTCACCCGGTCTGGACCTCCGGACAACGCCTTCCAAGGACGGCGAGCTGCCTCAACGGTCGAGACCAAGGCCTGCAGATTCCGGTGCGGGTGCAGCAACGGCAGTTCGGGTCACGGGCCTGAGCCTTGCAACCAGCCACCTCATCGGGCGAATCTGGGCCGCCACAGGCATCACCGAGCGAGTCCCGTTCCATCGTCGCCGCCAGCGAGCATCGGTACACGCCGTCGCCACCATTACAGCAGCAACGTTTTAGTGAGATCGAACTTGCTCTCTTCCTGCACCGCCGAATCACCGCGTCAGAACTGCATCATGTAGCTGTGACTCTCCGTCGGCAGTTTCGGGACTTTAGATGTTTGTTTTCCTTCTAAATCCCGCTTTTAGCCAGCTACTCATTTCTTGTAGTTTGTGTTTGAGTTTTGCTTCAGTTCTGCAGTAAATGTTTAGGTGTTGTTTGTTAAGCAAACGGCTTCGTCTTTATTAGAAAAACTCTCCGGGGCTCAACCAGGAGAAACAAATCAGCAACAAGAACCCGCATCACACCGTGGCGCAATTGGCTTGCGCGATCAGCTGTTAACCGAAAGGTTGGAGGTTCGAGCCCTCCCGGGAGTGGTAAGTTGCTTTTTTCTTTGCGGTAATAGCTTTGAAGTTATGTTCTGATGGTGGTGAAAGTGCAGCAGGACTGTCTTCGTGGCGCAATTGGCTAGCGCGATCGGCTGTTAACCGAAAGGTTGGAAGTTCGAGCCCACCCGGTGGTGGTGCTGTGCTTTTTTTTTCTTTGGGGTGATAGCTCTGAAGAAATGTTCTGATGGTGGTGAGAGTGGAGCACGACTGTCTCCGTGGGGAATAGGCTAGCGCGATCGGCTGTTAACCAAAAGGTTGGAGGTTCGTGCCAACCTGGTGGTGGTGCGGCGCTTTTTTTTTCTTTGCGCTGATAGCTTTGAAGATATGTTCTGATGGTGGTGAGAGTAGACCAGGACTGTCTCCGTGGCGCAATTGGCTAGCGCGATCGGCTGTTAAACCGAAAGGTTGGAGTTTCGAGCCCTCCCGGGAGTGGTGTGTTGCTTTTTTTCTTTGCGCTGATAGCTTTGAAGATATGTTCTTATGGTTGTGAGAGTGGAGCACGACTGTCTCCGTGGCACAGTTGGCTAGCGCGATCGGCTGTTGACCGAAAGGTTGGAGTTTCGAGCCCTCCCGGGAGTGGTGTGTTGCTTTTTTCTTTGCACTGATAGCTTTGAAGATATGTTCTGATGGTGGTGAGAGTGGAACAGAACTGTCTCCGTGGCGCAATTGGCTAGCGCGATCGGCTGTTAACCGAAAGATCGGAGGTTCGAGCCCACCTGGTGGTGGTGCGGCGCTTTTTTTTTCTTTGTGCTAATAGCTTTGAAGATATGTCCTGATGGTGGTGAGAGTGGAGCAAGACTGTCCCCGAGGCGCATTGGGCTAGCGCGATCGGCTGTTGACCGAAAGGTTGGAATTTCGAGCCCTCCCGGGAGTGGTGCGGCGCTTCTTTTTTCTTTGCGCTGATAGCTTTGAAGATATGTCCTGATGGTGGTGAGAGTGGAGCAAGACTGTCCCCGTGGCGCATTGGGCTAGCGCGATCGGCTGTTGACCGAAAGGTTGGAGTTTCGAGCCCTCCCGGGAGTGGTGTGTTGCTTTTTTCTTTGCACTGATAGCTTTGAAGATATGTTCTGATGGTGGTGAGAGTGGAACAGAACTGTCTCCGTGGCGCAATTGGCTAGCGCGATCGGCTGTTAACCGAAAGATCGGAGGTTCGAGCCCACCTGGTGGTGGTGCGCCGCTTTTTTTTCTTTGTGCTAATAGCTTTGAAGATATGTCCTGATGGTGGTGAGAGTGGAGCAAGACTGTCCCCGTGGCGCAATGGGCTAGCGCGATCAGCTGTTAACCGAAAGGTTGGAGGTTCGAGCCCACCCGGTGGTGGTGCGGCGCTTCTTTTTTCTTTGCGCTGATAGCTTTGAAGATATGTCCTGATGGTGGTGAGAGTAGAGCAAGACTGTCCCCGTGGCGCATTGGGCTAGCGCGATCGGCTGTTGACCGAAAGGTTGGAGTTTCGAGCCCTCCCGGGAGTGGTGTGTTGCTTTTTTCTTTGCACTGATAGCTTTGAAGATATGTTCTGATGGTGGTGAGAGTGGAACAGAACTGTCTCCGTGGCGCAATTGGCTAGCGCGATCGGCTGTTAACCGAAAGATCGGAGGTTCGAGCTCACCCGGTGGTGGTGCGGTGCTTTTTTTTTCTTTGGGCTGATAGCTTTGAAGATATGTTCTGATGGTGGTGAGAGTGGAGCAGGACTGTCTCCGTGGCGCAATTGGCTTGCGCGATCAGCTGTTAACCGAAAGGTTGGAGTTTCGAGCCCTCCCGGGAGTGGTGTGTTGCTTTTTTCTTTGCGCTGATAGCTTTGAAGATATGTTCTGATGGTGGTGAGAGTGGAGCACGACTGTCTCAGTGGCGCAGTTGGCTAGCGCGATCGGCTGTTAACCGAAAGGTTGGAGGTTCGAGCCCTCCCGGGAGTGGTAAGTTGCTTTTTTCTTTGCGGTAATAGCTTTGAAGATATGTTCTGATGGTGGTGAAAGTGCAGCAGGGCTGTCTTCGTGGCGCAATTGGCTAGCGCGATCGGCTGTTAACCGAAAGGTTGGAAGTTCGAGCCTACCCGGTGGTGGTGCTGTGCTTTTTTTTCTTTGGGGTGATAGCTCTGAAGAAATGTTCTGATGGTGGTGAGAGTGGAGCACGACTGTCTCCGTGGGGCAATAGGCTAGCGCGATCGGCTGTTAACCAAAAGGTTGGAGGTTCGTGCCCACCTGGTGGTGGTGCGGCGCTTTTTTTTTCTTTGTGCTGATAGCTTTGAAGATATGTTCTGATGGTGGTGAGAGTGGAGCAGGACTGTCTCCGTGGCGCAATTCGCTAGCGCGATTGGCTGTTAACCGAAAGGTTGGAGGTTCGAGCCCACCCGGTGGTGGTGCAGTGCTTTTTTTTCTTTGGGCTGATAGCTTTGAAGATATGTTCTGATGGTGGTGAGAGTGGAGCAGGACTGTCTCCGTGGCGCAATTGGCTTGCGCCATCAGCTGTTAACCGAAAGGTTGGAGGTTCGAGCCCACCCGGTGGTGGTTCGGCGCTTTTTTTTCTTTGCGCTGATAGCTTTGAAGATATGCCCTGATGGTGGTGAGAGTGGAGCAAGACTGTCCCCGTGGCGCATTGGGCTGGCGCGATCGGCTGTTAACCGAAAGGTTGCAGTTTCGAGCCCTCCCGGGAGTGGTGTGTTGCTTTTTTCTTTGCACTGATAGCTTTGAAGATATGTTCTGATGGTGGTGAGAGTGGAACAGGACTGTCTCCGTGGCGCAATTGGCTAGCGCGATCGGCTGTTAACCGAAAGATCGGAGGTTCGAGCCCACCTGGTGGTGGTGCGGCGCTTTTTTTTTCTTTGTGCTAATAGCTTTGAAGATATGTCCTGATGGTGGTGAGAGTGGAGCAAGACTGTCCCCGTGGCGCAATGGGCTAGCGCGATCGGCTGTCAACGGAAAGGTTGCAGTTTCGAGCCCTCCCGGGAGTGGTGTGTTGCTTTTTTCTTTGCACTGATAGCTTTGAAGTTATGTTCTGATGGTGGTGAGAGTGGAGAAGGACTGTCTCCGTGGCGCAATTGGCTAGCGCGATCGGCTGTTAACCGAAAGGTTAGAGGTTCGAGCCCACCCGGTGGTGGTGCGGCGCTTTTTTTTTCTTTGCGCTGATAGATTTGAAGATATGTTCTGATGGTGGTGAGATTGGAGCAAGACTGTCCCCGTGGCGCAATGGGCAAGCGCGATCGGCTGTTAACCGAAAGGTTGGAGTTTCGAGCCCACCCGGTGGTGGTGCGGTGCTTGTTTTTTCTTTGCGCTGATAGTTTGAAGATATGTTCTGATGGTGGTGAGAGTGGAGCAAGACTGTCTTCGTGGCGCAATGGGCTAGCGCGATCGGCTGTTAACCGAAAGGTTGGAGTTTCGAGCCCACCCGGTGGTGGTGCGGCGCTTTTTTTTCTTTGCGCTGATAGTTTGAAGGTATGTACTGATGGTGGTGAGAGTGGAGCAAGACAGTCTCCGTGGCGCAATGGGCTAGCGCGATCGGCTGTTAACCGAAAGGTTGGAATTTCGAGCGCTCCCGGGAGTGGTAAGTTGCTTTTTTCTTTGCGGTAATAGCTTTGAAGATATGTTCTGATGGTGGTGAAAGTGCAGCAGGACTGTCTTCGTGGCGCAATTGGCTAGCGCGATCGGCTGTTAACCGAAAGGTTGGAAGTTCGAGCCCACCCGGTGGTGGTGCTGTGCTTTTTTTTTCTTTGGGGTGATAGCTCTGAAGAAATGTTCTGATGGTGGTGAGAGTGGAGCACGACTGTCTCCGTGGGGCAATAGGCTAGCGCGATCGGCTGTTAACCAAAAGGTTGGAGGTTCGTGCCCACCTGGTGGTGGTGCGGCGCTTTTTTTTCTTTGCGCTGATAGCTTTGAAGATATGTTCTGATGGTGGTGAGAGTAGACCAGGACTGTCTCCGTGGCGCAATTGGCTAGCGCGGTCGGCTGTTAAACCCAAAGTTTGGAGTTTCGAGCCCACCTGGTGGTGGTGCGGTGCTTTTTTTTTCTTTGGGCTGATAGCTTTGAAGATATGTTCTGATGGTGGTGAGAGTGGAGCAGGACTGTCTCCGTGGCGCAATTGGCTTGCACGATCAGCTGTTAACCGAAAAGGTTGAAGGTTCGAGCCCACCCGGTTGTGGTGCGGCGCTTTTTTTCTTTGGGCTGATAGCTTTGAAGATATGTTCTGATGGTGGTGAGAGTAGAGCAGGACTGTCTCCGTGGCGCAATTGGCTAGCGCGATCGGCTGTTAACCGAAAGGTTGGAGTTTCGAGCCCTCCCGGGAGTGGTGTGTTGCTTTTTTCTTTGCGCTGATAGCTTTGAAGATATGTTCTGAAGGTGGTGAGAGTGGAGCACGACTGTCTCAGTGGCGCAGTTGGCTAGCGCGATCGGCTGTTAACCGAAAGGCTGGAGGTTCGAGCCCACCCGGTGATGGTGTGGCGCTTTTTTTTCTTTGTGCTGATAGCTTTGAAGAAATGTTCTGATGGTGGTGAGAGTGGAGCAGGACTGTCTCCGTGGCGCAATTCGCTAGCGCGATTGGCTGTTAACCGAAAGGTTGGAGGTTCGAGCCCACCCGGTGGTGGTGCGGTGCTTTTTTTTCTTTGGGCTGATAGCTTTGAAGATATGTTCTGATGGTGGTGAGAGTGGAGCAGGACTGTCTCCGTGGCGCAATTGGCTTGCACGATCAGCTGTTAACCGAAAGGTTGGAGGTTCGAGCCCACCCGGTGGTGGTGCGGCGCTTCTTTTTTCTTTGCGCTGATAGCTTTGAAGATATGTCCTGATGGTGGTGAGAGTGGAGCAAGACTGTCCCCGTGGCGCATTGGGCTAGCGCGATCGGCTGTTAACCGAAAGGTTGGAGTTTCGAGCCCTCCCGGGAGTGGTGTGTTGCTTTTTTCTTTGCACTGATAGCTTTGAAGGTATGTTCTGATGGTGGTGAGAGTGGAACAGGACTGTCTCCGTGGCGCAATTGGCTATCGCGATCGGCTGTTAACCGAAAGATCGGAGGTTCGAGCCCACCTGGTGGTGGTGCGGCGCTTTTTTTTCTTTGTGCTAATAGCTTTGAAGATATGTCCTGATGGTGGTGAGAGTGGAGAAGACTGTCCCCGTGGCGCAATAGGCTAGCGCGATCGGCTGTCAACCGAAAGGTTGGAGTTTCGAGCCCTCCCGGGAGTGGTGTGTTGCTTTTTTCTTTGCACTGATAGCTTTGAAGTTATGTTGTGATGGTGGTGAGAGTGGAGAAGGACTGTCTCCGTGGCGCAATTGGCTAGCGCGATCGGCTGTTAACCGAAAGGTTAGAGGTTCGAGCCCACCCGGTGGTGGTGCGGCGCTTTTTTTTCTTTGCGCTGATAGCTTTGAAGATATGTTCTGATGGTGGTGAGAGTGGAGCAAGACTGTCCCCGTGGCGCAATGGGCAAGCGCGATCGGCTGTTAACCGAAAGGTTGGAGTTTCGAGCCCACCCGGTGGTGGTGCGGCGCTTGTTTTTTCTTTGCGCTGATAGTTTGAAGATATGTTCTGATGGTGGTGAGAGTGGAGCAAGACTGTCTTCGTGGCGCAATGGGCTAGCGCGATCGGCTGTTAACCGAAAGGTTGGAATTTCGAGCCCTCCGGGAGTGGTAAGTTGCTTTTTTCTTTGCGGTAATAGCTTTGAAGATATGTTCTGACGGTGGTGAGAGTGGAGCACGACTGTCTCCGTGGGGCAATAGGCTAGCGCGATCGGCTGTTAACCGAAAGGTTGGAGGTTCGAGCCCACCCGGTGGTGGTGCGGCGCTTTTTTTTCTTTGGGGTGATAGCTCTGAAGAATTGTTCTGACGGTTGTGAGAGTGGAGCAGGACTGTCTTCTTGGCGCAATTGGCTAGCGCGATCAGCTGTTAACCGAAAGGTTGGAGGTTCTAGCCCACCCGGTGGTGGTGCGGCGCTTTTTTTTCTTTGGGCTGATAGCTCTGAAGAAATGTTCTGACGGTGGTGAGAGTGGAGCAGGACTGTCTCCGTGGCGCAATTGTCTAGCGCGATCGGCTGTTAACCAAAAAGTTGGAGGTTCGAGCTCTCCCGGTGGTGGTGCGGCGCTTTTTTTCTGTGGGCTGATAGCTTTGAAGATATGTTCTGATGGTGGTGAGAGTAGAGCAGGTCTGTCTCCGTGGCGCAATTGGCTAGCGTGATCGGCTGTTAACCGAAAGGCTGGAGGTTCGAGCCCACCCGGTGATGGTGTGGCGCTTTTTTTTCTTTGCGCTGATAGTTTGAAGGTATGTTCTGATGGTGTTGAGAGTGGAGCAAGACAGTCTCCGTGGCGCAATGGGCTAGCGCGATCGGCTGTTAACCGAGAGGTTGGAATTTCGAGCCCTCCCGCGAGTGGTAAGTTGCTTTTTTCCTTGCGGTAATAGCTTTGAAGATATGTTCTGATGGTGGTGAAAGTGCAGCAGGACTGTCTTCGTGGCGCAATTGGCTAGCGCGATCGGCTGTTAACCGAAAGGTTGGAGGTTCGAGCCCACCCGGTGGTGGTGCGGTGCTTTTTTTTCTTTGGGGTGATAGCTCTGAAGAAATGTTCTGACGGTGGTGAGAGTGGAGCACGACTGTCTCCGTGGGGCAATAGGCTAGCGCGATCGGCTGTTATTCGAAAGGTTGGAGGTTCGAGCCCACCCGGTGGTGGTGCGGTGCTTTTTTTTTCTTTGGGCTGATAGCTTTGAAGATATGTTCTGATGGTGGTGAGAGTGGAGCAGGACTGTCTCCGTGGCGCAATTGGCTTGCGCGATCAGCTGTTAACCGAAAGGTTGGAGGTTCGAGCCCACGCGGTGGTGGTGCGGCGCTTTTTTTTCTTTGGGCTGATAGCTTTGAAGATATGTTCTGATGGTGGTGAGAGTAGAGCAGGACTGTCTCCATGGCGCAATTGGCTAGCGCGATCGGCTGTTAACCGAAAGGTTGGAGTTTCGAGCCCTCCCGGGAGTGGTGTGTTGCTTTTTTCTTTGCGCTGATAGCTTTGAAGATATGTTCTGATGGTGGTGAGAGTGGAGCACGACTTTCTCGGTGGCGCAGTTGGCTAGCGCGATCGGCTGTTAACCGAAAGGCTGGAGGTTCGAGCCGACCCGGTGATGGTGTCGCGCTTTTTTTTCTTTGTGCTGATAGCTTTGAAGATATGTTCTGATGGTGGTGAGAGTGGAGCAGGACTGTCTCCGTGGCGCGATTCGCTAGCGCGATTGGCTGTTAACCGAAAGGTTGGAGGTTCGAGCCCACCCGGTGGTGGTGCAGTGCTTTTTTTTCTTTGGGCTGATAGCTTTGAAGATATGTTCTGATGGTGGTGAGAGTGGAGCAGGACTGTCTCGGTGGCGCAATTGGCTTGCGCCATCAGCTGTTAACCGAAAGGTTGGAGGTTCGAGCCCACCCGGTGGTGGTTCGGCGCTTTTTTTTCTTTGCACTGATAGCTTTGAAGATATGCCCTGATGGTGGTGAGAGTGGAGCAAGACTGTCCCCGTGGCGCATTGGGCTAGCGCGATCGGCTGTTAACCGAAAGGTTGCAGTTTCGAGCCCTCCCGGGAGTGGTAAGTTGCTTTTTTCTTTGCGGTAATAGCTTTGAAGATATGTTCTGACGGTGGTGAGAGTGGAGCACGACTGTCTCCGTGGGGCAATAGGCTAGCGCGATCGGCTGTTAACCGAAAGGTTGGAGGTTCGAGCCCACCCGGTGGTGGTGCGGCGCTTTTTTTTCTTTGGGGTGATAGCTCTGAAGAATTGTTCTGACGGTTGTGAGAGTGGAGCAGGACTGTCTCCGTGGCGCAATTGGCTTGCGCGATCAGCTGTTAACCGAAAGGTTGGAGTTTCGAGCCCTCCCGGGAGTGGTGTGTTGCTTTTTTCTTTGCGCTGATAGCTTTGAAGATATGTTCTGATGGTGGTGAGAGTGGAGCACGACTGTCTCAGTGGCGCAGTTGGCTAGCGCGATCGGCTGTTAACCGAAAGGTTGGAGGTTCGAGGCCTCCCGGGAGTGGTAAGTTGCTTTTTTCTTTGCGGTAATAGCTTTGAAGATATGTTCTGATGGTGGTGAAAGTGCAGCAGGGCTGTCTTCGTGGCGCAATTGGCTAGCGCGATCGGCTGTTAACCGAAAGGTTGGAAGTTCGAGCCTACCCGGTGGTGGTGCTGTGCTTTTTTTTCTTTGGGGTGATAGCTCTGAAGAAATGTTCTGATGGTGGTGAGAGTGGAGCACGACTGTCTCCGTGGGGCAATAGGCTAGCGCGATCGGCTGTTAACCAAAAGGTTGGAGGTTCGTGCCCACCTGGTGGTGGTGCGGCGCTTTTTTTTCTTTGTGCTGATAGCTTTGAAGATATGTTCTGATGGTGGTGAGAGTGGAGCAGGACTGTCTCCGTGGCGCAATTCGCTAGCGCGATTGGCTGTTAACCGAAAGGTTGGAGGTTCGAGCCCACCCGGTGGTGGTGCAGTGCTTTTTTTTCTTTGGGCTGATAGCTTTGAAGATATGTTCTGATGGTGGTGAGAGTGGAGCAGG
Source organism: Rhipicephalus microplus (assembly GCF_043290135.1). Taxonomy (NCBI): domain Eukaryota; kingdom Metazoa; phylum Arthropoda; class Arachnida; order Ixodida; family Ixodidae; genus Rhipicephalus; species Rhipicephalus microplus. Next base: position 7,794,932 of record NC_134701.1, read on the forward strand.
ACTGTCTCCGTGGCGCAATTGGCTTGCGCCATCAGCTGTTAACCGAAAGGTTGGAGGTTCGAGCCCACCCGGTGGTGGTTCGGCGCTTTTTTTTCTTTGCGCTGATAGCTTTGAAGATATGCCCTGATGGTGGTGAGAGTGGAGCAAGACTGTCCCCGTGGCGCATTGGGCTGGCGCGATCGGCTGTTAACCGAAAGGTTGCAGTTTCGAGCCCTCCCGGGAGTGGTGTGTTGCTTTTTTCTTTGCACTGATAGCTTTGAAGATATGTTCTGATGGTGGTGAGAGTGGAACAGGACTGTCTCCGTGGCGCAATTGGCTAGCGCGATCGGCTGTTAACCGAAAGATCGGAGGTTCGAGCCCACCTGGTGGTGGTGCGGCGCTTTTTTTTCTATGTGCTAATATCTTTGAAGATATGTCCTGATGGTGGTGAGAGTGGAGCAAGACTGTCCCCGTGGCGCAATGGGCTAGCGCGATCGGCTGTCAACGGAAAGGTTGCAGTTTCGAGCCCTCCCGGGAGTGGTGTGTTGCTTTTTTCTTTGCACTGATAGCTTTGAAGTTATGTTCTGATGGTGGTGAGAGTGGAAAAGGACTGTCTCCGTGGCGCAATTGGCTAGCGCGATCGGCTGTTAACCGAAAGGTTAGAGGTTCGAGCCCACCCGGTGGTGGTGCGGCGCTTTTTTTTTCTTTGCGCTGATAGCTTTGAAGATATGTTCTGATGGTGGTGAGATTGGAGCAAGACTGTCCCCGTGGCGCAATGGGCAAGCGCGATCGGCTGTTAACCGAAAGGTTGGAGTTTCGAGCCCACCCGGTGGTGGTGCGGTGCTTGTTTTTTCTTTGCGCTGATAGTTTGAAGATATGTTCTGATGGTGGTGAGAGTGGAGCAAGACTGTCTTCGTGGCGCAATGGGCTAGCGCGATCGGCTGTTAACCGAAAGGTTGGAGTTTCGAGCCCACCCGGTGGTGGTGCGGCGCTTTTTTTTCTTTGCGGTAATAGCTTTGAAGGTATGTTCTGATGGTGGTGAAAGTGCAGCAGGACTGTCTTCGTGGCGCAATTGGCTAGCGCGATCGGCTGTTAACCGAAAGGTTGGAAGTTCGAGCCCACCCGGTGGTGGTGCTGTGCTTTTTTTTTCTTTGGGGTGATAGCTCTGAAGAAATGTTCTGATGGTGGTGAGAGTGGAGCACGACTGTCTCCGTGGGGCAATAGGCTAGCGCGATCGGCTGTTAACCAAAAGGTTGGAGGTTCGTGCCCACCTGGTGGTGGTGCGGCGCTTTTTTTTCTTTGCGCTGATAGCTTTGAAGATATGTTCTGATGGTGGTGAGAGTAGACCAGGACTGTCTCCGTGGCGCAATTGGCTAGCGCGATCGGCTGTTAAACCGAAAGTTTGGAGTTTCGAGCCCTCCCGGGAGTGGTGTGTTGCTTTTTTCTTTGTGCTGATAGCTTTGAAGATATGTTCTGATGGTTGTGAGAGTGGAGCACGACTGTCTCCGTGGCGCAGTTGGCTAGCGCGATCGGCTGTTAACCGAAAGGTTGGAGGTTCGAGCCCACCTGGTGGTGGTGCGGTGCTTTTTTTTCTTTGGGCTGATAGCTTTGAAGATATGTTCTGATGGTGGTGAGAGTGGAGCAGGACTGTCTCCGTGGCGCAATTGGCTTGCGCGATCAGCTGTTAACCGAAAAGGTTGGAGGTTCGAGCCCACCCGGTTGTGGTGCGGCGCTTTTTTTTCTTTGGGCTGATAGCTTTGAAGATATGTTCTGATGGTGGTGAGAGTAGAGCAGGACTGTCTCCGTGGCGCAATTGGCTAGCGCGATCGGCTGTTAACCGAAAGGTTGGAGTTTCGAGCCCTCCCGGGAGTGGTGTGTTGCTTTTTTCTTTGCGCTGATAGCTTTGAAGATATGTTCTGAAGGTGGTGAGAGTGGAGCACGACTGTCTCAGTGGCGCAGTTGGCTAGCGCGATCGGCTGTTAACCGAAAGGCTGGAGGTTCGAGCCCACCCGGTGATGGTGTGGCGCTTTTTTTTCTTTGTGCTGATAGCTTTGAAGAAATGTTCTGATGGTGGTGAGAGTGGAGCAGGACTGTCTCCGTGGCGCAATTCGCTAGCGCGATTGGCTGTTAACCGAAAGGTTGGAGGTTCGAGCCCACCCGGTGGTGGTGCGGTGCTTTTTTTTCTTTGGGCTGATAGCTTTGAAGATATGTTCTGATGGTGGTGAGAGTGGAGCAGGACTGTCTCCGTGGCGCAATTGGCTTGCGCGATCAGCTGTTAACCGAAAGGTTGGAGGTTCGAGCCCACCCGGTGGTGGTGCGGCGCTTCTTTTTTCTTTGCGCTGATAGCTTTGAAGATATGTCCTGATGGTGGTGAGAGTGGAGCAAGACTGTCCCCGTGGCGCATTGGGCTAGCGCGATCGGCTGTTAACCGAAAGGTTGGAGTTTCGAGCCCTCCCGGGAGTGGTGTGTTGCTTTTTTCTTTGCACTGATAGCTTTGAAGGTATGTTCTGATGGTGGTGAGAGTGGAACAGGACTGTCTCCGTGGCGCAATTGGCTATCGCGATCGGCTGTTAACCGAAAGATCGGAGGTGCGAGCCCACCTGGTGGTGGTGCGGCGCTTTTTTTTCTTTGTGCTAATAGCTTTGAAGATATGTCCTGATGGTGGTGAGAGTGGAGAAGACTGTCCCCGTGGCGCAATAGGCTAGCGCGATCGGCTGTCAACCGAAAGGTTGGAGTTTCGAACCCTCCCGGGAGTGGTGTGTTGCTTTTTTCTTTGCACTGATAGCTTTGAAGTTATGTTGTGATGGTGGTGAGAGTGGAGAAGGACTGTCTCCGTGGCGCAATTGGCTAGCGCGATCGGCTGTTAACCGAAAGGTTAGAGGTTCGAGCCCACCCGGTGGTGGTGCGGCGCTTTTTTTTCTTTGCGCTGATAGCTTTGAAGATATGTTCTGATGGTGGTGAGAGTGGAGCAAGACTGTCCCCGTGGCGCAATGGGCAAGCGCGATCGGCTGTTAACCGAAAGGTTGGAGTTTCGAGCCCACCCGGTGGTGGTGCGGCGCTTGTTTTTTCTTTGCGCTGATAGTTTGAAGATATGTTCTGATGGTGGTGAGAGTGGAGCAAGACTGTCTTCGTGGCGCAATGGGCTAGCGCGATCGGCTGTTAACCGAAAGGTTGGAATTTCGAGCCCTCCGGGAGTGGTAAGTTGCTTTTTTCTTTGCGGTAATAGCTTTGAAGATATGTTCTGACGGTGGTGAGAGTGGAGCACGACTGTCTCCGTGGGGCAATAGGCTAGCGCGATCGGCTGTTAACCGAAAGGTTGGAGGTTCTAGCCCACCCGGTGGTGGTGCGGCGCTTTTTTTTCTTTGGGCTGATAGCTCTGAAGAAATGTTCTGACGGTGGTGAGAGTGGAGCAGGACTGTCTCCGTGGCGCAATTGTCTAGCGCGATCGGCTGTTAACCAAAAAGTTGGAGGTTCGAGCTCTCCCGGTGGTGGTGCGGCGCTTTTTTTCTGTGGGCTGATAGCTTTGAAGATATGTTCTGATGGTGGTGAGAGTAGAGCAGGTCTGTCTCCGTGGCGCAATTGGCTAGCGTGATCGGCTGTTAACCGAAAGGCTGGAGGTTCGAGCCCACCCGGTGATGGTGTGGCGCTTTTTTTTCTTTGCGCTGATAGTTTGAAGGTATGTTCTGATGGTGTTGAGAGTGGAGCAAGACAGTCTCCGTGGCGCAATGGGCTAGCGCGATCGGCTGTTAACCGAAAGGTTGGAATTTCGAGCCCTCCCGCGAGTGGTAAGTTGCTTTTTTCCTTGCGGTAATAGCTTTGAAGATATGTTCTGATGGTGGTGAAAGTGCAGCAGGACTGTCTTCGTGGCGCAATTGGCTAGCGCGATCGGCTGTTAACCGAAAGGTTGGAGGTTCGAGCCCACCCGGTGGTGGTGCGGTGCTTTTTTTTCTTTGGGGTGATAGCTCTGAAGAAATGTTCTGACGGTGGTGAGAGTGGAGCACGACTGTCTCCGTGGGGCAATAGGCTAGCGCGATCGGCTGTTATTCGAAAGGTTGGAGGTTCGAGCCCACCCGGTGGTGGTGCGGTGCTTTTTTTTTTCTTTGGGCTGATAGCTTTGAAGATATGTTCTGATGGTGGTGAGAGTGGAGCAGGACTGTCTCCGTGGCGCAATTGGCTTGCGCGATCAGCTGTTAACCGAAAGGTTGGAGGTTCGAGCCCACGCGGTGGTGGTGCGGCGCTTTTTTTTCTTTGGGCTGATAGCTTTGAAGATATGTTCTGATGGTGGTGAGAGTAGAGCAGGACTGTCTCCGTGGCGCAATTGGCTAGCGCGATCGGCTGTTAACCGAAAGGTTGGAGTTTCGAGCCCTCCCGGGAGTGGTGTGTTGCTTTTTTCTTTGCGCTGATAGCTTTGAAGATATGTTCTGATGGTGGTGAGAGTGGAGCACGACTGTCTCGGTGGCGCAGTTGGCTAGCGCGATCGGCTGTTAACCGAAAGGCTGGAGGTTCGAGCCGACCCGGTGATGGTGTGGCGCTTTTTTTTCTTTGTGCTGATAGCTTTGAAGATATGTTCTGATGGTGGTGAGAGTGGAGCAGGACTGTCTCCGTGGCGCAATTCGCTAGCGCGATTGGCTGTTAACCGAAAGGTTGGAGGTTCGAGCCCACCCGGTGGTGGTGCAGTGCTTTTTTTTCTTTGGGCTGATAGCTTTGAAGATATGTTCTGATGGTGGTGAGAGTGGAGCAGGACTGTCTCCGTGGCGCAATTGGCTTGCGCCATCAGCTGTTAACCGAAAGGTTGGAGGTTCGAGCCCACCCGGTGGTGGTTCGGCGCTTTTTTTTCTTTGCACTGATAGCTTTGAAGATATGCCCTGATGGTGGTGAGAGTGGAGAAAGACTGTCCCCGTGGCGCATTGGGCTAGCGCGATCGGCTGTTAACCGACAGGTTGCAGTTTCGAGCCCTCCCGGGAGTGGTGTGTTGCTTTTTTCTTTGCACTGATAGCTTTGAAGATATGTTCTGATGGTGGTGAGAGTGGAACAGGACTGTCTCCGTGGCGCAATTGGCTAGCGCGATCGGCTGTTAACCGAAAGATCGGAGGTTCGAGCCCACCTGGTGGTGGTGCGGCGCTTTTTTTTCTTTGTGCTAATAGCTTTGAAGATATGTCCTGATGGTGGTGAGAGTGGAGAAGACTGTCCCCTTGGCGCAATGGGCTAGCGGGATCGGCTGTCAACCGAAAGGTTGGAGTTTCGAGCCCTCCCGGGAGTGGTGTGTTGCTTTTTTCTTTGCACTGATAGCTTTGAAGTTATGTTCTGATGGTGGTGAGAGTGGAGAAGGACTGTCTCCGTGGCGCAATTGGCTAGCGCGATCGGCTGTTAACCGAAAGGTTGGAGTTTCGAGCCCACCCGGTGGTGGTGCGGCGCTTGTTTTTTCTTTGCGCTGATAGTTTGAAGATATGTTCTGATGGTGGTGAGAGTGGAGCAAGACAGTCTCCGTGGCGCAATGGGCTAGGCGCGATCGGCTGTTAACCGAAAGGTTGGAATTTCGAGCCCTCCAGGGAGTGGTAAGTTGCTTTTTTCTTTGCGGTAATAGCTTTGAAGATATGTTCTGATGGTGGTGAAAGTGCAGCAGGACTGTCTTCGTGGCGCAATTGGCTAGCGCGATCGGCTGTTAACCGAAAGGTTGGAAGTTCGAGCCCACCCGGTGGTGGTGCTGTGCTTTTTTTTTCTTTGGGGTGATAGCTCTGAAGAAATGTTCCGATGGTGGTGAGAGTGGAGCACGACTGTCTCCGTGGGGCAATAGGCTAGCGCGATCGGCTGTTAACCAAAAGGTTGGAGGTTCGTGCCCACCTGGTGGTGGTGCGGCGCTTTTTTTTCTTTGCGCTGATAGCTTTGAAGATATGTTCTGATGGTGGTGAGAGTAGACCAGGACTGTCTCCGTGGCGCAATTGGCTAGCGCGATCGGCTGTTAAACCGAAAGTTTGGAGTTTCGAGCCCTCCCGGGAGTGGTGTGTTGCTTTTTTCTTTGTGCTGATAGCTTTGAAGATATGTTCTGATGGTTGTGAGAGTGGAGCACGACTGTCTCCGTGGCGCAGTTGGCTAGCGCGATCGGCTGTTAACCGAAAGGTTGGAGGTTCGAGCCCACCTGGTGGTGGTGCGGTGCTTTTTTTTTCTTTGGGCTGATAGCTTTGAAGATATGTTCTGATGGTGGTGAGAGTGGAGCAGGACTGTCTCCGTGGCGCAATTGGCTTGCGCGATCAGCTGTTAACCGAAAAGGTTGGAGGTTCGAGCCCACCCGGTTGTGGTGCGGCGCTTTTTTTTCTTTGGGCTGATAGCTTTGAAGATATGTTCTGATGGTGGTGAGAGTAGAGCAGGACTGTCTCCGTGGCGCAATTGGCTAGCGCGATCGGCTGTTAACCGAAAGGTTGGAGTTTCGAGCCTCACGGAAGTGGTGTGTTGCTTTTTTCTTTGCGCTGATAGCTTTGAAGATATGTTCTGAAGGTGGTGAGAGTGGAGCACGACTGTCTCAGTGGCGCAGTTGGCTAGCGCGATCGGCTGTTAACCGAAAGGCTGGAGGTTCGAGCCCACCCGGTGATGGTGTGGCGCTTTTTTTTCTTTGTGCTGATAGCTTTGAAGAAATGTTCTGATGGTGGTGAGAGTGGAGCAGGACTGTCTCCGTGGCGCAATTCGCTAGCGCGATTGGCTGTTAACCGAAAGGTTGGAGGTTCGAGCCCACCCGGTGGTGGTGCGGTGCTTTTTTTTCTTTGGGCTGATAGCTTTGAAGATATGTTCTGATGGTGGTGAGAGTGGAGCAGGACTGTCTCCGTGGCGCAATTGGCTTGCGCGATCAGCTGTTAACCGAAAGGTTGGAGGTTCGAGCCCACCCGGTGGTGGTGCGGCGCTTCTTTTTTCTTTGCGCTGATAGCTTTGAAGATATGTCCTGATGGTGGTGAGAGTGGAGCAAGACTGTCCCCGTGGCGCATTGGGCTAGCGCGATCGGCTGTTGACCGAAAGGTTGCAGTTTCGAGCCCTCCCGGGAGTGGTGTGTTGCTTTTTTCTTTGCACTGATAGCTTTGAAGATATGTTCTGATGGTGGTGAGAGTGGAACAGAACTGTCTCCGTGGCGCAATTGGCTAGCGCGATCGGCTGTTAACCGAAAGATCGGAGGTTCGAGCCCACCTGGTGGTGGTGCGGCGCTTTTTTTTCTTTGTGCTAATAGCTTTGAAGATATGTCCTGATGGTGGTGAGAGTGGAGCAAGACTGTCCCCGTGGCGCAATGGGCTAGCGCGATCGGCTGTCAACCGAAAGGTTGGAGTTTCGAGCCCTCCTGGGAGTGGTGTGTTGCTTTTTTCTTTGCACTGATAGCTTTGAAGTTATGTTCTGATGGTGGTGAGAGTGGAGAAGGACTGTCTCCGTGGCGCAATTGGCTAGCGCGATCGGCTGTTAACCGAAAGGTTAGAGGTTCGAGCCCACGCGGTGGTGGTGCGGCGCTTTTTTTTTCTTTGCGCTGATAGCTTTGAAGATATGTTCTGATGGTGGTGAGAGTGGAGCAAGACTGTCCCAGTGGCGCAATGGGCAAGCGCGATCGGCTGTTAACCGAAAGGTTGGAGTTTCGAGCCCTCTCGGGAGTGGTGTGTTGCTTTTTTCTTTGCGCTGATAGCTTTGAAGATATGTTCTGATGGTGGTGAGAGTGGAGCACGACTGTCTCCGTGGCGCAGTTGGCTAGCGCGATCGGCTGTTAACCGAAAGGTTGGAGGTTCGAGCCCACCCGGTGATGGTGTGGCGCTTTTTTTTCTTTGTGCTGATAGCTTTGAAGATATGTTCTGATGGTGGTGAGAGTGGAGCAGGACTGTCTCCGTGGCGCAATTGGCTAGCGCGATTGGCTGTTAACCGAAAGGTTGGAGGTTCGAGCTCACCCGGTGGTGGTGCGGTGCTTTTTTTTCTTTGGGCTGATAGCTTTGAAGATATGTTCTTATGGTGGTGAGAGTGGAGCAGGACTGTCTCCGTGGCGCAATTGGCTTGCGCGATCAGCTGTTAACCGAAAGGTTGGAGGTTCGAGCCCACCCGGTGGTGGTGCGGCGCTTCTTTTTTCTTTGCGCTGATAGCTTTGAAGATATGTCCTGATGGTGGTGAGAGTGGAGCAAGACTGTCCCCGTGGCGCATTGGGCTAGCGCGATCGGCTGTTGACCGAAAGGTTGCAGTTTCGAGCCCTCCCGGGAGTGGTGTGTTGCTTTTTTCTTTGCACTGATAGCTTTGAAGATATGTTCTGATGGTGGTGAGAGTGGAACAGAACTGTCTCCGTGGCGCAATTGGCTAGCGCGATCGGCTGTTAACCGAAAGATCGGAGGTTCGAGCCCACCTGGTGGTGGTGCGGCGCTTTTTTTTCTTTGTGCTAATAGCTTTGAAGATATGTCCTGATGGTGGTGAGAGTGGAGAAGACTGTCCCCGTGGCGCAATAGGCTAGCGCGATCGGCTGTCAACCGAAAGGTTGGAGTTTCGAGCCCTCCCGGGAGTGTTGTGTTGCTTTTTTCTTTGCACTGATAGCTTTGAAGATATGTTCTGACGGTGGTGAGAGTGGAGCAAGACTGTCTTCGTGGCGCAATGGGCTAGCGCGATCGGCTGTTAACCGAAAGGTTGGAATTTCGAGCCCTCCCGGGAGTGGTAAGTTGCTTTTTTCTTTGCGGTAATAGCTTTGAAGATATGTTCTGACGGTGGTGAGAGTGGAGCACGACTGTCTCCGTGGGGCAATAGGCTAGCGCGATCGGCTGTTAACCGAAAGGTTGGAGGTTCGAGCCCACCCGGTGGTGGTGCGGCGCTTTTTTTTCTTTGGGGTGATAGCTCTGAAGAATTGTTCTGACGGTTGTGAGAGTGGAGCAGGACTGTCTTCTTGGCGCAATTGGCTAGCGCGATCAGCTGTTAACCGAAAGGTTGGAGGTTCGAGCCCACCCGGTGGTGGTGCGGCGCTTTTTTTTCTTTGGGCTGATAGCTCTGAAGAAATGTTCTGACGGTGGTGAGAGTGGAGCAGGACTGTCTCCGTGGCGCAATTGTCTAGCGCGATCGGCTGTTAACCAAAAAGTTGGAGGTTCGAGCTCTCCCGGTGGTGGTGCGGCGCTTTTTTTCTGTGGGCTGATAGCTTTGAAGATATGTTCTGATGGTGGTGAGAGTAGAGCAGGTCTGTCTCCGTGGCGCAATTGGCTAGCGTGATCGGCTGTTAACCGAAAGGCTGGAGGTTCGAGCCCACCCGGTGATGGTGTGGCGCTTTTTTTTCTTTGCGCTGATAGTTTGAAGGTATGTTCTGATGGTGTTGACAGTGGAGCAAGACAGTCTCCGTGGCGCAATGGGCTAGCGCGATCGGCTGTTAACCGAAAGGTTGGAATTTCGAGCCCTCCCGGGAGTGGTAAGTTGCTTTTTTCCTTGCGGTAATAGCTTTGAAGATATGTTCTGATGCTGGTGAAAGTGCAGCAGGACTGTCTTCGTGGCGCAATTGGCTAGCGCGATCGGCTGTTAACCGAAAGGTTGGAGGTTCGAGCCCACCCGGTGGTGGTGCGGTGCTTTTTTTTCTTTGGGGTGATAGCTCTGAAGAAATGTTCTGACGGTGGTGAGAGTGGAGCACGACTGTCTCCGTGGGGCAATAGGCTAGCGCGATCGGCTGTTATTCGAAAGGTTGGAGGTTCGAGCCCACCCGGTGGTGGTGCGGTGCTTTTTTTTTCTTTGGGCTGATAGCTTTGAAGATATGTTCTGATGGTGGTGAGAGTGGAGCAGGACTGTCTCCGTGGCGCAATTCGCTAGCGCGATCGGCTGTTAACCGAAAGGTTGGAGTTTCGAGCCCACCCGGTGGTGGTGCGGCGCTTGTTTTTTCTTTGCGCTGATAGTTTGAAGATATGTTCTGATGGTGGTGAGAGTGTAGCAAGACTGTCTCCGTGGGGCAATAGGCTAGCGCGATCGGCTGTTAACCGAAAGGTTGGAGGTTCGAGCCCACCCGGTGGTGGTGCGGCGCTTTTTTTTCTTTGGGGTGATAGCTCTGAAGAATTGTTCTGACGGTTGTGAGAGTGGAGCAGGACTGTCTTCTTGGCGCAATTGGCTAGCGCGATCAGCTGTTAACCGAAAGGTTGGAGGTTCGAGCCCACCCGGTGGTGGTGCGGCGCTTTTTTTTCTTTGGGCTGATAGCTCTGAAGAAATGTTCTGACGGTGGTGAGAGTGGAGCAGGACTGTCTCCGTGGCGCAATTGTCTAGCGCGATCGGCTGTTAACCAAAAGTTGGAGGTTCGAGCTCTCCCGGTGGTGGTGCGGCGCTTTTTTTCTGTGGGCTGATAGCTTTGAAGACATGTTCTGATGGTGGTGAGAGTAGAGCAGGTCTGTCTCCGTGGCGCAAGTGGCTAGCGTGATCGGCTGTTAACCGAAAAGTTGGAGGTTCGAGCCCACCCGGTGGTGGTGCGGCGCTTTTTTTCTTTGGGCTGATAGCTTTGAAGATATGTTCTGATGGTGGTGAGAGTAGAGCAGGACTGTCTCCGTGGCGCAATTGGCTAGCGTGATCGGCTGTTAACCGAAAGGTTTGAGTTTCGAGCCCTCCCGGGAGTGGTGTGTTGCTTTTTTCTTTGGGGTGATAGCTCTGAAGAAATGTTCTGACGGTGGTGAGAGTGGAGCACGACTGTCTCCGTGGGGCAATAGGCTAGCGCGATCGGCTGTTATTCGAAAGGTTGGAGGTTTGAGCCCACCCGGTGGTGGTGCGGTGCTTTTTTTTTTCTTTGGGCTGATAGCTTTGAAGATATGTTCTGATGGTGGTGAGAGTGGAGCAGGACTGTCTCCGTGGCGCAATTGGCTTGCGCGATCAGCTGTTAACCGAAAGGTTGGAGGTTCGAGCCCACCCGGTGGTGGTGCGGCGCTTTTTTTTCTTTGGGCTGATAGCTTTGAAGATATGTTCTGATGGTGGTGAGAGTAGAGCAGGACTGTCTCCGTGGCGCAATTGGCTAGCGCGATCGGCTGTTAACCGAAAGGTTGGAGTTTCGAGCCCTCCCGGGAGTGGTGTGTTGCTTTTTTCTTTGCGCTGATAGCTTTGAAGATATGTTCTGATGGTGGTGAGAGTGGAGCACGACTGTCTCAGTGGCGCAGTTGGCTAGCGCGATCGGCTGTTAACCGAAAGGCTGGAGGTTCGAGCCCACCCTGTGATGGTGTGGCGCTTTTTTTTCTTTGTGCTGATAGCTTTGAAGATATGTTCTGATGGTGGTGAGAGTGGAGCAGGACTGTCTCCGTGGCGCGATTCGCTAGCGCGATTGGCTGTTAACCGAAAGGTTGGAGGTTCGAGCCCACCCGGTGGTGGTGCAGTGCTTTTTTTTCTTTGGGCTGATAGCTTTGAAGATATGTTCTGATGGTGGTGAGAGTGGAGCAGGACTGTCTCCGTGGCGCAATTGGCTTGCGCCATCAGCTGTTAACCGAAAGGTTGGAGGTTCGAGCCCACCCGGCGGTGGTTCGGCGCTTTTTTTTCTTTGCACTGATAGCTTTGAAGATATGCCCTGATGGTGGTGAGAGTGGAGCAAGACTGTCCCCGTGGCGCATTGGGCTAGCGCGATCGGCTGTTAACCGAAAGGTTGCAGTTTCGAGCCCTCCCGGGAGTGGTGTGTTGCTTTTTTCTTTGCACTGATAGCTTTGAAGATATGTTCTGATGGTGGTGAGAGTGGAACAGGACTGTCTCCGTGGCGCAATTGGCTAGCGCGATCGGCTGTTAACCGAAAGATCGGAGGTTCGAGCCCACCTGGTGGTGGTGCGGCGCTTTTTTTTCTTTGTGCTAATGGCTTTGAAGATATGTCCTGATGGTGGTGAGAGTGGAGAAGACTGTCCCCGTGGCGCAATGGGCTAGCGCGATCGGCTGTCAACCGAAAGGTTGGAGTTTCGAGCCCTCCCGGGAGTGGTGTGTTGCTTTTTTCTTTGCACTGATAGCTTTGAAGTTATGTTCTGATGGTGGTGAGAGTGGAGAAGGACTGTCTCCGTGGCGCAATTGGCTAGCGCGATCGGCTGTTAACCGAAAGGTTAGAGGTTCGAGCCCACCCGGTGGTGGTGCGGCGCTTTTTTTTCTTTGCGCTGATAGCTTTGAAGATATGTTCTGATGGTGGTGAGAGTGGAGCAAGACTGTCCCCGTGGCGCAATGGGCAAGCGCGATCGGCTGTTAACCGAAAGGGTGGAGTTTCGAGCCCACGCGGTGGTGGTGCGGCGCTTGTTTTTTCTTTGCGCTGATAGTTTGAATATATGTTCTGATGGTGGTGAGAGTGGAGCAAGACTGTCTTCGTGGCGCAATGGGCTAGCGCGATCGGCTGTTAACCGAAAGGTTGGAATTTCGAGCCCTCCCGGGAGTGGTAAGTTGCTTTTTTCTTTGCGGTAATGGCTTTGAAGATATGTTCTGACGGTGGTGAGAGTGGAGCACGACTGTCTCCGTGGGGCAATAGGCTAGCGCGATCGGCTGTTAACCGAAAGGTTGGAGGTTCGAGCGCACCCGGTGGTGGTGCGGCGCTTTTTTTTCTTTGGGGTGATAGCTCTGAAGAATTGTTCTGACGGTTGTGAGAGTGGAGCAGGACTGTCTTCTTGGCGCAATTGGCTAGCGCGATCGGCTGTTAACCAAAAAGTTGGAGGTTCGAGCTCTCCCGGTGGTGGTGCGGCGCGTTTTTTCTGTGGGCTGATAGCTTTGAAGATATGTTCTGATGGTGGTGAGAGTAGAGCAGGTCTGTCTCCGTGGCGCAATTGGCTAGCGTGATCGGCTGTTAACCGAAAAGTTGGAGGTTCGAGCCTACCCGGTGGTGGTGCGGCGCTTTTTTTCTTTGGGCTGATAGCTTTGAAGATATGTTCTGATGGTGGTGAGAGTAGAGCAGGACTGTCTCCGTGGCGCAATTGGCTAGCGTGATCGGCTGTTAACCGAAAGGTTTGAGTTTCGAGCCCTCCCGGGAGTGGTGTGTTGCTTTTTGCTTTGCGCTGATAGCTTTGAAGATATGTTCTGATGGTGGTGAGAGTGGAGCACGACTGTCTCCGTGGGGCAATAGGCTAGCGCGATCGGCTGTTATTCGAAAGGTTGGAGGTTCAAGCCCACCCGGTGGTGGTGCGGTGCTTTTTTTTTCTTTGGGCTGATAGCTTTGAAGATATGTTCTGATGGTGGTGAGAGTGGAGCAGGACTGTCTCCGTGGCGCAATTGGCTTGCGCGATCAGCTGTTAACCGAAAGGTTGGAGGTTCGAGCCCTCCCGGGAGTGGTAAGTTGCTTTTTTCTTTGCGGTAATAGCTTTGAAGATATGTTCTGATGGTGGTGAAAGTGCAGCAGGACTGTCTTCGTGGGGCAATAGGCTAGCGCGATCGGCTGTTAACCGAAAGGTTGGAGGTTCGAGCCCACCCGGTGGTGGTGCGGCGCTTTTTTTTCTTTGGGGTGATAGCTCTGAAGAATTGTTCTGACGGTTGTGAGAGTGGAGCAGGACTGTCTTCTTGGCGCAATTGGCTAGCGCGATCAGCTGTTAACCGAAAGGTTGGAGGTTCGAGCCCACCCGGTGGTGGTGCGGCGCTTTTTTTTCTTTGGGCTGATAGCTCTGAAGAAATGTTCTGACGGTGGTGAGAGTGGAGCAGGACTGTCTCCGTGGCGCAATTGTCTAGCGCGATCGGCTGTTAACCAAAAAGTTGGAGGTTCGAGCTCTCCCGGTGGTGGTGCGGCGCTTTTTTTCTGTGGGCTGATAGCTTTGAAGATATGTTCTGATGGTGGTGAGAGTAGAGCAGGTCTGTCTCCGTGGCGCAATTGGCTAGCGTGATCGGCTGTTAACCGAAAGGCTGGAGGTTCGAGCCCACCCGGTGATGGTGTGGCGCTTTTTTTTCTTTGCGCTGATAGTTAGAAGGTATGTTCTGTTGGTGTTGAGAGTGGAGCAAGACAGTCTCCGTGGCGCAATGGGCTAGCGCGATCGGCTGTTAACCGAAAGGTTGGAATTTCGAGCCCTCCCGGGAGTGGTAAGTTGCTTTTTTCCTTGCGGTAATAGCTTTGAAGATATGTTCTGATGGTGGTGAAAGTGCAGCAGGACTGTCTTCGTGGCGCAATTGGCTAGCGCGATCGGCTGTTAACCGAAAGGTTGGAGGTTCGAGCCAACCCGGTGGTGGTGCGGTGCTTTTTTTCTTTGGGGTGATAGCTCTGAAGAAATGTTCTGACGGTGGTGAGAGTGGAGCACGACTGTCTCCGTGGGGCAATAGGCTAGCGCGATCGGCTGTTATTCGAAAGGTTGGAGGTTCGAGCCCACCCGGTGGTGGTGCGGTGCTTTTTTTTTCTTTGGGCTGATAGCTTTGAAGATATGTTCTGATGGTGGTGAGAGTGGAGCAGGACTGTCTCCGTGGCGCAATTGGCTTGCGCGATCAGCTGTTAACCGAAAGGTTGGAGGTTCGAGCCCACGCGGTGGTGGTGCGGCGCTTTTTTTTCTTTGGGCTGATAGCTTTGAAGATATGTTCTGATGGTGGTGAGAGTAGAGCAGGACTGTCTCCGTGGCGCAATTGGCTAGCGCGATCGGCTGTTAACCGAAAGGTTGGAGTTTCGAGCCCTCCCGGGAGTTGTGTGTTGCTTTTTTCTTTGCGCTGATAGCTTTGAAGATATGTTCTGATGGTGGTGAGAGTGGAGCACGACTGTCTCAGTGGCGCAATTGGCTAGCGCGATCGGCTGTTAACCGAAAGGTTAGAGGTTCGAGCCCACCCGGTGGTGGTGTGGCGCTTTTTTTTCTTTGTGCTGATAGCTTTGAAGATATGTTCTGATGGTGGTGAGAGTGGAGCAGGACTGTCTCCGTGGCGCAATTGGCTAGCGCGATTGGCTGTTAACCGAAAGGTTGGAGGTTCGAGCTCACCCGGTGGTGGTGCGGTGCTTTTTTTTTCTTTGGGCTGATAGCTTTGAAGATATGTTCTGATGGTGGTGAGAGTGGAGCAGGACTGTCTCCGTGGCGCAATTGGCTTGCGCGATCGGCTGTTAACCAAAAGGTTGGAGGTTCGAGCCCACCCGGTGGTGGTGCGGCGCTTTTTTTTCTTTGCGCTGATAGCTTTGAAGATATGTCCTGATGGTGGTGAGAGTGGAGCAAGACTGTCCCCGTGGCGCATTGGGCTAGCGCGATCGGCTGTAATTCGAAAGGTTGGAGGTTCGAGCCCACCCGGTGGTGATGCGGTGCTTTTTTTTTCTTTGGGCTGATAGCTTTGAAGATATGTTCTGATGGTGGTGAGAGGGGAGCAGGACTGTCTTCTTGGCGCAATTGGCTAGCGCGATCAGCTGTTAACCGAAAGGTTGGAGGTTCGAGCCCACCCGGTGGTGGTATGGCGCTTTTTTTTTCTTTGGGCTGATAGCTCTGACGAAATGTTCTGACGGTGGTGAGAGTGGAGCAGGACTGTCTCCGTGGCGCAATTGTCTAGCGCGATCGGCTGTTAACCAAAAAGTTGGAGGTTCGAGCTCTCCCGGTGGTGGTGCGGCGCTTTTTTTCTGTGGGCTGATAGCTTTGAAGATATGTTCTGATGGTGGTGAGAGTAGAGCAGGTCTGTCTCCGTGGCGCAATTGGCTAGCGTGATCGGCTGTTAACCGAAAAGTTGGAGGTTCGAGCCCACCCGGTGGTGGTGCGGCGCTTTTTTTCTTTGGGCTGATAGCTTTGAAGATATGTTCTGATGGTGGTGAGAGTAGAGCAGGACTGTCTCCGTGGCGCAATTGGCTAGCGTGATCGGCTGTTAACCGAAAGGTTTGAGTTTCGAGCCCTCCCGGGAGTGGTGTGTTGCTTTTTGCTTTGCGCTGATAGCTTTGAAGATATGTTCTGATGGTGGTGAGAGTGGAGCACGACTGTCTCCGTGGGGCAATAGGCTAGCGCGATCGGCTGTTATTCGAAAGGTTGGAGGTTCGAGCCCACCCGGTGGTGGTGCGGTGCTTTTTTTTTCTTTGGGCTGATAGCTTTGAAGATATGTTCTGATGGTGGTGAGAGTGGAGCAGGACTGTCTCCGTGGCGCATTTGGCTTGCGCGATCAGCTGTTAACCGAAAGGTTGGAGGTTCGAGCCCTCCCGGGAGTGGTAAGTTGCTTTTTTCTTTGCGGTAATAGCTTTGAAGATATGTTCTGATGGTGGTGAAAGTGCAGCAGGACTGTCTTCGTGGGGCAATAGGCTAGCGCGATCGGCTGTTAACCGAAAGGTTGGAGGTTCGAGCCCACCCGGTGGTGGTGCGGCGCTTTTTTTTCTTTGGGGTGATAGCTCTGAAGAATTGTTGTGACGGTTGTGAGAGTGGAGCAGGACTGTCTTCTTGGCGCAATTGGCTAGCGCGATCAGCTGTTAACCGAAAGGTTGGAGGTTCGAGCCCACCCGGTGGTGGTGCGGCGCTTTTTTTTCTTTGGGCTGATAGCTCTGAAGAAATGTTCTGACGGTGATGAGAGTGGAGCAGGACTGTCTCCGTGGCGCAATTGTCTAGCGCGATCGGCTGTTAAACCGAATAGTTGGAGTTTCGAGCCCTCCCGGGAGTGGTGTGTTGCTTTTTTCTTTGCGCTGATAGCTTTGAAGATATGTTCTGATGGTTGTGAGAGTGGAGCACGACTGTCTCCGTGGCGCAGTTGGCTAGCGCGATCGGCTGTTAACCGAAAGGTTGGAGGTTCGAGCCCACCTGGTGGTGGTGCGGTGCTTTTTTTTCTTTGGGCTGATAGCTTTGAAGATATGTTCTGATGGTGGTGAGAGTGGAGCAGGACTGTCTCCGTGGCGCAATTGGCTTGCGCGATCAGCTGTTAACCGAAAGGTTGGAGGTTCGAGCCCACCCGGGTTTGGTGCGGCGCTTTTTTTTCTTTGGGCTGATAGCTTTGAAGATATGTTCTGATGGAGGTGAGAGTAGAGCAGGACTGTCTCCGTGGCGCAATTGGCTAGCGCGATCGGCTGTTAACCGAAAGGTTGGAGTTTCGAGCCCTCCCGGGAGTGGTGCGTTGCTTTTTTCTTTGCGCTGATAGCTTTGAAGATATGTTCTGATGGTGGTGAGAGTGGAGCAGGACTGTCTCCGTGGCGCAATTCGCTAGCGCGATTGGCTGTTAACCGAAAGGTTGGAGGTTCGAGCCCACCCGGTGGTGGTGCGGTGCTTTTTTTTCTTTGGGCTGATAGCTTTGAAGATATGTTCTGATGGTGGTGAGAGTGGAGCAGAACTGTCTCCGTGGCGCAATTGGCTTGCGCGATCAGCTGTTAACCGAAAGGTTGGAGGTTCGAGCCCACCCGGTGGTGGTGCGGCACTTCTTTTTTCTTTGCGCTGATAGCTTTGAAGATATGTCCTGATGGTGGTGAGAGTGGAGCAAGACTGTCCCTGCTGCGCAATGGGCTAGCGCGATCGGCTGTCAACCGAAAGGTTGGAGTTTCGAGCCCTCCTGGGAGTGGTGTGTTGCTTTTTTCTTTGCACTGATAGCTTTGAAGTTATGTTCTGATGGTGGTGAGAGTGGAGCACGACTGTCTCCGTGGCGCAGTTGGCTAGCGCGATCGGCTGTTAACCGAAAGGTTGGAGGTTCGAGCCCACCCGGTGATGGTGTGGCGCTTTTTTTTTCTTTGTGCTGATAGCTTTGAAGATATGTTCTGATGGTGGTGAGAGTGGAGCAGGACTGTCTCCGTGGCGCAATTGGCTAGCGCGATTGGCTGTTAACCGAGAGGTTGGAGGTTCGAGCTCACCCGGTGGTGGTGCGGTGCTTTTTTTTTCTTTGGGCTGATAGCTTTGAAGATATGTTCTGATGGTGGTGAGAGTGGAGCAGGACTGTCTCCGTGGCGCAATTGGCTTGCGCGATCAGCTGTTAACCGAAAGGTTGGAGGTTCGAGCCCACCCGGTGGTGGTGCGGCGCTTTTTTTTCTTTGGGGTGATAGCTCTGAAGAATTGTTCTGACGGTTGTGAGAGTGGAGCAGGACTGTCTTCTTGGCGCAATTGGCTAGCGCGATCAGCTGTTAACCGAAAGGTTGGAGGTTCGAGCCCACCCGGTGGTGGTGCGGCGCTTTTTTTTCTTTGGGCTGATAGCTCTGAAGAAATGTTCTGACGGTGGTGAGAGTGGAGCAGGACTGTCTCCGTGGCGCAATTGTCTAGCGCGATCGGCTGTTAAGCAAAAAGTTGGAGGTTCGAGCTCTCCCGGTGGTGGTGCGGCGCTTTTTTTCTGTGGGCTGATAGCTTTGAAGATATGTTCTGATGGTGGTGAGAGTAGAGCAGGTCTGTCTCCGTGGCGCAATTGGCTAGCGTGATCGGCTGTTAACCGAAAAGTTGGAGGTTCGAGCCCACCCGGTGGTGGTGCGGCGCTTTTTTTGGGCTGATAGCTTTGAAGATATGTTCTGATGGTGGTGAGAGTAGAGCAGGACTGTCTCCGTGGCGCAATTGGCTTGCGCGATCAGCTGTTAACCGAAAGGTTGGAGGTTCGAGCCCACCCGGTGGTGGTGCGGCGCTTTTTTTTCTTTGGGCTGATAGCTTTGAAGATATGTTCTGATGGTGGTGAGAGTGGAGCAGGACTGTCTCCGTGGCGCAATTGGCTTGCGCGATCAGCTGTTAACCGAAAGGTTGGAGGTTCGAGCCCACCCGGTGGTGGTGCGGCGCTTGTTTTTTCTTTGCGCTGATAGTTTGAAGATATGTTCTGATGGTGGTGAGAGTGGAACAAGACTGTCTTCGTGACGCAATGGGCTAGCGCGATCGGCTGTTAACCGAAAGGTTTGAGTTTCGAGCCCTCCCGGGAGTGGTGTGTTGCTTTTTTCTTTGCGCTGATAGCTTTGAAGATATGTTCTGATGGTGGTGAGAGTGGAGCACGACTGTCTCCGTGGGGCAATAGGCTAGCGCGATCGGCTGTTGTTCGAAATGTTGGAGGTTCGAGCCCACCCGGTGGTGGTGCAGTGCTTTTTTTTTCTTTGGGCTGATAGCTTTGAAGATGTGTTCTGATGGTGGTGAGAGTGGAGCAGGACTGTCTCCGTGGCGCAATTGGCTTGCGCGATCAGCTGTTAACCGAAAGGTTGGAGGTTCGAGCCCACCCGGTGGTGGTGCGGCGCTTGTTTTTTCTTTGCGCTGATAGTTTGAAGATATGTTCTGATGGTGGTGAGAGTGGAACAAGACTGTCTTCGTGACGCAATGGGCTAGCGCGATCAGCTCTTAACCGAAAGGTTGGAGGTTCGAGCCCACCCGGTGGTGGTGCGGCGCTTTTTTTTCTTTGGGCTGATAGCTTTGAAGATATGTTCTGATGGTGGTGAGAGTAGAGCAGGACTGTCTCCGTGGCGCAATTGGCTAGCGCGATCGGCTGTTAACCGAAAGGTTGGAGTTTCGAGCCCTCCCGGGAGTGGTGTGTTGCTTTTTTCTTTGCGCTAATAGCTTTGAAGATATGTTCTGATGGTGGTGAGAGTGGAGCACGACTGTCTCAGTGGCGCAGTTGGCTAGCGCGATCGGCTGTTAACCGAAAGGCTGGAGGTTCGAGCCCACCCGGTGATGGTGTGGCGCTTTTTTTTCTTTGCGCTGATAGTTTGAAGGTATGTTCTGATGGTGGTGAGAGTGGAGCAAGACAGTCTCCGTGGCGCAATGGGCTAGCGCGATCGGCTGTTAACCGAAAGGTTGGAATTTCGAGCCCTCCCGGGAGTGGTAAGTTGCTTTTTTCCTTGCGGTAATAGCTTTGAAGATATGTTCTGATGGTGGTGAAAGTGCAGCAGGACTGTCTTCGTGGCGCAATTGGCCAGCGCGATCGGCTGTTAACCGAAAGGTTGGAGGTTCGAGCCCACCCGGTGGTGGCGCGGTGCTTTTTTTTCTTTGGGGTGATAGCTCTGAAGAAATGTTCTGACGGTGGTGAGAGTGGAGCACGACTGTCTCCGTGGGGCAATAGGCTAGCGCGATCGGCTGTTATTCGAAAGGTTGGAGGTTCGAGCCCACCCGGTGGTGGTGCGGTGCTTTTTTTTTTCTTTGGGCTGATAGCTTTGAAGATATGTTCTGATGGTGGTGAGAGTGGAGCAGGACTGTCTCCGTGGCGCAATTGGCTTGCGCGATCAGCTGTTAACCGAAAGGTTGGAGGTTCGAGCCCACCCAATGGTGGTGCGGCGCTTTTTTTCTGTGGGCTGATAGCTTTGAAGATATGTTCTGATGGTGGTGAGAGTAGAGCAGGTCTGTCTCCGTGGCGCAATTGGCTAGTGTGATCGGCTGTTAACCGAAAGGTTGGAGGTTCGAGCTCACCCGGTGGTGGTGCGGTGCTTTTTTTTTCTTTGGGCTGATAGCTTTGAAGATATGTTCTGATGGTGGTGAGAGTGGAGCAGGACTGTCTCCGTGGCGCAATTGGCTAGCGCGATTGGTTGTTAACCGAAAGGTTGGAGGTTCGAGCTCACCCGGTGGTGGTGCGGTGCTTTTTTTTTCTTTGGGCTGATAGCTTTGAAGATATGTTCTGATGGTGGTGAGAGTGGAGCAGGACTGTCTCCGTGGCGCAATTGGCTTGCGCGATCAGCTGTTAACCGAAAGGTTGGAGGTTCGAGCCCACCCGGTGGTGGTGCGGCGCTTTTTTTTCTTTGCGCTGATAGCTTTGAAGATATGTCCTGATGGTGGTGAGAGTGGAGCAAGACTGTCCCCGTGGCGCATTGGGCTAGCGCGATCGGCTGTTAACCGAAAGGTTGGAGTTTCGAGCCCTCCCGGGAGTGGTGTGTTGCTTTTTTCTTTGCACTGATAGCTTTGAAGTTATGTTCTGATGGTGGTGAGAGTGGAGAAGGACTGTCTCCGTGGCGCAATTGGCTAGCGCGAGCGGCTGTTAACCGAAAGGTTAGAGGTTCGAGCCCACCCGGTGGTGGTGCGGCGCTTTTTTTTTCTTTGCGCTGATAGCTTTGAAGATATGTTCTGATGGTGGTGAGAGTGGAGCAAGACTGTCCCCGTGGCGCAATGGGCAAGCGCGATCGGCTGTTAACCGAAAGGTTGGAGTTTTGAGCCCACCCGGTGGTGGTGCGGCGCTTGTTTTTTCTTTGCGCTGATAGTTTGAAGATATGTTCTGATGGTGGTGAGAGTGGAGCAAGACTGTCTTCGTGGCGCAATGGGCTAGCGCGATCGGCTGTTAACCGAAAGGTTGGAATTTCGAGCCCTCCCGGGAGTGGTAAGTTGCTTTTTTCTTTGCGGTAATAGCTTTGAAGATATGTTCTGACGGTGGTGAGAGTGGAGCACGACTGTCTCCGTGGGGCAATAGGCTAGCGCGATCGGCTGTTATTCGAAAGGTTGGAGGTTCGAGCCCACCCGGTGGTGGTGCGGTGCTTTTTTTTTCTTTGGGCTGATAGCTTTGAAGATATGTTCTGATGGTGGTGAGAGTGGAGCAGGACTGTCTCCGTGGCGCAATTGGCTTGCGCGATCAGCTGTTAACCGAAAGGTTGGAGGTTCGAGCCCACCCGGTGGTGGTGCGGCGCTTTTTTTTCTTTGGGCTGATAGCTTTGAAGATATGTTCTGATGGTGGTGAGAGTAGAGCAGGACTGTCTCCGTGGCGCAATTGGCTAGCGCGATCGGCTGTTAACCGAAAGGTTGGAGTTTCGAGCCCTCCCGGGAGTGGTGTGTTGCTTTTTTCTTTGCGCTAATAGCTTTGAAAATATGTTCTGATGGTGGTGAGAGTGGAGCACGACTGTCTCAGTGGCGCAGTTGGCTAGCGCGATCGGCTGTTAACCGAAAGGCTGGAGGTTCGAGCCCACCCGGTGACGGTGTGGCGCTTTTTTTTCTTTGCGCTGATAGTTTGAAGGTATGTTCTGATGGTGGTGAGAGTCGAGCAAGACAGTCTCCGTGGCGCAATGGGCTAGCGCGATCGGCTGTTAACCGAAAGGTTGGAATTTCGAGCCCTCCCGGGAGTGGTAAGTTGCTTTTTTCCTTGCGGTAATAGCTTTGAAGATATGTTCTGATGGTGGTGAAAGTGCAGCAGGACTGTCTTCGTGGCGCAATTGGCTAGCGCGATCGGCTGTTAACCGAAAGGTTGGAGGTTTGAGCCCACCCGGTGGTGGTGCGGTGCTTTTTTTTCTTTGGGGTGATAGCTCTGAAGAAATGTTCTGACGGTGGTGAGAGTGGAGCACGACTGTCTCCGTGGGGCAATAGGCTAGCGCGATCGGCTGTTATTCGAAAGGTTAGAGGTTCGAGCCCACCCGGTGGTGGTGCAGTGCTTTTTTTTTCTTTGGGCTGATAGCTTTGAAGATATGTTCTGATGGTGGTGAGAGTGGAGCAGGACTGTCTCCGTGGCGCAATTGGCTTGCGCGATCAGCTGTTAACCGAAAGGTTGGAGGTTCGAGCCCACCCGGTGGTGGTGCAGCGCTTTTTTTTCTTTGGGCTGATAGCTTTGAAGATATGTTCTGATGGTGGTGAGAGTAGAGCAGGACTGTCTCCGTGGCGCAATTGGCTAGCGCGATCGGCTGTTAACCGAAAGGTTGGAGTTTCGAGCCCTCCCGGGAGTGGTGTGTTGCTTTTTTCTTTGCGCTGATAGCTTTGAAGATATGTTCTGATGGTGGTGAGAGTGGAGCACGACTGTCTCAGTGGCGCAGTTGGCTAGCGCGATCGGCTGTTAACCGAAAGGCTCGAGGTTCGAGCCCACCCGGTGATGGTGTGGCGCTTTTTTTTCTTTGTGCTGATAGCTTTGAAGATATGTTCTGATGGTGGTGAGAGTGGAGCAGGACTGTCTCCGTGGCGCAATTCGCTAGCGCGATTGGCTGGTAACCGAAAGGTTGGAGGTTCGAGCCCACCCGGTGGTGGTGCAGTGCTTTTTTTTCTTTGGGCTGATAGCTTTGAAGATATGTTCTGATGGTGGTGAGAGTGGAGCAGGACTGTCTCCGTGGCGCAATTGGCTTGCGCCATCAGCTGTTAACCGAAAGGTTGGAGGTTCGAGCCCACCCGGTGGTGGTTCGGCGCTTTTTTTCCTTTGCGCTGATAGCTTTGAAGATATGTTCTGATGGTGGTGAGAGTGGAGCAAGACTGTCCCCGTGGCGCATTGGGCTAGCGCGATCGGCTGTTAACCGAAAGGTTGCAGTTTCGAGCCCTCCCGGGAGTGGTGTGTTGCTTTTTTCTTTGCACTGATAGCTTTGAAGATATGTTCTGATGGTGGTGAGAGTGGAACAGGACTGTCTCCGTGGCGCAATTGGCTAGCGCAATCGGCTGTTAACCGAAAGATCGGAGGTTCGAGCCCACCTGGTGGTGGTGCGGCGCTTTTTTTTCTTTGTGCTAATAGCTTTGAAGATATGTCCTGATGGTGGTGAGAGTGGAGAAGACTGTCCCCGTGGCGCAATGGGCTAGCGCGATCGGCTGTCAACCGAAAGGTTGGAGTTTCGAGCCCTCCCGGGAGTGGTGTGTTGCTTTTTTCTTTGCACTGATAGCTTTGAAGTTATGTTCTGATGGTGGTGAGAGTGGAAAAGGACTGTCTCCGTGGCGCAATTGGCTAGCGCGATCGGCTGTTAACCGAAAGGTTAGAGGTTCGAGCCCACCCGGTGGTGGTGCGGCGCTTTTTTTTCTTTGCGCTGATAGCTTTGAAGATATGTTCTGATGGTGGTGAGAGTGGAGCAAGACTGTCCTCGTGGCGAAAAGGGCAAGCGCGATCGGCTGTTAACCGAAAGGTTGGAGTTTCGAGCCCACCCGGTGGTGGTGCGGCGCTTGTTTTTTCTTTGCGCTGATAGTTTGAAGATATGTCCTGATGGTGGTGAGAGTGGAGAAGACTGTCCCCGTGGCGCAATGGGCTATCGCGATCGGCTGTCAACCGAAAGGTTGGAGTTTCGAGCCCTCCCGGGAGTGGTAAGTTGCTTTTTTCTTTGCGGTAATAGCTTTGAAGATATGTTCTGACGGTGGTGAGAGTTGAGCACGACTGTCTCCGTGGGGCAATAGGCTAGCGCGATCAGCTGTTAACCGAAAGGTTGGACGTTCGAGCCCACCCGGTGGTGGTGCGGCGCTTTTTTTTCTTTGGGCTGATAGCTTTGAAGATATGTTCTGATGGTGGTGAGAGTGGAGCACGACTGTCTCCGTGGGGCAATAGGCTAGCGCGATCGGCTGTTATTCGAAAGGTTGGAGGTTCGAGCCCACCCGGTGGTGGTGCGGTGCTTTTTTTTTCTTTGGGCTGATAGCTTTGAAGATATGTTCTGATGGTGGTGAGAGTGGAGCAGGACTGTCTCCGTGGCGCAATTGGCTTGCGCGATCAGCTGTTAACCGAAAGGTTGGAGGTTCGAGCCCACCCGGTGGTGGTGCGGCGCTTTTTTTTCTTTGGGCTGATAGCTTTGAAGATATGTTCTGATGGTGGTGAGAGTAGAGCAGGACTGTCTCCGTGGCACAATTGGCTAGCGCGATCGGCTGTTAACCGAAAGGTTGGAGTTTCGAGCCCTCCCGGGAGTGGTGTGTTGCTTTTTTCTTTGCGCTAATAGCTTTGAAAATATGTTCTGATGGTGGTGAGAGTGGAGCACGACTGTCTCAGTGGCGCAGTTGGCTAGCGCGATCGGCTGTTAACCGAAAGGCTGGAGGTTCGAGCCCACCCGGTGACGGTGTGGCGCTTTTTTTTCTTTGCGCTGATAGTTTGAAGGTATGTTCTGATGGTGGTGAGAGTGGAGCAAGACAGTCTCCGTGGCGCAATGGGCTAGCGCGATCGGCTGTTAACCGAAAGGTTGGAATTTCGAGCCCTCCCGGGAGTGGTAAGTTGCTTTTTTCCTTGCGGTAATAGCTTTGAAGATATGTTCTGATGGTGGTGAAAGTGCAGCAGGACTGTCTTCGTGGCGCAATTGGCTAGCGCGATCGGCTGTTAACCGAAAGGTTGGAGGTTCGAGCCCACCCGGTGGTGGTGCGGTGCTTTTTTTTCTTCGGGGTGATAGCTCTGAAGAAATGTTCTGACGGTGGTGAGAGTGGAGCACGACTGTCTCCGTGGGGCAATAGGCTAGCGCGATCGGCTGTTATTCGAAAGGTTAGAGGTTCGAGCCCACCCGGTGGTGGTGCAGTGCTTTTTTTTTCTTTGGGCTGATAGCTTTGAAGATATGTTCTGATGGTGGTGAGAGTGGAGCAAGACTGTCCCCGTGGCGAAATGGGCAAGCGCGATCGGCTGTTAACCGAAAGGTTGGAGTTTCGAGCCCACCCGGTGGTGGTGCGGCGCTTGTTTTTTCTTTGCGCTGATAGTTTGAAGATATGTCCTGATGGTGGTGAGAGTGGAGAAGACTGTCCCCGTGGCGCAATGGGCTAGCGCGATCGGCTGTCAACCGAAAGGTTGGAGTTTCGAGCCCTCCCGGGAGTGGTAAGTTGCTTTTTTCTTTGCGGTAATAGCTTTGAATATATGTTCTGACGGTGGTGAGAGTTGAGCACGACTGTCTCCGTGGGGCAATAGGCTAGCGCGATCAGCTGTTAACCGAAAGGTTGGAGGTTCGAGCCCACCCGGTGGTGGTGCGGCGCTTTTTTTTCTTTGGGCTGATAGCTTTGAAGATATGTTCTGATGGTGGTGAGAGTGGAGCACGACTGTCTCCGTGGGGCAATAGGCTAGCGCGATCGGCTGTTATTCGAAAGGTTGGAGGTTCGAGCCCACCCGGTGGTGGTGCGGTGCTTTTTTTTCTTTGCACTGATAGCTTTGAAGATATGTTCTGATGGTGGTGAGAGTGGAACAGGACTGTCTCCGTGGTGCAATTGGCTAGCGCGATCGGCTGTTAACCGAAAGATTGGAGGTTCGAACCCACCTGGTGGTGGTGCGGCGCTTTTTTTTCTTTGTGCTAATAGCTTTGAAGATATGTCCTGATGGTGGTGAGAGTGGAGAAGACTGTCCCCGTGGCGCAATGGGATAGCGCGATCGGCTGTCAACCGAAAGGTTGGAGTTTCGAGCCCTCCCGGGAGTGGTGTGTTGCTTTTTTCTTTGCACTGATAGCTTTGAAGTTATGTTCTGATGGTGGTGAGAGTGGAGAAGGACTGTCTCCGTGGCGCAATTGGCTAGCGCGATCGGCTGTTAGCCGAAAGGTTAGAGGTTCGAGCCCACCCGGTGGTGGTGCGGCGCTTTTTTTTCTTTGCGCTGATAGCTTTGAAGATATGTTCTGATGGTGGTGAGAGTGGAGCAAGACTGTCCCCATGGCGCAATGGGCAAGCGCGATCGGCTGTTAACCGAAAGGTTGGAGTTTCGAGCCCACCCGGTGGTGGTGCGGCGCTTGTTTTTTCTTTGCGCTGATAGTTTGAAGATATGTTCTGATGGTGGTGAGAGTGGAGCAAGACTGTCTCGTGGCGCAATGGGCTAGCGCGATCGGCTGTTAACCGAAAGGTTGGAATTTCGAGCCCTCCCGGGAGTGGTAAGTTGCTTTTTTCTTTGCGGTAATAGCTTTGAAGATATGTTCTGATGGTGTTGAGAGTGGAGCAGGACTGTCTTCTTGGCGCAATTGGCTAGCGCGATCAGCTGTTAACCGAAAGGTTGGAGGTTCGAGCCCACCCGGTGGTGGTGCGGCGCTTTTTTTTCTTTGGGCTGATAGCTCTGAAGAAATGTTCTGACGGTGGTGAGAGTGGAGCAGGACTGTCTCCGTGGCGCAATTGTCTAGCGCGATCGGCTGTTAACCAAAAACTTGGAGGTTCGAGCTCTCCCGGTGGTGGTGCGGCGCTTTTTTTCTGTGGGCTGATAGCTTTGAAGATATGTTCTGATGGTGGTGAGAGTAGAGCAGGTCTGTCTCCGTGGCGCAATTGGCTAGCGTGATCGGCTGTTAACCGAAAAGTTGGAGGTTCGAGCCCACCCGGTGGTGGTGCGGCGCTTTTTTTCTTTGGGCTGATAGCTTTGAAGATATGTTCTGATGGTTGTGAGAGTGGAGCACGACTGTCTCCGTGGCGCAGTTGGCTAGCGCGATCGGCTGTTAACCGAAAGGTTGGAGGTTCGAGCCCAACTGGTGGTGGTGGTGCGGTGCTTTTTTTTTCTTTGGGCTGATAGCTTTGAAGATATGTTCTGATGGTGGTGAGAGTGGAGCAGGACTGTCTCCGTGGCGCAATTGGCTTGCGCGATCAGCTGTTAACCGAAAGGTTGGAGGTTCGAGCCCAACCGGTTGTGGTGCGGCGCTTTTTTTTCTTTGGGCTGATAGCTTTGAAGATATGTTCTGATGGTGGTGAGAGTAGAGCAGGACTGTCTCCGTGGCGCAATTGGCTAGCGCGATCGGCTGTTAACCGAAAGGTTGGAGTTTCGAGCCCTCCCGGGAGTGGTGTGTTGCTTTTTTCTTTGCGCTGATAGCTTTGAAGATATGTTCTGATGGTGGTGAGAGTGGAGCACGACTGTCTCAGTGGCGCAGTTGACTAGCGCGATCGGCTGTTAACCGAAAGGCTGGAGGTTCGAGCCCACCTGGTGATGGTGTGGCGCTTTTTTTCTTTGTGCTGATAGCTTTGAAGATATGTTCTGATGGTGGTGAGAGTGGAGCAGGACTGTCTCCGTGGCGCAATTCGCAAGCGCGATTGGCTGTTAACCGAAAGGTTGGAGGTTCGAGCCCACCCGGTGGTGGTGCGGTGCTTTTTTTCTTTGGGCTGATAGCTTTGAAGATATGTTCTGATGGTGGTGAGAGTGGAGCAGGACTGTCTCCGTGGCGCAATCGGCTTGCGCGATCAGCTGTTATCCGAAAGGTTGGAGGTTCGAGCCCACCCGGTGGTGGTGCGGCGCTTCTTTTTTCTTTGCGCTGATAGCTTTGAAGATATGTCCTGATGGTGGTGAGAGTGGAGCAAGACTGTCCCCGTGGCGCATTGGGCTAGCGCGATCGGCTGTTGACCGAAAGGTTGGAGTTTCGAGCCCTCCCGGGAGTGGTGTGTTGCTTTTTTCTTTGCACTGATAGCTTTGAAGATATGTTCTGATGGTGGTGAGAGTGGAACAGAACTGTCTCCGTGGCGCAATTGGCTAGCGCGATCGGCTGTTAACCGAAAGGTTGGAGTTTCGAGCCCTCTTGGGAGTGGTGTGTTTCTTTTTTCTTTGCACTGATAGCTTTGAAGTTATGTTCTGATGGTGGTGAGAGTGGAGAAGGACTGTCTCCGTGGCGCAATTGGCTAGCGCGATCGGCTGTTAACCGAAAGGTTAGAGGTTCGAGCCCACCCGGTGGTGGTGCGGCGCTTTTTTTTTCTTTGCGCTGATAGCTTTGAAGATATGTTCTGATGGTGGTGAGAGTGGAGCAAGACTGTCCCCGTGGCGCAATGGGCAAGCGCGATCGGCTGTTAACCGAAAGGTTGGAGTTTCGAGCCCACCCGGTGGTGGTGCGGCGCTTGTTTTTTCTTTGCGCTGATAGTTTGAAGATATGTTCTGATGGTGGTGAGAGTGGAGCAAGACTGTCTTCGTGGCGCAATGGGCTAGCGCGATCGGCTGTTAACCGAAAGGTTGGAGTTTCGAGCCCTCCCGGGAGTGGTGTGTTGCTTTTTTCTTTGCGCTGATAGCTTTGAAGATATGTTCTGATGGTGGTGAGAGTGGAGCACGACTGTCTCCGTGGCGCAGTTGGCTAGCGCGATCGGCTGTTAACCGAAAGGTTGGAGGTTCGAGCCCACCCGGTGATGGTGTGGCGCTTTTTTTTCTTTGTGCTGATAGCTTTGAAGATATGTTCTGACGGTTGTGAGAGTGGAGCAGGACTGTCTCCGTGGCGCAATTGGCTAGCGCGATCAGCTGTTAACCGAAAGGTTGGAGGTTCGAGCCCACCCGGTGGTGGTGCGGCGCTTTTTTTTGGGCTGATAGCTCTGAAGAAATGTTCTGACGGTGGTGAGAGTGGAGCAGGACTGTCTCCGTGGCGCAATTGTCTAGCGCGATCGGCTGTTAACCAAAAAGTTGGAGGTTCGAGCTCTCCCGGTGGTGGTGCGGCGCTTTTTTTCTGTGGGCTGATAGCTTTGAAGATATGTTCTGATGGTGGTGAGAGTAGAGCAGGTCTGTCTCCGTGGCGCAATTGGCTAGCGTGATCGGCTGTTAACCGAAAAGTTGGAGGTTCGAGCCCACCCGGTGGTGGTGTGGCGCTTTTTTTTCTTTGTGCTGATAGCTTTGAAGATATGTTCTGACGGTGGTGAGAGTGGAGCAGGACTGTCTCTGTGGCGCAATTGGCTAGCGCGATTGGCTGTTAACCGAAAGGTTGGAGGTTCGAGCCCACCCGGTGGTGGTGCGGTGCTTTTTTTCTTTGGGCTGATAGCTTTGAAGGTATGTTCTGATGGTGGTGAGAGTGGAGCAGGACTGTCTCCGTGGCGCAATTGGCTTGCGCGATCAGCTGTTAACCGAAAAGTTGGAGGTTCGAGCGCACCCGGTGGTGGTGCGGCGCTTTTTTTTCTTTGCGCTAATAGCTTTGAAGATATGTTCTGATGGTGGTGAGAGTGGAGCAAGACTGTCCCCGTGGCGCAATGGGCTAGCGCGATCGGCTGTTAACCGAAAGGTTGGAGTTTTGAGCCCTCCCGGGAGTGGTGTGTTGCTTTTTTCTTTGCACTGATAGCTTTGAAGATATGTTCTGATGGTGGTGAGAGTGGATGCAGGACTGTCTCCGTGGCGCCATTGGCAAGCGCGATCGGCTGTTAACCGAAAGGTCGGAGGTTCGAGCCCACCTGGTGGTGGTGCGGCGCTTTTTTTCTTTGCGCTAATAGCTTTGAAGATATGTCCTGATGGTGGTGAGAGTGGAGCAAGACTGTCCCCGTGGCGCAATGGGCTAGCGCGATCGGCTGTCAACCGAAAGGTTGGAGTTTCGAGCCCTCCTGGGAGTGGTGTGTTTCTTTTTTCTTTGCACTGATAGCTTTGAAGTTATGTTCTGATGGTGGTGAGAGTGGAGAAGGACTGTCTCTGTGGCGCAATTGGCTAGCGCGATCGGCTGTTAACCGAAAGGTTAGAGGTTCGAGCCCACCCGGTGGTGGTGCGGCGCTTTTTTTTCTTTGCGCTGATAGCTTTGAAGATATGTTCTGATGGTGGTGAGAGTGGAGCAAGACTGTCCCCGTGGCGCAATGGGCAAGCGCGATCGGCTGTTAACCGAAAGGTTGGAGTTTCGAGCCCACCCGGTGGTGGTGCGGCGCTTGTTTTTTCTTTGCGCTGATAGTTTGAAGATATGTTCTGATGGTGGTGAGAGTGGAGCAAGACTGTGTTCGTGGCGCAATGGGCTAGCGCGATCGGCTGTTAACCGAGAGGTTGGAGTTTCGAGCCCTCCCGGGAGTGGTGTGTTGCTTTTTTCTTTGCGCTGATAGCTTTGAAGATATGTTCTGATGGTGGTGAGAGTGGAGCACGACTGTCTCCGTGGCGCAGTTGGCTAGCGCGATCGGCTGTTAACCGAAAGGTTGGAGGTTCGAGCCCACCCGGTGATGGTGTGGCGCTTTTTTTTCTTTGTGCTGATAGCTTTGAAGATATGTTCTGATGGTGGTGAGAGTGGAGCAAGACGGTCCCCGTGGCGCAATGGGCAAGCGCGATCGGCTGTTAACCGAAAGGTTGCAGTTTCGAGCCCACCCGGTGGTGGTGCGGCACTTTTTTTTTCTTTGCGCTGATAGTTTGAAGATATGTTCTGATGGTGGTGAAAGTGTAGCAAGACTGCCTCCGTGGCGCAATGGGCAAGCGCGATCGGCTGTTAACCGAAAGGTTGGAATTTCGAGCCCTTCTGGGAGTGGTGTGTTGCTTTTTTCTTTGTGGTAATAGCTTTGAAGATATGTTCTGATGGTGGTGAGAGTAGTGCAGGACTGTCTCCGTGGCGCAATTGGCTAGCGCGATCGGCTGTTAACCGAAAGGTTGGAGTTTCGAGCCCACCTGGTGGTGGTGCGGCGCTTTTTTTCTTTGCGCTAATAGCTTTGAAGATATGTCCTGATGGTGGTGAGCGTGGAGCAAGACTCCCCGTGGCGCAGTGGGCTAGCGCGATCGGCTGTCAACCGAGAGGTTGAAGTTTCGAGCCCTCCCGGGAGTGGTGTGTTGCTTTTTTCTTTGCACTGATAGCTTTAAAGATATGTTTGATGGTGGTGAGAGTGGAGCAGGACTGTCTCCGTGGCGCAATTGGCTAGCGCGATCGGCTGTTAACCGAAAGGTTGGAGGTTCGAGCCCATCCGGTGGTGGTGCGGCGCTTTTTTTGCGCTGATAGCTTTGAAGATATGTTCTGATGGTGGTTAGAGTGGAGCAACACTGTCCCCGTGGCGCAATGGGCAAGCGCGATCGGCTGTTAACCGAAAAGTTGGAGGTTCGAGCTCTCCCGGTGGTGGTGCGGCGCTTTTTTTCTGTGGGCTGATAGCTTTGAAGATATGTTCTGATGGTGGTGAGAGTAGAGCAGGTCTGTCTCCGTGGCGCAATTGGCTAGCGTGATCGGCTGTTAACCGAAAAGTTGGAGGTTCGAGCCCACCCGGTGGTGGTGCGGCGCTTTTTTTTCTTTGGGCTGATAGCATTGAAGATATGTTCTGATGGTGGTGAGAGTAGTGCAGGACTGTCTCCGTGGCGCAATTGGCTAGCGCGATCGGCTGTTAACCGAAAGGTTGGAGTTTCGAGCCCTCCCGGGAGTGGTGTGTTGCTTTTTTCTTTGCGCTGATAGCTTTGAAGATATGTTCTGATGGTGGTGAGAGTGGAGCACGACTGTCTTCGTGGCGCAGTTGGCTAGCGCGATCGGCTGTTAACCGAAAGGTTGGAGGTTCGAGCCCACCCGGTGGTGGTGCGGTGTTTTTTTTTCTTTGGGCTGATAGCTTTGAAGATATGTTTTGATAGTGGTGAGAGTGGAGCAGGACTGTCTCCGTGGCGCAATTGGCTTGCGCGATCAGCTGTTAACCGAAAGGTTAGAGGGTCGAGCCCACCCGGTGGTGGTGCGGTGCTTTTTTTCTTTGCGCTGATAGCTTTGAAGATATGTTCTGATGGTGGTGAGAGTGGAGCAAGACTGTCCCCGTGGCGCAATGGGCTAGCGCGATCGGCTGTTAACCGAAAGGTTGGAGGTTCGAGCCCACCCGGTGGTGGTGCGGCGCTTTTTTTTTCTTTGCGCTGATAGCTTTGAAGATATGTTCTGACGGTGGTGAGAGTGGAGCAGGACTGTCTCCGTGGCGCAATTGGCTAGCGCGATTGGCTGTTAACCGAAAGTTTGGAGGTTCGAGCCCACCCGGTGGTGGTGCGGTGCTTTTTTTTCTTTGGGCTGATAGCTTTGGAGATATGTTCTGATCGTGGTGAGAGTGGAGCAGGACTGTCTCCGTGGCGCAGTTGGCTTGCGGGATCGGCTGTTAACCGAAAGGTTGGAGGTTCGAACCCACCCGATGGTGGTGCTGCGCTTTTTTTTCTTTGCGCTGATAGCTTTGAAGATATGTTCTAATGGTGGTGAGAGTGGAGCAAGACGGTCCCCGTGGCGCAATGGGCAAGCGCGATCGGCTGTTAACCGAAAGGTTGCAGTTTCGAGCCCACCCGGTGGTGGTGCGGCACTTTTTTTTTCTTTGCGCTGATAGTTTGAAGATATGTTCTGATGGTGGTGAAAGTGTAGCAAGACTGCCTCCGTGGCGCATTGGGCAAGCGCGATCGGCTGTTAACCGAAAGGTTGGAATTTCGAGCCCTTCTGGGAGTGGTGTGTTGCTTTTTTCTTTGTGGTAATAGCTTTGAAGATATGTTCTGATGGTGGTGAGAGTGCAGCAGGACTGTCTTCGTGGCGCAATAGGCTAGCGCGATCGGCTGTCAACCGAAAGGTTGGAGGTTCGAGCACACCCGGTGGTGGTGCGGCGCTTTTTTTTCTTAGGGTGATAGCTCTGAAGAAATGTTCTGACGGTGGTGAGAGTGGAGCACGACTGTCTCCGTGGGGCAATAGGCTAGCGCGATCGGCTGTTGACCGAAAGGTTGGAGGTTCGAGCCCACCCGGTGGTGGTGCGGCGCTTTTTTTCTGTGGGCTGATAGCTTTGAAGATATGTTCTCATGGTGGTGAGAGTAGAGCAGGACTGTCTCCGTGGCGCAATTGCCTAGCGTGATCGGCTGTTAAACGAAAAGTTGGAGGTTCGAGCCCACCCGGTGGTGGTGCGGCGCTTTTTTTTCTTTGGGCTGATAGCTTTGAAGATATGTTCTGATTGTGGTGAGAGTAGAGCAGGACTGTCTCCGTGGCGCAATTGGCTAGCGCGATCGCCTGTTATCCGAAAGGTTGGAGTTTAGAGCCCTCCCGGGAGTGGTGTGTTGCTTTTTTCTTTGCGCTGATAGCTTTGAAGATATGTTCTGATGGTGGTGAGAGTGGAGCACGACTGTCTCCGTGGCGCAGTTGGCTAGCGCGATCGGCTGTTAACCGAAAGGTTGGAGGTTCGAGCCCACCCGGTGATGGTGTGGCGCTTTTTTTCTTTGTGCTGATAGCTTTGAAGATATGTTCTGATGGTGGTGAGAGTGGAGCAGGACTGTCTCCGTGGCGCAATTGGCTAGCGCGATTAGGTGTTAACCGAAAGGTTGGAGGTTCGAGCCCACCCAGGTGGTGATGCGGTGCTTTTTTTTCTTTGGGCTGATAGCTTTGAAGATATGTTCTGATGGTGGTGAGAGTGGAGCAGGACTGTCTCCGTGGCGCAATTGGCTAGCGCGATCGGCTGTTAACCGAAAGGTTAGAGGTTCGAGCCCACCCGGTGGTGGTGCGGCGGTTTTTTTCTTTGCGCTGATAGCTTTGAAGATATGTTCTGATGGTGGTGAGAGTGGAGCAAGACTATCCCCGTGGCGCAATGGGCAAGCGCGATCGGCTGTTAACCGAAAGGTTGGAGTTTCGAGCCCACCCGGTGGTGGTGCGGCGCTTGTTTTTTCTTTGCGCTGATAGTTTGAAGATATGTTCTGATGGTGGTGAGAGTGGAGCAAGACTGTCTTCGTGGCGCAAGGGGCTAGCGCGATCGGCTGTTAACCAAAAGGTTGGAATTTCGAGCCCTCCCGGGAGTGGTAAGTTGCTTTTTTCTTTGCGGTAATAGCTTTGAAGATGTGTTCTGACGGTGGTGAGAGTGGAGCACGACTGTCTCCGTGGGGCAATAGGCTAGCGTGATCGGCTGTTAACCGAAAGGTTGGAGGTTCGAGCCCACCCGGTGGTGGTGCGGCGCTTTTTTTTCTTTGGGGTGATAGCTTTGAAGAATTGTTCTGACGGTGGTGAGAGGGGAGCAGGACTGTCTCCTTGGCGCAATTGACTAGCGCGATCAGCTGTTAACCGAAAGGTTGGAGGTTCGAGCCCACCCGGTGGTGGTGCGGCGCTTTTTTTTCTTTGGGCTGATAGCTCTGAAGAAATGTTCTGACGGTGGTGAGAGTGGAGCAGGACTGTCTCCGTGGCGCAATTGTCTAGCGCGATCGGCTGTTAACCAAAAAGTTGGAGGTTCGAGCTCTCCCGGTGGTGGTGCGGCGCTTTTTTTCTGTGGGCTGATAGCTTTGAAGATATGTTCTGATGGTGGTGAGAGTAGAGCAGGTCTGTCTCCGTGGCGCAATTGGCTAGCGTGATCGGCTGTTAACCGAAAAGTTTGAGGTTCGAGCCCACCCGGTGGTGGTGCGGCGCTTTTTTTCTTTGGTCTGATAGCTTTGAAGCTATGTTCTGATGGTGGTGAGAGTAGAGCAGGACTGTCTCCGTGGCGCAATTGGCTAGCGCGATCGGCTGTTAACCGAAAGGTTTGAGTTTCGAGCCCTCCCGGGAGTGGTGTGTTGCTTTTTTCTTTGCGCTTATAGCTTTGAAGATATGTTCTGATGGTGGTGAGAGTGAAGCACGACTGTCTCTGTGGCGCATTTGGCTAGCGCGATCGGCTGTTAACCGAAAGGTTGGAGGTTCGAGCCCACCCGGTGATGGTGTGGCGCTTTTTTTTTCTTTGTGCTGATAGCTTTGAAGATATGTTCTGATGGTGGAGAGAGTGGAGCAGGACTGTCTCCGTGGCGCAATTGGCTAGCGCGATTGGCTGTTAACCGAAAGGTTGGAGGTTCGAGACCACCCAGTGGTGGTGCGGTGCTTTTTTTTCTTTGGGCTGATAGCTTTGAAGGTATGTTCTGATGGTGGTGAGAGTGGAGCAGGACTGTCTCCGTGGCGCAATTGGCTTGCGCGATCTGCTGTTAACCGAAAGGTTGGAGGTTCGAGCGCACCCGGTGGTGGTGTGGCGCTTTTTTTTCTTTGCGCTAATAGCTT
Source organism: Rhipicephalus microplus (assembly GCF_043290135.1). Taxonomy (NCBI): domain Eukaryota; kingdom Metazoa; phylum Arthropoda; class Arachnida; order Ixodida; family Ixodidae; genus Rhipicephalus; species Rhipicephalus microplus. Next base: position 7,829,826 of record NC_134701.1, read on the forward strand.
TGAAGATATGTTCTGATGGTGGTGAGAGTAGTGCAGGACTGTCTCCGTGGCGCAATTGGCTAGCGCGATCGGCTGTTAACCGAAAGGTTGGAGTTTCGAGCCCTCCCGGGGGTGGTGTGTTGCTTTTTTTGCGCTGATAGCTTTGAAGATATGTTCTGATTGTGGTGAGAGTGGAGCACGACTGTCTTCGTGGCGCAGTTGGCTAGCGCGATCGGCTGTTAACCGAAAGGTTGGAGTTTCGAGCCCTCCCGGGAGTGGTGTGTTGCTTTTTTCTTTGCGCTGATAGCTTTGAAGATATGTTCTGATGGTGGTGAGAGTGGAGCACGACTGTCTTCGTGGCGCAGTTGGCTAGCGCGATCGGCTGTTAACCGAAAGGTTGGAGGTTCGAGCCCACCCGGTGGTGGTGCGGCGCTTTTTTTCTTTGCGCTGATAGCTTTGAAGATATGTTCTGATGGTGGTGAGAGTGGAGCAAGACTGTCCCCGTGGCGCAATGGGCTAGCACGATCGGCTGTTAACCGAAAGGTTGGAGGTTCGAGCCCACCCGGTGGTGGTGCGGCGCTTTTTTTTTCTTTGCGCTGATAGCTTTGAAGATATGTTCTGACGTTGGTGAGAGTGGAGCAGGACTGTCTCCGTGGCGCAATTGGCTAGCGCGATTGGCTGTTAACCGAAAGGTTGGAGGTTCGAGCCCACCCGGTGGTGGTGCGGTGCTTTTTTTTCTTTGGGCTGATAGCATTGAAGATATGTTCTGATGGTGGTGAGAGTAGTGCAGGACTGTCTCCGTGGCGCAATTGGCTAGCGCGATCGGCTGTTAACCGAAAGGTTGGAGTTTCAAGCCCTCCCGGGAGTGGTGTGTTGCTTTTTTCTTTGCGCTGATAGCTTTGAAGATATGTTCTGATGGTGGTGAGAGTGGAGCACGACTGTCTTCGTGGCGCAGTTGGCTAGCGCGATCGGCTGTTAACCGAAAGGTTGGAGGTTCGAGCCCACCCGGTGGTGGTGCGGTGTTTTTTTTTTCTTTGGGCTGATAGCTTTGAAGATATGTTCTGATGGTGGTGAGAGTGGAGCAAGACTGTCCCCGTGGCGCAATGGGCTAGCGCGATCGGCTGTTAACCGAAAGGTTGGAGGTTCGAGCCCACCCGGTGGTGGTGCGGCGCTTTTTTTTTCTTTGCGCTGATAGCAATGAAGATATGTTCTGACGGTGGTGAGAGTGGAGCAGGACTGTCTCCGTGGCGCAATTGGCTAGCGCGATTGGCTGTTAACCGAAAGTTTGGAGGTTCGAGCCCACCCGGTGGTGGTGCGGTGCTTTTTTTTCTTTGGGCTGATAGCTTTGGAGATATGTTCTGATCGTGGTGAGAGTGGAGCAGGACTGTCTCCGTGGCGCAGTTGGCTTGCGGGATCGGCTGTTAACCGAAAGGTTGGAGGTTCGAACCCACCCGATGGTGGTGCTGCGCTTTTTTTTCTTTGCGCTGATAGCTTTGAAGATATGTTCTGATGGTGGTGAGAGTGGAGCAAGACGGTCCCCGTGGCGCAATGGGCAAGCGCGATCGGCTGTTAACCGAAAGGTTGCAGTTTCGAGCCCACCCGGTGGTGGTGCGGCACTTTTTTTTTCTTTGCGCTGATAGTTTGAAGATATGTTCTGATGGTGGTGAAAGTGTAGCAAGACTGTCTCCGTGGCGCAATGGGCAAGCGCGATCGGCTGTTAACCGAAAGGTTGGAATTTCAAGCCCTTCTGGGAGTGGTGTGTTGCTTTTTTCTTTGCGGTAATAGCTTTGAAGATATGTTCTGATGGTGGTGAGAGTGCAGCAGGACTGTCTTCGTGGCGCAATAGGCTAGCGCGATCGGCTGTCAACCGAAAGGTTGGAGGTTCGAGCACACCCGGTGGTGGTGCGGCGCTTTTTTTTCTTTGGGGTGATAGCTCTGAAGAAATGTTCTGACGGTGGTGAGAGTGGAGCACGACTGTCTCCGTGGGGCAATAGGCTAGCGCGATCGGCTGTTGACCGAAAGGTTGGAGGTTCGAGCCCACCCGGTGGTGGTGCGGCGCTTTTTTTCTGTGGGCTGATAGCTTTGAAGATATGTTCTCATGGTGGTGAGAGTAGAGCAGGACTGTCTCCGTGGCGCAATTGGCTAGCGTGATCGGCTGTTAAACGAAAAGTTGGAGGTTCGAGCCCACCCGGTGGTGGTGCGGCGCTTTTTTTTCTTTGGGCTGATAGCTTTGAAGATATGTTCTGATTGTGGTGAGAGCAGAGCAGGACTGTCTCCGTGGCGCAATTGGCTAGCGCGATCGCCTGTTATCCGAAAGGTTGGAGTTTAGAGCCCTCCCGGGAGTGGTGTGTTGCTTTTTTCTTTGCGCTGATAGCTTTGAAGATATGTTCTGATGGTGGTGAGAGTGGAGCACGACTGTCTCCGTGGCGCAGTTGGCTAGCGCGATCGGCTGTTAACCGAAAGGTTGGAGGTTCGAGCCCACCCGGTGATGGTGTGGCGCTTTTTTTCTTTGTGCTGATAGCTTTGAAGATATGTTCTGATGGTGGTGAGAGTGGAGCAGGACTGTCTCCGTGGCGCAATTGGCTAGCGCGATCAGCTGTTAACCGAAAGGTTGGAGGTTCGAGCCCACCCGGTGGTGGTGCGGCGCTTTTTTTTCTTTGGGCTGATAGCTCTGAAGAAATGTTCTGACGGTGGTGAGAGTGGAGCAGGACTGTCTCCGTGGCGCAATTGTCTAGCGCGATCGGCTGTTAACCAAAAAGTTGGAGGTTCGAGCTCTCCCGGTGGTGGTGCGGCGCTTTTTTTCTGTGGGCTGATAGCTTTGAAGATATGTTCTGATGGTGGTGAGAGTAGAGCAGGTCTGTCTCCGTGGCGCAATTGGCTAGCGTGATCGGCTGTTAACCGAAAAGTTTGAGGTTCGAGCCCACCCGGTGGTGGTGCGGCGCTTTTTTTCTTTGGTCTGATAGCTTTGAAGCTATGTTCTGATGGTGGTAGAGTAGAGCAGGACTGTCTCCGTGGCGCAATTGGCTAGCGCGATCGGCTGTTAACCGAAAGGTTTGAGTTTCAAGCCCTCCCGGGAGTGGTGTGTTGCTTTTTGCTTTGCGCTTATAGCTTTGAAGATATGTTCTGATGGTGGTGAGAGTGAAGCACGACTGTCTCTGTGGCGCATTTGGCTAGCGCGATCGGCTGTTAACCGAAAGGTTGGAGGTTCGAGCCCACCCGGTGATGGTGTGGCGCTTTTTTTTCTTTGTGCTGATAGCTTTGAAGATATGTTCTGATGGTGGAGAGAGTGGAGCAGGACTGTCTCCGTGGCGCAATTGGCTAGCGCGATTGGCTGTTAACCGAAAGGTTGGAGGTTCGAGACCACCCAGTGGTGGTGCGGTGCTTTTTTTTCTTTGGGCTGATAGCTTTGAAGGTATGTTCTGATGGTGGTGAGAGTGGAGCAGGACTGTCTCCGTGGCGCAATTGGCTTGCGCGATCTGCTGTTAACCGAAAGGTTGGAGGTTCGAGCGCACCCGGTGGTGGTGCGGCGCTTTTTTTTCTTTGCGCTAATAGCTTTGAAGATATGTTCTGATGGTGGTGAGAGTAGTGCAGGACTGTCTCCGTGGCGCAATTGGCTAGCGCGATCGGCTGTTAACCGAAAGGTTGGAGTTTCGAGCCCTCCCGGGGGTGGTGTGTTGCTTTTTTTTGCGCTGATAGCTTTGAAGATATGTTCTGATTGTGGTGAGAGTGGAGCACGACTGTCTTCGTGGCGCAGTTGGCTAGCGCGATCGGCTGTTAACCGAAAGGTTGGAGTTTCGAGCCCTCCCGGGAGTGGTGTGTTGCTTTTTTCTTTGCGCTGATGGCTTTGAAGATATGTTCTGATGGTGGTGAGAGTGGAGCACGACTGTCTTCGTGGCGCAGTTGGCTAGCGCGATCGGCTGTTAACCGAAAGGTTGGAGGTTCGAGCCCACCCGGTGGTGGTGCGGCGCTTTTTTTCTTTGCGCTGATAGCTTTGAAGATATGTTCTGATGGTGGTGAGAGTGGAGCAAGACTGTCCCCGTGGCGCAATGGGCTAGCGCGATCGGCTGTTAACCGAAAGGTTGGAGGTTCGAGCCCACCCGGTGGTGGTGCGGCGCTTTTTTTTTCTTTGCGCTGATAGCTTTGAAGATATGTTCTGACGTTGGTGAGAGTGGAGCAGGACTGTCTCCGTGGCGCAATTGGCTAGCGCGATTGGCTGTTAACCGAAAGGTTGGAGGTTCGAGCCCACCCGGTGGTGGTGCGGTGCTTTTTTTTCTTTGGGCTGATAGCATTGAAGATATGTTCTGATGGTGGTGAGAGTAGTGCAGGACTGTCTCCGTGGCGCAATTGGCTAGCGCGATCGGCTGTTAACCGAAAGGTTGGAGTTTCGAGCCCTCCCGGGAGTGGTGTGTTGCTTTTTTCTTTGCGCTGATAGCTTTGAAGATATGTTCTGACGTTGGTGAGAGTGGAGCAGGACTGTCTCCGTGGCGCAATTGGCTAGCGCGATTGGCTGTTAACCGAAAGGTTGGAGGTTCGAGCCCACCCGGTGGTGGTGCGGTGCTTTTTTTTCTTTGGGCTGATAGCATTGAAGATATGTTCTGATGGTGGTGAGAGTAGTGCAGGACTGTCTCCGTGGCGCAATTGGCTAGCGCGATTGGCTGTTAACCGAAAGGTTGGAGGTTCGAGCCCACCCGGTGGTGGTGCGGTGCTTTTTTTTCTTTGGGCTGATAGCTTTGGAGATATGTTCTGATCGTGGTGAGAGTGGAGCAGGACTGTCTCCGTGGCGCAGTTGGCTTGCGGGATCGGCTGTTAACCGAAAGGTTGGAGGTTCGAACCCACCCGATGGTGGTGCGGCGCTTTTTTTTCTTTGCGCTGATAGCTTTGAAGATATGTTCTGATGGTGGTGAGAGTGGAGCAAGACGGTCCCCGTGGCGCAATGGGCAAGCGCGATCGGCTGTTAACCGAAAGGTTGCAGTTTCGAGCCCCCCCGGGGGTGGTGCGGCACTTTTTTTTTCTTTGCGCTGATAGTTTGAAGATATGTTCTGATGGTGGTGAAAGTGTAGCAAGACTGTCTCCGTGGCGCAATGGGCTAGCGCGATCGGCTGTTAACCGAAAGGTTGGAGTTTCGAGCCCTCCCGGGAGTGGTGTGTTGCTTTTTTCTTTGCGCTGATGGCTTTGAAGATATGTTCTGATGGTGGTGAGAGTGGAGCACGACTGTCTTCGTGGCGCAGTTGGCTAGCGCGATCGGCTGTTAACCGAAAGGTTGGAGGTTCGAGCCCACCCGGTGGTGGTGCGGCGCTTTTTTTCTTTGCGCTGATAGCTTTGAAGATATGTTCTGATGGTGGTGAGAGTGGAGCAAGACTGTCCCCGTGGCGCAATGGGCTAGCGCGATCGGCTGTTAACCGAAAGGTTGGAGGTTCGAGCCCACCCGGTGGTGGTGCGGCGCTTTTTTTTTCTTTGCGCTGATAGCTTTGAAGATATGTTCTGACGTTGGTGAGAGTGGAGCAGGACTGTCTCCGTGGCGCAATTGGCTAGCGCGATTGGCTGTTAACCGAAAGGTTGGAGGTTCGAGCCCACCCGGTGGTGGTGCGGTGCTTTTTTTTCTTTGGGCTGATAGCATTGAAGATATGTTCTGATGGTGGTGAGAGTAGTGCAGGACTGTCTCCGTGGCGCAATTGGCTAGCGCGATCGGCTGTTAACCGAAAGGTTGGAGTTTCGAGCCCTCCCGGGAGTGGTGTGTTGCTTTTTTCTTTGCGCTGATAGCTTTGAAGATATGTTCTGACGTTGGTGAGAGTGGAGCAGGACTGTCTCCGTGGCGCAATTGGCTAGCGCGATTGGCTGTTAACCGAAAGGTTGGAGGTTCGAGCCCACCCGGTGGTGGTGCGGTGCTTTTTTTTCTTTGGGCTGATAGCATTGAAGATATGTTCTGATGGTGGTGAGAGTAGTGCAGGACTGTCTCCGTGGCGCAATTGGCTAGCGCGATCGGCTGTTAACCGAAAGGTTAGAGGTTCGAGCCCACCCGGTGGTGGTGCGGCGGTTTTTTTCTTTGCGCTGATAGCTTTGAAGATATGTTCTGATGGTGGTGAGAGTGGAGCAAGACTGTCCCCGTGGCGCAATGGGCAAGCGCGATCGGCTGTTAACCGAAAGGTTGGAGTTTCGAGCCCACCCGGTGGTGGTGCGGCGCTTGTTTTTTCTTTGCGCTGATAGTTTGAAGATATGTTCTGATGGTGGTGAGAGTGGAGCAAGACTGTCTTCGTGGCGCAAGGGGCTAGCGCGATCGGCTGTTAACCAAAAGGTTGGAATTTCGAGCCCTCCCGGGAGTGGTAAGTTGCTTTTTTCTTTGCGGTAATAGCTTTGAAGATATGTTCTGACGGTGGTGAGAGTGGAGCACGACTGTCTCCGTGGGGCAATAGGCTAGCGTGATCGGCTGTTAACCGAAAGGTTGGAGGTTCGAGCCCACCCGGTGGTGGTGCGGCGCTTTTTTTTCTTTGGGGTGATAGCTTTGAAGAATTGTTCTGACGGTGGTGAGAGGGGAGCAGGACTGTCTCCTTGGCGCAATTGACTAGCGCGATCAGCTGTTAACCGAAAGGTTGGAGGTTCGAGCCCACCCGGTGGTGGTGCGGCGCTTTTTTTTCTTTGGGCTGATAGCTCTGAAGAAATGTTCTGACGGTGGTGAGAGTGGAGCAGGACTGTCTCCGTGGCGCAATTGTCTAGCGCGATCGGCTGTTAACCAAAAAGTTGGAGGTTCGAGCTCTCCCGGTGGTGGTGCGGCGCTTTTTTTCTGTGGGCTGATAGCTTTGAAGATATGTTCTGATGGTGGTGAGAGTAGAGCAGGTCTGTCTCCGTGGCGCAATTGGCTAGCGTGATCGGCTGTTAACCGAAAAGTTTGAGGTTCGAGCCCACCCGGTGGTGGTGCGGCGCTTTTTTTCTTTGGTCTGATAGCTTTGAAGCTATGTTCTGATGGTGGTGAGAGTAGAGCAGGACTGTCTCCGTGGCGCAATTGGCTAGCGCGATCGGCTGTTAACCGAAAGGTTTGAGTTTCGAGCCCTCCCGGGAGTGGTGTGTTGCTTTTTTCTTTGCGCTTATAGCTTTGAAGATATGTTCTGATGGTGGTGAGAGTGAAGCACGACTGTCTCTGTGGCGCATTTGGCTAGCGCGATTGGCTGTTAACCGAAAGGTTGGAGGTTCGAGACCACCCAGTGGTGGTGCGGTGCTTTTTTTTCTTTGGGCTGATAGCTTTGAAGGTATGTTCTGATGGTGGTGAGAGTGGAGCAGGACTGTCTCCGTGGCGCAATTGGCTTGCGCGATCTGCTGTTAACCGAAAGGTTGGAGGTTCGAGCGCACCCGGTGGTGGTGCGGCGCTTTTTTTTCTTTGCGCTAATAGCTTTGAAGATATGTTCTGATGGTGGTGAGAGTAGTGCAGGACTGTCTCCGTGGCGCAATTGGCTAGCGCGATCGGCTGTTAACCGAAAGGTTGGAGTTTCGAGCCCTCCCGGGGGTGGTGTGTTGCTTTTTTTTGCGCTGATAGCTTTGAAGATATGTTCTGATTGTGGTGAGAGTGGAGCACGACTGTCTTCGTGGCGCAGTTGGCTAGCGCGATCGGCTGTTAACCGAAAGGTTGGAGTTTCGAGCCCTCCCGGGAGTGGTGTGTTGCTTTTTTCTTTGCGCTGATAGCTTTGAAGATATGTTCTGATGGTGGTGAGAGTGGAGCACGACTGTCTTCGTGGCGCAGTTGGCTAGCGCGATCGCCTGTTAACCGAAAGGTTGGAGGTTCGAGCCCACCCGGTGGTGGTGCGGCGCTTTTTTTCTTTGCGCTGATAGCTTTGAAGATATGTTCTGATGGTGGTGAGAGTGGAGCAAGACTGTCCCCGTGGCGCAATGGGCTAGCGCGATCGGCTGTTAACCGAAAGGTTGGAGGTTCGAGCCCACCCGGTGGTGGTGCGGCGCTTTTTTTTTCTTTGCGCTGATAGCTTTGAAGATATGTTCTGACGTTGGTGAGAGTGGAGCAGGACTGTCTCCGTGGCGCAATTGGCTAGCGCGATTGGCTGTTAACCGAAAGGTTGGAGGTTCGAGCCCACCCGGTGGTGGTGCGGTGCTTTTTTTTCTTTGGGCTGATAGCTTTGGAGATATGTTCTGATCGTGGTGAGAGTGGAGCAGGACTGTCTCCGTGGCGCAGTTGGCTTGCGGGATCGGCTGTTAACCGAAAGGTTGGAGGTTCGAACCCACCCGATGGTGGTGCGGCGCTTTTTTTTCTTTGCGCTGATAGCTTTGAAGATATGTTCTGATGGTGGTGAGAGTGGAGCAAGACGGTCCCCGTGGCGCAATGGGCAAGCGCGATCGGCTGTTAACCGAAAGGTTGCAGTTTCGAGCCCCCCCGGGGGTGGTGCGGCACTTTTTTTTTCTTTGCGCTGATAGTTTGAAGATATGTTCTGATGGTGGTGAAAGTGTAGCAAGACTGTCTCCGTGGCGCAATGGGCAAGCGCGATCGGCTGTTAACCGAAAGGTTGGAATTTCGAGCCCTTCTGGGAGTGGTGTGTTGCTTTTTTCTTTGCGGTAATAGCTTTGAAGATATGTTCTGATGGTGGTGAGAGTGCAGCAGGACTGTCTTCGTGGCGCAATAGGCTAGCGCGATCGGCTGTCAACCGAAAGGTTGGAGGTTCGAGCACACCCGGTGGTGGTGCGGCGCTTGTTTTTTCTTTGCGCTGATAGTTTGAAGATATGTTCTGATGGTGGTGAGAGTGGAGCAAGACTGTCTTCGTGGCGCAAGGGGCTAGCGCGATCGGCTGTTAACCAAAAGGTTGGAATTTCGAGCCCTCCCGGGAGTGGTAAGTTGCTTTTTTCTGTGGGCTGATAGCTTTGAAGATATGTTCTCATGGTGGTGAGAGTAGAGCAGGACTGTCTCCGTGGCGCAATTGGCTAGCGTGATCGGCTGTTAACCGAAAAGTTGGAGGTTCGAGCCCACCCGGTGGTGGTGCGGCGCTTTTTTTTCATTGGGCTGATAGCTTTGAAGATATGTTCTGATGGTGGTGAGAGTAGAGCAGGACTGTCTCCGTGGCGCAATTGGCTAGCGCGATCGCCTGTTATCCGAAAGGTTGGAGTTTAGAGCCCTCCCGGGAGTGGTGTGTTGCTTTTTTCTTTGCGCAGATAGCTTTGAAGATATGTTCTGATGGTGGTGAGAGTGGAGCACGACTGTCTCCGTGGCGCAGTTGGCTAGCGCGATCGGCTGTTAACCGAAAGGTTGGAGGTTCGAGCCCACCCGGTGATGGTGTGGCGCTTTTTTTCTTTGTGCTGATAGCTTTGAAGATATGTTCTGATGGTGGTGAGAGTGGAGCAGGACTGTCTCCGTGGCGCAATTGCCTAGCGCGATTAGGTGTTAACCGAAAGGTTGGAGGTTCGAGCCCACCCAGGTGGTGGTGCGGTGCTTTTTTTTCTTTGGGCTGATAGCTTTGAAGATATGTTCTGATGGTGGTGAGAGTGGAGCACGGCTGTCTCAGTGGCGCAGTTGGCTAGCGCGATCGGCTGTTAACCGAAAGGTTGGAGGTTCGAGCCCACCCGGTGATGGTGTGGCGCTTTTTTTTCTTTGTGCTGATAGCTTTGAAGATATGTTCTGATGGTGGTGAGAGTGGAGCAGGACTGTCTCCGTGGTGCAATGGGCAAGCGCGATCAGCTGTTGACCGAAAGGTTGGAGGTTAGAGCCCACCCGGTGGTGGTGCGGCGCTTTTTTTCTGTGGGCTGATAGCTTTGAAGATATGTTCTCATGGTGGTGAGAGTAGAGCAGGACAGTCTCCGTGGCGCAATTGGCTAGCGTGATCGGCTGTTAACCGAAAAGTTGGAGGTTCGAGCCCACCCGGTGGTGGTGCGGCGCTTTTTTTTCTTCGGGCTGATAGCTTTGAAGATATGTTCTGATGGTGGTGAGAGTAGAGCAGGACTGTCTCCGTGGCGCAATTGGCTAGCGCGATCGCCTGTTATCCGAAAGGTTGGAGTTTAGAGCCCTCCCGGGAGTGGTGTGTTGCTTTTTTCTTTGCGCTGATAGCTTTGAAGATATGTTCTGATGGTGGTGAGAGTGGAGCACGACTGTCTCCTTGGCGCAGTTGGCTAGCGCGATCGGCTGTTAACCAAAAGGTTGGAGGTTCGAGCCCACCCGGTGATGGTGTGGCGCTTTTTTTCTTTGTGCTGATAGCTTTGAAGATATGTTCTGATGGTGGTGAGAGTGGAGCAGGACTGTCTCCGTGGCGCAATTGGCTAGCGCGATTGGGTGTTAACCGAAAGGTTGGAGGTTCGAGCCCACCCAGGTGGTGGTGCGGTGCTTTTTTTTCTTTGGGCTGATAGCTTTGAAGATATGTTCTGATGGTGGTGAGAGTGGAGCACGGCTGTCTCAGTGGCGCAGTTGGCTAGCGCGATCGGCTGTTAACCGAAAGGTTGGAGGTTCGAGCCCACCCGGTGATGGTGTGGCGCTTTTTTTTCTTTGTGCTGATAGCTTTGAAGATATGTTCTGATGGTGGTGAGAGTGGAGCAGGACTGTCTCCGTGGCGCAATTGGCTAGCGTGATCGGCTGTTAACCGAAAAGTTGGAGTTTCGAGCCCTCCCGGGAGTGGTGTGTTGCTTTTTTCTTTGCGCTGATAGCTTTGAAGATATGTTCTGATGGTGGTGAGAGTGGAGCACGACTGTCTCAGTGGCGCAGTTGGCTAGCGCGATCGGCTGTTAACCGAAAGGTTAGAGGTTCGAGCCCACCCGGTGATGGTGTGGTGCTTTTTTTTCTTTGTGCTGATAGCTTTGAAGATATGTTCTGATGGTGGTGAGAGTGGAGCAGGACTGTCTCCGTGGCGCAATTGGCTTGCGGGATCGGCTGTTAACCGAAAGGTTTGAGGTTCGTACCCACCCGATTTTGGTGCGGCGCTTTTTTTTCTTTGCGCTGATAGCTTTGAAGATATGTTCTGATGGTGGTGAGAGTGGAGCAAGACTGTCTCCTTGGCGCAGTTGGCTAGCGCGATCGGCTGTTAACCAAAAGGTTGGAATTTCGAGCCCTTCCGGGAGTGGTGTGTTGCTTTTTTCTTTGCGGTAATAGCTTTGAAGATATGTTCTAATGGTGGTGAGAGTGCAGCAGGACTGTCTTCGTGGCGCAATTGGCTAGCGCGATCGGCTGTCAACCGAAAGGTTGTAGGTTCGAGCCCACCCGGTGGTGGTGCGGCGCTTTTTTTTCTTTGGGGTGATAGCTCTGAAGAAATGTTCTGACGGTGGTGAGAGTGGAGCACGACTGTCTCCGTGGGGCAATAGGCTAGCGCGATCGGCTGTTGACCGAAAGGTTGGAGGTTCGAGCCCACCCGGTGGTGGTGCGGCGCTTTTTTTCTGTGGGCTGATAGCATTGAAGATATGTTCTGATGGTGGTGAGAGTAGAGCAGGACTGTCTCCGTGGCGCAATTGGCTAGCGTGATCGGCTGTTAACCGAAAGGTTAGAGGTTCGAGCCCACCCGGTGGTGGTGCGGCGGTTTTTTTCTTTGCGCTGATAGCTTTGAATATATGTTCTGATGGTGGTGAGAGTGGAGCAAGACTGTCCCCGTGGCGCAATGGGCAAGCGCGATCGGCTGTTAACCGAAAGTTTGGAGTTTCGAGCCCACCCGGTGGTGGTGCGGCGCTTGTTTTTTCTTTGCGCTGATAGTTTGAAGATATGTTCTGATGGTGGTGAGAGTGGAGCAAGACTGTCTTCGTGGCGCAAGGGGCTAGCGCGATCGGCTGTTAACCAAAAGGTTGGAATTTCGAGCCCTCCCGGGAGTGGTAAGTTGCTTTTTTCTTTGCGGTAATAGCTTTGAAGATAAGTTCTGACGGTGGTGAGAGTGGAGCACGACTGTCTCCGTGGGGCAATAGGCTAGCGTGATCGGCTGTTAACCGAAAGGTTGGAGGTTCGAGCCCACCCGGTGGTGGTGCGGCGCTTTTTTTTCTTTGGGGTGATAGCTTTGAAGAATTGTTCTGACGGTGGTGAGAGTGGAGCAGGACTGTCTCCTTGGCGCAATTGGCTAGCGCGATCAGCTGTTAACCGAAAGGTTGGAGGTTCGAGCCCACCCGGTGGTGGTGCGGCGCTTTTTTTTCTTTGGGCTGATAGCTCTGAAGAAATGTTCTGACGGTGGTGAGAGTGGAGCAGGACTGTCTCCGTGGCGCAATTGTCTTGCGCGATCGGCTGTTAACCAAAAAGTTGGAGGTTCGAGCTCTCCCGGTGGTGGTGCGGCGCTTTTTTTCTGTGGGCTGATAGCTTTGAAGATATGTTCTGATGGTGGTGAGAGTAGAGCAGGTCTGTCTCCGTGGCGCAATTGGCTAGCGTGATCGGCTGTTAACCGAAAAGTTTGAGGTTCGAGCCCACCCGGTGGTGGTGCGGCGCTTTTTTTCTTTGGTCTGATAGCTTTGAAGCTATGTTCTGATGGTGGTGAGAGTAGAGCAGGACTGTCTCCGTGGCGCAATTGGCTAGCGCGATCGGCTGTTAACCGAAAGGTTTGAGTTTCGAGCCCTCCCGGGAGTGGTGTGTTGCTTTTTTCTTTGCGCTTATAGCTTTGAAGATATGTTCTGATGGTGGTGAGAGTGAAGCACGACTGTCTCTGTGGCGCATTTGGCTAGCGCGATCGGCTGTTAACCGAAAGGTTGGAGGTTCGAGCCCACCCGGTGATGGTGTGGCGCTTTTTTTTCTTTGTGCTGATAGCTTTGAAGATATGTTCTGATGGTGGAGAGAGTGGAGCAGGACTGTCTCCGTGGCGCAATTGGCTAGCGCGATTGGCTGTTAACCGAAAGGTTGGAGGTTCGAGCCCACCCGGTGGTGGTGCGGTGCTTTTTTTCTTTGGGCTGATAGCTTTGAAGGTATGTTCTGATGGTGGTGAGAGTGGAGCAGGACTGTCTCCGTGGCGCAAATCATTCTGCTTCCGGCAGTCGTGCTGAACGGATCGCAGGATCATGAGCTCCAGCGGAGCGGCGACAGCGGCCAATCTTAGCCGCGGAAACAGGAACGGAGATAGCGAATACCAGTTTATTTTGCCGCAAATGCCAAAAGGACGACTTGTTATCAACACCGTGTTTTTACACGGTGATGTACGAGCGAGGCCATACAAGGTCGAAGATTTCAGGGACGCATTGACGCCAACGGGCCTGCTGCCGGATGTGGTAAGCCTCGGTGCATACCAGGTTAGCCACTTGTGGGCGGTGACATTCAATGATGCCGCTCCCACAAAACGCCTGCTCGCCTTGAAGGAGCTGCAGGTGAAGGGGCGGCGCTGCGTCGTCGTCGACCCACAGGACCAGCAGGTGCGGCTACGAATTCACTGGCTGCTTCACGGGGTGAGCGACGAAGAAGTACGGACGGCGCTGTCGGTTTTCGGCAAGGTCGTGGAGGTGAGCCGTGAGCGATGGCGTGTCCCGGGCATGGCCGACAAGTGTTCGACCACGAGAACAGCTCTCCTGAAGCTGAAAAGCGGCGTCAGGGTCGAAGACCTTCCGCACCAGATCAGGATCGATGGAGAGCTGGCCTTGCTGGTTGTGCCTGGTCGGCCGATGCAATGCTTGCGCTGCCAAGGCAAAGGGCACGTCCGCCGAGAGTGCAAGGTTCCCCGTTGCTCGCGGTGCAAACGCTTCGGACACGTCGAGGCGGATTGCGTTCGAACGTACGCCAGTGCAATGGGGCCAGCGAAGAACGAGGCGATGGCTGATCACGTCATGGACGCGGCCGAGGCAGAGGACGCCGCCAAAGGGGTCGGAAGCCCAGTGGTCCCTGTGACTACTGGAGGGGCGGCGCAGGCAGACACACCCAAGTTTCCGGAGACTCGCCAGCTTTCGACTACACCGGCCAGCGCCCCGTCAGCGGCCGAGCCTGAGCGGGTCGAGACGGACGTGGTTCCAGTGGGGACAGCTGATACAACGGAGGGTCAGGGAGAGACGGCGGCGGACAGCGACGACGAGATGTGCGTGACCAGCGCCACGCTAAAGCGTCCACTCGACGACTCGGTAGAGCAGGACGGGGCGTCGTCCACCAGCAGCCAGGAGCCGCCTGCGAAGGCGCCGCAAGGGAGGCGGCGTAGTCTCAAACCTAAGCCGAAAGTCCCTACCGACCAGAGACTGGAGGACAAGGCAAAAGAAAACAGCGCTGGGAAGCAGGATGGTCCTGGAGGCGGCTAGCCGAGGGCTGGTCGTGAAGGGTAAGCGCCATGCTCCGGGCCTACTCCTTTAGCGAACAAGTCACTATGGAATTAACTCCGCCATTCAGTATAGCTACGCTTAACGTCAGAGGGTTGGCGGCTAGGCGTAGGCAAAGTCAGCTCTATCGGTTGCTCACAGACCAAGACATAGACGTCCTAGCCGTCCAGGAAACTAAGGTAGACGGAGAGGAGGAGACCGGGAGCATGGTGCGCCGTTTCACTGACCGATATTACGCGGTCGTAAGCCACTCGATAGGAACGTCCGCGGGTTGTGTTCTTTTTGTAAAAAAATTGCAAAGCCTTCTTGTGCAAAGTGTTTTTTCATGTCAGTCGGGCAGAATTGTTTATTGTGACTTTGTTTATGGTGCCACTGAATTCAGAGTTATATGCGTATACGCACCGAATAGTGTAGAAGAGCGTGCTCAGTTTTTTTCTAACCTGTTTCAGTGGACAAAGTGTAATAAGAGGGTGGTTTTGTTAGGTGATTTTAACTGTGTTTTAAGGGCTCGCGATAGAGTCAATAGCACTGGCGTTCGTGACAAAAGCAGTGACGTGCTAGGCAAATTAATAACCGAAAATGACTTGGAAGACGTGTATGAATGTGTGGCAGCAAATCGCGAAGTGATCTACACGCGATTTCATGGCAATAGCCATGCACGTTTAGACCGCATATACCTATCCCTAGATGTATTGCCTATGTGTCACGATTTTTCGGTTGAGCCAGTGTCGTTTTCAGATCACTGTTTGGTTGTGTGTCGCATAGGCATGAAGAAACAGCGTAAGGTTTTCAACTGGGATTTATGGAAACTGAACGCATTGTTACTAAAAGATGAACCATTTTTAGAAGCAGTGCACGAGACCATTAATGAAGTGCTTATGGAAAAAACGGAAACAGTAGCAGAGAAATGGGAGTGTTTAAAGCAGAAGGTGAAAATGAAAGCGCTTGACAGATCGAGCACGCTAAAATTCGAAGCGCAAATAAAAGAAAGAAGTCTTAAGAAAACACTGCAGCAGCTGATAGCCCTAGAAAGTCGGGAGCCTGGGACTTGCAAAGACGAGGTGCGCAGTGTCAAGGAAAAATTAGAACTGCATGACAGAGAGCGTTATCGAGGCGCCTGGGTTCGCGCGCGCGCAAATGATCTTGCCGCGGGTGAGACGCCCACAAAAAGGGCGCTTGGTCTCGAAAAAGCGCAAGGACGCCGAAACCACATCGATAAGGTCTATTGCAACGGGACTCTCGCGAGCGACAAGGAAAGCATCGAACGGGCCTTTGTTGCGTATTATCAGTCACTTTTTGCAATTCGAAAAGCGAATGTACATGGTTTTAAAGAAGAGTTTCTCAAGCGCTTGCCGCGGCTTAGTGACGACACAAAAAAGCTTTTAGAAGGCAGAATAACGGAAGGTGAAGTGGAACGCGCGATTGGTCATCTGAACCCCGGAAAGTCACCGGGACCCGATGGCCTAACCGCAGCATGGTATAAGACGTTTAGAATAGAACTGTCCCCGGGGTTAGCTGAGCTGTTCAATGAGGCGTACGAACGGAAAACTCTGCCGCCCTCCTTCAGCAAAGCGCATACGATATTAATTCCTAAAACGGACGAAGAGGAAAAACTTAAACTGGTGACATCGTATAGGCCCATATCGCTGACCAATGTCGACTACAAGATTTTTATGAAGGTTCTGGCAGCGCGACTTCAAGGTGTCATTAAAGAAATTGTTGGAGAGCACCAAACTTGTGGAATCAAAGGCAGAACCATTAGCTCAAACATTCACAAGATGCGGTGTGTGCTAGAGTGTTGTGACGAAGATTCACTTGGCGTTGCTGTGCTCCAGATAGACCTGGAGAAAGCTTTTGATTGTGTTGCGCATGATATTTTGTTTGTCATCTTAGATCATATTAATGTCGGTTCCATCATCAAGGAGGGAGTGGCCTTGGCGTACCAGAACTGCACAACACGTTTAATTGTTAACAAGTCTTTGGGGGCCCCCATTCACGTAATGCGTTCTGTGCGTCAGGGCTGCCCCCTCAGTCCACTTTTGTTTTGTATTTACATCGAAGCGATGTGCTTAGCGATAAATGAAAATGAAAAAATTCGTGGCTTCAGCTTGGCGGCAGTGGAAGTTAAGCTGCTGGCATATGCAGACGACATTGCGGTGTGTTGTACGAACAAAGAAAGTGTAGAGGAAACGATAAGTGTTGTGAAACATTTTTGTAGCGTCACAGGAAGCCGCGTAAACTGGGCGAAATCTCTTGGGCTTTGGCACGGAAGGTGGCCTTCAAAGCCGGACCTTTTTGCGAATGTGCACTGGACGGAAACACCGACAAGGTACCTCGGTGTTCCCCTGGAATGTTATAACGGCAGCGAGGAGTATTGGTCGCGTCAAACAAAAGAGACGAAGGAAAAAGCAGACAGGTGGAAAGGCATGAACCTGTCTGTTTTCGCTAGGGCTACTGTGTGCAACATGTTTTTTATCGCTAAACTGTGGTATGTGATGCAGGTGTTACATTGTTCAAGGATCAACGTGCAAAGGCTGCACAGAGTGTTCGCAGTTTTTATATGGGGCTCGAAATGGGAAAGGTGCAGACGGACCAACTTGTTCAGGCGCGTGAAGGACGGAGGTCTTGGTTTGGCGCACCTATTTGTGAGACAAGTAGTAAATAGATTTTTGTTTTTCCGTGACGTCAGGGATCCGTTTTTACGTACGGTATGCCAGCTCAGGTTAGGCAGTGCCTTACCAGATTTTGTTGTTACTACGGATAGCCGGCCCGTGACGTTGCGTGGGTATCTCAAGGAAGTGGTAGACAGTGTACGTTTTTTATCTGTACGCTTTTCGATAGATTATCTAGCAAGTGTTAGAAGAAAAGAATTGTACAGAGATGTATGTGCTATGGTTTTGCCAGTACCATTGTACAGGGCCATATACAGTGGAAGACCGGGACAAAACGTACTGAAGCGGGTGAGAAACATGCAGGTACCTACAGGGGTGAAAACTTTTTTCTTCAAGTTACACACAGGAACACTATCAGTAAAGACTTTCACAGAGGAACGGGGTTTTTTTACACTATGGGGGTCACACTGCTTGATATGTAAGAAACCAGAAACAATAGACCATGTTTTTTTGCATTGTTGGGAAGGGGTACATTTTTGGGACATATTACAGAGGACAATAAAGAAGGATTTTCCACTAGACCCACACGGAATAAGGTACCTCGCAGTAACAAATGATGATGGGGTCCCATTCGATGTAGTGATGTTGACCGGTCTCCACTGTATATGGCGTGCACGAATGGCCGGATACCATTTCGACCCGGACGCAAAACCAGCAGTAATTTATTTCAGGCAAAGCATGTCTGCATTCATTGAGTGTAGCAAAATAGAGGATATCGAGCCAGAATGGTTGTCAAGGGTTGAACCCCTGGCAAACCTTAAGTATTTTTAAGAGGACAACATCAGTACAAATGGGACTGATGGCAATGCTTGTTTTTTTTTTTTTTTTCTTTGTATTGTAATATATGTGTGTGCAATGATTGCCCTGTACAATGTCCATGCCAGGCAATAAATAAAAAAAAAAAAGTCTCCGTGGCGCAATTGGCTTGCGCGATCTGCTGTTAACCGAAAGGTTGGAGGTTCGAGCGCACCCGGTGGTGGTGCGGCGCTTTTTTTTCTTTGCGCTAATAGCTTTGAAGATATGTTCTGATGGTGGTGAGAGTAGTGCAGGACTGTCTCCGTGGCGCAATTGGCTAGCGCGATCGGCTGTTAACCGAAAGGTTGGAGTTTCGAGCCCTCCCGGGAGTGGTGTGTTGCTTTTTTCTTTGCGCTGATAGCTTTGAAGATACCTTCTGATGGTGGTGAGAGTGGTGCACGACTGTCTCCGTGGCGCAGTTCGCTAGCGTGATCGGCTGTTACACGAAAGGTTGGAGGTTCGAGCCATCCCGGTGGTGGTGTGGCGCTTTTTTTTTCTTTGGGCTGATAGCTTTGAAGATATATTCTGATGGTGGTGAGAGTGGAGCAGGACTGTCTCCGTGGCGCAATTAGCTTGCGCGATCAGCTGTTAACCGAAAGGTTCGAGGTTCGAGCCCACCCGGTGGTGGAGCGGTGCTTTTTTTCTTTGCGCTGATAGCTTTGAAGATATGATCTGATGGTGGTGAGAGTGGAGCAAGACTGTCCCCGTGGCGCAATGGGCTAGCGCGATCGCCTGTTAACCGAAAGGTTGGAGGTTCGAGCCCACCCGGTGGTGGTGCGGTGCTTTTTTTTCTTCGGGCTGATAGCTTTGAAGATATGTTCTGATCGTGGTGAGAGTGGAGCAGGAATGTCTCCGTGGCGCAATTGGCTTGCGGGATCGGCTGTTAACCGAAAGGTTTGAGGTTCGTACCCACCCGATGGTGGTGCGGCGCTTTTTTTTCTTTGCGCTGATAGCTTTGAAGATATGTTCTGATGGTGGTGAGAGTGGAGCAAGACTGTCCCCGTGGCCCAATGGGCAAGCCCGATCGGCTGTTAACCGAAAGGTTGGAGTTTCAAGCCCACCCGGTGGTGGTGCGGCGCTTTTTTTTCTTTGCGCTGATAGTTTGAAGATATGTTCTGATGGTGGTGAGAGTGGAGCAAGAATGTCTCCGTGGCGCAATGGGCAAGCGCGATCGGCTGTTAACCGAAAGGTTGGAATTTCGAGCCCTTCCGGGAGTGGTGTGTTGCTTTTTTCTTTGCGGTAATAGCTTTGAAGATATGTTCTAATGGTGGTGAGAGTGCAGCAGGACTGTCTTCGTGGCGCAATTGGCTAGCGCGATCGGCTGTCAACCGAAAGGTTGTAGGTTCGAGCCCACCCGGTGGTGGTGCGGCGCTTTTTTTTTCTTTGGGGTGATAGCTCTGAAGAAATGTTCTGACGGTGGTGAGAGTGGAGCACGACTGTCTCCGTGGGGCAATAGGCTAGCGCGATCGGCTGTTGACCGAAAGGTTGGAGGTTCGAGCCCACCCGGTGGTGGTGCGGCGCTTTTTTTCTGTGGGCTGATAGCATTGAAGATATGTTCTGATGGTGGTGAGAGTAGAGCAGGACTGTTTCCGTGGCGCAATTGGCTAGCGTGATCGGCTGTTAACCGAAAAGTTGGAGGTTCGAGCCCACCCGGTGGTGGTGCGGCGCTTTTTTTTCTTTGGGCTGATAGCTTTGAAGATATGTTCTGATGGTGGTGAGAGTAGAGCAGGACTGTCTCCGTGGCGCAATTGGCTAGCGCGATCGCCTGTTATCCGAGAGGTTGGAGTTTAGAGCCATCCCGGGAGTGGTGTGTTGCTTTTTTCTTTGCGCTGATAGCTTTGAAGGTATGTTCTTATGGTGGTGAGAGTGGAGCACGACTGTCTCCGTGGCGCAGTTGGCTAGCGCGATCGGCTGTTAACCGAAATGTTGGAGGTTCGAGCCCACCCGGTGATGGTGTGGCGCTTTTTTTCTTTGTGCTGATAGCTTTGAAGATATGTTCTGATGGTGGTGAGAGTGGAGCAGGACTGTCTCTGTGGCGCAATTCGCTAGCGCGATTGGGTGTTAACCAAAAGTTTGGAGGTTCGAGCCCACCCAGTTGGTGGTGCGGTGCTTTTTTTCTTTGGGCTGATAGCTTTGAAGATATGTTTTGATTGTGGTGAGAGTGGAGCACGGCTGTCTCAGTGGCGCAGTTGGCTAGCGCGATCGGCTGTTAACCGAAAGGTTGGAGGTTCGAGCCCACCCGGTGATGGTGTGGCGCTTTTTTTGAGCTGATAGCTTTGAAGATATGTTCTGATGGTGGTGAGAGTGGAGCAGGACTGTCTCCGTGGCGCAATTGGCTAGCGTGATCGGCTGTTAACCGAAAAGTTGGAGGTTCGAGCCCACCCGGTGGTGGTGCGGCGCTTTTTTTTCTTTGGGCTGATAGCTTTGAAGATATGTTCTGATGGTGGTGAGAGTAGAGCAGGACTGTCTCCGTGGCGCAATTGGCTAGCGCGATCGGCTGTTAACCGAAAGGTTGGAGTTTCGAGCCCTCCCGGGAGTGGTGTGTTGCTTTTTTCTTTGCGCTGATAGCTTTGAAGTTATGTTCTGATGGTGGTGAGAGTGGAGCACGACTTTCTCCGTGGCGCAGTTGGCTAGCGCGATCGGCTGTTAACCGAAAGGTTCGACGTTCGAGCCCACCCGGTGATGGTGTGGCGCTTTTTTTTCTTTGGGCTGATAGCTTTGAAGATATGTTCTGATGGTGGTGAGAGTGGAGCAGGACTGTCTCCGTGGCACAATTGGCTAGCGCGATTGGCTGTTAACCGAAAGGTTGGAGGTTCGAGCCCACCCGGTGGTGGTGCGGTGCTTTTTTTCTTTGGGCTGATAGCTTTGAAGATATGTTCTGATGGTGGTGAGAGTGGAGCAAGACAGTCTCCGTGGCGCAATGGGCTAGCGCGATCGGCTGTTAACCGAAAGGTTGGAATTTCGAGCCCTCCCGGGAGTGGTAAGTTGCTCTTTTCTTTGCGGTAATAGCTTTGAATATATGTTCTGATGGTGGTGAAAGTGCAGCTGGACTGTCTTCGTGGCGCAAATGGCTAGCGCGATCGGCTGTTAACCGAAAGGTTGGAGGTTCGAGCCCACCCGGTGGTGGTGCGGTGCTTTTTTTTCTTTGGGGTGATAGCTCTGAAGAAATGTTCTGACGGTGGTGAGAGTGGAGCACGACTGTCTCCGTGGGGCAATAGGCTAGCGCGATCGGCTGTTAACCGAAAGGTTGGAGGTTCGTGCCCACCTGGTGGTGGTGCGGCGCTTTTTTTTTCTTTGCGCTGATAGCTATGAAGAAATGTTCTGACGGTGGTGAGAGTGGAGCAGGACTGTCTCCGTGGCGCAATTGGCTAGCGCGATCGGCTGTTAACCGAAAGGTTGGAATTTCGAGCCCTCCCGGGAGTGCTAAGTTGCTTTTTTTCTGTGGGCTGATAGCTTTGAAGATCTGTTCTGATGGTGGTGAGAGTAGAGCAGGTCTGTCTCCGTGGCGCAATTGGCTAGCGTGATCGGCTGTTAACCGAAAAGTTGGAGGTTCGAGCCCACCCGGTGGTGGTGCGGCGCTTTTTTTTCTTTGGGCTGATAGCTTTGAAGATATGTTCTGATGGTGGTGAGAGTGCAGCAGGACTGTCCCCGTGGCGCATTGGGCTAGCGCGATCGGCTGTTAACCGAAAGGTTGGAGTTTCGAGCCCTCCCGGGAGTGGTGTGTTGCTTTTTTCTTTGCACTGATAGCTTTGAAGATATGTTCTGATGGTGGAGAGAGTGGAACAGGACTGTCTCCGTGGCGCAATTGGCTAGCGCGATCGGCTGTTAACCGAAAGGTTGGAGGTTCGAGCCCACCTGGTGGTGGTGCGGCGCTTTTTTTTTGTGCTAATAGCTTTGAAGATATGTCCTGATGGTGGTGAGAGTGGAGCAAGACTGTCCCCGTGGCGCAATGGGCTAGCGCGATCGGCTGTCAACCGAAAGGTTGGAGTTTCGAGCCCTCCCGGGAGTGGTGTGTTGCTTTTTTCTTTGCACTGATAGCTTTGAAGATATGTTCTGATGGTGGTAAGAGTGGAGAAGGACTGTCTCCGTGGCGCAATTGGCTAGCGCGATCGGCTGTTAACCGAAAGGTTGGAGGTTCGAGCCCACCCGGTGGTGGTACGGCGCTTTTTTTTCTTTGCGCTGATAGTTTGAAGATATGTTCTGATGGTGGTGAGAGTGGAGCAAGACTGTCTCCGTGGCGCATTGGGCTAGCGCGATCGGCTGTTAACCGAAAGGTTGGAATTTCGAGCCCTCCCGGGAGTGCTAAGTTGCTTTTTTTCTTTGCGGTAATAGCTTTGAAGATATGTTCTGATGGTGGTGAGAGTTGAGCAAGACAGTCTCCGTGGCGCAATGGGCTAGCGCGATCGGCTGTTAACCGAAAGGTTGGAATTTCGAGCCCTCCCGGGAGTGGTAAGTTGCTTTTTTCTTTGCGGTAATAGCTTTGAAAATATGTTCTGATGGTGGTGAAAGTGCAGCAGGACTGTCTTCGTGGCGCAATTGGCTAGCGCGATCGGCTGTTAACCGAAAGGTTGGAGGTTCGAGCCCACCCGGTGGTGGTGCGGTGCTTTTTTTCTTTGGGGTGATAGCTCTGAAGAAATGTTCTGACGGTGGTGAGAGTGGAGCACGACTGTCTCCGTGGGGCAATAGGCTAGCGCGATCGGCTGTTAACCGAAAGGTTGGAGGTTCGTGCCCACCTGGTGGTGGTGCGGCGCTTTTTTTTCTTTGCGCTGATAGCTATGAAGAAATATTCTGACGGTGGTGAGAGTGGAGCAGGACTGTCTCCGTGGGGCAATAGGCTAGCGCGATCGGCTGTTAATCGAAAGGTTGGAGGTTCGTGCCCACCTGGTGGTGATGCGGCGCTTTTTTTTCTTTGCGCTGATAGCTATGAAGAAATATTCTGACGGTGGTGAGAGTGGAGCAGGTCTGTCTCCGTGGCGCAATTGGCTAGCGTGATCGGCTGTTAACCGAAAAGTTGGAGGTTCGAGCCCACCCGGTGGTGGTGCAGCGCTTTTTTTCTTTGGGCTGATAGCTTTGAAGATATGTTCTGATGGTGGTGAGAGTGGAGCAGGACTGTCCCCGTGGCGCAATTGGACTAGCGCGATCGGCTGTTAACCGAAAGGTTGGAGTTTCGAGCCCTCCCGGGAGTGGTGTGTTACTTTTTTCTTTGCACTGATAGCTTTGAAGATATGTTCTGATGGTGGTGAGAGTGGAACAGGACTGTCTCCGTGGCGCAATTGGCTAGCGCGATCGGCTGTTAACCGAAAGGTTGGAGGTTCGAGCCCACCTGGTGGTGGTGCGGCGCTTTTTTTTCTTTGTGCTAATAGCTTTGAAGATATGTCCTGATGGTGGTGAGAGTGGAGCAAGACTGTCCCCGTGGCGCAATGGGCTAGCGCGATCGGCTGTTAACCGAAAGGTTGGAGGTTCGTGCCCACCTGGTGGTGGTGCGGCGCTTTTTTTTCTTTGCGCTGATAGCTATGAAGAAATATTCTGACGGTGGTGAGAGTGGAGCAGGACTGTCTCCGTGGGGCAATAGGCTAGCGCGATCGGCTGTTAACCGAAAGGTTGGAGGTTCGAGCCCACCCGGTGGTGGTGCGGTGCTTTCTTTCTTTGGGGTGATAGCTCTGAAGAAATGTTCTGACGGTGGTGAGAGTGGAGCACGACTGTCTCCGTGGCGCAATTGGCTAGCGCGATCGGCTGTTAACCGAAAGGTTGGAGGTTCGAGCCCACCTGGTGGTGGTGCGGCGCTTTTTTTTTCTTTGTGCTAATAGCTTTGAAGATATGTCCTGATGGTGGTGAGAGTGGAGCAAGACTGTCCCCGTGGCGCAATGGGCTAGCGCGATCGGCTGTCAACCGAAAGGTTGGAGTTTCGAGCCCTCCCGGGAGTGGTGTGTTGCTTTTTTCTTTGCACTGATAGCTTTGAAGATATGTTCTGATGGTGGTAAGAGTGAAGAAGGACTGTCTCCGTGGCGCAATTGGCTAGCGCGATCGGCTGTTAACCGAAAGGTTGGAGGTTCGAGCCCACCCGGTGGTGGTACGGCGCTTTTTTTTCTTTGCGCTGATAGTTTGAAGATATGTTCTGATGGTGGTTAGAGTGGAGCAAGACTGTCTCCGTGGCGCATTGGGCTAGCGCGATCGGCTGTTAACCGAAAGGTTGGAATTTCGAGCCCTCCCGGGAGTGCTAAGTTGCTTTTTTTCTTTGCGGTAATAGCTTTGAAGATATGTTCTGATGGTGGTGAGAGTGGAGCAAGACAGTCTCCGTGGCGCAATGGGCTAGCGCGATCGGCTGTTAACCGAAAGGTTGGAATTTCGAGCCCTCCCGGGAGTGGTAAGTTGCTTTTTTCTTTGCGGTAATAGCTTTGAAAATATGTTCTGATGGTGGTGAAAGTGCAGCAGGACTGTCTTCGTGGCGCAATTGGCTAGCGCGATCGGCTGTTAACCGAAAGGTTGGAGGTTCGAGCCCACCCGGTGGTGGTGCGGTGCTTTTTTTCTTTGGGGTGATAGCTCTGAAGAAATGTTCTGACGGTGGTGAGAGTGGAGCACGACTGTCTCCGTGGGGCAATAGGCTAGCGCGATCGGCTGTTAACCGAAAGGTTGGAGGTTCGTGCCCACCTGGTGGTGGTGCGGCGCTTTTTTTTCTTTGCGCTGATAGCTATGAAGAAATATTCTGACGGTGGTGAGAGTGGAGCAGGACTGTCTCCGTGGGGCAATAGGCTAGCGCGATCGGCTGTTAACCGAAAGGTTGGAGGTTCGTGCCCACCTGGTGGTGATGCGGCGCTTTTTTTTCTTTGCGCTGATAGCTATGAAGAAATGTTCTGACGGTGGTGAGAGTGGAGCAGGTCTGTCTCCGTGGCGCAATTGGCTAGCGTGATCGGCTGTTAACCGAAAAGTTGGAGGTTCGAGCCCACCCGGTGGTGGTGCGGCGCTTTTTTTTCTTTGGGCTGATAGCTTTGAAGATATGTTCTGATGGTGGTGAGAGTGGAGCAGGACTGTCCCCGTGGCGCAATTGGGCTAGCGCGATCGGCTGTTAACCGAAAGGTTGGAGTTTCGAGCCCTCCCGGGAGTGGTGTGTTGCTTTTTTCTTTGCACTGATAGCTTTGAAGATATGTTCTGATGGTGGTGAGATTGGAACAGGACTGTCTCCGTGGCGCAATTGGCTAGCGCGATCGGCTGTTAACCGAAAGGTTGGAGGTTCGAGCCCACCTGGTGGTGGTGCAGTGCTTTTTTTTTCTTTGTGCTAATAGCTTTGAAGATATGTCCTGATGGGGGTGAGAGTGGAGCAAGACTGTCCCCGTGGCGCAATGGGCTAGCGCGATCGGCTGTCAACCGAAAGGTTGGAGTTTCGAGCCCTCCCGGGAGTGGTGTGTTGCTTTTTTCTTTGCACTGATAGCTTTGAAGATATGTTCTGATGGTGGTGAGAGTGGAGAAGGACTGTCTCCGTGGCGCAATTGGCTAGCGCGATCGGCTGTTAACCGAAAGTTTGGAGGTTCGAGTCCACCCGGTGGTGGTACGGCGCTTTTTTTTTCTTTGCGCTGATAGTTTGAAGATATTGCCGCCAGCACGTAGTGGGTCTGACTCGTCTCACAAGGGACGACACACCGTTTGTCTGGGAAAACTAGCAACAAGCAGCTTTTGATGAGCTGCGACAGCGCATGCAATCAGCGCCCGTTCTCGCTCATTTCGACGATGATGCTGACACGGAGGTCCATACCGACGCTAGTAACATTGGGTTCGGTGCAGTGCTCGTCCAGCGTCAAGAAGACATCGAAAGAGTGATAGCCTACGCCAGCCGCTCTCTATCGCGTGCTGAGGCGAATTATTCCACTACGGAGAAAGAGTGCCTCGCAGTCGTTTGGGCAATCACCAAGTTCCGCCCGTACCTTTATGGTCGTCCCTTCAAGATAGTGACGGACCACCACGCCCTCTGCTGGTTGGCAAGCCTGCGCGACCCTTCAGGATGGCTAGCATGGTGGAGCTTGCGGCTGCAGGAATTTGACGTCACCATCGTCCATAAGTCCGGCCGTAAGCATGAAGACGCTGACACACTGTCACGCGCGCCCCTTCATGTCGTCAGTCAGGAAGCAGAGGAAGACGAAAGCTTCCTGGGCGCCATTAGCTCATCAGACTTGAGTAAACGGCAGTTGTATGACGCAGAGATTCGTCCGATCATCGATCATTTAGAGGGCCAGGACACAATCATACCACGTCATTTATTCCGCTCGTTGCCGTCGTTCTGCCTTCGAGATGGTGTGCTGTACAAGAAGAACGCTCGTTCGAACAGCCGTGCCTACCTCCTGGTAGTTCCTCGAGACATGCGAGACGACGTCCTCTTCGCTTGCCATGACGAACCCACATCCGGTCATCTGGGCTACTCACGAACACTTGCCAGAGTGAGTGAGAGGTACTATTGGCCAGGACTTTCGGCAAGCGTCAAGAAGTACGTCAAGAGCTGTCGGGAATGTCAGCGCCGAAAGCGACCATCTGTTAAGCCAGCTGGTTTGCTTCAGCCCATTGAAGCACCCTGCACGCCGTTCGACCAAGTCGGCATGGACATTCTCGGGCCTTTTCCTATGTCTGCGGACAGCAACAAAGGGGTGATCGTCGCGACCGACTATTTGACACGCTACGCTGAAACCCAGGCGATCCCACGAGCCACGGCTTCTGAGGTAGCACAATTTTTCATGCGCCACATCGTGTTACGACACGGTGCTCCTTCCAGTGTAATAACGGACAGAGGGACGGCATTCACGGCGCAGCTTACGGACGAAGTTTTCAAACTGAGCAACACCAGACACCGAAGGACAACTGCGTACCACCCGCAAACCAACGGACTTACTGAACGACTGAATAAGACCCTCGCAGACATGATCTCAATGTACATCGACGTACAGCACAAAACATGGGACCGGATCTTGCCTTACGTGACCTTCGCGTATAATACCGCCGTGCAAGAGACCACGCGATTCACGCCATTTCGGCTTCTCTACGGCCGCGAAGTGCAGACCATGCTAGACTCAATGCTACCGTGTCAGGACGAAGACGAGTTGGCAACAGACGCCGAAGAATTCGCAGAGCGTGCCGAGGAAGCCCGGCAGCTCGCGCGACTGCACATCGGCCAGCAACAGCAGGCAGACGCACGACGCTATAATACCCGCCACAGAGAAGTGTTTTACAGCCCCGGAGATCAAGTTTGGGTGTGGACGCCCGTCCGCCGCCGTGGCCTTAGTGAAACGTTGCTGAGCTGGTACTTTGGCCCATATAAAGTGTTACGCCGCGTCAGTGACGTGAACTACCAAGTGGTTCCGGACTCAACACCCCATGCACGGAGCAGGACACGGCTGAGGCCGGACGTCGTTCATGTGTTGCGCATGAAGCCATTTATTGCGCGTTGTTCGTAACTTTTCCTTTACCGTACAGCGTTCTTTGTGTTTTTTGTTTATTTTGCGAACTTACTTTCTCGTTCATTGACGTTTCCTATGTTGGCACGCTCTTCAATTTTTACTTTCACTTCATCCGAATTTCCATTTTTTTTTCACGTGCCTATGTAGTAGCATCGCGGTGCTGCTATGTACTTTCCTTTCCTCTTTTTGGTACTTGTTGTTTTTTTTCTTTTCGGAAGGGGGGATAATGCCGCCAGCACGTAGTGGGTTGGCAGCAAGAGCGGCTCAAAATCTGGAGGAAAAAAGAAGATCGCGTTCTTCTCTGCTCGAGAGCCAGCCACGACTGACGCATCGTCCTGGAGCTAGCTACCCGGTCGTTCAATAAATCCCCCCAGTACTTGTGACTCATCGTGACAATATGTTCTGATGGTGGTGAGAGTGGAGCAAGACTGTCTCCGTGGCGCATTGGGCTAGCGCGATCGGCTGTTAACCGAAAGGTTGGAATTTCGAGCCCTCCCGGGAGTGGTGTGTTGCTTTTTTCTTTGCACTGATAGCTTTGAAGATATGTTCTGATGGTGGTGAGAGTGGAGAAGGACTGTCTCCGTGGCGCAATTGGCTAGCGCGATCGGCTGTTAACCGAAAGTTTGGAGGTTCGAGCCCACCCGGTGGTGGTAAGTTGCTTTTTTTTCTTTGTGCTGATAGCTTTGAAGATATGTTCTGATGGTGGTGAGAGTGGAGCAGGACTGTCTTCGTGGCGCAATTGGCTAGCGCGATCGGCTGTTAACCGAAAGGTTGGAGGTTCGAGCCCACCCGGTGGTGGTGCGGTGCTTTTTTTTTCTTTGGGGTGATAGCTCTGAAGAAATGTTCTGATGGTTGTGAGAGTGGAGCACGACTGTCTCCGTGGCGCAGTTGGCTAGCGCGATTGGCTGTTAACCGAAAGGTTTGAGGTTCGAGCCCACCTGGTGGTGATGCGGTGCTTTTTTTTTCTTTGGTCTGATAGCTTTGAAGATATGTTCTGATGGTGGTGAGAGTAGAGCAGGACTGTCTCCGTGGCGCAATTGGCTAGCGCGATCGGCTGTTAACCGAAAGGTTGGAGTTTCAAGCCCTCGCGGGAGTGGTGTGTTGCTTTTTTCTTTGCGCTGATAGCTTTGAAGATATGTTCTGACGGTGGTGAGAGTGGAGCGGGACTGTCTCCGTGGCGCAATTGTCTAGCGCGATCGGCTGTTAACCAAAAAGTTGGAGGTTCGAGCTCTCCCGGTGGTGGTGCGGCGCTTTTTTTCTGTGGGCTGATAGCTTTGAAGATATGTTCTGATGGTGGTGAGAGTAGAGCAGGTCTGTCTCCGTGGCGCAATTGGCTAGCGTGATCGGCTGTTAACCGAAAAGTTGGAGTTTCGAGCCCTCCCGGGAGTGGTGTGTTGCTTTTTTATTTGCACTGATAGCTTTGAAGATATGTTCTGATGGTGGTGAGAGTGGATACAGGACTGTCTCCGTGGCACAATTGGCTAGCGCGATCGGCTGTTAACCGAAAGGTTGGAGGTTCGAGCCCACCCGGTGGTGGTGCGGTGCTTTTTTTTCTTTGGGCTGATAGATTTGAAGATATGTTCTGATGGTGGTGAGAGTGGAGCAGGACTGCCTCCGTGGCGCAATTGGCTTGCGCGATCAGCTGTTAACCGAAAGGTTGGAGGTTCGAGCCCACCCGGTGGTGGTGCGGTGCTTTTTTTTTCTTTGCGCTGATAGCTTTGAAGATATGTCCTGATGGTGGTGAGAGTGGAGCAAGACTGTCCCCGTGGCGCATTGGGCTAGCGCGATCAGCTGTTACCCGAAAGGTTTGAGTTTCGAGCCCTCCCGGGAGTGGTGTGTTGCTTTTTTCTTTGCACTGATAGCTTTGAAGATATGTTCTGATGGTGGTGAGAGTGGAACAGAACTCTCTCCGTGGCGCAATTGGCTAGCGCGATCGGCTGTTAACCGAAAGATCGGAGGTTCGAGCCCACCTGGTGGTTGTGCGGCGCTTTTTTTTCTTTGTGCTAATAGCTTTGAAGATATGTTCTGATGGGGGTGAGAGTGGAGCAAGACTGTCCCCGTGGCGCAATGGGCTAGCGCGATCGGCTGTCAACCGAAAGGTTGGAGTTTTGAGCCCTCCCGGGAGTGGTGTGTTGCTTTTTTCTTTGCACTGATAGCTTTGAAGTTATGTTCTGATGGCGGTGAGAGTGGAGAAGGACTGTCTCCGTGGCGCAATTGGCTAGCGCGATCGGCTGTTAACCGAAAGATTAGAGGTTCGAGCCCACCCGGTGGTGGTGCGGCGCTTTTTTTTTCTTTGCGCTGATAGCTTTGAAGATATGTTCTGATGGTGGTGAGAGTGGAGCAAGACTGTCCCCGTGGCGCAATGGGCAAGCGCGATCGGCTGTTAACCGAAAGGTTGGAGTTTCGAGCCCACCCGGTGGTGGTGCGGCGCTTGTTTTTTCTTTGCGCTGATAGTTTGAAGATATGTTCTGATGGTGGTGAGAGTGGAGCAAGACTGTCTTCGTGGCGCAATGGGCTAGCGCGATCGGCTGTTAACCGAAAGGTTGGAGTTTCGAGCCCTCCCGGGAGTGGTGTGTTGCTTTTTTCTTTGCGCTGATAGCTTTGAAGATATGTTCTGATGGTGGTGAGAGTGGAGAAGACTGTCCCCGTGGCGCAATGGGCTAGCGTGATCGGCTGTCAACCGAAAGGTTGGAGTTTCGAGCCCTCTCGGGAGTGTGTGTTGCTTTTTTTGCACTTATAGCTTTGAAGTTATGTTCTGATGGTGGTGAGAGTGGAGAAAGACTGTCTCCGTGGCGCAATTGGCTTGCGCGATCGGCTGTTAACCGAAAGGTTAGAGGTTCGAGCCCACCCGGTGGTGGTGCGGCGCTTTTTTTTCTTTGCGCTGATAGCTTTGAAGATATGTTCTGATGGTGGTGAGAGTGGAGCAAGACTGTCCCCGTGGCGCAATGGGCAAGCGCGATCGGCTGTTAACCGAAAGGTTGGAGTTTCGAGCCCACCCGGTGGTGGTGCGGCGCTTGTTTTTTCTTTGCGCTGATAGTTTGAAGATATGTTCTGATGGTGGTGAGAGTGGAGCAAGACTGTCTTCGTGGCGCAATGAGCTAGCACGATCGGCTGTTAACCGAAAGGTTGGAATTTCAAGCCCTCCCGGGAGTGGTAAGTTGCTTTTTTTTGCGGTAATAGCTTTGAAGATATGTTCTGACGGTGGTGAGAGTGGAGCACGACTGTCTCCGTGGGGCAATAGGCTAGCGCGATCGGCTGTTAACCGAAAGGTTGGAGGTTCGAGCTCACCCGGTGGTGGTGCGGCGCTTTTTTTCTTTGGGGTGATAGCTCTGAAGAATTGTTCTGACGGTGGTGAGAGTGGAGCAGGACTGTCTTCTTGGCGCAATTGGCTAGCGCGATCAGCTGTTAACCGAAAGGTTGGAGGTTCGAGCCCACCCGGTGGTGGTGCGGCGCTTTTTTTTCTTTGGGCTGATAGCTCTGAAGAAATGTTCTGACGGTGGTGAGAGTGGAGCGGGACTGTCTCCGTGGCGCAATTGTCTAGCGCGATAGGCTGTTAACCAAAAAGTTGGAGGTTCGAGCTCTCCCGGTGGTGGTGCGGCGCTTTTTTTCTGTGGGCTGATAGCTTTGAAGATATGTTCTGATGGTGGTGAGAGTAGAGCAGGACTGTCTCCGTGGCGCAATTGGCTAGCGCGATCGGCTGTTAACCGAAAGGTTTGAGTTTCGAGCCCTCCCCTGTGTGGTGTGTTGCTTTTTTCTTTGCGCTGATAGCTTTGAAGATATGTTCTGATGGTGGTGAGAGTGGAGCACGACTGTCTCTGTGGCGCATTTGGCTAGCGCGATCGGCTGTTAACCGAAAGGTTGGAGGTTCGAGCCCACCCGGTGATGGTGTGGCGCTTTTTTTTCTTTGTGCTGATAGCTTTGAAGATATGTTCTGATGGTGGTGAGAGTGGAGCAGGACTGTCTCCGTGGCGCAATTGGCTAGCGCGATTGGCTGTTAACCGAAAGGTTGGAGGTTCGAGCCCACCCGGTGGTGGTGCGGTGCTTTTTTCTCTTTGGGCTGATAGCTTTGAAGGTATGTTCTGATGGTGGTGAGAGTGGAGCAGGACTGTCTCCGTGGCGCAATTGGCTTGCGCGATCAGCTGTTAACCGAAAGGTTGGAGGTTCGAGCGCACCCAGTGGTGGTGCGGCGCTTTTTTTTCTTTGTGCTAATAGCTTTGAAGATATGTTCTGATGGTGGTGCGAGTGGAGCAAGACTGTCCCCGTGGCGCAATGCGCTAGCGCGATCGGCTGTTAACCGAAAGGTTGGAGTTTCGAGCCCTCCCGGGAGAGGTGTGTTGCTTTTTTCTTTGCACTGATAGCTTTGAAGATATGTTCTGATGGTGGTGAGAGTGGATACAGGACTGTCTCCGTGGCGCAATTGGCTAGCGCGATCGGCTGTTAACCGAAAGGTCGGAGGTTCGAGCCCACCTGGTGGTGGTGCGGCGCTTTTTTTGCGCTGATAGCTTTGAAGATATGTCCTGATGGTGGTGAGCGTGGAGCAAGACTGTCCCCGTGGCGCAGTGGGCTAGCGCGATCGGCTGTCAACCGAAAGGTTGGAGTTTCGAGCCCTCCCGGGAGTGGTGTGTTGCTTTTTTATTTGCACTGATAGCTTTGAAGATATGATCTGATGGTGGTGAGAGTGGATACAGGACTGTCTCCGTGGCGCAATTGGCTAGCGCGATCGGCTGTTAACCGAAAGGTTGGAGGTTCGAGCCCATCCGGTGGTGGTGCGGCGCTTTTTTTGCGCTGATAGCTTTGAAGATATGTTCTGATGGTGGTTAGAGTGGAGCAAGACTGTCCCCGTGGCGCAATGGGCAAGCGCGATCGGCTGTTAACCGAAAAGTTGGAGGTTCGAGCTCTCCCGGTGGTGGTTCGGCGCTTTTTTTCTGTGGGCTGATAGCTTTGAAGATATGTTCTGATGGTGGTGAGAGTAGAGCAGGTCTGTCTCCGTGGCGCAATTGGCTAGCGTGATCGGCTGTTAACCGAAAAGTTGGAGGTTCGAGCCCACCCGGTGGTGGTGCGGCGCTTTTTTTTCTTTGGGCTGATAGCATTGAAGATATGTTCTGATGGTGGTGAGAGTAGTGCAGGACTGTCTCCGGGGCGCAATTGGCTAGCGCGATCGGCTGTTAACCGAAAGGTTGGAGTTTCGAGCCCTCCCGGGAGTGGTGTGTTGCATTTTTCTTTGCGCTGATAGCTTTGAAGATATGTTCTGATGGTGGTGAGAGTGGAGCACGACTGTCTTCGTGGCGCAGTTGGCTAGCGCGATCGGCTGTTAACCGAAAGGTTGGAGGTTCGAGCCCACCCGGTGGTGGTGAGGTGCTTTTTTTTTCTTTGGGCTGATAGCTTTGAAGACATGTTCTCATGGTGGTGAGAGTGGAGCAGGACTGTCTCCGTGGCCCAATTGGCTTGCGCGATCAGCTGTTAACCGAAAGGTTGGAGGTTCGAGCCCACCCGGTGGTGGTGCGGTGCTTTTTTTCTTTGCGCTGATAGCTTTGAAGTTATGTTCTGATGGTGGTGAGAGTGGAGAAGGACTGTCTCCGTGGCGCAATTGGCTAGCGCGATCGGCTGTTAACCGAAAGGTTAGAGGTTCGAGCCCACCCGGTGGTGGTATGGCGCTTTTTTTTCTTTGCGCTGATAGCTTTGAAGATATGTTCTGATGGTGGTGAGAGTGCAGCAAGACTGTCCCCGTGGCGCAATGGGCAAGCGCGATCGGCTGTTTTTTTTATTTTATTTGAATATACTGCAGGCCCTTCACGGCCCAAGCAGGAGTGGGTACACAGATACATCGAAATACATACATTGCCAGAGAAAAAAAAATGAACAAACAAAAAAAGAAAAAAAAATCATGGTGCAAATTCAATACACTGTATGCGGTTGATGAAAGAGTCAATCGTACTACAACAAACAATGTCGTTGGGTAGGCTGTTCCAGAGGGAGATAGCTGACGGAAAAAGTGAATGTTTGTGAGCGTTTACACGACTTAAAGGTTGGCGTATTGTTTTAGAATGATTTAGTCGGAATGATTGTTTAAGTGGATCTTGCAGATAATGAGAGCGTGATATGTGGAAATGACCATGATATAATTGGTAAAGGAATTTTAATCGTGACATTATTCTGCGTTGAAAAAGTTGTTTTAAGTTTTCCCTTGCGAGTAAATCTGCGGTACTGGACTGCCTCGCGAATTCTGAATATACGAACCTTACTGCCAATTTTTGTATTCGTTCTATTTTACTAATCAGGTACTTTTGATGTGGACTCCAGATGAGATCGGCGTACTCTAAACATGGTCTAATTAGTGTTTTGTAGGCATTTATTTTAATATGTGGTGGTGCATTGCGCAGTTTTCTTCTTAAGAAAGATAATTTCTTTTCCGCTTTCTGACACATGGCCAAGATGTGTGGTTCCCAGTTAAGATTCGGCGTGAGTGTAATGCCTAGGTATTTTACTTGATTGCATTTTTCGATAATTGAGTTTCCAATCCTATATGTATAGTTAAGGGGGGATTTCTTATTTGTAAAAGAAATGCAATGCGTTTTTGATGTGTTTAATTTCATGCCCCAAGTATTGCACCAGGAATAAATTGCCTGAAGTGAATTGTTAAGTTTAGTTTGGTCGTCTGAATTGCGCACGACTGTGTACACGACACAGTCGTCGGCAAACAGACGCATCTGAATAGGGTTCTCAACGGAAAAGTGGATGTCGTTAATAAACATTAAAAATAGCAGAGGTGCAAGAACCGATCCCTGAGGTACACCAGAATAAACATCAAGTGGTTCTGATAGCTGATTGTCAATTTTAACGCTTTGTTTCCGTTTAGTTAGGAAGTTGTTGATCCAGGATATTATTTTGATATCAATACCAAAAGCCGTTAGTTTTTTGACTAAATCCAGATGTGGGACAACGTCGAACGCCTTAGAAAAGTCTAAAAATATAGCATCTAATTGGACGTTATCGTTGATTGCGTTGGCTATATCATGAGTTAATTCAGCTAATTGGGTTATAGTTGAGAGGCCTGATCTGAAACCATGCTGTTGTTTGTAGAGAAGTTCGTTTGTTTCTAGGTGGGTTATTATGGCCTTGAAAATTACATGTTCCATTATTTTGCAGCACGAACTCGAAAGTGACACTGGGCGGTAGTTGCTTATTTCTAGTTTGGGGCCTGATTTATGTATAGGAACTACTACAGCATTGCACCAGTCGTCTGGTATCTGTGAAGTTTGAAGAGATAACGTGTATATTTTAAAGAGATACTTAGATGTCCAATTAGCGTATCGGCTTAAAAATGAGTTAGTGATTTGATCGGGGCCCGTAGATTTCTTTTGATCAAGCTTTTGTAATAGAGAAAGTTAACCGAAAGGTTGGAGTTTCGAGCCCTCCCGGGAGTGGTGTGTTGCTTTTTTCTTTGCGCTGATAGCTTTGAAGATATGTTCTGATGGTGGTGAGAGTGGAGCACGACTGTCTCCGTGGCGCAGTTGGCTAGCGCGATCGGCTGTTAACCGAAAGGTTGGAGGTTCGAGCCCACCCGGTGATGGTGTGGTGCTTTTTTTTCTTTGTGCTGATAGCTTTGAAGATATGTTCTGATGGTGGTGAGAGTGGAGCAGGACTGTCTCCGTGGCGCAATTGGCTAGCGCGATTGGCTGTTAACCGAAAGGTTGGAGGTTCCAGCTCACCCGGTGGTGGTGCGGTGCTTTTTTTTTCTTTGGGCTAATAGCTTTGAAGATATGTTCTGATGGTGGTGAGAGTGGAGCAGGACTGTCTCCGTGGCGCAATTGGCTTGCGCGATCAGCTGTTAACCGAAAGATCGGAGGTTCGAGCCCACCTGGTGGTGGTGCGGCGCTTTTTTTTCTTTGTGCTAATAGCTTTGAAGATATGTCCTGATGGTGGTGAGAGTGGAGAAGACTGTCCCCGTGGCGCAATGGGCTAGCGTGATCGGCTGTCAACCGAAAGGTTGGAGTTTCGAGCCCTCTCGGGAGTGTGTGTTGCTTTTTTTTGCACTTATAGCTTTGAAGTTATGTTCTGATGGTGGTGAGAGTGGAGAAGGACTGTCTCCGTGGCGCAATTGGCTAGCGCGATCGGCTGTTACCGAAAGGTTAGAGGTTCGAGCCCACCCGGTGGTGGTATGGCGCTTTTTTTTCTTTGCGCTGATAGCTTTGAAGATATGTTCTGATGGTGGTGAGAGTGCAGCAAGACTGTCCCCGTGGCGCAATGGGCAAGCGCGATCGGCTGTTAACCGAAAGGTTGGAGTTTCGAGCCCACCCGGGAGTGGTAAGTTGCTTTTTTTTGCGGTAATAGCTTTGAAGATATGTTCTGACGGTGGTGAGAGTGGAGCACGACTGTCTCCGTGGGGCAATAGGCTAGCGCGATCGGCTGTTAACCGAAAGGTTGGAGGTTCGAGCCCACCCGGTGGTGGTGCGGCGCTTTTTTTCTTTGGGGTGATAGCTCTGAAGAATTGTTCTGACGGTGGTGAGAGTGGAGCAGGACTGTCTTCTTGGCGCAATTGGCTAGCGCGATCAGCTGTTAACCGAAAGGTTGGAGGTTCGAGCCCACCCGGTGGTGGTGCGGCGCTTTTTTTTCTTTGGGCTGATAGCTCTGAAGAAATGTTCTGACGGTGGTGAGAGTGGAGCGGGACTGTCTCCGTGGCGCAATTGTCTAGCGCGATCGGCTGTTAACCAAAAAGTTGGAGGTTCGAGCTCTCCCGGTGGTGGTGCGGCGCTTTTTTTCTGTGGGCTGATAGCTTTGAAGATATGTTCTGATGGTGGTGAGAGTAGAGCAGGTCTGTCTCCGTGGCGCAATTGGCTAGCGTGATCTGCTGTTAACCGAAAAGTTGGAGGTTCGAGCCCACCCGGTGGTGGTGCGGCGCTTTTTTTCTTTGGGCTGATAGCTTTGAAGATATGTTCTGATGGTGGTGAGAGTAGAGCAGGACTGTCTCCGTGGCGCAATTGGCTAGCGCGATCGGCTGTTAACCGAAAGGTTTGAGTTTCGAGCCCTCCCGGGAGTGGTGTGTTGCTTTTTTCTTTGCGCTGATAGCTTTGAAGATATGTTCTGATGGTGGTGAGAGTGGAGCACGACTGTCTCTGTGGCGCATTTGGCTAGCGCGATCGGCTGTTAACCGAAAGGTTGGAGGTTCGAGCCCACCCGGTGATGGTGTGGCGCTTTCTTTTCTTTGTGCTGATAGCTTTGAAGATATGTTCTGATGGTGGTGAGAGTGGAGCAGGACTGTCTCCGTGGCGCAATTGGCTAGCGCGATTGGCTGTTAACCGAAAGGTTGGAGGTTCGAGCCCACCCGGTGGTGGTGCGGTGCTTTTTTCTCTTTGGGCTGATAGCTTTGAAGGTATGTTCTGATGGTGGTGAGAGTGGAGCAGGACTGTCTCCGTGGCGCAATTGGCTTGCGCGATCAGCTGTTAACCGAAAGGTTGGAGGTTCGAGCGCACCCAGTGGTGGTGCGGCGCTTTTTTTTCTTTGCGCTAATAGCTTTGAAGATATGTTCTGATGGTGGTGAGAGTGGAGCAAGACTGTCCCCGTGGCGCAATGGGCTAGCGCGATCGGCTGTTAACCGAAAGGTTGGAGTTTCGAGCCCTCCCGGGAGAGGTGTGTTGCTTTTTTCTTTGCACTGATAGCTTTGAAGATATGTTCTGATGGTGGTGAGAGTGGATACAGGACTGTCTCCGTGGCGCAATTGGCTAGCGTGATCGGCTGTTAACCGAAAGGTCGGAGGTTCGAGCCCACCTGGTGGTGGTGCGGCGCTTTTTTTCTTTGCGCTAATAGCTTTGAAGATATGTCCTGATGGTGGTGAGCGTGGAGCAAGACTGTCCCCGTGGCGCAGTGGGCTAGCGCGATCGGCTGTCAACCGAAAGGTTGGAGTTTCGAGCCCTCCCGGGAGTGGTGTGTTGCTTTTTTATTTGCACTGATAGCTTTAGAGATATGTTCTGATGGTGGTGAGAGTGGAGCAGGACTGTCTCCGTGGCGCAATTGGCTAGCGCGATCGGCTGTTAACCGAAAGGTTGGAGGTTCGAGCCCACCCGGTGGTGGTGCGGCGCTTTTTTTGCGCTGATAGCTTTGAAGATATGTTCTGATGGTGGTTAGAGTGGAGCAAGACTGTCCCCGTGGCGCAATGGGCAAGCGCGATCGGCTGTTAACCGAAAAGTTGGAGGTTCGAGCTCTCCTGGTGGTGGTTCGGCGCTTTTTTTCTGTGGGCTGATAGCTTTGAAGATATGTTCTGATGGTGGTGAGAGTAGAGCAGGTCTGTCTCCGTGGCGCAATTGGCTAGCGTGATCGGCTGTTAACCGAAAAGTTGGAGGTTCGAGCCCACCCGGTGGTGGTGCGGCGCTTTTTTTTCTTTGGGCTGATAGCTTTGAAGATATGTTCTGATGGTGGTGAGAGTAGAGCAGGACTGTCTCCGTGGCGTAATTGGCTAGCGCGATCGGCTGTTAACCGAAAGGTTGGAATTTCGAGCCCTTCCGGGAGTGGTGTGTTGCTTTTTTCTTTGCGGTAATAGCTTTGAAGATATGTTCTGATGGTGGTGAGAGTGCAGCAGGACTGTCTTCGTGGCGCAATTGGCTAGCGCGATCGGCTGTCAACCGAAAGGTTGGAGGTTCGAGCCCACCCGGTGGTGGTGCGGCGCTTTTTTTTCTTTGGGGTGATAGCTCTGAAGAAATGTTCTGACGGTGGTGAGAGTGGAGCACGACTGTCTCCGTGGGGCAATAGGCTAGCGCGATCGGCTGTTGACCGAAAGGTTGAAGGTTCGAGCCCACCCGGTGGTGGTGCGGCGCTTTTTTTCTGTGGGCTGATAGCTTTGAAGATATGTTCTCATTGTGGTGAGAGTAGAGCAGGACTGTCTCCGTGGCGCAATTGGCTAGCGTGATCGGCTGTTAACCGAAAAGTTGGAGGTTCGAGCCCACCCGGTGGTGGTGCGGCGCTTTTTTTTCTTTGGGCTGATAGCTTTGAAGATATGTTCTGATGGTGGTGAGAGTAGAGCAGGACTGTCTCCGTGGCGCAATTGGCGAGCGCGATCGCCTGTTATCCGAAAGGTTGGAGTTTAGAGCCCTCCCGGGAGTGGTGTGTTGCTTTTTTCTTTGCGCTGATAGCTTTGAAGATATGTTCTGATGGTGGTGAGAGTGGAGCACGACTGTCTCCGTGGCGCAGTTGGCTAGCGCGATCGGCTGTTAACCGAAAGGTTTGAGGTTCGAGCCCACCCGGTGATGGTGTGGCGCTTTTTTTCTTTGTGCTGATAGCTTTGAAGATATGTTCTGATGGTGGTGAGAGTGGAGCAGGACTGTCTCCGTGGCGCAATTGGCTAGCGCGATTGGGTGTTAACCGAAAGGTTGGAGGTTCGAGCCCACCCAGGTGGTGGTGCGGTGCTTTTTTTTCTTTGGGCTGATAGCTTTGAAGATATGTTCTGATGGTGGTGAGAGTGGAGCACGGCTGTCTCAGTGGCGCAGTTGGCTAGCGCGATCGGCTGCTAACCGAAAGGTTGGAGGTTCGAGCCCACCCGGTGATGGTGTGGCGCTTTTTTTTCTTTGTGCTGATAGCTTTGAAGATATGTTCTGATGGTGGTGAGAGTGGAGCAGGACTGTCTCCGTGGCGCAATCGGCTAGCGTGATCGGCTGTTAACCGAAAAGTTGGAGTTTCGAGCCCTCCCGGGAGTGGTGTGTTGCTTTTTTCTTTGCGCTGATAGCTTTGAAGATATGTTCTGATGGTGGTGAGAGTGGAGCAGGACTGTCTCAGTGTTCGCAGTTGGCTAGCGCGATCGGCTGTTAACCGAAAGGTTGGAGGTTCGAGCCCACCCGGTGATGGTGTGGCGCTTTTTTTTCTTTGTGCTGATAGCTTTGAAGATATGTTCTGATGGTGGTGAGAGTGGAGCAGGACTGTCTCCGTGGCGCAATTGGCTAGCGCGATCGGCTGTTAACCGAAAGGTTAGAGGTTCGAGCCCACCCGGTGGTGGTGCGGCGCTTTTTTTTCTTTGCGCTGATAGCTTTGAAGATATGTTCTGATGGTGGTGAGAGTGGAGCAAGACTGTCCCCGTGGCGCAATGGGCAAGCGCGATCGGCTGTTAACCGAAAGGTTGGAGTTTCGAGCCCACCTGGTGGTGGTGCGGCGCTTGTTTTTTCTTTGCGGTAATAGCTTTGAAGATATGTTCTGATGGTGGTGAGAGTGGAGCAAGACTGTCCCCGTGGCGCAATGGGCTAGCGCGATCGGCTGTTAACCGAAAGGTTGGAGGTTCGAGCCCACCCGGTGGTGGTGCGGTGCTTTTTTTTCTTTGGGCTGATAGCTTTGAAGATATGTTCTGATCGTGGTGAGAGTGGAGCACGACTGTCTCCGTGGGGCAATAGGCTAGCGCGATCGGCTGTTGACTGAAAGGTTGGAGGTTCGAGCCCACCCGGTGGTGGTGCGGCGCTTTTTTTCTGTGGGCTGATAGCTTTGAAGATATGTTCTCATGGTGGTGAGAGTACTGCAGGACTGTCTCCGTGGCGCAATTGGCTAGCGTGAACAGCTGTTAACCGAAAAGTTGGAGGTTCGAGCCCACCCGGTGGTGGTGCGGCGCTTTTTTTTCTTTGGGCTGATAGCTTTGAAGATATGTTCTGATGGTGGTGAGAGTAGAGCAGGACTGTCTCCGTGGCGCAATTGGCTAGCGCGATCGCCTGTTATCCGAGAGGTTGGAGTTTAGAGCCCTCCCGGGAGTGGTGTGTTGCTTTTTTCTTTGCGCTGATAGCTTTGAAGATATGTTCTGATGGTGGTGAGAGTGGAGCACGACTGTCTCCGTGGCGCAGTTGGCTAGCGCGATCGGCTGTTAACCGAAAGGTTGGAGGTTCGAGCCCACCCGGTGATGGTGTGGCGCTTTTTTTCTTTGTGCTGATAGCTTTGAAGATATGTTCTGATGGTGGTGAGAGTGGAGCAGGACTGTCTCCGTGGCGCAATTGGCTAGCGCGATTGGGTGTTAACCAAAAGGTTGGAGGTTCGAGCCCACCCAGGTGGTGGTGCGGTGCCTTTTTTTCTTTGGGCTGATAGCTTTGAAGATATGTTTTGATGGTGGTGAGAGTGGAGCACGGCTGTCTCAGTGGCGCAGTTGGCTAGCGCGATCGGCTGTTAACCGAAAGGTTGGAGGTTCGAGCCCACCCGGTGATGGTGTGGCGCTTTTTTTTCTTTGTGCTGATAGCTTTGAAGATATGTTCTGATGGTGGTGAGAGTGGAGCACGACTGTCTCCGTGGGGCAATAGGCTAGCGCGATCGGCTGTTAACCGAAAGGTTGGAGGTTCGAGCCCACCCGGTGGTGATGCTGCGCTTTTTTTTCTTTGGGGTGATAGCTCTGAAGAATTGTTCTGACGGTGGTGAGAGTGGAGCAGGACTGTCTCCTTGGAGCAATTGGCTAGCGCGATCAGCTGTTAACCGAAAGGTTGGAGGTTCGAGCCCACCCGGTGGTGGTGCGGCGCTTTTTTTTTCTTTGGGCTGATAGCTCTGAAGAAATGTTCTGACGGTGGTGAGAGTGGAGCAGGACTGTCTCCGTGGCGCAATTGTCTAGCGCGATCGGCTGTTAACCAAAAAGTTGGAGGTTCGAGCTCTCCCGGTGGTGGTGCGGCGCTTTTTTTCTGTGGGCTGATAGCTTTGAAGATATGTTCTGATGGCGGTGAGAGTAGAGCAGGTCTGTCTCCGTGGCGCAATTGGCTAGCGTGATCGGCTGTTAACCGAAAAGTTTGAGGTTCGAGCCCACCCGGTGGTAGTGCGGCGCTTTTTTAGATGCGGAGCATCTTATACTCGCACCTTGTAGTGCGCCGTCCGCGTCGTCCGCGCCGTCCACACCGCTTCTCGAACATTCGACAGCTGACGCACGCGCATGCGCCGTCGCGCCGTCGCCCACTCTTCCACCATCTGTGCATCCCTTCCTCCTCTACACACCGCGCGCGCTTCACTCCTCCACCATCTGTGCACCCTTCCTCCTCTACACACCGCGTTCGACATCTACAATTCTCCTGATTCTCCAGTGGACGCGCATGTGGCGTCGCGCTTCGAGAACATTCAACAGCTGACAGTGCATGCGCCGTCGTGCTGTATATATACTCAAGGTCGGCGCTCGCTCGCTCAGTTGCCGCTCGTCGGTTGGTTTGTACGGCGCGTCGACGTCCAATGTCGCGGTGAAATGAATTCCAACGAATCCACAAACACAATGATCGACGTCCCTTCGACCAGCGCCGCCCTTTCGCATACGTGTGTACGTGTTCACTCATTTAACACCCCCTCCTACAACCACGTTAACCAATTTAGCCATCGACCCAAGTAAGTCGCAATTTAACACCCCATTTCACAACCACGTTAACCAATTTAGCCATCGACCCAAGTAAGTCGCACTTTAACACCCCGTTAACCAATTATATGGTCCGCATCCTCCTCAGTGTTCCCCCGAGGGAAGCTGCGGGCAATTTTTTTCTTTGGGCTGATAGGTTTGAAGCTATGTTCTGATGGTGGTGAGAGTAGAGCAGGACTGTCTCCGTGGCGCAATTGGCTAGCGCGATCGGCTGTTAACCGAAAGGTTGGAGTTTCGAGCCCACCCGGTGGTGGTGCGGCGCTTTTTTTTCTTTGGGCTGATAGCTTTGAAGATATGTTCTGATGGTGGTGAGAGTAGAGCAGGACTGTCTCCGTGGCGTAATTGGCTAGCGCGATCGGCTGTTAACCGAAAGGTTGGAATTTCGAGCACTTCCGGGAGTGGTGTGTTGCTTTTTTCTTTGCGGTAATAGCTTTGAAGATATGTTCTGATGGTGGTGAGAGTGCAGCAGGACTGTCTTCGTGGCGCAATTGGCTAGCGCGATCGGCTGTCAACCGAAAGGTTGGAGGTTCGAGCCCACCCGGTGGTGGTGCGGCGCTTTTTTTTCTTTGGGGTGATAGCTCTGAAGAAATGTTCTGACGGTGGTGAGAGTGGAGCACGACTGTCTCCGTGGGGCAATAGGCTAGCGCGATCGGCTGTTGACCGAAAGGTTGAAGGTTCGAGCCCACCCGGTGGTGGTGCGGCGCTTTTTTTCTGTGGGCTGATAGCTTTGAAGATATGTTCTCATTGTGGTGAGAGTAGAGCAGGACTGTCTCCGTGGCGCAATTGGCTAGCGTGATCGGCTGTTAACCGAAAAGTTGGAGGTTCGAGCCCACCCGGTGGTGGTGCGGCGCTTTTTTTTCTTTGGGCTGATAGCTTTGAAGATATGTTCTGATGGTGGTGAGAGTAGAGCAGGACTGTCTCCGTGGCGCAATTGGCGAGCGCGATCGCCTGTTATCCGAAAGGTTGGAGTTTAGAGCCCTCCCGGGAGTGTTGTGTTGCTTTTTTCTTTGCGCTGATAGCTTTGAAGATATGTTCTGATGGTGGTGAGAGTGGAGCACGACTGTCTCCGTGGCGCAGTTGGCTAGCGCGATCGGCTGTTAACCGAAAGGTTTGAGGTTCGAGCCCACCCGGTGATGGTGTGGCGCTTTTTTTCTTTGTGCTGATAGCTTTGAAGATATGTTCTGATGGTGGTGAGAGTGGAGCAGGACTGTCTCCGTGGCGCAATTGGCTAGCGCGATTGGGTGTTAACCGAAAGGTTGGAGGTTCGAGCCCACCCAGGTGGTGGTGCGGTGCTTTTTTTTCTTTGGGCTGATAGCTTTGAAGATATGTTCTGATGGTGGTGAGAGTGGAGCACGGCTGTCTCAGTGGCGCAGTTGGCTAGCGCGATCGGCTGTTAACCGAAAGGTTGGAGGTTCGAGCCCACCCGGTGATGGTGTGGCGCTTTTTTTTCTTTGTGCTGATAGCTTTGAAGATATGTTCTGATGGTGGTGAGAGTGGAGCAGGACTGTCTCCGTGGCGCAATCGGCTAGCGTGATCGGCTGTTAACCGAAAAGTTGGAGTTTCGAGCCCTCCCGGGAGTGGTGTGTTGCTTTTTTCTTTGCGCTGATAGCTTTGAAGATATGTTCTGATGGTGGTGAGAGTGGAGCAGGACTGTCTCAGTGTTCGCAGTTGGCTAGCGCGATCGGCTGTTAACCGAAAGGTTGGAGGTTCGAGCCCACCCGGTGATGGTGTGGCGCTTTTTTTTCTTTGTGCTGATAGCTTTGAAGATATGTTCTGATGGTGGTGAGAGTGGAGCAGGACTGTCTCCGTGGCGCAATTGGCTAGCGCGATCGGCTGTTAACCGAAAGGTTAGAGGTTCGAGCCCACCCGGTGGTGGTGCGGCGCTTTTTTTTCTTTGCGCTGATAGCTTTGAAGATATGTTCTGATGGTGGTGAGAGTGGAGCAAGACTGTCCCCGTGGCGCAATGGGCAAGCGCGATCGGCTGTTAACCGAAAGGTTGGAGTTTCGAGCCCACCTGGTGGTGGTGCGGCGCTTGTTTTTTCTTTGCGGTAATAGCTTTGAAGATAT
The DNA here is from genome assembly GCF_043290135.1 of Rhipicephalus microplus. NCBI lineage: Eukaryota > Metazoa > Arthropoda > Arachnida > Ixodida > Ixodidae > Rhipicephalus > Rhipicephalus microplus. The sequence continues at coordinate 7,873,274 of NC_134701.1, forward strand.
GTTCTGATGGTGGTGAGAGTGGAGCAAGACTGTCCCCGTGGCGCAATGGGCTAGCGCGATCGGCTGTTAACCGAAAGGTTGGAGGTTCGAGCCCACCCGGTGGTGGTGCGGTGCTTTTTTTTCTTTGGGCTGATAGCTTTGAAGATATGTTCTGATCGTGGTGAGAGTGGAGCACGACTGTCTCCGTGGGGCAATAGGCTAGCGCGATCGGCTGTTGACTGAAAGGTTGGAGGTTCGAGCCCACCCGGTGGTGGTGCGGCGCTTTTTTTCTGTGGGCTGATAGCTTTGAAGATATGTTCTCATGGTGGTGAGAGTACTGCAGGACTGTCTCCGTGGCGCAATTGGCTAGCGTGATCAGCTGTTAACCGAAAAGTTGGAGGTTCGAGCCCACCCGGTGGTGGTGCGGCGCTTTTTTTTCTTTGGGCTGATAGCTTTGAAGATATGTTCTGATGGTGGTGAGAGTAGAGCAGGACTGTCTCCGTGGCGCAATTGGCTAGCGCGATCGCCTGTTATCCGAGAGGTTGGAGTTTAGAGCCCTCCCGGGAGTGGTGTGTTGCTTTTTTCTTTGCGCTGATAGCTTTGAAGATATGTTCTGATGGTGGTGAGAGTGAAGCACGACTGTCTCCGTGGCGCAGTTGGCTAGCGCGATCGGCTGTTAACCGAAAGGTTGGAGGTTCGAGCCCACCCGGTGATGGTGTGGCGCTTTTTTTCTTTGTGCTGATAGCTTTGAAGATATGTTCTGATGGTGGTGAGAGTGGAGCAGGACTGTCTCCGTGGCGCAATTGGCTAGCGCGATTGGGTGTTAACCAAAAGGTTGGAGGTTCGAGCCCACCCAGGTGGTGGTGCGGTGCCTTTTTTTCTTTGGGCTGATAGCTTTGAAGATATGTTTTGATGGTGGTGAGAGTGGAGCACGGCTGTCTCAGTGGCGCAGTTGGCTAGCGCGATCGGCTGTTAACCGAAAGGTTGGAGGTTCGAGCCCACCCGGTGATGGTGTGGCGCTTTTTTTTCTTTGTGCTGATAGCTTTGAAGATATGTTCTGATGGTGGTGAGAGTGGAGCACGACTGTCTCCGTGGGGCAATAGGCTAGCGCGATCGGCTGTTAACCGAAAGGTTGGAGGTTCGAGCCCACCCGGTGGTGATGCTGCGCTTTTTTTTCTTTGGGGTGATAGCTCTGAAGAATTGTTCTGACGGTGGTGAGAGTGGAGCAGGACTGTCTCCTTGGAGCAATTGGCTAGCGCGATCAGCTGTTAACCGAAAGGTTGGAGGTTCGAGCCCACCCGGTGGTGGTGCGGCGCTTTTTTTTTCTTTGGGCTGATAGCTCTGAAGAAATGTTCTGACGGTGGTGAGAGTGGAGCAGGACTGTCTCCGTGGCGCAATTGTCTAGCGCGATCGGCTGTTAACCAAAAAGTTGGAGGTTCGAGCTCTCCCGGTGGTGGTGCGGCGCTTTTTTTCTGTGGGCTGATAGCTTTGAAGATATGTTCTGATGGCGGTGAGAGTAGAGCAGGTCTGTCTCCGTGGCGCAATTGGCTAGCGTGATCGGCTGTTAACCGAAAAGTTTGAGGTTCGAGCCCACCCGGTGGTAGTGCGGCGCTTTTTTAGATGCGGAGCATCTTATACTCGCGCCTTGTAGTGCGCCGTCCGCGTCGTCCGCGCCGTCCACACCGCTTCTCGAACATTCGACAGCTGACGCACGCGCATGCGCCGTCGCGCCGTCGCCCACTCTTCCACCATCTGTGCATCCCTTCCTCCTCTACACACCGCGCGCGCTTCACTCCTCCACCATCTGTGCACCCTTCCTCCTCTACACACCGCGTTCGACATCTACAATTCTCCTGATTCTCCAGTGGACGCGCATGTGGCGTCGCGCTTCGAGAACATTCAACAGCTGACAGTGCATGCGCCGTCGTGCTGTATATATACTCAAGGTCGGCGCTCGCTCGCTCAGTTGCCGCTCGTCGGTTGGTTTGTACGGCGCGTCGACGTCCAATGTCGCGGTGAAATGAATTCCAACGAATCCACAAACACAATGATCGACGTCCCTTCGACCAGCGCCGCCCTTTCGCATACGTGTGTACGTGTTCACTCATTTAACACCCCCTCCTACAACCACGTTAACCAATTTAGCCATCGACCCAAGTAAGTCGCAATTTAACACCCCATTTCACAACCACGTTAACCAATTTAGCCATCGACCCAAGTAAGTCGCACTTTAACACCCCGTTAACCAATTATATGGTCCGCATCCTCCTCAGTGTTCCCCCGAGGGAAGCTGCGGGCAATTTTTTTCTTTGGGCTGATAGGTTTGAAGCTATGTTCTGATGGTGGTGAGAGTAGAGCAGGACTGTCTCCGTGGCGCAATTGGCTAGCGCGATCGGCTGTTAACCGAAAGGTTGGAGTTTCGAGCCCACCCGGTGGTGGTGCGGCGCTTGTTTTTTCTTTGCGGTAATAGCTTTGAAGATATCTTCTGATGGTGGTGAGAGTGGAGCAAGACTGTCCCCGTGGCGCAATGGGCTAGCGCGATCGGCTGTTAACCGAAAAGTTGGAGGTTCGAGCCCACCCGGTGGTGGTGCGGCGCTTTTTTCTCTTTGGGGTGATAGCTCTGAAGAAATGTTCTGACGGTGGTGAGAGTGGAGCACGACTGTCTCCGTGGGGCAATAGGCTAGCGCGATCGGCTGTTGACTGAAAGGTTGGAGGTTCGAGCCCACCCGGTGGTGGTGCGGCGCTTTTTTTCTGTGGGCTGATAGCTTTGAAGATATGTTCTCATGGTGGTGAGAGTAGAGCAGGACTGTCTCCGTGGTGCAATTGGCTAGCGTGATCGGCTGTTAACCAAAAAGTTGGAGGTTCGAGCTCTCCCGGTGGTGGTGCGGCGCTTTTTTTCTGTGGGCTGATAGCTTTGAAGATATGTTCTGATGGCGGTGAGAGTAGAGCAGGTCTGTCTCCGTGGCGCAATTGGCTAGCGTGATCGGCTGTTAACCGAAAAGTTTGAGGTTCGAGCCCACCCGGTGGTAGTGCGGCGCTTTTTTTCTTTGGGCTGATAGCTTTGAAGCTATGTTCTGATGGTGGTGAGAGTAGAGCAGGACTGTCTCCGTGGCGCAATTGGCTAGCGCGATCGGCTGTTAACCGAAAGGTTTGAGTTTCGAGCCCTCCCGGGAGTGGTGTGTTGCTTTTTTCTTTGCGCTGATAGCTTTGAAGATATGTTCTGATGGTGGTGAGAGTGGAGCAGGACTGTCTCCGTGGCGCAACTGGCTTGCGCGATCAGCTGTTAACCGAAAGGTTGGAGGTTCGAGCCCACTCGGTGGTGGTGCGGTGCTTTTTTTTTGCGCTGATAGCTTTGAAGATATGTTCTGATGGTGGTGAGAGTGGAGCAAGACTGTCCCCGTGGCGCAATGGGCTAGCGCGATCGGCTGTTAACCGAAAGGTTGGAGGTTCGAGCCCACCCGGTGGTGGTGCGGTGCTTTTTTTTCTTTGGGCTGATAGCTTTGAAGATATGTTCTGATCGTGGTGAGAGTGGAGCAAGACTGTCTCCGTGGCGCAATGGGCAAGCGTGATCGGCTGTTAACCGAAAGGTTGGAATTTTGAGCCCTTCCGGGAGTGGTGTGTTGCTTTTTTCTTTGCGGTAATAGCTTTGAAGATATGTTCTGATGGTGGTGAGAGTGCAGCAGGACTGTCTTCGTGGCGCAAATGGCTAGCGCGATCGGCTGTCAACCGAAAGGTTGTAGGTTCGAGCCCACCCGGTGGTGGTGCGGCGCTTTTTTTTCTTTGGGTGATAGCTCTGAAGAAATGTTCTGACGGTGGTGAGAGTGGAGCACAACTGTCTCCGTGGGGCAATAGGCTAGCGCGATTGGCTGTTGACTGAAACGTTGGAGGTTCGAGCCCACCCGGTGGTGGTGCGGCGCTTTTTTTCTGTGGGCTGATAGCTTTGAAGATATGTTCTCATGGTGGTGAGAGTAGAGCAGGACTGTCTCCGTGGCGCAACTGGCTAGCGTGATCGGCTGTTAACCGAAAAGTTGGAGGTTCGAGCCCACCCGGTGGTGGTGCGGCGCTTTTTTTTTCTTTGGGCTGATAGCTTTGAAGATATGTTCTCATGGTGGTGAGAGTAGAGCAGGACTGTCTCCGTGGCGCAATTGGCTAGCGCGATCGCCTGTTATCCGAGAGGTTGGAGTTTAGAGCCCTCCCGGGAGTGGTGTGTTGCTTTTTTCTTTGCGCTGATAGCTTTGAAGATATGTTCTGATGGTGGTGAGAGTGGAGCACGACTGTCTCCGTGGCGCAGTTGGCTAGCGCGATCGGCTGTTAACCGAAAGGTTGGAGGTTCGAGCCCACCCGGTGATGGTGTGGCGCTTTTTTTCTTTGTGCTGATAGCTTTGAAGATATGTTCTGATGGTGGTGAGAGTGGAGCAGGACTGTCTCCGTGGCGCAATTGGCTAGCGCGATTGGGTGTTAACCAAAAGGTTGGAGGTTCGAGCCCACCCAGGTGGTGGTGCGGTGCTTTTTTTCTTTGGGCTGATAGCTTTGAAGATATGTTTTGATGGTGGTGAGAGTGGAGCACGGCTGTCTCAGTGGCGCAGTTGGCTAGCGCGATCTGCTGTTAACCGAAAGGTTGGAGGTTCGAGCCCACCGGGTGGTGGTGCGGCGCTTTTTTTCTTTGCGCTGATAGCTTTGAAGATATGTTCTGATGGTGGTGAGAGTGGAGCAAGACTGTCCCCGTGGCGCATTGGGCTAGCGCGATCGGCTGTTAACCGAAAGGTTGGAGTTTCGAGCCCTCGCGGGAGTGGTGTGTTGCTTTTTTCTTTGCACTGATAGCTTTGAAGATATGTTCTGATGGTGGTGAGAGTGGAACAGGACTGTCTTCGTGGCGCAATTGGCTAGCGCGATCGGCTGTTAACCGAAAGGTTGGAGGTTCGAGCCCACCCGGTGGTGGTGCGGCGCTTGTTTTTTCTTTGCGGTAATAGCTTTGAAGATATGTTCTGATGGTGGTGAGAGTGGAGAGAGACTGTCCCCGTGGCGCAATGGGCTAGCGCGATCGGCTGTTAACCGAAAAGTTGGAGGTTCGAGCCCACCCGGTGGTGGTGCGGCGCTTTTTTTTCTTTGGGGTGATAGCTCTGAAGAAATGTTCTGACGGTGGTGAGAGTGGAGCACGACTGTCTCCGTGGGGCAATAGGCTAGCGCGATCGGCTGTTGACTGAAAGGTTGGAGGTTCGAGCCCACCCGGTGGTGGTGCGGCGCTTTTTTTCTGTGGGCTGATAGCTTTGAAGATATGTTCTCATGGTGGTGAGAGTAGAGCAGGACTGTCTCCGTGGCGCAATTGGCTAGCGTGATCGGCTGTTAACCGAAAAGTTGGAGGTTCGAGCCCACCCGGTGGTGGTGCGGCGCTTTTTTTTCTTTGGGCTGATAGCTTTGAAGATATGTTCTGATGATGGTGAGAGTAGAGCAGGACTGTCTCCGTGGCGCAATTGGCTAGCGCGATCGCCTGTTATCCGAGAGGTTGGAGTTTAGAGCCCTCCCGGGAGTGGTGTGTTGCTTTTTTCTTTGCGCTGATAGCTTTGAAGATATGTTCTGATGGTGGTGAGAGTGGAGCACGACTGTCTCCGTGGCGCAGTTGGCTAGCGCGATCGGCTGTTAACCGAAAGGTTGGAGGTTCGAGCCCACCCGGTGATGGTGTGGCGCTTTTTTTCTTTGTGCTGATAGCTTTGAAGATATGTTCTGATGGTGGTGAGAGTGGAGCAGGACTGTCTCCGTGGCGCAATTGGCTAGCGCGAATGGGTGTTAACCAAAAGGTTGGAGGTTCGAGCCCACCCAGGTGGTGGTGCGTTGCTTTTTTTTCTTTGGGCTGATAGCTTTGAAGATATGTTTTGATGGTGGTGAGAGTGGAGCACGGCTGTCTCAGTGGCGCAGTTGGCTAGCGCGATCGGCTGTTAACCGAAAGGTTGGAGGTTCGAGCCCACCCGGTGATGGTGTGGCGCTTTTTTTTCTTTGTGCTGATAGCTTTGAAGATATGTTCTGATGGTGGTGAGAGTGGAGCACGACTGTCTCCGTGGGGCAATAGGCTAGCGCGATCGGCTGTTAACCGAAAGGTTGGAGGTTCGAGCCCACCCGGTGGTGATGCTGCGCTTTTTTTTCTTTGGGGTGATAGCTCTGAAGAATTGTTCTGACGGTGGTGAGAGTGGAGCAGGACTGTCTCCTTGGAGCAATTGGCTAGCGCGATCAGCTGTTAACCGAAAGGTTGGAGGTTCGAGCCCACCCGGTGGTGGTGCGGCGCTTTTTTTTTCTTTGGGCTGATAGCTCTGAAGAAATGTTCTGACGGTGGTGAGAGTGGAGCAGGACTGTCTCCGTGGCGCAATTGTCTAGCGCGATCGGCTGTTAACCAAAAAGTTGGAGGTTCGAGCTCTCCCGGTGGTGGTGCGGCGCTTTTTTTCTGTGGGCTGATAGCTTTGAAGATATGTTCTGATGGCGGTGAGAGTAGAGCAGGTCTGTCTCCGTGGCGCAATTGGCTAGCGTGATCGGCTGTTAACCGAAAAGTTTGAGGTTCGAGCCCACCCGGTGGTAGTGCGGCGCTTTTTTTCTTTGGGCTGATAGCTTTGAAGCTATGTTCTGATGGTGGTGAGAGTAGAGCAGGACTGTCTCCGTGGCGCAATTGGCTAGGGCGATCGGCTGTTAACCGAAAGGTTTGAGTTTCGAGCCCTCCCGGGAGTGGTGTGTTGCTTTTTTCTTTGCGCTGATAGCTTTGAAGATATGTTCTGATGGTGGTGAGAGTGGAGCAGGACTGTCTCCGTGGCGCAACTGGCTTGCGCGATCAGCTGTTAACCGAAAGGTTGGAGGTTCGAGCCCACTCGGTGGTGGTGCGGTGCTTTTTTTTTGCGCTGATGGCTTTGAAGATATGTTCTGATGGTGGTGAGAGTGGAGCAAGACTGTCCCCGTGGCGCAATGGGCTAGCGCGATCGGCTGTTAACCGAAAGGTTGGAGGTTCGAGCCCACCCGGTGGTGGTGCGGTGCTTTTTTTTCTTTGGGCTGATAGCTTTGAAGATATGTTCTGATCGTGGTGAGAGTGGAGCAAGACTGTCTCCGTGGCGCAATGGGCAAGCGCGATCGGCTGTTAACCGAAAGGTTGGAATTTTGAGCCCTTCCGGGAGTGGTGTGTTGCTTTTTTCTTTGCGGTAATAGCTTTGAAGATATGTTCTGATGGTGGTGAGAGTGCAGCAGGACTGTCTTCGTGGCGCAAATGGCTAGCGCGATCGGCTGTCAACCGAAAGGTTGTAGGTTCGAGCCCACCCGGTGGTGGTGCGGCGCTTTTTTTTCTTTGGGTGATAGCTCTGAAGAAATGTTCTGACGGTGGTGAGAGTGGAGCACAACTGTCTCCGTGGGGCAATAGGCTAGCGCGATTGGCTGTTGACTGAAAGGTTGGAGGTTCGAGCCCACCCGGTGGTGGTGCGGCGCTTTTTTTCTGTGGGCTGATAGCTTTGAAGATATGTTCTCATGGTGGTGAGAGTAGAGCAGGACTGTCTCCGTGGCGCAATTGGCTAGCGTGATCGGCTGTTAACCGAAAATTTGGAGGTTCGAGCCCACCCGGTGGTGGTGCGGCGCTTTTTTTTTCTTTGGGCTGATAGCTTTGAAGATATGTTCTGATGGTGGTGAGAGTAGAGCAGGACTGTCTCCGTGGCGCAATTGGCTAGCGCGATCGCCTGTTATCCGAGAGGTTGGAGTTTAGAGCCCTCCCGGGAGTGGTGTGTTGCTTTTTTCTTTGCGCTGATAGCTTTGAAGATATGTTCTGATGGTGGTGAGAGTGTAGCACGACTGTCTCCGTGGCGCAGTTGGCTAGCGCGATCGGCCGTTAACCGAAAGGTTGGAGGTTCGAGCCCACCCGGTGATGGTGTGGCGCTTTTTTTCTTTGTGCTGATGGCTTTGAAGATATGTTCTGATGGTGGTGAGAGTGGAGCAGGACTGTCTCCGTGGCGCAATTGGCTAGCGCGATTGGGTGTTAACCAAAAGGTTGGAGGTTCGAGCCCACCCAGGTGGTGGTGCGGTGCTTTTTTTTCTTTGGGCTGATAGCTTTGAAGATATGTTTTGAAGGTGGTGAGAGTGGAGCACGGCTGTCTCAGTGGCGCAGTTGGCTAGCGCGATCGGCTGTTAACCGAAAGGTTGGAGGTTCGAGCCCACCCGGTGGTGGTGCGGCGCTTTTTTTTCTTTGCGCTGATAGCTTTGAAGATATGTTCTGATGGTGGTGAGAGTGGAGCAAGACTGTCCCCGTGGCGCATTGGGCTAGCGTGATCGGCTGTTAACCGAAAGGTTGGAGTTTCGAGCCCTCGCGGGAGTGGTGTGTTGCTTTTTTCTTTGCACTGATAGCTTTGAAGATATGTTCTGATGGTGGTGAGAGTCGAACAGGACTGTCTTCGTGGCGCAATTGGCTAGCGCGATCGGCTGTTAACCGAAAGGTTGGAGGTTCGAGCCCACCCGGTGGTGGTGCGGCGCTTTTTTTTTCTTTGCGCTGATAGCTTTGAAGATATGTTCTGATGGTGGTGAGAGTGGAGCAAGACTGTCCCCGTGGCGCATTGGGCTAGCGCGATCGGCTGTTAACCGAAAGGTTGGAGTTTCGAGCCCTCGCGGGAGTGGTGTGTTGCTTTTTTCTTTGCACTGATAGCTTTGAAGATATGTTCTGATGGTGGTGAGAGTGGAACAGGACTGTCTCCGTGGCGCAATTGGCTAGCGCGATCGGCTGTTAACCGAAAGGTTGGAGGTTCGAGCCCACCTGGTGGTGGTGCGGCGCTTTTTTTTCTTTGTGCTGATAGCTTTGAAGATATGTCCTGATGGTGGTGAGAGTGGAGCAAGACTGTCCCCGTGGCGCAATGGGCTAGCGCGATCGGCTGTCAACCGAAAGGTTGGAGTTTCGAGCCCTCCCGGGAGTGGTGTGTTGCTTTTTTCTTTGCACTGATAGCTTTGAAGATATGTTCTGATGGTCGTGAGAGTGGAGAAGAACTGTCTTCGTGGCGCAATTGGCTAGCGCGATCGGCTGTTAACCGAAAGGTTGGAGGTTCGAGCCCACCCGGTGGTGGTACGGCGCTTTTTTTTCTTTGCGCTGATAGTTTGAAGATATGTTCTGATGGTGGTGAGAGTGGAGCAAGACTGTCTCCGTGGCGCATTGGGCTAGCGCGATCGGCTGTTAACCGAAAGGATGGAATTTCGAGCCCTCCCGGGAGTGGTAAGTTGCTTTTTTCTTTGCGGTAATAGCTTTGTAGATATGTTCTGACGGTGGTGAGAGTGGAGCACGACTGTTTCCGTGGGGCAATAGGCTAGCGCGATCGGCTGTTAACCGAAAGGTTGGAGGTTCGAGCCCACCCGGTGGTGGTGCGGCGCTTTTTTTTCTTTGGGGTGATAGCTCTGAAGAATTGTTCTGACGGTGGTGAGAGTGGAGCAGGACTGTCTCCGTGGCGCAATTGGCTAGCGCGATCAGCTGTTAACCGAAAGGTTGGAGGTTCGAGCCCACCCGGTGGTGGTGCGGCGCTTTTTTAGATGCGGAAGCATCTTATACTCGCGCCTTGTAGTGCGCCGTCCGCGCCGTCCGCGTCATCCGCACCGCTTCTCGAACATTCGACAGCTGACGCGCGCGCATGCGCCGTCGCGCCGTCGCCCACTCTTCCACCATCTGTGCATCCCTTCCTCCTCTACACACCGCGCGCGCTTCACTCCTCCACCATCTGTGCACCCTTCCTCCTCTACACACCGCGTTCGACATCTACAATTCTCCTGATTCTCCAGTGGACGCGCATGTGGCGTCGCGCTTCGAGAACATTCAACAGATGACAGTGCATGCGCCGTCGTGCTGTGTATATACTCAAGGTCGGCGCTCGCTCGCTCAGTTGCCGCTCATCGGTTGGTTTGTACGGCGCGTCGACGTCCAAAGTCGCGGTGAAATGAATTCCAACGAATCCACAAACACAATGATCGACGTCCCTTCGACCAGCGCCGCCCTTTCGCATACGTGTGTACGTGTTCACTCATTTAACACCCCCTCCTACAACCACGTTAACCAATTTAGCCATCGACCCAAGTAAGTCGCAATTTAACACCCCATTTCACAACCACGTTAACCAATTTAGCCATCGACCCAAGTAAGTCGCACTTTAACACCCCGTTAACCAATTATATGGTCCGCATCCTCCTCAGTGTTCCCCCGAGGGAAGCTGCGGGAAATTTTTTTTTCTTTGGGCTGATAGCTCTGAAGAAGTGTTCTGACGGTGGTGAGAGTGGAGCAGGACTGTCTCCGTGGCGCAATTGTCTAGCGCGATCGGCTGTTAACCAAAAAGTTGGAGGTTCGAGCTCTCCTGGTGGTGGTGCGGCGCTTTTTTTCCGTGGGCTGATAGCTTTGAAGATATGTTCTGATGGTGGTGAGAGTGGAGCACGACTTTCTCCGTGGCACAGTTGGCTAGCGCGATCGGCTGTTAACCGAAAGGTTGGAGGTTCGAGCCCACCCGGTGATGGTGTGGCGCTTTTTTTTCTTTGTGCTGATAGCTTTGAAGATATGTTCTGATGGTGGTGAGAGTAGAGCAGGACTGTCTCCGTGGCGCAATTGGCTAGTGCGATCGGCTGTAAACCGAAAGGTTTGAGTTTCGAGCCCTCCCGGGATTGGTGTGTTGCTTTTTTCTTTGCGCTGATAGCTTTGAAGATATGTTCTGATGGTGGTGAGAGTGGAGCAGGACTGTCTCCGTGGCGCAATTGGCTTGCGCGATCAGCTGTTAACCGAAAGGTTGGAGGTTCGAGCCCACCCGGTGGTGGTGCGGCGCTTTTTTTTCTTTGGGCTGATAGATTTGAAGATATGTTCTGCTGGTGGTGAGAGTAGAGCAGGACTGTCTCCGTGGCGCAATTGGCTAGCGCGATCGGCTGTTAACCGAAAGGTTGGAGTTTCGAGCCCTCCCGCGAGTGGTGTGTTGCTTTTTTCTTTGCGCTGATAGCTTTGAAGATATGTTCTGATGGTGGTGAGAGTGGAGCACGACAGTCTCAGTGGCGCAGTTGGCTAGCGCGATCGGCTGTTAACCGAAAGGTTGGAGGTTTGAGCCCACCCGGTGATGGTGTGGCGCTTTTTTTTATTTGTGCTGATAGCTTTGAAGATATGTTCTGATGGTGGTGAGAGTGGAGCAGGACTATCTCCGTGGCGCAATTCGCTAGCGCGATTGGTTGTTAACCGAAAGGTTGGAGGTTCGAGCAAACCCGGTGTAGTCCGGTGCTTTTTTTGCTTTGGGCTGATAGCTTTGAAGATATGTTCTGATGGTGGGGAGAGTGCAGCAGGACTGTCTCCGTGGCGCAATTGGCTTGCGCGATCAGCTGTTAACCGAAAGGTTGGAGGTTCGAGCCCACCCGGTGGTGGTGCGGCGCTTTTTTTTCTTTGCGCTGATAGCTTTGAAGATATGTTCTGATGGTGGTGAGAGTGGAGCAAGACTGTCCCCGTGGCGCATTGGGCTAGCGCGATCGGCTGTTAACCGAAAGGTTGGAGTTTCGAGCCCTCCCGGGAGTGGTGTGTTGCTTTTTTCTTTGCACTGATAGCTTTGAAGATATGTTCTGATGGTGGTGAGAGTGGAACAGGACTGTCTCCGTGGCGCAGTTGGCTAGCGCGATCGGCTGTTAACCGAAAGGTTGGAGGTTCGAGCCCACCTGGTGGTGGTGCGGCGCTTTTTTTTCTTTGTGCTAATAGCTTTGAAGATATGTCCTGATGGTGGTGAGAGTGGAGCAAGACTGTCCCCGTGGCGCAATGGGCTAGCGCGATCGGCTGTCAACCGAAAGGTTGGAGTTTCGAGCCCTCCCGGGAGTGGTGTGTTGCTTTTTTCTTTAAACTGATAGCTTTGAAGATATGTTCTGATGGTGGTGAGAGTGGAGAAGAACTGTCTTCGTGGCGCAATTGGCTAGCGCGATCGGCTGTTAACCGAAAGGTTGGAGGTTCGAGCCCACCCGGTGGTGGTACGGCGCATTTTTCTTTGCGGTGATAGTTTGAAGATATGTTCTGATGGTGGTGAGAGTGGAGCAAGACTGTCTCCGTGGCGCATTGGGCTAGCGCGATCGGCTGTTAACCGAAAGGTTGGAATTTCGAGCCCTCCCGGGAGTGGTAAGTTGCTTTTTTCTTTGCGGTAATAGCTTTGTAGATATGTTCTGACGGTGGTGAGAGTGGAGCACGACTGTTTCTGTGGGGCAATAGGCTAGCGCGATCGGCTGTTAACCGAAAGGTTGGAGGTTCGAGTTCACCCGGTGGTGGTGCGGCGCTTTTTTTTCTTTGGGGTGATAGCTCTGAAGAATTGTCCTGACGGTGGTGAGAGTGGAGCAGGACTGTCTCCGTGGCGCAATTGGCTAGCGCGATCAGCTGTTAACCGAAAGGTTGGAGGTTCGAGCCCACCCGGTGGTGGTGCGGCGCTTTTTTAGATGCGGAAGCATCTTATACTCGCGCCTTGTAGTGCGCCGTCCGCGCCGTCCGCGTCATCCGCACCGCTTCTCGAACATTCGACAGCTGACGCGCGCGCATGCGCCGTCGCGCCGTCGCCCACTCTTCCACCATCTGTGCATCCCTTCCTCCTCTACACACCGCGCGCGCTTCACTCCTCCACCATCTGTGCACCCTTCCTCCTCTACACACCGCGTTCGACATCTACAATTCTCCTGATTCTCCAGTGGACGCGCATGTGGCGTCGCGCTTCGAGAACATTCAACAGATGACAGTGCATGCGCCGTCGTGCTGTGTATATACTCAAGGTCGGCGCTCGCTCGCTCAGTTGCCGCTCGTCGGTTGGTTTGTACGGCGCGTCGACGTCCAAAGTCGCGGTGAAATGAATTCCAACGAATCCACAAACACAATGATCGACGTCCCTTCGACCAGCGCCGCCCTTTCGCATACGTGTGTACGTGTTCACTCATTTAACACCCCCTCCTACAACCACGTTCACCAATTTAGCCATCGACCCAAGTAAGTCGCAATTTAACACCCCATTTCACAACCACGTTAACCAAATTAGCCATCGACCCAAGTAAGTCGCACTTTAACACCCCGTTAACCAATTATATGGTCCGCATCCTCCTCAGTGTTCCCCCGAGGGAAGCTGCGGGAAATTTTTTTTCTTTGGGCTGATAGCTCTGAAGAAGTGTTCTGGCGGTGGTGAGAGTGGAGCAGGACTGTCTCCGTGGCGCAATTGTCTAGCGCGATCGGCTGTTAACCAAAAAGTTGGAGGTTCGAGCTCTCCCGGTGGTGGTGCGGCGCTTTTTTTCCGTGGGCTGATAGCTTTGAAGATATGTTCTGATGGTGGTGAGAGTGGAGCACGACTTTCTCCGTGGCACAGTTGGCTAGCGCGATCGGCTGTTAACCGAAAGGTTGGAGGTTCGAGCCCACCCGGTGATGGTGTGGCGCTTTTTTTTCTTTGTGCTGATAGCTTTGAAGATATGTTCTGATGGTGGTGAGTGTAGAGCAGGACTGTCTCCGTGGCGCAATTGGCTAGCGCGATCGGCTGTAAACCGAAAGGTTTGAGTTTCGAGCCCTCCCGGGATTGGTGTGTTGCTTTTTTCTTTGCGCTGATAGCTTTGAAGATATGTTCTGATGGTGGTGAGAGTGGAGCAGGACTGTCTCCGTGGCGCAATTGGCTTGCGCGATCAGCTGTTAACCGAAAGGTTGGAGGTTCGAGCCCACCCGGTGATGGTGTGGCGCTTTTTTTTATTTGTGCTGATAGCTTTGAAGATATGTTCTGATGGTGGTGAGAGTGGAGCAGGACTATCTCCGTGGCGCAATTCGCTAGCGCGATTGGTTGTTAACCGAAAGGTTGGAGGTTCGAGCAAACCCGGTGTAGTCCGGTGCTTTTTTTGCTTTGGGCTGATAGCTTTGAAGATATGTTCTGATGGTGGGGAGAGTGCAGCAGGACTGTCTCCGTGGCGCAATTGGCTTGCGCGATCAGCTGTTAACCGAAAGGTTGGAGGTTCGAGCCCACCCGGTGGTGGTGCGGCGCTTTTTTTTCTTTGCGCTGATAGCTTTGAAGATATGTTCTGATGGTGGTGAGAGTGGAGCAAGACTGTCCCCGTGGCGCATTGGGCTAGTGCGATCGGCTGTTAACCGAAAGGTTGGAGTTTCGAGCCCTCCCGGGAGTGGTGTGTTGCTTTTTTCTTTGCACTGATAGCTTTGAAGATATGTTCTGATGGTGGTGAGAGTGGAACAGGACTGTCTCCGTGGCGCAATTGGCTAGCGCGATCGGCTGTTAACCGAAAGGTTGGAGGTTCGAGCCCACCTGGTGGTGGTGCGGCGCTTTTTTTTCTTTGTGCTAATAGCTTTGAAGATATGTCCTGATGGTGGTGAGAGTGGAGCAAGACTGTCCCCGTGGCGCAATGGGCTAGCGCGATCGGCTGTCAACCGAAAGGTTGGAGTTTCGAGCCCTCCCGGGGGTGGTGTGTTGCTTTTTTCTTTGCACTGATAGCTTTGAAGATATGTTCTGATGGTGGTGAGAGTGGAGAAGAACTGTCTTCGTGGCGCAATTGGCTAGCGCGATCGGCTGTTAACCGAAAGGTTGGAGGTTCGAGCCCACCCGGTGGTGGTACGGCGCTTTTTTTTTCTTTGCGCTGATAGTTTGAAGATATGTTCTGATGGTGGTGAGAGTGGAGCAAGACTGTCTCCGTGGCGCATTGGGCTAGCGCGATCGGCTGTTAACCGAAAGGTTGGAATTTCGAGCCCTCCCGGGAGTGGTAAGGTGCTTTTTTCTTTGCGGTAATAGCTTTGAAGATATGTTCTGACGGTGGTGAGAGTGGAGCACGACTGTTTCCGTGGGGCAATAGGCTAGCGCGATCGGCTGTTAACCGAAAGGTTGGAGGTTCGAGCCCTCCCGGTGGTGGTGTGGCGCTTTTTTTCCGTGGGCTGATAGCTTTGAAGATATGTTCTGATGGTGGTGAGAGTAGAGCAGGTCTGTCTCCGTGGCGCAATTGGCTAGCGTGATCGGCTGTTAACCGAAAAGTTGGAGGTTCGAGCCCACCCGTAGATGGTGCGGCGCTTTTTTTCTTTGGGCTGATAGCTTTGATTATATGTTCTGATGGTGGTGAGAGTAGAGCAGGACTGTCTCCGTGGCGCAATTGGCTAGCGCGATCGGCTGTAAACCGAAAGGTTTGAGTTTCGAGCCCTCCCGGGATCGGTGTGTTGCTTTTTTCTTTGCGCTGATAGCTTTGAAGATATGTTCTGATGGTGGTGAGAGTGGAGCACGACTGTCTCTGTGGCGCAGTTGGCTAGCGCGATCGGCTGTTAACCAAAAGGTTGGAGGTTCGAGCCGAGCCGGTGATGGTGTGGCGCTTTTTTTTCTTTGTGCTGATAGCTTTGATGATATGTTCTGATGGTGGTGAGAGTGGAGCAGGACTGTCTCCGTGGCGCAATTGGCTAGCGCGATTGGCTGTTAACCGAAAGGTTGGAGGTTCGAGCCCACTCGGTGGTGGTGTGGTGCTTTTTTTTCTTTGGGCTGATAGCTTTGAAGATATGTTCTGATGGTGGTGAGAGTGGAGCAGGACTGTCTCCGTGGCGCAATTGGCTTGCGCGATCAGCTGTTAACCGAAAGGTTGGAGGTTCGAGCGCACCCGGTGGTGGTGCGGCGCTTTTTTTTCTTTGCGCTAATAGCTTTGAAGATATGTTCTGATGGTGGTGAGAGTGGAGCGAGAATGTCCCCGTGGCGCAATGGGCTTGCGCGATCGGCTGTTAACCGAAAGGTTGGAGTTTCGAGCCCTCCCGGGAGTGGTGTGTTGCTTTTTTCTTTGCACTGATAGCTTTGAAGATATGTTCTGATGATGGTGAGAGTGGAGCAGGACTGTCTCCGTGGCGCAATTGGCTAGCGCGATCGGCTGTTAACCGAAAGGTTGGAGGTTCGAGCCCACCTGGTGTGGGTGCGGCGCTTTTTTTCTTTGCGCTAATAGCTTTGAAGGTATGTCCTGGTGGTGGTGAGCGTGGAGCAAGACTGTCCCCGTGGCGCAGTGGGCTAGCGCGATCGGCTGTCAACCGAAAGGTTGGAGTTTCGAGCCCTCCCGGGAGTGGTGTGTTGCTTTTTTCTTTGCACTGATAGCTTTAAAGATATGTTCTGATGGTGGTGAGAGTGGAGCAGGACTGTCTCCGTGGCGCAATTGGCTAGCGCGATCGGCTGTTAACCGAAAGGTTGGAGGTTCCAGCCCATCCGGTGGTGGTGCGGCGCTTTTTTTTCTTTGCGCTGGTAGCTTTGAAGATATGTTCTGATGGTGGTCAGAGTGGAGCAGGACTGTCTCCGTGGCGCAATTGGCTAGCGCGATTGGCTTTTAACCGAAAGGTTGGAGGTTCGAGCCCAACCGGTGGTGCTGCGGGGCTTTTTTTTCTTTGCGCAAATAGCTTTGAAGATATGTTCCGATCGTGGTGAGAGTGGAGCAGGACTGTCTCCGTGGCGCAATTGGCTTGCGCGATCGGCTGTTAACCGAAAGGTCAGAGGTTCGAGCCCACCCGGTGGTGGTGCGGCGCTTTTTTTCTTTGCGCTGATAGCTTTGAAGATATGTTCTGATGGTGGTGAGAGTGGAGAAGAACTGTCTTCGTGGCGCAATTGGCTAGCGCGATCGGCTGTTAACCGAAAGGTTGGAGGTTCGAGCCCACCCGGTGGTGGTACGGCGCTTTTTTTTCTTTGCGCTGATAGTTTGAAGATATGTTCTGATGGTGGTGAGAGTGGAGCAAGACTGTCTCCGTGGCGCATTGGGCTAGCGCGATCGGCTGTTAACCGAAAGGTTGGAATTTCGAGCCCTCCCGTGAGTGGTAAGTTGCTTTTTTCTTTGCGGTAATAGCTTTGAAGATATGTTCTGACGGTGGTGAGAGTGGAGCACGACTGTTTCCGTGGGGCAATAGGCTAGCGCGATCGGCTGTTAACCGAAAGGTTGGAGGTTCGAGCCCACCCGGTGGTGGTGCGGCGCTTTTTTTTCTTTGGGGTGATAGCTCTGAAGAATTGTTCTGACGGTGGTGAGAGTGGAGCAGGACTGTCTCCGTGGCGCAATTGGCTAGCGCGATCGGCTGTTAACCGAAAGGTTGGAGGTTCGAGCCCACCCGGTGGTGGTGCGGCGCTTTTTTTTCTTTGGGCTGATAGCTCTGAAGAAATGTTCTGACGGTGGTGAGAGTGGAGCAGGACTGTCTCCGTGGCGCAAGTGTCTAGCGCGATCGGCTGTTAACCAAAAAGTTGGAGGTTCGAGCTCTCCCGGTGGTGGTGCGGCGCTTTTTTCCCGTGGGCTGATAGCTTTGAAGATATGTTCTGATGGTGGTGAGAGTGGAGCAGGTCTGTCTCCGTGGCGCAATTGGCTAGCGTGATCGGCTGTTAACCGAAAAGTTGGAGGTTCGAGCCCACCCGTTGGTGGTGCGGCGCTTTTTTTCTTTGGGCTGATAGCTTTGAAGATATGTTCTGATGGTGGTGAGAGTAGAGCAGGACTGTCTCCGTGGCGCAATTGGCTAGCGCGATCGGCTGTAAACCGAAAGGTTTGAGTTTCGAGCCCTCCCGGGATTGGTGTGTTGCTTTTTTCTTTGCGCTGATAGCTTTGAAGATATGTTCTGATGGTGGTGAGAGTGGAGCACGACTGTCTCTGTGGCGCAGTTGGCTAGCGCGATCGGCTGTTAACCGAAAGGTTGGAGGTTCGAGCCCAGCCGGTGATGGTGTGGCGCTTTTTTTTCTTTGTGCTGATAGCTTTGATGATATGTTCTGATGGTGGTGAGAGTGGAGCAGGACTGTCTCCGTGGCGCAATTGGCTAGCGCGATTGGCTGTTAAACGAAAGGTTGGAGGTTCGAGCCCACCCGGTGGTGGTGTGGTGCTTTTTTTTCTTTGGGCTGATAGCTTTGAAGATATGTTCTGATGGTGGTGAGAGTGGAGCAGGACTGTCTCCGTGGCGCAATTGGCTTGCGCGATCAGCTGTTAACCGAAAGGTTGGAGGTTCGAGCGCACCCGGTGGTGGTGCGGCGCTTTTTTTTCTTTGCGCTAATAGCTTTGAAGATATGTTCTGATGGTGGTGAGAGTGGAGCGAGAATGTCCCCGTGGTGCAATGGGCTAGCGCGATCGGCTGTTAACCGAAAGGTTGGAGTTTCGAGCCCTCCCGGGAGTGGTGTGTTGCTTTTTTCTTTGCACTGATAGCTTTGAAGATATGTTCTGATGGTGGTGAGAGTGGAGCAGGACTGTCTCCGTGGCGCAATTGGCTAGCGCGATCGGCTGTTAACCGAAAGGTTGGAGGTTCGAGCCCACCTGGTGTGGGTGCGGCGCTTTTTTTCTTTGCGCTAATAGCTTTGAAGGTATGTCCTGATGGTGGTGAGCGTGGAGCAAGACTTTCCCCGTGGCGCAGTGGGCTAGCGCGATCGGCTGTCAACCGAAAGGTTGTAGTTTCGGGCCCTCCCGGGAGTGGTGTGTTGCTTTTTTCTTTGCACTGATAGCTTTAAAGATATGTTCTGATGGTGGTGAGAGTGGAGCAGGACTGTCTCCGTGGCGCAATTGGCTAGCGCGATCGGCTGTTAACCGAAAGGTTGGAGGTTCCAGCCCACCCGGTAGTGGTGCGGCGCTTTTTTTTCTTTGCGCTGATAGCTTTGAAGATATGTTCTGATGGTGGTGAGAGTGGAGCACGACTGTCTCTGTGGCGCAGTTGGCTAGCGCGATCGGCTGTTAACCAAAAGGTTGGAGGTTCGAGCCGAGCCGGTGATGGTGTGGCGCTTTTTTTTCTTTGTGCTGATAGCTTTGATGATATGTTCTGATGGTGGTGAGAGTGGAGCAGGACTGTCTCCGTGGCGCAATTGGCTAGCGCGATTGGCTGTTAACCGAAAGGTTGGAGGTTCGAGCCCACTCGGTGGTGGTGTGGTGCTTTTTTTTCTTTGGGCTGATAGCTTTGAAGATATGTTCTGATGGTGGTGAGAGTGGAGCAGGACTGTCTCCGTGGCGCAATTGGCTTGCGCGATCAGCTGTTAACCGAAAGGTTGGAGGTTCGAGCGCACCCGGTGGTGGTGCGGCGCTTTTTTTTCTTTGCGCTAATAGCTTTGAAGATATGTTCTGATGGTGGTGAGAGTGGAGCGAGAATGTCCCCGTGGCGCAATGGGCTTGCGCGATCGGCTGTTAACCGAAAGGTTGGAGTTTCGAGCCCTCCCGGGAGTGGTGTGTTGCTTTTTTCTTTGCACTGATAGCTTTGAAGATATGTTCTGATGATGGTGAGAGTGGAGCAGGACTGTCTCCGTGGCGCAATTGGCTAGCGCGATCGGCTGTTAACCGAAAGGTTGGAGGTTCGAGCCTACCTGGTGTGGGTGCGGCGCTTTTTTTCTTTGCGCTAATAGCTTTGAAGGTATGTCCTGGTGGTGGTGAGCGTGGAGCAAGACTGTCCCCGTGGCGCAGTGGGCTAGCGCGATCGGCTGTCAACCGAAAGGTTGGAGTTTCGAGCCCTCCCGGGAGTGGTGTGTTGCTTTTTTCTTTGCACTGATAGCTTTAAAGATATGTTCTGATGGTGGTGAGAGTGGAGCAGGACTGTCTCCGTGGCGCAATTGGCTAGCGCGATCGGCTGTTAACCGAAAGGTTGGAGGTTCCAGCCCATCCGGTGGTGGTGCGGCGCTTTTTTTTCTTTGCGCTGGTAGCTTTGAAGATATGTTCTGATGGTGGTCAGAGTGGAGCAGGACTGTCTCCGTGGCGCAATTGGCTAGCGCGATTGGCTTTTAACCGAAAGGTTGGAGGTTCGAGCCCAACCGGTGGTGCTGCGGGGCTTTTTTTTCTTTGCGCAAATAGCTTTGAAGATATGTTCCGATCGTGGTGAGAGTGGAGCAGGACTGTCTCCGTGGCGCAATTGGCTTGCGCGATCGGCTGTTAACCGAAAGGTCAGAGGTTCGAGCCCACCCGGTGGTGGTGCGGCGCTTTTTTTCTTTGCGCTGATAGCTTTGAAGATATGTTCTGATGGTGGTGAGAGTGGAGAAGAACTGTCTTCGTGGCGCAATTGGCTAGCGCGATCGGCTGTTAACCGAAAGGTTGGAGGTTCGAGCCCACCCGGTGGTGGTACGGCGCTTTTTTTTCTTTGCGCTGATAGTTTGAAGATATGTTCTGATGGTGGTGAGAGTGGAGCAAGACTGTCTCCGTGGCGCATTGGGCTAGCGCGATCGGCTGTTAACCGAAAGGTTGGAATTTCGAGCCCTCCCGTGAGTGGTAAGTTGCTTTTTTCTTTGCGGAAATAGCTTTGAAGATATGTTTTGACGGTGGTGAGAGTGGAGCACGACTGTTTCCGTGGGGTAATAGGCTAGCGCGATCGGCTGTTAACCGAAAGGTTGGAGGTTCGAGCCCACCCGGTGGTGGTGCGGCGCTTTTTTTTCTTTGGGGTGATAGCTCTGAAGAATTGTTCTGACGGTGGTGAGAGTGGAGCAGGACTGTCTCCGTGGCGCAATTGGCTAGCGCGATCGGCTGTTAACCGAAAGGTTGGAGGTTCGAGCCCACCCGGTGGTGGTGCGGCGCTTTTTTTTCTTTGGGCTGATAGCTCTGAAGAAATGTTCTGACGGTGGTGAGAGTGGAGCAGGACTGTCTCCGTGGCGCAAGTGTCTAGCGCGATCGGCTGTTAACCAAAAAGTTGGAGGTTCGAGCTCTCCCGGTGGTGGTGCGGCGCTTTTTTCCCGTGGGCTGATAGCTTTGAAGATATGTTCTGATGGTGGTGAGAGTAGAGCAGGTCTGTCTCCGTGGCGCAATTGGCTAGCGTGATCGGCTGTTAACCGAAAAGTTGGAGGTTCGAGCCCACCCGTTGGTGGTGCGGCGCTTTTTTTCTTTGGGCTGATAGCTTTGAAGATATGTTCTGATGGTGGTGAGAGTAGAGCAGGACTGTCTCCGTGGCGCAATTGGCTAGCGCGATCGGCTGTAAACCGAAAGGTTTGAGTTTCGAGCCCTCCCGGGATTGGTGTGTTGCTTTTTTCTTTGCGCTGATAGCTTTGAAGATATGTTCTGATGGTGGTGAGAGTGGAGCACGACTGTCTCTGTGGCGCAGTTGGCTAGCGCGATCGGCTGTTAACCGAAAGGTTGGAGGTTCGAGCCCAGCCGGTGATGGTGTGGCGCTTTTTTTTCTTTGTGCTGATAGCTTTGATGATATGTTCTGATGGTGGTGAGAGTGGAGCAGGACTGTCTCCGTGGCGCAATTGGCTAGCGCGATTGGCTGTTAAACGAAAGGTTGGAGGTTCGAGCCCACCCGGTGGTGGTGTGGTGCTTTTTTTTCTTTGGGCTGATAGCTTTGAAGATATGTTCTGATGGTGGTGAGAGTGGAGCAGGACTGTCTCCGTGGCGCAATTGGCTTGCGCGATCAGCTGTTAACCGAAAGGTTGGAGGTTCGAGCGCACCCGGTGGTGGTGCGGCGCTTTTTTTTCTTTGCGCTAATAGCTTTGAAGATATGTTCTGATGGTGGTGAGAGTGGAGCGAGAATGTCCCCGTGGTGCAATGGGCTAGCGCGATCGGCTGTTAACCGAAAGGTTGGAGTTTCGAGCCCTCCCGGGAGTGGTGTGTTGCTTTTTTCTTTGCACTGATAGCTTTGAAGATATGTTCTGATGGTGGTGAGAGTGGAGCAGGACTGTCTCCGTGGCGCAATTGGCTAGCGCGATCGGCTGTTAACCGAAAGGTTGGAGGTTCGAGCCCACCTGGTGTGGGTGCGGCGCTTTTTTTCTTTGCGCTAATAGCTTTGAAGGTATGTCCTGATGGTGGTGAGCGTGGAGCAAGACTTTCCCCGTGGCGCAGTGGGCTAGCGCGATCGGCTGTCAACCGAAAGGTTGTAGTTTCGGGCCCTCCCGGGAGTGGTGTGTTGCTTTTTTCTTTGCACTGATAGCTTTAAAGATATGTTCTGATGGTGGTGAGAGTGGAGCAGGACTGTCTCCGTGGCGCAATTGGCTAGCGCGATCGGCTGTTAACCGAAAGGTTGGAGGTTCCAGCCCACCCGGTAGTGGTGCGGCGCTTTTTTTTCTTTGCGCTGATAGCTTTGAAGATATGTTCTGATGGTGGTGAGAGTGGAGCAGGACTGTCTCCGTGGCGCAATGGGCTAGCGCGATCGGCTGTTAACCGAAAGGTTGGAGTTTCGAGCCCTCCCGGGAGTGGTGTGTTGCTTTTTTCTTTGCACTGATAGCTTTTAAGATATGTTCTGATGGTGGTGAGAGTGGAGCAGGACTGTCTCCGTGGCGCAATTGGCTAGCGCGATCGGCTGTTAACCGAAAGGTTGGATGTTCGAGCCCACCCGGTGGTGGTGCGGCGCTTTTTTTCTTTGCGCTAATAGCTTTGAAGATATGTCCTGATGGTGTTGAGAGTGGAGCAAGACTGTCTCCGTGGCGCAATGGGCTAGCGCGATCGGCTGTTAACCGAAAGGTTGGAGTTTCGAGCCCTCCCGGGAGTTGTGTGTTGCTTTTTTCTTTGTGGTAATAGCTCTGAAGATATGTTCGGATGGTGGTGAGAGTGGAGCAGGACTGTCTCCATGGCGCAATTGGCTAGCGCGATCGGCTGTTAACCGAAAGGTTGGAGTTTCGAGCCCACCCGGTGGTGAGGCGGTGCTTTTTTTTCTTTGGGCTGATAGCTTTGAAGATATATTCTGATGGTGGTGAGAGTGGAGCAGGACTGTCTCCGTGGCGCAATTGGCTTGCGCGATCGGCTGTTAACCGAAAGGTTGGAGTTTCGAGCCCTCCCGGGAGTGGTGTGTTGCTTTTTTCTTTGCACTGATAGCTTTGAAGATATGTTCTGATGGTAGTGAGAGTGGAGCAAGACTGTCTCCGTGGCGCAATTGGCTAGCGCGATCGGCTGTTAACCGTAAGGTTGGAGGTTCGAGCCCACCCGGTGGTGGTGCGGCGCTTTTTTTCTTTGCGCTAATAGCTTTGAAGATATGTCCTGATGGTGTTGAGAGTGGAGCAAGACTGTCTCCGTGGCGCAATGGGCCAGCGCGATCGGCTGTTAACCGAAAAGTTGGAGGTTCGAGCTCTCCCAGTGGTGCTGCGCCGCTTTTTTTTCTGTGGGCTGATAGCTTTGAAGGTATGTTCTGATGGTGGGGAGAGTAGAGCAGGACTGTCTCCGTGGCGCAATTGGCTAGCGTGATCGGCTGTTAACCGAAAAGTTGGAGGTTCGAGCCCACCCGGTGGTGGTGCGGCGCTTTTTTTTCTTTGGGCTGATAGCTTTGAAGATATGTTCTGATGGTGGTGAGAGTAGAGCAAGACTGTCTCCGTGGCGCAAAGGGCGGGCGCGATCGGCTGTTAACCGAAAGGTTGGAGTTTCGAGCCCTCCCGGGAGTTGTGTGTTGCTTTTTTCTTTGTGGTAATAGCTTTGAAGATATGTTCGGATGGTGGTGAGAGTGGAGCAGGACTGTCTCCATGGCGCAATTGGCTAGCGCGATCGGCTGTTAACCGAAAGGTTGGAGTTTCGAGCCCACCCGGTGGTGGTGCGGTGCTTTTTTTTCTTTGGGCTGATAGCTTTGAAGATATATTCTGATGGTGGTGAGAGTGGAGCAGGACTGTCTCCGTGGCGCAATTGGCTTGCGCGATCGGCTGTTAACCGAAAGGTTGGAGTTTCGAGCCCTCCCGGGAGTGGTGTGTTGCTTTTTTCTTTGCACTGATAGCTTTGAAGATATGTTCTGATGGTGGTGAGAGTGGAGCAAGACTGTCTCCGTGGCGCAATTGGCTAGCGCGATTGGCTGTTAACCGAAAGGTTGGAGGTTCGAGCCCACCCGGTGGTGGTGCGGCGCTTTTTTCTTTGCGCTAATAGCTTTGAAGATATGTCCTGATGGTGTTGAGAGTGGAGCAAGGCTGTCTCCGTGGCGCAATGGGCCAGCGCGATCGGCTGTTAACCGAAAGGTTGGAGTTTCGAGCCCTCCCGGGAGTGGTGTGTTGCTTTTTTCTTTGTGGTAATAGCTTTGAAGATATGTTCGGATGGTGGTGAGAGTGGAGCAGTACTGTCTCCATGGCGCAATTGGCTAGCGCGATCGGCTGTTAACCGAAATGTTGGAGTGTCGAGCCCACCCGGTGGTGGTGCGGCGCTTTTTTTTTCTTTGGGCTGATAGCTCTGAAGAAATGTTCTGACGGTGGTGAGAGTGGAGCAGGACTGTCTCCGTGGCGCAATTGGCTAGCGCGATCGGCGGTTAACTGAAAGGTTGGAGGTTCCAGCCCACCCTGTGGTGGTGCGGCGCTTTGTTTTCTTTGGGCTGATAGCTCTGAAGAAATGTTCTGACGGTGGTGTGAGTGGAGCAGGACTGTCCCCGTGGCGCCATTGGCTAGCGCGATCGGCTGTTAACCAAAAAGTTGGAGGTTAGAGCCCTCGCGGGTGGGGTGTGTTGCTTTTTTTTGCGCTGATAGCTTTGAAGATATGTTCTGATGGTGGTGAGCGTGGAGCACGATTGTCTCCGTGGCGCAATTGGCTAGCGCGATCGGCCGTTAACCGAAAGGTTGGAGGTTCGAGCCCACCCGGTGGTTGTGCGGCGCTTTTTTTTCTTTGGGCTGATAGCTTGAAAGATATGTTCTAATGGTGGTGAGAGTGGAGCAGGACTGTCTCCGTGGCGCATTTGGCCAGCGCGATCGGCTGTTAACCAAAAAGTTGGAGGTTCGAGCCCTCCCGGCAGTGGTGTGTTGCTTTTTTCTTTGCGCTGATAGCTTTGAAGATATGTTGTGATGGTGGTAAGAGTGGAGCACGACTGTTTCCGTGGCGCAATTGGCTAGAGCGATCAGCTGTTAACCGAAAGGTTGGAGGTTCGAGCCCACCCGGTGGTGGTGCGGCGCTTTTTTTTTCTTTAGGCTGATAGCTTTGAAGATATGTTCTGATGGTGGTGAGAAGGGAGCAAGACTGTCTCCGTGGCGCAAAGGGCTAGCGTGGTCGGCTGTTAACCGAAAGGTTGGAGGTTCGAGCCCACCCGGTGGTGGTGCGGCGCTTTTTTTTCTTTGGGGTGATAGCTCTGAAGAAATGTTCTGACGGTGGTGAGAGTGGAGCACGACTGTCTCCGTGGGGCAATAGGCTAGCGCGATCGGCTGTTAACCGAAAGGTTGGAGGTTCGAGCCCACCCGGTGGTGGTGCGGCGCTTTTTTTTCTTTGGGCTGATAGCTTTGAAGATATGTTCTGACGGTGGTGAGAGTGGAGCAGGACTGTTTCCGTGGCGCAATTGGCTAGCGCGATCGGCTGTTAACCGAAAAGTTGGAGGTTCGAGCTCTCCCAGTGGTGCTGCGCCGCTTTTTTTTCTGTGGGCTGATAGCTTTGAAGGTATGTTCTGATGGTGGGGAGAGTAGAGCAGGACTGTCTCCGTGGCGCAATTGGCTAGCGTGATCGGCTGTTAACCGAAAAGTTGGAGGTTCGAGCCCACCCGGTGGTGGTGCGGCGCTTTTTTTTCTTTGGGCTGATAGCTTTGAAGATATGTTCTGATGGTGGTGAGAGTAGAGCAAGACTGTCTCCGTGGCGCAAAGGGCGGGCGCGATCGGCTGTTAATGGAAAGGTTGGAGTTTCGAGCCCTCCCGGGAGTGGTGTGTTGCTTTTTTCTTTGTGGTAATAGCTTTGAAGATATGTTCTGATGGTGGTGATAGTGGAGCAGGACTGTCTCCATGGCGCAATTGGCTATCGCGATCGGCTGTTAACCGAAAAGTTGGAGTTTCGAGCCCACCCGGTGGTGGTGCGGCGCTTTTTTTTCTTTGGGCTGATAGCTCTGAAGAAATGTTCTGACGGTGGTGAGAGTGGAGCAGGAATGTCTCCGTGGCGCAATTGGCTAGCGCGATCGGCGGTTAACCGAAAGGTTGGAGGTTCCAGCCCACCCTGTGGTGGTGCGGCGCTTTTTTTCTTTGGGCTGATAGCTTTGAAGATATGTTCTGATGGTGGTGAGAAGGGAGCAAGACTGTCTGCGTGGCGCAATGGGCTAGCGCGATCGGCTGTTAACCGAAAGGTTGGAGTTTCGAGCCCTCCCGGAAGTGGTGTGTTGTTTTTTTCTTTGCGCTGATAGCTTCGAAGATATGTTCTGATGGTGGTGAGAGCGGAGCAAGACTGTCTCCGTGGCGCAAAGGGCTAGCGTGATCGGCTGTTAACTGAAAGGTTGGAGGTTCGAGCCCACACGGTGGTGGTGCGGCGCTTTTTTTCTTTGGGGTGATAGCTCTGAAGAAATGTTCTGACGGTGGTGAGAGTGGAGCACGACTGTCTCCGTGGGGCAATAGGCTAGCGCGATCGGCTGTTAACCGAAAGGTTGGAGGTTCGAGCCCACACGGTGGTGGTGCGGCGCTTTTTTTTCTTTGGGGTGATAGCTCTGAAGAAATGTTCTGACGGTGGTGAGAGTGGAGCACGACTGTCTCCGTGGGGCAATAGGCTAGCGCGATCGCCTGTTAACCGAAAGGTTGGAGGTTCGAGCCCACCCGGTGGTGGTGCGGCGCTTTTTTTTCTTTGGGCTGATAGCTTTGAAGATATATTCTGATGGTGGTGAGAGTGGAGCAGGACTGTCTCCGTGGCGCAATTGGCTTGCGCGATCGGCTGTTAACCGAAAGGTTGGAGTTTCGAGCCCTCCCGGGAGTGGTGTGTTGCTTTTTTCTTTGCACTGATAGCTTTGAAGATATGTTCTGATGGTGGTGAGAGTGGAGCAAGACTGTCTCCGTGGCGCAATTGGCTAGCGCGATCGGCTGTTAACCGAAAGGTTGGAGGTTCGAGCCCACCCGGTGGTGGTGCGGCGCTTTTTTTCTTTGCGCTAATAGCTTTGAAGATATGTCCTGATGGTGTTGAGAGTGGAGCAAGGCTGTCTCCGTGGCGCAATGGGCCAGCGCGATCGGCTGTTAACCGAAAGGTTGGAGTTTCGAGCCCTTCCGGGAGTGGTGTGTTGCTTTTTTCTTTGTGGTAATAGCTTTGAAGATATGTTCGGATGGTGGTGAGAGTGGAGCAGTACTGTCTCCATGGCGCAATTGGCTAGCGCGATCGGCTGTTAACCGAAATGTTGGAGTTTCGAGCCCACCCGGTGGTGGTGCGGCGCTTTTTTTTCTTTGGGCTGATAGCTCTGAAGAAATGTTCTGACGGTGGTGAGAGTGGAGCAGGACTGTCTCCGTGGCGCAATTGGCTAGCGCGATCGGCGGTTAACTGAAAGGTTGGAGGTTCCAGCCCACCCTGTGGTGGTGCGGCGCTTTGTTTTCTTTGGGCTGATAGCTCTGAAGAAATGTTCTGACGGTGGTGTGAGTGGAGCAGGACTGTCCCCGTGGCGCCATTGGCTAGCGCGATCGGCTGTTAACCAAAAAGTTGGAGGTTAGAGCCCTCGCGGGTGGGGTGTGTTGCTTTTTTTTGCGCTGATAGCTTTGAAGATATGTTCTGATGGTGGTGAGCGTGGAGCACGATTGTCTCCGTGGCGCAATTGGCTAGCGCGATCGGCCGTTAACCGAAAGGTTGGAGGTTCGAGCCCACCCGGTGGTTGTGCGGCGCTTTTTTTTCTTTGGGCTGATAGCTTGAAAGATATGTTCTAATGGTGGTGAGAGTGGAGCAGGACTGTCTCCGTGGCGCATTTGGCCAGCGCGATCGGCTGTTAACCAAAAAGTTGGAGGTTCGAGCCCTCCCGGCAGTGGTGTGTTGCTTTTTTCTTTGCGCTGATAGCTTTGAAGATATGTTCTGATGGTGGTAAGAGTGGAGCACGACTGTTTCCGTGGCGCAATTGGCTAGAGCGATCAGCTGTTAACCGAAAGGTTGGAGGTTCGAGCCCACCCGGTGGTGGTGCGGCGCTTTTTTTTTTCTTTAGGCTGATAGCTTTGAAGATATGTTCTGATGGTGGTGAGAAGGGAGCAAGACTGTCTCCGTGGCGCAAAGGGCTAGCGTGATCGGCTGTTAACCGAAAGGTTGGAGGTTCGAGCCCACCCGGTGGTGGTGCGGCGCTTTTTTTTCTTTGGGGTGATAGCTCTGAAGAAATGTTCTGACGGTGGTGAGAGTGGAGCACGACTGTCTCCGTGGGGCAATAGGCTAGCGCGATCGGCTGTTAACCGAAAGGTTGGAGGTTCGAGCCCACCCGGTGGTGGTGCGGCGCTTTTTTTTCTTTGGGCTGATAGCTCTGAAGATATGTTCTGACGGTGGTGAGAGTGGAGCAAGACTGTCTGCGTGGCGCAATGGGCTAGCGCGATCGGCTGTTAACCGAAAGGTTGGAGTTTCGAGCCCTCCCGGAAGTGGTGTGTTGTTTTTTTCTTTGCGCTGATAGCTTCGAAGATATGTTCTGATGGTGGTGAGAAGGGAGCAAGACTGTCTGCGTGGCGCAATGGGCTAGCGCGATCGGCTGTTAACCGAAAGGTTGGAGTTTCGAGCCCTCCCGGAAGTGGTGTGTTGTTTTTTTCTTTGCGCTGATAGCTTCGAAGATATGTTCTGATGGTGGTGAGAGCGGAGCAAGACTGTCTCCGTGGCGCAAAGGGCTAGCGTGATCGGCTGTTAACTGAAAGGTTGGAGGTTCGAGCCCACACGGTGGTGGTGCGGCGCTTTTTTTCTTTGGGGTGATTGCTCTGAAGAAATGTTCTGACGGTGGTGAGAGTGGAGCACGACTGTCTCCGTGGGGCAATAGGCTAGCGCGATCGGCTGTTAACCGAAAGGTTGGAGGTTCGAGCCCACACGGTGGTGGTGCGGCGCTTTTTTTTCTTTGGGGTGATAGCTCTGAAGAAATGTTCTGACGGTGGTGAGAGTGGAGCACGACTGTCTCCGTGGGGCAATAGGCTAGCGCGATCGCCTGTTAACCGAAAGGTTGGAGGTTCGAGCCCACCCGGTGGTGGTGCGGCGCTTTTTTTTCTTTGGGCTGATAGCTCTGAAGAAATGTTCTGACTGTGGTGAGAGTGGACCAGGACTGTTTCCGTGGCGCAATTGGCTAGCGCGATCGGCTGTTAACCGAAAGGTTGGAGGTTCGAACCCACCCGGTGGTGGTGCGGCTCTTTTTTTTCTTTGCGCTGATAGCTTTGAAGATATGTTCTGATGGTGGTGAGAGTGGAGCAAGACTGTCTCCGTGGCGCTATGGGCAAGCGCGATCGGCTGTTAACCGAAAGGTTGGAGTTTCGAGCCCACCCGGTGGTGGTGCGGCGCTTTTTTTTCTTTGCGCTGATAGTTTGAAGATATGTTCTGATGGTGGTGAGAGTGGAGCAAGACTGTCTCCGTGGCGCAATGGGCAAGCGCGATCGGCTGTTAACCGAAAGGTTGGAATTTTGAGCCCTTCCGGGAGTGGTGTGTTGCTTTTTTCTTTGCGGTAATTGCTTTGAAGATATGTTCTGATGGTGGTGAGAGTGCAGCAGGACTGTCTTCGTGGTGCAATTGGCTAGCGCGATCGGCTGTTAACCGAAAGGTTGGAGGTTCGAGCCCACCCGGTGGTGGTGCGGCGCTTTTTTTTCTTTGGGGTGATAGCTCTGAAGAAATGTTCTGACGGTGGTGAGTGTGGAGCACGACTGTCTCCGTGGGGCAATAGGCTAGCGCGATCGGCTGTTAACCGAAAAGTTGGAGGTTCGAGCCCACCCGGTGGTGGTGCGGCGCTTTTTTTTCTTTGGGCTGATAGCTTTGAAGATATGTTCTGATGGTGGTGAGAGTAGAGCAGGACTGTCTCCGTGGCGCAATTGGCTTGCGCGATCGGCTGTTAACCGAACGGTTGGAGGTTCGAGCCCAGCCGGTGGTGGTGCGGCGCTTTTTTTCATTGCGCTGATAGCTTTGAAGATATGTTCTGATGGTGGTGAGAGTGGAGCAAGACTGTCCCCGTGGCGCAATGGGCTAGCGCGATCGGCTGTTAACCGAAAGGTTGGAGTTTCGAGCCCTCCCGGGAGTGGTGTGTTGCTTTTTTCTTTGCACTGATAGCTTTGAAGATATGTTCTGATGGGGGTGAGAGCGGAGCAGGACTGTCTCCGTGGCGCAATTGGCTAGCGCGATCGGCTGTTAACCGAAAGGTTGGATGTTCGAGCCCACCCGGTGGTGGTGCGGCGCTTTTTTTCTTTGCGCTAATAGCTTTGAAGATATGTCCTGATGGTGTTGAGAGTGGAGCAAGACTGTCTCCGTGGCGCAATGGGCTAGCGCGATCGGCTGTTAACCGAAAGGTTGGAGTTTCGAGCCCACCCGGTGGTGGTGCGGCGCTTTTTTTTCTTTGGGGTGATAGCTCTGAAGAAATGTTCTGACGGTGGTGAGAGTGGAGCACGACTGTCTCCGTGGGGCAATAGGCTAGCGCGATCGGCTGTTAACCGAAAGGTTGGAGGTTCGAGCCCACCCGGTGGTGGTGCGGCGCTTTTTTTTCTTTGGGCTGATAGCTCTGAAGATATGTTCTGACGGTGGTGAGAGTGGAGCAAGACTGTCTGCGTGGCGCAATGGGCTAGCGCGATCGGCTGTTAACCGAAAGGTTGGAGTTTCGAGCCCTCCCGGAAGTGGTGTGTTGTTTTTTTCTTTGCGCTGATAGCTTCGAAGATATGTTCTGATGGTGGTGAGAAGGGAGCAAGACTGTCTGCGTGGCGCAATGGGCTAGCGCGATCGGCTGTTAACCGAAAGGTTGGAGTTTCGAGCCCTCCCGGAAGTGGTGTGTTGTTTTTTTCTTTGCGCTGATAGCTTCGAAGATATGTTCTGATGGTGGTGAGAGCGGAGCAAGACTGTCTCCGTGGCGCAAAGGGCTAGCGTGATCGGCTGTTAACTGAAAGGTTGGAGGTTCGAGCCCACACGGTGGTGGTGCGGCGCTTTTTTTCTTTGGGGTGATAGCTCTGAAGAAATGTTCTGACGGTGGTGAGAGTGGAGCACGACTGTCTCCGTGGGGCAATAGGCTAGCGCGATCGGCTGTTAACCGAAAGGTTGGAGGTTCGAGCCCACACGGTGGTGGTGCGGCGCTTTTTTTTCTTTGGGGTGATAGCTCTGAAGAAATGTTCTGACGGTGGTGAGAGTGGAGCACGACTGTCTCCGTGGGGCAATAGGCTAGCGCGATCGCCTGTTAACCGAAAGGTTGGAGGTTCGAGCCCACCCGGTGGTGGTGCGGCGCTTTTTTTTCTTTGGGCTGATAGCTCTGAAGAAATGTTCTGACTGTGGTGAGAGTGGACCAGGACTGTTTCCGTGGCGCAATTGGCTAGCGCGATCGGCTGTTAACCGAAAGGTTGGAGGTTCGAACCCACCCGGTGGTGGTGCGGCTCTTTTTTTTCTTTGCGCTGATAGCTTTGAAGATATGTTCTGATGGTGGTGAGAGTGGAGCAAGACTGTCTCCGTGGCGCTATGGGCAAGCGCGATCGGCTGTTAACCGAAAGGTTGGAGTTTCGAGCCCACCCGGTGGTGGTGCGGCGCTTTTTTTTCTTTGCGCTGATAGTTTGAAGATATGTTCTGATGGTGGTGAGAGTGGAGCAAGACTGTCTCCGTGGCGCAATGGGCAAGCGCGATCGGCTGTTAACCGAAAGGTTGGAATTTTGAGCCCTTCCGGGAGTGGTGTGTTGCTTTTTTCTTTGCGGTAATTGCTTTGAAGATATGTTCTGATGGTGGTGAGAGTGCAGCAGGACTGTCTTCGTGGTGCAATTGGCTAGCGCGATCGGCTGTTAACCGAAAGGTTGGAGGTTCGAGCCCACCCGGTGGTGGTGCGGCGCTTTTTTTTCTTTGGGGTGATAGCTCTGAAGAAATGTTCTGACGGTGGTGAGTGTGGAGCACGACTGTCTCCGTGGGGCAATAGGCTAGCGCGATCGGCTGTTAACCGAAAAGTTGGAGGTTCGAGCCCACCCGGTGGTGGTGCGGCGCTTTTTTTTCTTTGGGCTGATAGCTTTGAAGATATGTTCTGATGGTGGTGAGAGTAGAGCAGGACTGTCTCCGTGGCGCAATTGGCTTGCGCGATCGGCTGTTAACCGAACGGTTGGAGGTTCGAGCCCAGCCGGTGGTGGTGCGGCGCTTTTTTTCATTGCGCTGATAGCTTTGAAGATATGTTCTGATGGTGGTGAGAGTGGAGCAAGACTGTCCCCGTGGCGCAATGGGCTAGCGCGATCGGCTGTTAACCGAAAGGTTGGAGTTTCGAGCCCTCCCGGGAGTGGTGTGTTGCTTTTTTCTTTGCACTGATAGCTTTGAAGATATGTTCTGATGGGGGTGAGAGCGGAGCAGGACTGTCTCCGTGGCGCAATTGGCTAGCGCGATCGGCTGTTAACCGAAAGGTTGGATGTTCGAGCCCACCCGGTGGTGGTGCGGCGCTTTTTTTCTTTGCGCTAATAGCTTTGAAGATATGTCCTGATGGTGTTGAGAGTGGAGCAAGACTGTCTCCGTGGCGCAATGGGCTAGCGCGATCGGCTGTTAACCGAAAGGTTGGAGTTTCGAGCCCTCCCGGGAGTGGTGTGTTGCTTTTTTCTTTGTGGTAATAGCTTTGAAGATATGTTCGGATGGTGGTGAGAGTGGAGCAGGACTGTCTCCATGGCGCAATTGGCTAGCGCGATCGGCTGTTAACCGAAATGTTGGAGTTTCGAGCCCACGCGGTGGTGGTGCGGTGCTTTTTTTTCTTTGGGCTGATAGCTTTGAAGATATATTCTGATGGTGGTGAGAGTGGAGCAGGACTGTCTCCGTGGCGCAATTGGCTTGCGCGATCGGCTGTTAACCGAAAGGTTGGAGTTTCGAGCCCTCCCGGGAGTGGTGTGTTGCTTTTTTCTTTGCACTGATAGCTTTGAAGATATGTTCTGATGGTGGTGAGAGTAGAGCAGGACTGTCTCCGTGGCGCAATTGGCTAGCGCGATCGGCTGTTAACCGAAAGGTTGGAGGTTCGAGCCCACCCGGTGGTGGTGCGGCGCTTTTTTTCTTTGCGCTAATAGCTTTGAAGATATGTCCTGATGGTGTTGAGAGGGGAGCAAGACTGTCTCCGTGGCGCAATGGGCCAGCGCGATCGGCTGTTAACCGAAAGGTTGGAGTTTCGAGCCCTCCCGGGAGTGGTGTGTTGCTTTTTTCTTTGTGGTAATAGCTTTGAAGATATGTTCGGATGGTGGTGAGAGTGGAGAAGGACTGTCTCCATGGCGCAATTGGCTAGCGCGATCGGCTGTTAACCGAAAGGTTGGAGTTTCGAGCCCACCCGGTGGTGGTGCGGCGCTTTTTTTTCTTTGGGCTGATAGCTCTGAAGAAATGTTCTGACGGTGGTGAGAGTGGAGCAGGACTGTCTCCGTGGCGCAATTGGCTAGCGCGATCGGCGGTTAACCGAAAGGTTGGAGGTTCCAGCCCACCCTGTGGTGGTGCGGCGCTTTTTTTTCTTTGGGCTGATAGCTCTGAAGAAATGTTCTGACGGTGGTGTGAGTGGAGCAGGACTGTCCCCGTGGCGCCATTGGCTAGCGCGATCGGCTGTTAACCAAAAAGTTGGAGGTTCGAGCCCTCGCGGGTGGGGTGTGTTGCTTTTTTTTGCGCTGATAGCTTTGAAGATATGTTCTGATGGTGGTGAGCATGGAGCACGATTGTCTCCGTGGCGCAATTGGCTAGCGCGATCGGCCGTTAACCGAAAGATTGGAGGTTCGAGCCCACCCGGTGGTTGTGCGGCGCTTTTTTTTCTTTGGGCTAATAGCTTGAAAGATATGTTCTAATGGTGGTGAGAGTGGAGCAGGACTGTCTCCGTGGCGCATTTGGCCAGCGCGATCGGCTGTTAACCAAAAAGTTGGAGGTTCGAGCCCTCCCGGCAGTGGTGTGTTGCTTTTTTCTTTGCGCTGATAGCTTTGAAGATATGTTCTGATGGTGGTAAGAGTGGAGCACGACTGTTTCCGTGGCGCAATTGGCTAGTGCGATCAGCTGTTAACCGAAAGGTTGGAGGTTCGAGCCCACCCGGTGTTGGTGCGGCGCTTTTTTTTCTTCAGGCTGATAGCTTTGAAGATATGTTCTGATGGTGGTGAGAAGAGAGCAAGACTGTCTCCGTGGCGCAATGGGCTAGTGCGATCGGCTGTTAACCGAAAGGTTGGAGTTTCGAGCCCTCCCGGGAGTGGTGTGTTGTTTTTTCTTTGCGCTGATAGCTTTGAAGATATGTTCTGATGGTGGTGAGAGCCGAGCAAGACTGTCTCCGTGGCGCAAAGGGCTAGCGTGATCGGCTGTTAACCGAAAGGTTGGAGGTTCAAGCCCACCCGGTGGTGGTGCGGCGCTTTTTTTTCTTTGGGGTGATAGCTCTGAAGAAATGTTCTGACGGTGGTGAGAGTGGAGCACGACTGTCTCCGTGGGGCAATAGGCTAGCGCGATCGGCTGTTAACCGAAAGGTTGGAGGTTCGAGCCCACCCGGTGGTGGTGCGGCGCTTTTTTTTCTTTGGGCTGATAGCTCTGAAGATATGTTCTGACGGTGGTGAGAGTGGAGCAGGACTGTTTCCGTGGCGCAATTGTCTAGCGCGATCGGCTGTTAACCGAAAAGTTGGAGGTTCGAGCTCTCCCAGTGGTGCTGCGCCGCTTTTTTTTCTGTGGGCTGATAGCTTTGAAGGTATGTTCTGATGGTGGGGAGAGTAGAGCAGGACTGTCTCCGTGGCGCAATTGGCTAGCGTGATCGGCTGTTAGCCGAAAAGTTGGAGGTTCGAGCCCACCCGGTGGTGGTGCGGCGCTTTTTTTTCTTTGGGCTGATAGCTTTGAAGATATGTTCTGATGGTGGTGAGAGTAGAGCAAGACTGTCTCCGTGGCGCAAAGGGCGGGCGCGATCGGCTGTTAACCGAAAGGTTGGAGTTTCGAGCCCTCCCGGGAGTGGTGTGTTGCTTTTTTCTTTGTGGTAATAGCTTTGAAGATATGTTCTGATGGTGGTGATAGTGGAGCAGGACTGTCTCCATGGCGCAATTGGCTAGCGCGATCGGCTGTTAACCGAAATGTTGGAGTTTCGAGCCCACCCGGTGGTGGTGCGGTGCTTTTTTTTCTTTGGGCTGATAGCTTTGAAGATATATTCTGATGGTGGTGAGAGTGGAGCAGGACTGTCTCCGTGGCGCAATTGGCTTGCGCGATCGGCTGTTAACCGAAAGGTTGGAGTTTCGAGCCCTCCCGGGAGTGGTGTGTTGCTTTTTTCTTTGCACTGATAGCTTTGAAGATATGTTCTGATGGTGGTGAGAGTAGAGCAGGACTGTCTCCGTGGCGCAATTGGCTAGCGCGATCGGCTGTTAACCGAAAGGTTGGAGGTTCGAGCCCACCCGGTGGTGGTGCGGCGCTTTTTTTCTTTGCGCTAATAGCTTTGAAGATATGTCCTGATGGTGTTGAGAGGGGAGCAAGACTGTCTCCGTCGCGCAATGGGCCAGCGCGATCGGCTGTTAACCGAAAGGTTGGAGTTTCGAGCCCTCCCGGGAGTGGTGTGTTGCTTTTTTCTTTGTGGTAATAGCTTTGAAGATATGTTCGGATGGTGGTGAGAGTGGAGCAGGACTGTCTCCATGGCGCAATTGGCTAGCGCGATCGGCTGTTAACCGAAAGGTTGGAGTTTCGAGCCCACCCGGTGGTGGTGCGGCGCTTTTTTTTCTTTGGGCTGATAGCTCTGAAGAAATGTTCTGACGGTGGTGAGAGTGGAGCAGGACTGTCTCCGTGGCGCAATTGGCTAGCGCGATCGGCGGTTAACCGAAAGGTTGGAGGTTCCAGCCCACCCTGTGGTGGTGCGGCGCTTTTTTTTCTTTGGGCTGATAGCTCTGAAGAAATGTTCTGACGGTGGTGTGAGTGGAGCAGGACTGTCCCCGTGGCGCCATTGGCTAGCGCGATCGGCTGTTAACCAAAAAGTTGGAGGTTCGAGCCCTCGCGGGTGGGGTGTGTTGCTTTTTTTTTGCGCTGATAGCTTTGAAGATATGTTCTGATGGTGGTGAGCGTGGAGCACGATTGTCTCCGTGGCGCAATTGGCTAGCGCGATCGGCCGTTAACCGAAAGGTTGGAGGTTCGAGCCCACCCGGTGGTTGTGCGGCGCTTTTTTTTCTTTGGGCTAATAGCTTGAAAGATATGTTCTAATGGTGGTGAGAGTGGAGCAGGACTGTCTCCGTGGCGCATTTGGCCAGCGCGATCGGCTGTTAACCAAAAAGTTGGAGGTTCGAGCCCTCCCGGCAGTGGTGTGTTGCTTTTTTCTTTGCGCTGATAGCTTTGAAGATATGTTCTGATGGTGGTAAGAGTGGAGCACGACTGTTTCCGTGGCGCAATTGGCTAGTGCGATCAGCTGTTAACCGAAAGGTTGGAGGTTCGAGCCCACCCGGTGTTGGTGCGGCGCTTTTTTTTCTTTAGGCTGATAGCTTTGAAGATATGTTCTGATGGTGGTGAGAAGAGAGCAAGACTGTCTCCGTGGCGCAATGGGCTAGTGCGATCGGCTGTTAACCGAAAGGTTGGAGTTTCGAGCCCTCCCGGGAGTGGTGTGTTGTTTTTTTCTTTGCGCTGATAGCTTTGAAGATATGTTCTGATGGTGGTGAGAGCCGAGCAAGACTGTCTCCGTGGCGCAAAGGGCTAGCGTGATCGGCTGTTAACCGAAAGGTTGGAGGTTCGAGCCCACCCGGTGGTGGTGCGGCGCTTTTTTTTCTTTGGGGTGATAGCCCTGAAGAAATGTTCTGACGGTGGTGAGAGTGGAGCACGACTGTCTCCGTGGGGCAATAGGCTAGCGTGATCGGCTGTTAACCGAAAGGTTGGAGGTTCGAGCCCACCCGGTGGTGGTGCGGCGCTTTTTTTTCTTTGGGCTGATAGCTCTGAAGATATGTTCTGACGGTGGTGAGAGTGGAGCAGGACTGTTTCCGTGGCGCAATTGTCTAGCGCGATCGGCTGTTAACCGAAAAGTTGGAGGTTCGAGCTCTCCCAGTGGTGCTGCGCCGCTTTTTTTTCTGTGGGCTGATAGCTTTGAAGGTATGTTCTGATGGTGGGGAGAGTAGAGCAGGACTGTCTCCGTGGCGCAATTGGCTAGCGTGATCGGCTGTTAGCCGAAAAGTTGGAGGTTCGAGCCCACCCGGTGGTGGTGCGGCGCTTTTTTTTCTTTGGGCTGATAGCTTTGAAGATATGTTCTGATGGTGGTGAGAGTAGAGCAAGACTGTCTCCGTGGCGCAAAGGGCGGGCGCGATCGGCTGTTAACCGAAAGGTTGGAGTTTCGAGCCCTCCCGGGTGTGGTGTGTTGCTTTTTTCTTTGTGGTAATAGCTTTGAAGATATGTTCTGATGGTGGTGATAGTGGAGCAGGACTGTCTCCATGGCGCAATTGGCTAGCGCGATCGGCTGTTAACCGAAAAGTTGGAGTTTCGAGCCCACCCGGTGTTGGTGCGGCGCTTTTTTTTCTTTGGGCTGATAGCTCTGAAGAAATGTTCTGACGGTGGTGAGAGTGGAGCAGGACTGTCTCCGTGGCGCAATTGGCTAGCGCGATCGGCGGTTAACCGAAAGGTTGGAGGTTCCAGCCCACCCTGTGGTGGTGCGGCGCTTTTTTTCTTTGGGCTGATAGCTTTGAAGATATGTTCTGATGGTGGTGAGAAGGGAGCAAGACTGTCTCCGTGGCGCAATGGGCTAGCGCGATCGGCTGTTAACCGAAAGGTTGGAGTTTCGAGCCCTCCCGGAAAAGGTGTGTTGTTTTTTTCTTTGCGCTGATAGCTTTGAAGATATGCTCTGATGGTGGTGAGAGCGGAGCAAGACTGTCTCCGTGGCGCAAAGGGCTAACGTGATCGGCTGTTAACTGAAAGGTTGGAGGTTCGAGCCCACACGGTGGTGGTGCGGCGCTTTTTTTCTTTGGGGTGATAGCTCTGAAGAAATGATCTGACGGTGGTGAGAGTGGAGCACGACTGTCTCCGTGGGGCAATAGGCTAGCGCGATCGGCTGTTAACCGAAAGGTTGGAGGTTCGAGCCCACACGGTGGTGGTGCGGCGCTTTTTTTTCTTTGGGGTGATAGCTCTGAAGAAATGTTCTGGCGGTGGTGAGAGTGGAGCACGACTGTCTCCGTGGGGCAATAGGCTAGCGCGATCGCCTGTTAACCGAAAGGTTGGAGGTTCGAGCCCACCCGGTGGTGGTGCGGCGCTTTTTTTTCTTTGGGCTGATAGCTCTGAAGAAATGTTCTGACTGTGGTGAGAGTGGACCAGGACTGTTTCCGTGGCGCAATTGGCTAGCGCGATCAGCTGTTAACCGAAAGGTTGGAGGTTCGAACCCACCCGGTGGTGGTGCGGCGCTTTTTTTTCTTTGCGCTGATAGCTTTGAAGATATGTTCTCATGGTGGTGAGAGTGGAGCAAGACTGTCTCCGTGGCGCTATGGGCAAGCGCGATCGGCTGTTAACCGAAAGGTTGGAGTTTCGAGCCCACCCGGTGGTGGTGCGGCGCTTTTTTTTCTTTGCGCTGATAGTTTGAAGATATGTTCTGATGGTGGTGAGAGTGGAGCAAGACTGTCTCCGTGGCGCAATGGGCAAGCGCGATCGGCTGTTAACCGAAAGGTTGGAATTTTGAGCCCTTCCGGGAGTGGTGTGTTGCTTTTTTCTTTGCGGTAATTGCTTTGAAGATATGTTCTGATGGTGGTGAGAGTGCAGCAGGACTGTCTTCGTGGCGCAATTGGCTAGCGCGATCGGCTGTTAACCGAAAGGTTGGAGGTTCGAGCCCACCCGGTGGTGGTGCGGCGCTTTTTTTTCTTTGGGGTGATAGCTCTGAAGAAATGTTCTGACGGTGGTGAGTGTGGAGCACGACTGTCTCCGTGGGGCAATAGGCTAGCGCGATCGGATGTTAACCGAAAAGTTGGAGGTTCGAGCCCACCCGGTGGTGGTGCGGCGCTTTTTTTTCTTTGGGCTGATAGCTTTGAAGATATGTTCTGATGGTGGTGAGAGTAGAGCAGGACTGTCTCCGTGGCGCAATTGGCTTGCGCGATCGGCTGTTAACCGAACGGTTGGAGTTTCGAGCCCACACAGTGGTGGTGCGGCGCTTTTTTTTCTTTCGGCTGATAGCTCTGAAGAAATGTTCTGACTGTGGTGAGAGTGGAGCAGGACTGTCTTCGTGGCGCAATTGGCTAGCGCGATCGGCGGTTAACCGAAAGGTTGGAGGTTCCAGCCCACCCGGTGGTGGTGCGGTGCTTTTTTTTCTTTGGGCTGATAGCTTTGAAGATATATTCTGATGGTGGTGAGAGTGGAGCAGGACTGTCTCCGTGGCGCAATTGGCTTGCGCGATCGGCTGTTAACCGAAAGGTTGGAGTTTCGAGCCCTCCCGGGAGTGGTGTGTTGCTTTTTTCTTTGCACTGATAGCTTTGAAGATATGTTCTGATGGTGGTGAGAGTAGAGCAGGACTGTCTCCGTGGCGCAATTGGCTAGCGCGATCGGCTGTTAACCGAAAGGTTGGAGGTTCGAGCCCACCCGGTGGTGGTGCGGCGCTTTTTTTCTTTGCGCTAATAGCTTTGAAGATATGTCCTGATGGTGTTGAGAGTGGAGCAAGACTGTCTCCGTGGCGCAATGGGCCAGCGCGATCGGCTGTTAACCGAAAGGTTGGAGTTTCGAGCCCTCCCGGGAGTGGTGTGTTGCTTTTTTCTTTGTGGTAATAGCTTTGAAGATATGTTCGGATGGTGGTGAGAGTGGAGCAGGACTGTCTCCATGGAGCAATTGGCTAGCGCGATCGGCTGTTAACCGAAAGGTTGGAGTTTCGAGCCCACCCGGTGGTGGTGCGGCGCTTTTTTTTTCTTTCGGCTGATAGCTCTGAAGAAATGTTCTGACTGTGGTGAGAGTGGAGCAGGACTGTCTCCGTGGCGCAATTGGCTAGCGCGATCGGCGGTTAACCGAAAGGTTGGAGGTTCCAGCCCACCCTGTGGTGGTGTGTTGCTTTTTTCTTTGCGCTGATAGCTTTGAAGATATGTTCTGATGGTGGTAAGAGTGGAGCACGACTTTTTCCGTGGCGCAATTGGCTAGTGCGATCAGCTGTTAACCGAAAGGTTGGAGGTTCGAGCCCACCCGGTGGTGGTGCGGCGCTTTTTTTTCTTTAGGCTGATAGCTTTGAAGATGAGTTTTGATGGTCGTGAGAAGAGAGCAAGACTGTCTCCGTGGCGCAATGGGCTAGCGCGATCGGCTGTTAACCGAAAGGTTGGAGTTTCGAGCCCTCCCGGGAGTGGTGTGTTGTTTTTTTCTTTGCGCTGATAGCTTTGAAGATATGTTCTGATGGTGGTGAGAGCCGAGCAAGACTGTCTCCGTGGCGCAAAGGGCTAGCGTGATCGGCTGTTAACCGAAAGGTTGGAGGTTCGAGCCCACCCGGTGGTGGTGCGGCGCTTTTTTTTCTTTGGGGTGATAGCTCTGAAGAAATGTTCTGACGGTGGTGAGAGTGGAGCACGACTGTCTCCGTGGGGCAATAGGCTAGCGCGATCGGCTGTTAACCGAAAGGTTGGAGGTTCGAGCCCACCCGGTGGTGGTGCGGCGCTTTTTTTTCTTTGGGCTGATAGCTCTGAAGATATGTTCTGACGGTGGTGAGAGTGGAGCAGGACTGTTTCCGTGGCGCAATTGTCTAGCGCGATCGGCTGTTAACCGAAAAGTTGGAGGTTCGAGCTCTCCCAGTGGTGCTGCGCCGCTTTTTTTTCTGTGGGCTGATAGCTTTGAAGGTATGTTCTGATGGTGGGGAGAGTAGAGCAGGACTGTCTCCGTGGCGCAATTGGCTAGCGTGATCGGCTGTTAGCCGAAAAGTTGGAGGTTCGAGCCCACCCGGTGGTGGTGCGGCGCTTTTTTTTCTTTGGGCTGATAGCTTTGAAGATATGTTCTGATGGTGGTGAGAGTAGAGCAAGACTGTCTCCGTGGCGCAAAGGGCGGGCGCGATCGGCTGTTAACCGAACGGTTGGAGTTTCGAGCCCTCCCGGGAGTGGTGTGTTGCTTTTTTCTTTGTGGTAATAGCTTTGAAGATATGTTCTGATGGTGGTGATATTGGAGCAGGACTGTCTCCATGGCGCAATTGGCTAGCGCGATCGGCTGTTAACCGAAAAGTTGGAGTTTCGAGCCCACCCGGTGGTGGTGCGGCGCTTTTTTTTCTTTGGGTTGATAGCTCTGAAGAAATGTTCTGACGGTGGTGAGAGTGGAGCAGGACTGTCTCCGTGGCGCAATTGGCTAGCGCGATCGGTGGTTAACCGAAAGGTTGGAGGTTCCAGCCCACCCTGTGGTGGTGCGGCGCTTTTTTTCTTGGGGCTGATAGCTTTGAAGATATGTTCTGATGGTGGTGAGAAGGGAGCAAGACTGTCTCCGTGGCGCAATGGGCTAGCGCGATCGGCTGTTAACCGAAAGGTTGGAGTTTCGAGCCCTCCCGGAAGTGGTGTGTTGTTTTTTTCTTTGCGCTGATAGCTTTGAAGATATGTTCTGATGGTGGTGAGAGCGGAGCAAGACTGTCTCCGTGGCGCAAAGGGCTAGCGTGATCGGCTGTTAACTGAAAGGTTGGAGGTTCGAGCCCACACGGTGGTGGTGCGGCGCTTTTTTTTCTTTGGGGTGATAGCTCTGAAGAAATGTTCTGACGGTGGTGAGAGTGGAGCACGACTGTCTCCGTGGGGCAATAGGCTAGCGCGATCGGCTGTTAACCGAAAGGTTGGAGGTTCGAGCCCACCCGGTGGTGGTGCGGCGCTTTTTTTTCTTTGGACTGATAGCTCTGAAGAAATGTTCTGACTGTGGTGAGAGTGGACCAGGACTGTTTCCGTGGCGCAATTGGCTAGCGCGATGGGCTGTTAACCGAAAGGTTGGAGGTTCGAACCCACCCGGTGGTGGTGCGGCGCTTTTTTTTCTTTGCGCTGATAGCTTTGAAGATATGTTCTGATGGTGGTGAGAGTGGAGCAAGACTGTCTCCGTGGAGCTATGGGCAAGCGCGATCGGCTGTTAACCGAAAGGTTTGAGTTTCGAGCCCACCCGGTGGTGGTGCGGCGCTTTTTTTTCTTTGCGCTGATAGTTTGAAGATATGTTCTGATGGTGGTGAGAGTGGAGCAAGACTGTCTCCGTGGCGCAATGGGCAAGCGCGATCGGCTGTTAACCGAAAGGTTGGAATTTTGAGCCCTTCCGGGAGTGGTGTGTTGCTTTTTTCTTTGCGGTAATAGCTTTGAAGATATGTTCTGATGGTGGTGAGAGTGCAGCAGGACTGTCTTCGTGGCGCAATTGGCTAGCGCGATCGGCTGTTAACCGAAAGGTTGGAGGTTCGAGCCCACCCGGTGGTGGTGCGGCGCTTTTTTTTCTTTGGGGTGATAGCTCTGAAGAAATGTTCTGACGGTGGTGAGTGTGGAGCACGACTGTCTCCGTGGTGCAATAGGCTAAGCGCGATCGGCTGTTGATCGAAAGGTTGGAGGTTCGAGCCCACCCGGTGGTGGTGCGGCGCTTTTTTCTGTGGGCTGATAGCTTTGAAGATATGTTCTGATGGTGGTGAGACTAGAGCAGGACTGTCTCCGTGGCGCATTTGGCTAGCGTGATCGGCTGTTAACCGAAAAGTTGGAGGTTCGAGCCCACCCAGTGGTGGTGCGGCGCTTTTTTTTCTTTGGGCTGATAGCTTTGAAGATATGTTCTGATGGTGGTGAGAGTAGAGCAGGACTGTCTCCGTGGCGCAATTGGCTAGCGCGATCGGCTGTTAACCGAAAGGTTGGCGTTTAGGGCTCTCCCGGGAGTGGTGTGTTGCTTTTTTCTTTGCGCTGATAGCTTTGAAGATATGTTCTGATGGTGGTGAGAAAGGAGCACGACTGTCTCCGTGGCGCAGTTGGCTAGTGCGATCGGCTGTTAACCGAAAGGTTGGAGGTTCGACCCCACCCGGTGATGGTGTGGCGCTTTTTTTTCTTTGTGCTGATAGCTTTGAAGATATGTTCTGATGGTGGTGAGAGTGGAGCAGGACTGTCTCCGTGGCGCAATTGGCTTGCGTGATCGGCTGTTAACCGAACGGTTGGAGGTTCGAGCCCAGCCGGGAGTGGTGTGTTGTTTTTTTCTTTGCGCTGATAGCTTTGAAGATATGTTCTGATGGTGGTGAGAGCCGAGCAAGACTGTCTCCGTGGCGCAAAGGGCTAGCGTGATCGGCTGTTAACCGAAAGGTTGGAGGTTCGAGCCCACCCGGTGGTGGTGCGGCGCTTTTTTTTCTTATGGTGATAGCTCTGAAGAAATGTTCTGACGGTGGTGAGAGTGGAGCACGACTGTCTCCGTGGGGCAATAGGCTAGCGCGATCGGCTGTTAACCGAAAGGTTGGAGGTTCGAGCCCACCCGGTGGTGGTGCGGCGCTTTTTTTTCTTTGGGCTGATAGCTCTGAAGATATGTTCTGACGGTGGTGAGAGTGGAGCAGGACTGTTTCCGTGGCGCAATTGGCTAGCGCGATCGGCTGTTAACCGAAAAGTTGGAGGTTCGAGCTCTCCCAGTGGTGCTGCGCCGCTTTTTTTTCTGTGGGCTGATAGCTTTGAAGGTATGTTCTGATGGTGGGGAGAGTAGAGCAGGACTGTCTCCGTGGCGCAATTGGCTAGCGTGATCGGCTGTTAACCGAAAAGTTGGAGGTTCGAGCCCACCCGGTGGTGGTGCGGCGCTTTTTTTTCTTTGGGCTGATAGCTTTGAAGATATGTTCTGATGGTGGTGAGAGTAGAGCAAGACTGTCTCCGTGGCGCAAAGGGCGGGCGCGATCGGCTGTTAACCGAAAGGTTGGAGTTTCGAGCCCTCCCGGGAGTGGTGTGTTGCTTTTTTCTTTGTGGTAATAGCTTTGAAGATATGTTCTGATGGTGGTGATAGTGGAGCAGGACTGTCTCCATGGCGCAATTGGCTAGCGCGATCGGCTGTTAACCGAAAAGTTGGAGTTTCGAGCCCACCCGGTGGTGGTGCGGCGCTTTTTTTTCTTTGGGCTGATAGCTCTGAAGAAATGTTCTGACGGTGGTGAGAGTGGAGCAGGACTGTCTCCGTGGCGCAATTGGCTAGCGCGATCGGCGGTTAACCGAAAGGTTGGAGGTTCCAGCCCACCCTGTGGTGGTGCGGCGCTTTTTTTCTTTGGGCTGATAGCTTTGAAGATATGATCTGATGGTGGTGAGAAGGGAGCAAGACTGTCTCCGTGGCGCAATGGGCTAGCGCGATCGGCTGTTAACCGAAAGGTTGGAGTTTCGAGCCCTCCCGGAAGTGGTGTGTTGTTTTTTTCTTTGCGCTGATAGCTTTGAAGATATGTTCTGATGGTGGTGAGAGCGGAGCAAGACTGTCTCCGTGGCGCAAAGGGCTAGCGTGATCGGCTGTTAACTGAAAGGTTGGAGGTTCGAGCCCACACGGTGGTGGTGCGGCGCTTTTTTTTCTTTGGGGTGATAGCCCTGAAGAAATGTTCTGACGGTGGTGAGAGTGGAGCACGACTGTCTCCGTGGGGCATTAGGCTAGCGCGATCGGCTGTTAACCGAAAGGTTGGAGGTTCGAGCCCACCCGGTGGTGGTGCGGCGCTTTTTTTTCTTTGGGCTGATAGCTCTGAAGAAATGTTCTGACTGTGGTGAGAGTGGACCAGGACTGTTTCCGTGGCGCAATTGGCTAGCGCGATCGGCTGTTAACCGAAAGGTTGGAGGTTCGAACCCACCCGGTGGTGGTGCGGCGCTTTTTTTTCTTTGCGCTGATAGCTTTGAAGATATGTTCTGATGGTGGTGAGAGTGGAGCAAGACTGTCTCCGTGGCGCTATGGGCTAGCGTGATCGGCTGTTAACCGAAAAGTTGGAGGTTCGAGCCCACCCGGTGGTGGTGCGGCGCTTTTTTTTCTTTGGGCTGATAGCTTTGAAGATATGTTCTGATGGTGGTGAGAGTAGAGCAG
Organism: Rhipicephalus microplus; assembly: GCF_043290135.1. Lineage (NCBI taxonomy): Eukaryota > Metazoa > Arthropoda > Arachnida > Ixodida > Ixodidae > Rhipicephalus > Rhipicephalus microplus. The sequence goes on from NC_134701.1 coordinate 7,917,761, forward strand.
GACTGTCTCCGTGGCGCAATTGGCTAGCGCGATCGGCTGTTAACCGAAAGGTTGGAGTTTAGGGCTCTCCCGGGAGTGGTGTGTTGCTTTTTTCTTTGCGCTGATAGCTTTGAAGATATGTTCTGATGGTGGTGAGAAAGGAGCACGACTGTCTCCGTGGCGCAGTTGGCTAGTGCGATCGGCTGTTAACCGAAAGGTTGGAGGTTCGACCCCAGCCGGTGATGGTGTGGCGCTTTTTTTTCTTTGTGCTGATAGCTTTGAAGATATGTTCTGATGGTGGTGAGAGTGGAGCAGGACTGTCTCCGTGGCGCAATTGGCTTGCGTGATCGGCTGTTAACCAAACGGTTGGAGGTTCGAGCCCAGCCGGTGGTGGTGCGGCGCTTTTTTTTTCATTGCGCTGATAGCTTTGAAGATATGTTCTGAAGGTGGTGAGAGTGGAGCACGACTGTCTCCGTGGCGCAGTTCGCTAGCGTGATCGGCTGTTAACTGAAAGGTTGGAGGTTCGAGCCCACCCGGTGGTGGTGCGGCGCTTTTTTTTCTTTGGGGTGATAGCTTTGAAGATATGTTCTCATGGTGGTGAGAGTGGAGCAGGACTGTCTTCATGGCGCAATTGGCTAGCGCGATCGGCTGTTAACCGAAAGGTTGGAGTTTCGAGCCCACCCGGTGGTGGTGCGGTGCTTTTTTTTTCTTTGGGCTGATAGCTTTGAAGATATATTCTGATGGTGGTGAGAGTGGAGCAGGAATGTCTCCGTGGCGCAATTGGCTTGCGCGATCGGCTGTTAACCGAAAGGTTGGAGTTTCGAGCCCTCCCGGGAGTGGTGTGTTGCTTTTTTCTTTGCACTGATAGCTTTGAAGATATGTTCTGATGGTGGTGAGAGTGGAGCAGGACTGTCTCCGTGGCGCAATTGGCTAGCGCGATCGGCTGTTAACCGAAAGGTTGGAGGTTCGAGCCCACCCGGTGGTGGTGCGGCGCTTTTTTTCTTTGCGCTAATAGCTTTGAAGATATGTCCTGATGGTGTTGAGAGTGGAGCAAGACTGTCTCCGTGGCGCAATGGGCCAGCGCGATCGGCTGTTAACCGAAAGGTTGGAGGTTCCAGCCCACCCTGTGGTGGTGCGGCGCTTTTTTTCTTTGGGCTGATAGCTTTGAAGATATGTTCTGATGGTGGTGAGAAGGGAGCAAGACTGTCTCCGTGGCGCAATGGGCTAGCGCGATCGGCTGTTAACCGAAAGGTTGGAGTTTCGAGCCCTCCCGGAAGTGGTGTGTTGTTTTTTTCTTTGCGCTGATAGCTTTGAAGATATGTTCTGATCGTGGTGAGAGCGGAGCAAGACTGTCTCCGTGGCGCAAAGGGCTAGCGTGATCGGCTGTTAACTGAAAGGTTGGAGGTTCGAGCCCACCCGGTGGTGGTGCGGCGCTTTTTTTTCTTTGGGGTGATAGCTCTGAAGAAATGTTCTGACGGTGGTGAGAGTGGAGCACGACTGTCTCCGTGGGGCAATAGGCTAGCGCGATCGGCTGTTAACCGAAAGGTTGGAGGTTCGAGCTCTCCCAGTGGTGCTGCGGCGCTTTTTTTTCTCTGCGCTGATAGCTTAGAAGATATGTTCTGATGGTGGTGAGAGTGGAGCACGACTGTCACCGTGGCGCAGTTGGCTAGCGCGATCGGCTGTTAACCGAAAGGTTGGAGGTTCGAGCCCACCTGGTGATGGTGTGGCGCTTTTTTTCTTTGTGCTGATAGCTTTGAAGATATGTTCTGATGGTGGTGAGAGTGGAGCAGGACTGTCACCGTGGCGCAATTGGCTAGCGCGATTGGCTGTTAACCGAAAGGTTGGAGGTTCGAGCCCACCCGGTGGTGGTGCGGTGCTTTTTTTTCTTTGTGCTGATAGCTTTGAAGATATGTTCTGATGGTGGTGAGAGTGGAGCAGGACTGTCTCCGTGGCGCAATTGGCTTGCGCGATCGGCTGTTAACCGAAAGGTTGGAGGTTTGAGCCCACCCGGTGGTGGTGCGGCGCTTTTTTTTCTTTGCGCTGATAGCTTTGAAGATATGTTCTGATGGTGGTGAGAGTGGAGCAAGACTGTCCCCGTGGCGCAATGGGCTTGCACGATCGGCTGTTAACCGAAAGGTTGGAGTTTCGAGCCCTCCCGGGAGTGGTGTGTTGCTTTTTTCTTTGCACTGATAGCTTTAAAGATATGTTCTGATGGTGGTGAGAGTGGAGCAGGACTGTCTCCGTGGCGCAATTGGCTAGCGCGATCGGCTGTTAACCGAAAGTTTGGAGGTTCGAGCCCACCTGGTGATGGTGTGGCGCTTTTTTTCTTTGTGCTAATAGCTTTGAAGATATGTTCTGATGGTGGTGAGAGTGGAGCAGGACTGTCTCCGTGGAGCAATTGACTAGCGCGATTGGCTGTTATCCGAAAGGTTGGAGGTTCGAGCCCACCCGGTTGTGGTGCGGGGCTTTTTTTTCTTTGTGCTGATAGCTTTGAAGATATGTTCTGATGGTGGTGAGAAGGGAGCAAGACTGTCTCCGTGGCGCAATGGGCTAGCGCGATCGGCTGTTAACCGAAAGGTTGGAGTTTCGAGCCCTCCCGGGAGTGGTGTGTTGTTTTTATCTTTGCGCTGATAGCTTTGAAGATATGTTCTGATGGTGGTGAGAGCCGAGCAAGACTGTCTCCGTGGCGCAAAGGGCTAGCGTGATCGGCTGTTAACCGAAAGGTTGGAGGTTCGAGCCCACCCGGTGGTGGTGCGGCGCTTTTTTTTCTTTGGGGTGATAGCTCTGAAGAAATGTTCTGACGGTGGTGAGAGTGGAGCACGACTGTCTCCGTGGGGCAATAGGCTAGCGCGATCGGCTGTTAACCGAAAGGTTGGAGGTTCGAGCCCACCCGGTGGTGGTGCGGCGCTTTTTTTTTCTTTGGGCTGATAGCTCTGAAGATATGTTCTGACGGTGGTGAGAGTGGAGCAGGACTGTTTCCGTGGCGCAATTGGCTGGCGCGATCGGCTGTTAACCGAAAAGTTGGAGGTTCGAGCTCTCCCAGTGGTGCTGCGGCGCTTTTTTTTTCTTTTGGCTGATAGCTTTGAAGGTATGTTCTGATGGTGGGAAGAGTAGAGCAGGACTGTCTCCGTGGCGCAATTGGCTAGCGTGATCGGCTGTTAACCGAAAAGTTGGAGGTTCGAGCCCACCCGGTGGTGGTGCGGCGCTTTTTTTTCTTTGGGCTGATAGCTTTGAAGATATGTTCTGATGGTGGTGAGAGTAGAGCAAGACTGTCTCCGTGGCGCAAAGGGCGGGCGCGATCGGCTGTTAACCGAAAGGTTGGAGTTTCGAGCCCTCCCGGGAGTGGTGTGTTGCTTTTTTCTTTGTGGTAATAGCTTTGAAGATATGTTCTGATGGTGGTGATAGTGGAGCAGGACTGTCTCCATGGCGCAATTGGCTAGCGCGATCGGCTGTTAACCGAAAAGTTGGAGTTTCGAGCCCACCCGGTGGTGGTGCGGCGCTTTTTTTTCTTTGGGCTGATAGCTCTGAAGATATGTTCTGACGGTGGTGAGAGTGGAGCAGGACTGTTTCCGTGGCGCAATTGGCTAGCGCGATCGGCTGTTAACCGAAAAGTTGGAGGTTCGAGCTCTCCCAGTGGTGCTGCGGCGCTTTTTTTTTCTGTTGGCTGATAGCTTTGAAGGTATGTTCTGATGGTGGGGAGAGTAGAGCAGGACTGTCTCCATGGCGCAATTGGCTAGCGCGATCGGCTGTTAACCGAAAAGTTGGAGTTTCGAGCCCACCCGGTGGTGGTGCGGCGCTTTTTTTTATTTGGGCTGATAGCTCTGAAGAAATGTTCTGACGGTGGTGAGAGTGGAGCAGGACTGTCTCCGTGGCGCAATTGGCTAGCGCGATCGGCGGTTAACCGAAAGGTTGGAGGTTCCAGCCCACCCTGTGGTGGTGCGGCGCTTTTTTTCTTTGGGCTGATAGCTTTGAAGATATGTTCTGATGGTGGTGAGAAGGGAGCAAGACTGTCTCCGTGGCGCACTGGGCTAGCGCGATCGGCTGTTAACCGAAAGGTTGGAGTTTCGAGCCCTCCCGGAAGTGGTGTGTTGTTTTTTTCTTTGCGCTGATAGCTTTGAAGATATGTTCTGATGGTGGTGAGAGCGGAGCAAGACTGTCTCCGTGGCGCAAAGGGCTAGCGTGATCGGCTGTTAACTGAAAGGTTGGAGGTTCGAGCCCACCCGGTGGTGGTGCGGCGCTTTTTTTTCTCTGGGGTGATAGCTCTGAAGAAATGTTCTGACGGTGGTGAGAGTGGAGCACGACTGTCTCCGTGGGGCAATAGGCTAGCGCGATCGGCTGTTAACCGAAAGGTTGGAGGTTCGAGCTCTCCCAGTGGTGCTGCGGCGCTTTTTTTTCTTTGCGCTGATAGCTTCGAAGATATGTTCTGATGGTGGTGAGAGTGGAGCACGACTGTCTCCGTGGCGCAGTTGGCTAGCGCGATCGGCTGTTAACCGAAAGGTTGGAGGTTCGAGCCCACCTGGTGATGGTGTGGCGCTTTTTTTCTTTGTGCTGATAGCTTTGAAGATATGTTCTGATGGTGGTGAGAGTGGAGCAGGACTGTCTCCGTGGCGCAATTGGCTAGCGTGATTGGCTGTTAACCGAAAGGTTGGAGGTTCGAGCCCACCCGGTGGTGGTGCGGTGCTTTTTTTTTGTGCTGATAGCTTTGAAGATATGTTCTGATGGTGGTGAGAGTGGAGCAGGACTGTCTCCGTGGCGCAATTGGCTTGCGCGATCGGCTGTTAACCGAAAGGTTGGAGGTTTGAGCCCACCAGGTGGTGGTGCGGCGCTTTTTTTTCTTTGCGCTGATAGCTTTGAAGATATGTTCTGATGGTGGTGAGAGTGGAGCAAGACTGTCCCCGTGGCGCAATGGGCTTGCACGATCGGCTGTTAACCGAAAGGTTGGAGTTTCGAGCCCTCCCGGGAGTGGTGTGTTGCTTTTTTCTTTGCACTGATAGCTCTGAAGATATGTTCTGATGGTGGTGAGAGTGGAGCAAGACTGTCCCCGTGGCGCAATGGGCTAGCGCGATCGGCTGTTAACCGAAAGGTTGTAGTTTTGAGGCCTCCCGGGAGGGGCGTGTTGCTTTTTTTTCTTTGCGCTGATAGTTTGAAATGTTCTGATGGTGGTGAGAGTGGAGCAAGACTGTCCCCGTGGCGCAATGGGCAAGCGCGATCGGCTGTTATTCGAATGGTTGGAGGTTTGAGCCCACCTGGTGGTGGTGCGGCGCTTTTTTTTCTTTGGGGTGATAGCTCTGAAGATATGTTCTGATGGTGGTGAGAAGGGAGCAAGACTGTCTCCGTGGCGCAATGGGCTAGCGCGATCGGCTGTTAACCGAAAGGTTGGAGTTTCGAGCCCTCCCGGGAGTGGTGTGTTGTTTTTATCTTTGCGCTGATAGCTTTGAAGATATGTTCTGATGGTGGTGAGAGCCGAGCAAGACTGTCTCCGTGGCGCAAAGGGCTAGCGTGATCGGCTGTTAACCGAAAGGTTGGAGGTTCGAGCCCACCCGGTGGTGGTGCGGCGCTTTTTTTTCTTTGGGGTGATAGCTCTGAAGAAATGTTCTGACGGTGGTGAGAGTGGAGCACGACTGTCTCCGTGGGGCAATAGGCTAGCGCGATCGGCTGTTAACCGAAAGGTTGGAGGTTCGAGCCCACCCGGTGGTGGTGCGGCGCTTTTTTTTTCTTTGGGCTGATAGCTCTGAAGATATGTTCTGACGGTGGTGAGAGTGGAGCAGGACTGTTTCCGTGGCGCAATTGGCTAGCGCGATCGGCTGTTAACCGAAAAGTTGGAGGTTCGAGCTCTCCCAGTGGTGCTGCGGCGCTTTTTTTTTCTGTTGGCTGATAGCTTTGAAGGTATGTTCTGATGGTGGGAAGAGTAGAGCAGGACTGTCTCCGTGGCGCAATTGGCTAGCGTGATCGGCTGTTAACCGAAAAGTTGGAGGTTCGAGCCCACCCGGTGGTGGTGCGGCGCTTTTTTTTCTTTGGGCTGATAGCTTTGAAGATATGTTCTGATGGTGGTGAGAGTAGAGCAAGACTGTCTCCGTGGCGCAAAGGGCGGGCGCGATCGGCTGGTAACCGAAAGGTTGGAGTTTCGAGCCCTCCCGGGAGTGGTGTGTTGCTTTTTTCTTTGTGGTAATAGCTTTGAAGATATGTTCTGATGGTGGTGATAGTGGAGCAGGACTGTCTCCATGGCGCAATTGGCTAGCGCGATCGGCTGTTAACCGAAAAGTTGGAGTTTCGAGCCCACCCGGTGAAGGTGCGGCGCTTTTTTTTCTTTGGGCTGATAGCTCTGAAGAAATGTTCTGACGGTGGTGAGAGTGGAGCAGGACTGTCTCCGTGGCGCAATTGGCTAGCGCGATCGGCGGTTAACCGAAAGGTTGGAGGTTCCAGCCCACCCTGTGGTGGTGCGGCGCTTTTTTTCTTTGGGCTGATAGCTTTGAAGATATGTTCTGATGGTGGTGAGAAGGGAGCAAGACTGTCTCCGTGGCGCAATTGGCTAGCGCGATCGGCTGTTAACCGAAAGGTTGGAGTTTCGAGCCCTCCCGGAAGTGGTGTGTTGTTTTTTTCTTTGCGCTGATAGCTTTGAAGATATGTTCTGATGGTGGTGAGAGCGGAGCAAGACTGTCTCCGTGGCGCAAAGGGCTAGCGTGATCGGCTGTTAACTGAAAGGTTGGAGGTTCGAGCCCACCCGGTGGTGGTGCGGCGCTTTTTTTCTTTGGGGTGATAGCTCTGAAGAAATGTTCTGACGGTGGTGAGAGTGGAGCACGACTGTCTCCGTGGGGCAATAGGCTAGCGCGATCGGCTGTTAACCGAAAGGTTGGAGGTTCGAGCCCACCCGGTGGTGGTGCGGCGCTTTTTTTTCTTTGGGCTGATAGCTCTGAAGAAATGTTCCGACTGTGGTGAGAGTGGACCAGGACTGTTTCCGTGGCGCAATTGGCTAGCGCGATCGGCTGTTAACCGAAAAGTTGGAGGTTCGAGCTCTCCCAGTGGTGCTGCGGCGCTTTTTTTTCTGTGGGCTGATAGCTTTGAAGATGTGTTCTGATGGTGGGGAGAGTAGAGCAGGACTGTCTTCGTGGCGCAATTGGCTAGCGCGATCGGCTGTGAACCGAAAGGTTGGAGTTTCGAGCCTTCCCGGGAGTGGTGTGTTGCTTTTTTCTTTGCGCTGATAGCTTCGAAGATATGTTCTGATGGTGGTGAGAGTGGAGCACGACTGTCTCCGTGGCGCAGTTGGCTAGCGCGATCGGCTGTTAACCGAAAGGTTGGAGGTTCGAGCCCACCTGGTGATGGTGTGGCGCTTTTTTTCTTTGTGCTGATAGCTTTGAAGATATGTTCTGATGGTGGTGAGAGTGGAGCAGGACTGTCTCCGTGGCGCAATTGGCTAGCGCGATTGGCTGTTAACCGAAAGGTTGGAGGTTCGAGCCCACCCGGTGGTGGTGCGGTGCTTTTTTTTCTTTGTGCTGATAGCTTTGAAGATATGTTCTGATGGGGGTGAGAGTGGAGCAGGACTGTCTTCGTGGCGCAATTGGCTTGCGCGATCGGCTGTTAACCGAAAGGTTGGAGGTTTGAGCCCACCCGGTGGTGGTGCGGCGCTTTTTTTTCTTTGCGCTGATAGCTTTGAAGATATGTTCTGATGGTGGTGAGAGTGGAGCAAGACTGTCCCCGTGGCGCAATGGGCTTGCACGATCGGCTGTTAACCGAAAGGTTGGAGTTTCGAGCCCTCCCGGGAGTGGTGTGTTGCTTTTTTCTTTGCACTGATAGCTCTAAAGATATGTTCTGATGGTGGTGAGAGTGGAGCAGGACTGTCTCCGTGGCGCAATTGGCTAGCACGATCGGCTGTTAACCGAAAGGTTGGAGTTTTGAGCCCTCCCGGGAGTGGTGCGGCGCTGTTTTTTTCTTTGCGCTAATAGGTTTGAAGATTATTCCTGATGGTGTTGAGAGTGGAGCAAGCCTGTCTCGGTGGCGCAATGGGCTGGCGCGATCGGCTGTTAACCGAAAGATTGGAGTTTCGAGCCCTCCCGGTAGTGGTGTGTTGCTTTTTTCTTTGTGGTAATAGCTTTGAAGATATGTTCTGAAGGTGGTGAGAGTGGAGCAGGACTGTCTCCATGGCGCAATTGGCTAACGCGATCGGCTGTTAACCGAAAGATTGGAGTTTCGAGCCCACCCGGTGGTGGTGCGGCGCTTTTTTTCCTTTGGGCTGATAGCTTTGAAGATATGTTGTGATGGTGGTGAGAGTGGAGCTGGACTGTCTCTGTGGCGCAATTGGCTAGCGCGATCGGCTGTTAACCAAAAGGTTGGAGTTTCGAGCCCTCCCGGGAGTGGTATGTTGCTTTTTTCTTTGCGCTGATAGCTTTCAAGATATGTTCTGATGGTGGTGAGAGCGGAGCAAGACTGTCTCCGTGGCGCAAAGGGCTAGCGCGATCGGCTGTTAACCGAAAGGTTGGAGTTTCGAGCCCTCCCGGGAGTGGTGTGTTGCTTTTTTCTTTGCGCTGATAGCTTTGAAGATATGTTCTGATGGTGGTGAGAGCGGAGCAAGACTGTCTCCGTGGTGCAAAGGGCTAGCGCGATCGGCTGTTAACCGAAAGGTTGGAGTTTCGAGCCCTCCCGGGAGTGGTGTGTTGCTTTTTTCTTTGCGCTGATAGCTTTGAAGATATGTTCTGATAGTGGTGAGAGAGGAGCAAGACTGTCTCCGTGGCGCAATGGGCTAGCGCGATCGGCTGTTAACCGAAAGGTTGGAGGTTCGAGCCCACCTGGTGGTGGTGCGGCGCTTTTTTTTCTTTGGGGTGATAGCTCTGAAGAAATGTTCTGACGGTGGTGAGAGTGGAGCACGACTGTCTCCGTGGGGCAATAGGCTAGCGCGATCGGCTGTTAACCGAAAGGTTGGAGGTTCGAGCCCACCCGGTGGTGGTGCGGCGCTTTTTTTTCTTTGGGCTGATAGCTCTGAAGAAATATTCTGACGGTGGTGAGAGTGGAGCAGGACTGTCTCCGTGGCGCAATCGGCCAGCGCGATCGGCTGTTAACCAAAAAGTTGGAGTTTCGAGCCCTCCCGGGAGTGGTGCGGCGCTGTTTTTTTCTTTGCGCTAATAGGTTTGAAGATTATACCTGATGGTGTTGAGAGTGAAGCAAGACTGTCTCCGTGGCGCAATGGGCTGGCGCGATCGGCTGTTAACCGAAAGATTGGAGTTTCGAGCCCTCCCGGTAGTGGTGTGTTGCTTTTTTCTTTGTGGTAATAGCTTTGAAGATATGTTCTGAAGGTGGTGAGAGTGGAGCAGGACTGTCTCCATGGCGCAATTGGCTAACGCGATCGGCTGTTAACCGAAAGATTGGAGTTTCGAGCCCACCCGGTGGTGGTGCGGCGCTTTTTTTTCCTTTGGGCTGATAGCTTTGAAGATATGTTCTGATGGTGGTGAGAGTGGAGCAAGACTGTCCCCGTGGCGCAATGGGCTAGCGCGATCGGCTGTTAACCGAAAGGTTGTAGTTTTGAGGCCTCCCGGGAGGGGCGTGTTGCTTTTTTTTCTTTGCGCTGATAGTTTGAAATGTTCTGATGGTGGTGAGAGTGGAGCAAGACTGTCCCCGTGGCGCAATGGGCAAGCGCGATCGGCTGTTATTCGAATGGTTGGAGGTTTGAGCCCACCTGGTGGTGGTGCGGCGCTTTTTTTTCTTTGGGGTGATAGCTCTGAAGAAATGTTCTGATGGTGGTGAGAGTGGAGCACGACTGTCTCCGTGGGGTAATAGGCTAGCGCGATCGTCTGTTAATCGAAAGGTTGGAGGTTCGAGCCCACCCGGTGGTGGTGCGGCGCTTTTTTTTCTTTGCGCTGATAGCTTTGAAGTTATGTTCTGATGGTGGTGAGAGTGGAGCACGACTGTCTCCGTGGCGCATTTGGCTAGCGCGATCAGCTGTTAACCGAAAGGTTGGAAGTTCGAGCCCACCCGGTGGTGGTGCGGCGCTTTTTTTTTCTTTGGACTGATAGCTTTGAAGATATGTACTGATGGTGTTGAGAGGGTAGCAAGACTGTCTCCGTGGCGCAATGGGCTAGCGCGATCGGCTGTTAACCAAAAGGTTGGAGTTTCCAGCCCTCCCGGGAGTGGTATGTTGCTTTTTTCTTTGCGCTGATAGCTTTGAAGATATGTTCTGATGGTGGTGAGAGCGGAGCAAGACTGTCTCCGTGGCGCAAAGGGCTAGCGCGATCGGCTGTTAACCGAAAGGTTGGAGTTTCGAGCACTCCCGGGAGTGGTATGTTGCTTTTTTCTTTGCGCTGATAGCTTTGAAGTTATGTTGTGATGGTGGTGAGAGCGGAGCAAGACTGTCTCCGTGGCGCAAAGGGCTAGCGCGATCGGCTGTTAACCGAAAGGTTGGAGTTTCGAGCCCTCCCGGGAGTGGTGTGTTGCTTTTTTCTTTGCGCTGATAGCTTTGAAGATATGTTCTGATGGTGGTGAGAGCGGAGCAAGACTGTCTCCGTGGCGCAAAGGGCTAGCGCGATCGGCTGTTAACCGAAAGGTTGGAGTTTTAGCCCTCCCGGGAGTGGTGTGTTGCTTTTTTCTTTGCGCTGATAGCTTTGAAGATATGTTCTGATAGTGGTGAGAGAGGAGCAAGACTGTCTCCGTGGCGCAATGGGCTAGCGCGATCGGCTGTTAACCGAAAGGTTGGAGGTTCGAGCCCACCTGGTGGTGGTGCGGCGCTTTTTTTCTTTGGGGTGATAGCTCTGAAGAAATGTTCTGACGGTGGTGAGAGTGGAGCACGACTGTCTCCGTGGGGCAATAGTCTAGCGCGATCGGCTGTTAACCAAAAGGTTGAAGGTTCGAGCCCACCCGGTGATGGTGCGGCGCTTTTTTTTCTTTGGGCTGATAGCTCTGAAGAAATATTCTGACGGTGGTGAGAGTGGAGCAGGACTGTCTCCGTGGCGCGATCGGCCAGCGCGATCGGCTGTTAACCAAAAAGTTGGAGGTTCGAGCCCTCCCGGGAGTGGTGTGTTGGTTTTTTTTCTCTGCGCTGATAGCTTTGAAGATATGTTCTGATGGTGGTAAGAGTGGAGCACGACTGTTTCCGTGGCGCAATTGGCTAGTGCGATCGGCTGTTAACCGAAAGGTTGGAGGTTCGAGCCCACCCGGTGGTGGTGCGGCGCTTTTTTTTCTTTAGGCTGATAGCTTTGAAGATATGTTCTGATGGTGGTGAGAAGGGAGCAAGACTGTCTCCGTGGCGCAATGGGCTAGCGCGATCGGCTGTTAACCGAAAGGTTGGAGTTTCGAGCCCTCCCGGGAGTGGTGTGTTGTTTTTTTCTTTGCGCTGATAGCTTTGAAGATATGTTCTGATGGTGGTGAGAGCGGAGCAAGACTGTCTCCGTGGCCCAAAGGGCTAGCGTGATCGGCTGTTATTCGAAAGGTTGGAGGTTCGAGCCCACCCGGTGGTGGTGCGGCGCTTTTTTTTCTTTGGAGTGATAGCTCTGAAGATATGTTCTGATGGTGGTGAGAGTGGAGCAAGACTGTCCCCGTGGCGCAATGGGCTAGCGCGATCGGCTGTTAACCGAAAGGTTGTAGTTTTGAGGCCTCCCGGGAGGGGCGTGTTGCTTTTTTTTCTTTGCGCTGATAGTTTGAAATGTTCTGATGGTGGTGAGAGTGGAGCAAGACTGTCCCCGTGGCGCAATGGGCAAGCGCGATCGGCTGTTATTCGAATGGTTGGAGGTTTGAGCCCACCTGGTGGTGGTGCGGCGCTTTTTTTTCTTTGGGGTGATAGCTCTGAAGAAATGTTCTGATGGTGGTGAGAGTGGAGCACGACTGTCTCCGTGGGGTAATAGGCTAGCGCGATCGTCTGTTAATCGAAAGGTTGGAGGTTCGAGCCCACCCGGTGGTGGTGCGGCGCTTTTTTTTCTTTGCGCTGATAGCTTTGAAGTTATGTTCTGATGGTGGTGAGAGTGGAGCACGACTGTCTCCGTGGCGCATTTGGCTAGCGCGATCAGCTGTTAACCGAAAGGTTGGAAGTTCGAGCCCACCCGGTGGTGGTGCGGCGCTTTTTTTTCTTTGGACTGATAGCTTTGAAGATATGTACTGATGGTGTTGAGAGGGTAGCAAGACTGTCTCCGTGGCGCAATGGGCTAGCGCGATCGGCTGTTAACCAAAAGGTTGGAGTTTCCAGCCCTCCCGGGAGTGGTATGTTGCTTTTTTCTTTGCGCTGATAGCTTTGAAGATATGTTCTGATGGTGGTGAGAGCGGAGCAAGACTGTCTCCGTGGCGCAAAGGGCTAGCGCGATCGGCTGTTAACCGAAAGGTTGGAGTTTCGAGCACTCCCGGGAGTGGTATGTTGCTTTTTTCTTTGCGCTGATAGCTTTGAAGATATGTTGTGATGGTGGTGAGAGCGGAGCAAGACTGTCTCCGTGGCGCAAAGGGCTAGCGCGATCGGCTGTTAACCGAAAGGTTGGAGTTTCGAGCCCTCCCGGGAGTGGTGTGTTGCTTTTTTCTTTGCGCTGATAGCTTTGAAGATATGTTCTGATGGTGGTGAGAGCGGAGCAAGACTGTCTCCGTGGCGCAAAGGGCTAGCGCGATCGGCTGTTAACCGAAAGGTTGGAGTTTTAGCCCTCCCGGGAGTGGTGTGTTGCTTTTTTCTTTGCGCTGATAGCTTTGAAGATATGTTCTGATAGTGGTGAGAGAGGAGCAAGACTGTCTCCGTGGCGCAATGGGCTAGCGCGATCGGCTGTTAACCGAAAGGTTGGAGGTTCGAGCCCACCTGGTGGTGGTGCGGCGCTTTTTTTCTTTGGGGTGATAGCTCTGAAGAAATGTTCTGACGGTGGTGAGAGTGGAGCACGACTGTCTCCGTGGGGCAATAGTCTAGCGCGATCGGCTGTTAACCAAAAGGTTGAAGGTTCGAGCCCACCCGGTGATGGTGCGGCGCTTTTTTTTCTTTGGGCTGATAGCTCTGAAGAAATATTCTGACGGTGGTGAGAGTGGAGCAGGACTGTCTCCGTGGCGCGATCGGCCAGCGCGATCGGCTGTTAACCAAAAAGTTGGAGGTTCGAGCCCTCCCGGGAGTGGTGTGTTGGTTTTTTTTCTCTGCGCTGATAGCTTTGAAGATATGTTCTGATGGTGGTAAGAGTGGAGCACGACTGTTTCCGTGGCGCAATTGGCTAGTGCGATCGGCTGTTAACCGAAAGGTTGGAGGTTCGAGCCCACCCGGTGGTGGTGCGGCGCTTTTTTTTCTTTAGGCTGATAGCTTTGAAGATATGTTCTGATGGTGGTGAGAAGGGAGCAAGACTGTCTCCGTGGCGCAATGGGCTAGCGCGATCGGCTGTTAACCGAAAGGTTGGAGTTTCGAGCCCTCCCGGGAGTGGTGTGTTGTTTTTTTCTTTGCGCTGATAGCTTTGAAGATATGTTCTGATGGTGGTGAGAGCGGAGCAAGACTGTCTCCGTGGCCCAAAGGGCTAGCGTGATCGGCTGTTATTCGAAAGGTTGGAGGTTCGAGCCCACCCGGTGGTGGTGCGGCGCTTTTTTTTCTTTGGGGTGATAGCTCTGAAGAAATGTTGTGACGGTGGTGAGAGTGGTGCACGACTGTCTCCGTGGGGCAATAGGCTAGCGCGATCGGCTGTTAACCGAAAGGTTGGAGGTTCGAGCCCACCCGGTGGTGGTGCGGCGCTTTTTTTTCTTTGGGCTGATAGCTCTGAAGAAATGTTCTGACGGTGGTGAGAGTGGAGCAGGACTGTCTCCGTGGCGCAATTGGCTAGCGCGATCGGCTGTTAACCGAAAAGTTGGAGGTTCGAGCTCTCCCAGTGGTGCTGCGGCGCTTTTTTTTCTGTGGGCTGATAGCTTTGAAGATATGTTCTGATGGTGGGGAGAGTAGAGCAGGACTGTCTCCGTGGCGCAATTGGCTAGCGTGATCGGCTGTTAACCGAAAAGTTGGAGGTTCGAGCCCACCCGGTGGTGGTGCGGCACTTTTTTTTCTTTGGGCTGATAGCTTTGAAGATATGTTCTGATGGTGGTGAGAGTAGAGCAGGACTGTCTTCGTGGCGCAATTGGCTAGCGCGATCGGCTGTTAACCGAAAGGTTGGAGTTTCGAGCCTTCCCGGGAGTGGTGTGTTGCTTTTTTCTTTGCGCTGATAGCTTCGAAGATATGTTCTGATGGTGGTGAGAGTGGAGCACGACTGTCTCCGTGGCGCAGTTGGCTAGCGCGATCCGCTGTTAACCGAAAGGTTGGAGGTTCGAGCCCACCTGGTGATGGTGTGGCGCTTTTTTTCTTTGTGCTGATAGCTTTGAAGATATGTTCTGATGGTGGTGAGAGTGGAGCAGGACTGTCTCCGTGGCGCAATTGGCTAGCGCGATTGGCTGTTAACCGAAAGGTTGGAGGTTCGAGATCACCCGGTGGTGGTGCGGCGCTTTTTTTTCTTTGCGCTGATAGCTTTGAAGATATGTTCTGATGGTGGTGAGAGTGGAGCAAGACTGTCCCCGTGGCGCAATGGGCTTGCACGATCGGCTGTTAACCGAAAGGTTGGAGTTTCGAGCCCTCCCGGGAGTGGTGTGTTGCTTTTTTCTTTGCACTGATAGCTTTGAAGATATGTTCTGATGGTGGTGAGAGTGGAGCAGGACTGTCTCCGTGGCGCAATTGGCTAGCGCGATCGGCTGTTTACCGAAAGTTTGGAGGTTCGAGCCCACCTGGTGATGGTGTGGCGCTTTTTTTTCTTTGTGCTGATAGCTTTGAAGATATGTTCTGATGGTGGTGAGAGTGGAGCAGGACTGTCTCCGTGGCGCAATTGACTAGCGCGATTGGCTGTTAACCGAAAGGTTGGAGGTTCGAGCCCACCCGGTTGTGGTGCGGGGCTTTTTTTTCTTTGTGCTGATAGCTTTGAAGATATGTTCTGATGGTGGTGAGAGTGGACCAGGACTGTCTCCATGGCGCAATTGGCTTGCGCGATCGGCTGTTAACCGAAAGGTTGGAGGTTCGAGCCCACCCGTTAGTGGTGCGGCGCTTTTTTTTTCTTTGCGCTGATAGCTTTGAAGATATGTTCTGATGGTGGTGAGAGTGGAGCAAGACTGTCCCCGTGGCGCAATGGGCTAGCACGATCGGCTGTTAACCGAAAGGTTGGAGTTTCGAGCCCTCCCGGGAATGGTGCGGCGCTGTTTTTTTCTTTGCGCTAATAGGTTTGAAGATTATTCCTGATGGTGTTGAGAGTGGAGCAAGACTGTCTCCGTGGCGCAATGGGCTGGCGCGATCGGCTGTTAACCGAAAGATTGGAGTTTCGAGCCCTCCCGGGAGTGGTGTGTTGCTTTTTTCTTTGTGGTAATAGCTTTGAAGATATGTTCTGAAGGTGGTGAGAGTGGAGCAGGACTGTCTCCATGGCGCAATTGGCTAACGCGATCGGCTGTTAACCGAAAGATTGGAGTTTCGAGCCCACCCGGTGGTGGTGCGGCGCTTTTTTTCCTTTGGGCTGATAGCTTTGAAGATATGTTCGCATGTTGGTGAGAGTGGAGCAAGACTGTCCCCGTGGCGCAATGGGCTAGCGCGATTGGCTGTTAACCGAAAGGTTGGAGTTTTGAGGCCTCCCGGGAGGGGCGTGTTGCTTTTTTTTCTTTGCGCTGATAGTTTGAAGATATGTTCTGATGGTGGTGAGAGTGGAGCAAGACTGTCCCCGTGGCGCAATTGGCAAGCGCGATCGGCTGTTAACCGAATGGTTGGAGGTTTGAGCCCACCTGGTGGTGGTGCGGCGCTTTTTTTTCTTTGGGGTGATAGCTGTGAAGAAATGTTCTGATGGTGGTGAGAGTGGAGCACGACTGTCTCCATGGGGCAATAGGCTAGCGCGATCGTCTGTTAATCGAAAGGTTAGAGGTTCGAGCCCACCCGGTGGTGGTGCGGCGCTTTTTTTTCTTTGCGCTGATAGCTTTGAAGTTATGTTCTGATGGTGGTGAGAGTGGAGCACGACTGTCTCCGTGGCGCGATTGGCTAGCGCGATCAGCTGTTAACCGAAAGGTTGGAAGTTCGAGCCCACCCGGTGGTGGTGCGGCGCTTTTTTTTCTTTGGACTGATAGCTTTGAAGATATGTTCTGATGGTGTTGAGAGGGTAGCAAGACTGTCTCCGTGGCGCAATGGGCTAGCGCGATCGGCTGTTAACCAAAAGGTTGGAATTTCGAGCACTCCCGGGAGTGGTATGTTGCTTTTTTCTTTGCGCTGATAGCTTTGAAGATATGTTCTGATGGTGGTGAGAGCGGAGCAAGGCTGTCTCCGTGGCGCAAAGGGCTAGCGCGATCGGCTGTTAACCGAAAGGTTGGAGTTTCGAGCCCTCCCGGGAGTGGTGTGTTGCTTTTTTCTTTGCGTTGATAGCTTTCAAGGTATGTTGTGATGGTGGTGAGAGTGGAGCAGGACTGTCTCTGTGGCGCAATTGGCTAGCGCGATCGGCTGTTAACCAAAAGGTTGGAGTTTCGAGCCCTCCCGGGAGTGGTATGTTGCTTTTTTCTTTGCGCTGATAGCTTTGAAGATATGTTCTGATGGTGGTGAGAGCGGAGCAAGACTGTCTCCATGGCGCAAAGGGCTAGCGCGATCGGCTGTTAACCGAAAGGTTGGAGTTTCGAGCCCTCCCGGGAGTGGTGTGTTGCTTTTTTCTTTGCGCTGATAGCTTTGAAGATATGTTCTGATGGTGGTGAGAGCGGAGCAAGACTGTCTCCGTGGCGCAAAGTGCTAGCGCGATCGGCTGTTAACCGAAAGGTTGGAGTTTCGAGCCCTCCCGGGAGTGGTGTGTTGCTTTTTTTCTTTGCGCTGATAGCTTTGAAGATATGTTCTGATAGTGGTGAGAGAGGAGCAAGACTGTCTCCGTGGCGCAATGGGCTAGCGCGATCGGCTGTTAACCGAAAGGTTGGAGGTTCGAGCCCACCTGGTGGTGGAGTGGCGCTTTTTTCTTTGTGCTGATAGCTTTGAAGATATGTTCTGATGGTGGTGAGAGTGGAGCAGGACTGTCTCCGTGGCGCAATTGGCTAGCGCGATTGGCTGTTAACCGAAAGGTTGGAGGTTCGAGCCCACCGGGTGGTGGTGCGGTGCTTTTTTTTCTTTGTGCTGATAGCTTTGAAGATATGTTCTGATGGTGGTGAGAGTGGAGCAGGACTGTCTCCGTGGCGCAATTGGCTAGCGCGATCGGCTGTTAACCGAAAGATTGGAGTTTCGAGCCCACCCGGTGGTGGTGCGGCGCTTTTTTTCCTTTGGGCTGATAGCTTTGAAGATATGTTCGCATGTTGGTGAGAGTGGAGCAAGACTGTCCCCGTGGCGCAATGGGCTAGCGCGATTGGCTGTTAACCGAAAGGTTGGAGTTTTGAGGCCTCCCGGGAGGGGCGTGTTGCTTTTTTTTCTTTGCGCTGATAGTTTGAAGATATGTTCTGATGGTGGTGAGAGTGGAGCAAGACTGTCCCCGTGGCGCAATTGGCAAGCGCGATCGGCTGTTAACCGAATGGTTGGAGGTTTGAGCCCACCTGGTGGTGGTGCGGCGCTTTTTTTTCTTTGGGGTGATAGCTCTGAAGAAATGTTCTGATGGTGGTGAGAGTGGAGCACGACTGTCTCCATGGGGCAATAGGCTAGCGCGATCGTCTGTTAATCGAAAGGTTAGAGGTTCGAGCCCACCCGGTGGTGGTGCGGCGCTTTTTTTCTTTGCGCTGATAGCTTTGAAGTTATGTTCTGATGGTGGTGAGAGTGGAGCACGACTGTCTCCGTGGCGCGATTGGCTAGCGCGATCAGCTGTTAACCGAAAGGTTGGAAGTTCGAGCCCACCCGGTGGTGGTGCGGCGCTTTTTTTTCTTTGGACTGATAGCTTTGAAGATATGTTCTGATGGTGTTGAGAGGGTAGCAAGACTGTCTCCGTGGCGCAATGGGCTAGCGCGATCGGCTGTTAACCAAAAGGTTGGAATTTCGAGCACTCCCGGGAGTGGTATGTTGCTTTTTTCTTTGCGCTGATAGCTTTGAAGATATGTTCTGATGGTGGTGAGAGCGGAGCAAGACTGTCTCCGTGGCGCAAAGGGCTAGCGCGATCGGCTGTTAACCGAAAGGTTGGAGTTTCGAGCCCTCCCGGGAGTGGTGTGTTGCTTTTTTCTTTGCGTTGATAGCTTTCAAGGTATGTTGTGATGGTGGTGAGAGTGGAGCAGGACTGTCTCTGTGGCGCAATTGGCTAGCGCGATCGGCTGTTAACCAAAAGGTTGGAGTTTCGAGCCCTCCCGGGAGTGGTATGTTGCTTTTTTCTTTGCGCTGATAGCTTTGAAGATATGTTCTGATGGTGGTGAGAGCGGAGCAAGACTGTCTCCATGGCGCAAAGGGCTAGCGCGATCGGCTGTTAACCGAAAGGTTGGAGTTTCGAGCCCTCCCGGGAGTGGTGTGTTGCTTTTTTCTTTGCGCTGATAGCTTTGAAGATATGTTCTGATGGTGGTGAGAGCGGAGCAAGACTGTCTCCGTGGCGCAAAGTGCTAGCGCGATCGGCTGTTAACCGAAAGGTTGGAGTTTCGAGCCCTCCCGGGAGTGGTGTGTTGCTTTTTTTCTTTGCGCTGATAGCTTTGAAGATATGTTCTGATAGTGGTGAGAGAGGAGCAAGACTGTCTCCGTGGCGCAATGGGCTAGCGCGATCGGCTGTTAACCGAAAGGTTGGAGGTTCGAGCCCACCTGGTGGTGGAGTGGCGCTTTTTTCTTTGTGCTGATAGCTTTGAAGATATGTTCTGATGGTGGTGAGAGTGGAGCAGGACTGTCTCCGTGGCGCAATTGGCTAGCGCGATTGGCTGTTAACCGAAAGGTTGGAGGTTCGAGCCCACCGGGTGGTGGTGCGGTGCTTTTTTTTCTTTGTGCTGATAGCTTTGAAGATATGTTCTGATGGTGGTGAGAGTGGAGCAGGACTGTCTCCGTGGCGCAATTGGCTAGCGCGATCGGCTGTTAACCGAAAGTTTGGAGGCTCGAGCCCACCTGGTGATTGTGTGGCGCTTTTTTTCTTTGTGCTGATAGCTTTGAAGATATGTTGTGATGGTGGTGAGAGTGGAGCAGGACTGTCTCCGTGGCACAATTGACTAGCGCGATTGGTAGTTAACCGAAAGGTTGGAGGTTCGAGCCCACCCGGTTGTGGTGCGGGGCTTTTTTTCTATGTGCTGATAGCTTTGAAGATATGTTCTGATGGTGGTGAGAGTAGAGCAGGACTGTCTCCATGGCGCAATTGGCTTGCGCGATCGGCAGTTAACCGAAAGGTTGGAGGTTCGAGCCCACCCGTTAGTGGTGCGGCGCTTTTTTTTCTTTGCGCTGATAGCTTTGAAGATATGTTCTGATGGTGGTGAGAGTGGAGCAAGAGTGTCCCCGTGGCGCAATGGGCTAGCACGATCGGCTGTTAACCGAAAGGTTGGAGTTTCGAGCCCTCCCGGGAATGGCGCGGCGCTTTTTTTTCTTTGCGCTGATAGCTTTGAAGTTATGTTCTGATGGTGGTGAGAGTGGAGCACGACTGTCTCCGTGGCGCGATTGGCTAGCGCGATCAGCTGTTAACCGAAAGGTTGGAAGTTTGAGCCCACCCGGTGGTGGTGCGGCGCTTTTTTTTCTTTGGACTGATAGCTTTGAAGATATGTTCTGATGGTGTTGAGAGGGTAGCAAGACTGTCTCCGTGGCGCGATTGGCTAGCGCGATCAGCTGTTAACCGAAAGGTTGGAAGTTTGAGCCCACCCGGTGGTGGTGCGGCGCTTTTTTTTCTTTGGACTGATAGCTTTGAAGATATGTTCTGATGGTGTTGAGAGGGTAGCAAGACTGTCTCCGTGGCGCAATGGGCTAGCGCGATCGGCTGTTAACCAAAAGGTTGGAATTTCGAGCACTCCCGGGAGTGGTATGCTGCTTTTTTCTTTGCGCTGATAGCTTTGAAGATATGTTCTGATGGTGGTGAGAGCGGAGCAAGACTGTCTCCGTGGCGCAAAGGGCTAGCGCGATCGGCTGTTAACCGAAAGGTTGGAGTTTCGAGCCCTCCCGGGAGTGGTGTGTTGCTTTTTTCTTTGCGTTGATAGCTTTCAAGATATGTTGTGATGGTGGTGAGAGTGGAGCAGGACTGTCTCTTTGGCGCAATTGGCTAGCGCGATCGGCTGTTAACCAAAAGGTTGGAGTTTCGAGCCCTCCCGGGAGTGGTATGTTGCTTTTTTCTTTGCGCTGATAGCTTTGAAGATATGTTCTGATGGTGGTGAGAGCGGAGCAAGACTGTCTCCGTGGCGCAAAGGGCTAGCGCGATCGGCTGTTAACCGAAAGGTTGGAGTTTCGAGCCCTCCCGGGAGTGGTGTGTTGCTTTTTTCTTTGCGCTGATAGCTTTGAAGATATGTTCTGATGGTGGTGAGAGCGGAGCAAGACTGTCTCCGTGGCGCAAAGTGCTAGCGCGATCGGCTGTTAACCGAAAGGTTGGAGTTTCGAGCCCTCCCGGGAGTGGTGTGTTGCTTTTTTCTTTGCGCTGATAGCTTTGAAGATATGTTCTGATAGTGGTGAGAGAGGAGCAAGACTGTCTCCGTGGCGCAATGGGCTAGCGCGATCGGCTGTTAACCGAAAGGTTGGAGGTTCGAGCCCACCTGGTGGTGGTGTGGCGCTTTTTTCTTTGTGCTGATAGCTTTGAAGATATGTTCTGATGGTGGTGAGAGTGGAGCAGGACTGTCTCCGTGGCGCAATTGGCTAGCGCGATTGGCTGTTAACCGAAAGGTTGGAGGTTCGAGCCCACCGGGTGGTGGTGCGGTGCTTTTTTTTCTTTGTGCTGATAGCTTTGAAGATATGTTCTGATGGTGGTGAGAGTGGAGCAGGACTGTCTCCGTGGCGCAATTGGCTAGCGCGATCGGCTGTTAACCGAAAGTTTGGAGGTTCGAGCCCACCTGGTGATGGTGTGGCGCTTTTTTTCTTTGTGCTGATAGCTTTGAAGATATGTTCTGATGGTGGTGAGAGTGGAGCAGGACTGTCTCCGTGGCACAATTGACTAGCGCGATTGGCTGTTAACCGAAAGGTTGGAGGTTCGAGCCCACCCGGTTGTGGTGCGGGGCTTTTTTTCTTTGTGCTGATAGCTTTGAAGATATGTTCTGATGGTGGTGAGAGTGGAACAGGACTGTCTCCATGGCGCAATTGGCTTGCGCGATCGGCTGTTAACCGAAAGGTTGGAGGTTCGAGCCCACCCGTTAGTGGTGCGGCGCTTTTTTTTCTTTGCGCTGATAGCTTTGAAGATATGTTCTGATGGTGGTGAGAGTGGAGCAAGACTGTCCCCGTGGCGCAATGGGCTAGCACGATCGGCTGTTAACCGAAAGGTTGGAGTTTCGAGCCCTCCCGGGAATGGCGCGGCGCAGTTTTTTTCTTTGCGCTAATAGGTTTGAAGATTATTCCTGATGGTGTTGAGAGTGGAGCAAGACTGTCTCCGTGGCTCAATGGGCTGGCGCGATCGGCTGTTAACCGAAAGATTGGAGTTTCGAGCCCTCCCGGGAGTGGTGTGTTGCTTTTATCTTTGTGGTAATAGCTTTGAAGATATGTTCTGAAGGTGGTGAGAGTGGAGCAGGACTGTCTCCATGGCGCAATTGGCTAACGCGATCGGCTGTTAACCGAAAGATTGGAGTTTCGAGCCCACCCGGTGGTGGTGCGGCGCTTTTTTTTCATTGGGCTGATAGCTTTGAAGATAAGTTCTGATGGTGGTGAGAGTGGAGCAAGACTGTCCCCGTGGCGCAATGGGCTAGCGCGATCGGCTGTTAACCGAAAGGTTGGAGTTTTGAGGCCTCCCGGGAGGGGCATGTTGCTTTTTTTCTTTGCGCTGATAGTTTGAAGATATGTTCTGATGGTGGTGAGAGTGGAGCAAGACTGTCCCCGTGGCGCAATGGGCAAGCGCGATCGGCTGTTAACCGAATGGTTGGAGGTTCGAGCCCACCTGGTGGTGGTGCGGCGCTTTTTTTTCTTTGGGGTGATAGCTCTGAAGAAATGTTCTGATGGTGGTGAGAGTGGAGCACGACTGTCTCCGTGGGGCAATAGGCTAGCGCGATCGTCTGTTAATCGAAAGGTTGGAGGTTCGAGCCCACCCTGTGGTGGTGCGGCGCTTTTTTTTCTTTGCGCTGATAGCTTTGAAGTTATGTTCTGATGGTGGTGAGAGTGGAGCACGACTGTCTCCATGACGCAATTGGCTAGCGTGATCGGCTGTTAACAAAAATTGTTGGAGGTTCGAGCCCACCCGGTGTTGGTGCGGCGCTTTTTTTCTTTGGGCTGATAGCTTTGAAGATATGTTCTGATGGTGGTGAGAGTAGAGCAGGACTGTCTCCGTGGCGCAATGGGCTAGCGCGATCGGCTGTTAACCGAAAGGTTGGAGTTTCGAACCCTCCCGGGAGTGGTGTGTTGCTTTTTTCTTTGCGCTTATAGCTTTGAAGATATGTTCTGATGGTGGTGAGAGTGGAGCAGGACTGTCTCCGTGGCGCAATTGGCTAGCGCGATTGGCTGTTAACCGAAAGGTTGGAGGTTCGAGCCCACCCAGTGGTGGTGCGGTGCTTTTTTTGCGCTGATAGCTTTGAAGATATGTTCTGATGGTGGTGAGAGTGGTGCAAGACTGTCCCCGTGGCGCAATGGGCTAGCGCGATCGGCTGTTAACCGAAAGGTTGGAGGTTCGAGCCCACCTGGTGGTGGAGTGGCGCTTTTTTCTTTGTGCTGATAGCTTTGAAGATATGTTCTGATGGTGGTGAGAGTGGAGCAGGACTGTCTCCGTGGCGCAATTGGCTAGCGCGATTGGCTGTTAACCGAAAGGTTGGAGGTTCGAGCCCACCGGGTGGTGGTGCGGTGCTTTTTTTTCTTTGTGCTGATAGCTTTGAAGATATGTTCTGATGGTGGTGAGAGTGGAGCAGGACTGTCTCCGTGGCGCAATTGGCTAGCGCGATCGGCTGTTAACCGAAAGTTTGGAGGCTCGAGCCCACCTGGTGATTGTGTGGCGCTTTTTTTCTTTGTGCTGATAGCTTTGAAGATATGTTGTGATGGTGGTGAGAGTGGAGCAGGACTGTCTCCGTGGCACAATTGACTAGCGCGATTGGTAGTTAACCGAAAGGTTGGAGGTTCGAGCCCACCCGGTTGTGGTGCGGGGCTTTTTTTCTATGTGCTGATAGCTTTGAAGATATGTTCTGATGGTGGTGAGAGTAGAGCAGGACTGTCTCCATGGCGCAATTGGCTTGCGCGATCGGCAGTTAACCGAAAGGTTGGAGGTTCGAGCCCACCCGTTAGTGGTGCGGCGCTTTTTTTTCTTTGCGCTGATAGCTTTGAAGATATGTTCTGATGGTGGTGAGAGTGGAGCAAGAGTGTCCCCGTGGCGCAATGGGCTAGCACGATCGGCTGTTAACCGAAAGGTTGGAGTTTCGAGCCCTCCCGGGAATGGCGCGGCGCTTTTTTTTCTTTGCGCTGATAGCTTTGAAGTTATGTTCTGATGGTGGTGAGAGTGGAGCACGACTGTCTCCGTGGCGCGATTGGCTAGCGCGATCAGCTGTTAACCGAAAGGTTGGAAGTTTGAGCCCACCCGGTGGTGGTGCGGCGCTTTTTTTTCTTTGGACTGATAGCTTTGAAGATATGTTCTGATGGTGTTGAGAGGGTAGCAAGACTGTCTCCGTGGCGCGATTGGCTAGCGCGATCAGCTGTTAACCGAAAGGTTGGAAGTTTGAGCCCACCCGGTGGTGGTGCGGCGCTTTTTTTTCTTTGGACTGATAGCTTTGAAGATATGTTCTGATGGTGTTGAGAGGGTAGCAAGACTGTCTCCGTGGCGCAATGGGCTAGCGCGATCGGCTGTTAACCAAAAGGTTGGAATTTCGAGCACTCCCGGGAGTGGTATGCTGCTTTTTTCTTTGCGCTGATAGCTTTGAAGATATGTTCTGATGGTGGTGAGAGCGGAGCAAGACTGTCTCCGTGGCGCAAAGGGCTAGCGCGATCGGCTGTTAACCGAAAGGTTGGAGTTTCGAGCCCTCCCGGGAGTGGTGTGTTGCTTTTTTCTTTGCGTTGATAGCTTTCAAGATATGTTGTGATGGTGGTGAGAGTGGAGCAGGACTGTCTCTTTGGCGCAATTGGCTAGCGCGATCGGCTGTTAACCAAAAGGTTGGAGTTTCGAGCCCTCCCGGGAGTGGTATGCTGCTTTTTTCTTTGCGCTGATAGCTTTGAAGATATGTTCTGATGGTGGTGAGAGCGGAGCAAGACTGTCTCCGTGGCGCAAAGGGCTAGCGCGATCGGCTGTTAACCGAAAGGTTGGAGTTTCGAGCCCTCCCGGGAGTGGTGTGTTGCTTTTTTCTTTGCGCTGATAGCTTTGAAGATATGTTCTGATGGTGGTGAGAGCGGAGCAAGACTGTCTCCGTGGCGCAAAGTGCTAGCGCGATCGGCTGTTAACCGAAAGGTTGGAGTTTCGAGCCCTCCCGGGAGTGGTGTGTTGCTTTTTTCTTTGCGCTGATAGCTTTGAAGATATGTTCTGATAGTGGTGAGAGAGGAGCAAGACTGTCTCCGTGGCGCAATGGGCTAGCGCGATCGGCTGTTAACCGAAAGGTTGGAGGTTCGAGCCCACCTGGTGGTGGTGTGGCGCTTTTTTCTTTGTGCTGATAGCTTTGAAGATATGTTCTGATGGTGGTGAGAGTGGAGCAGGACTGTCTCCGTGGCGCAATTGGCTAGCGCGATTGGCTGTTAACCGAAAGGTTGGAGGTTCGAGCCCACCGGGTGGTGGTGCGGTGCTTTTTTTTCTTTGTGCTGATAGCTTTGAAGATATGTTCTGATGGTGGTGAGAGTGGAGCAGGACTGTCTCCGTGGCGCAATTGGCTAGCGCGATCGGCTGTTAACCGAAAGTTTGGAGGTTCGAGCCCACCTGGTGATGGTGTGGCGCTTTTTTTCTTTGTGCTGATAGCTTTGAAGATATGTTCTGATGGTGGTGAGAGTGGAGCAGGACTGTCTCCGTGGCACAATTGACTAGCGCGATTGGCTGTTAACCGAAAGGTTGGAGGTTCGAGCCCACCCGGTTGTGGTGCGGGGCTTTTTTTCTTTGTGCTGATAGCTTTGAAGATATGTTCTGATGGTGGTGAGAGTGGAACAGGACTGTCTCCATGGCGCAATTGGCTTGCGCGATCGGCTGTTAACCGAAAGGTTGGAGGTTCGAGCCCACCCGTTAGTGGTGCGGCGCTTTTTTTTCTTTGCGCTGATAGCTTTGAAGATATGTTCTGATGGTGGTGAGAGTGGAGCAAGACTGTCCCCGTGGCGCAATGGGCTAGCACGATCGGCTGTTAACCGAAAGGTTGGAGTTTCGAGCCCTCCCGGGAATGGCGCGGCGCAGTTTTTTTCTTTGCGCTAATAGGTTTGAAGATTATTCCTGATGGTGTTGAGAGTGGAGCAAGACTGTCTCCGTGGCTCAATGGGCTGGCGCGATCGGCTGTTAACCGAAAGATTGGAGTTTCGAGCCCTCCCGGGAGTGGTGTGTTGCTTTTATCTTTGTGGTAATAGCTTTGAAGATATGTTCTGAAGGTGGTGAGAGTGGAGCAGGACTGTCTCCATGGCGCAATTGGCTAACGCGATCGGCTGTTAACCGAAAGATTGGAGTTTCGAGCCCACCCGGTGGTGGTGCGGCGCTTTTTTTTCATTGGGCTGATAGCTTTGAAGATAAGTTCTGATGGTGGTGAGAGTGGAGCAAGACTGTCCCCGTGGCGCAATGGGCTAGCGCGATCGGCTGTTAACCGAAAGGTTGGAGTTTTGAGGCCTCCCGGGAGGGGCATGTTGCTTTTTTTCTTTGCGCTGATAGTTTGAAGATATGTTCTGATGGTGGTGAGAGTGGAGCAAGACTGTCCCCGTGGCGCAATGGGCAAGCGCGATCGGCTGTTAACCGAATGGTTGGAGGTTCGAGCCCACCTGGTGGTGGTGCGGCGCTTTTTTTTCTTTGGGGTGATAGCTCTGAAGAAATGTTCTGATGGTGGTGAGAGTGGAGCACGACTGTCTCCGTGGGGCAATAGGCTAGCGCGATCGTCTGTTAATCGAAAGGTTGGAGGTTCGAGCCCACCCTGTGGTGGTGCGGCGCTTTTTTTTCTTTGCGCTGATAGCTTTGAAGTTATGTTCTGATGGTGGTGAGAGTGGAGCACGACTGTCTCCATGACGCAATTGGCTAGCGTGATCGGCTGTTAACAAAAATTGTTGGAGGTTCGAGCCCACCCGGTGTTGGTGCGGCGCTTTTTTTCTTTGGGCTGATAGCTTTGAAGATATGTTCTGATGGTGGTGAGAGTAGAGCAGGACTGTCTCCGTGGCGCAATGGGCTAGCGCGATCGGCTGTTAACCGAAAGGTTGGAGTTTCGAACCCTCCCGGGAGTGGTGTGTTGCTTTTTTCTTTGCGCTTATAGCTTTGAAGATATGTTCTGATGGTGGTGAGAGTGGAGCAGGACTGTCTCCGTGGCGCAATTGGCTAGCGCGATTGGCTGTTAACCGAAAGGTTGGAGGTTCGAGCCCACCCAGTGGTGGTGCGGTGCTTTTTTTGCGCTGATAGCTTTGAAGATATGTTCTGATGGTGGTGAGAGTGGTGCAAGACTGTCCCCGTGGCGCAATGGGCTAGCGCGATCGGCTGTTAACCGAAAGGTTGGAGTTTCGAGCGCTCCCGGGAGTGGCGTGTTGCTTTTTTCTTTGCACTGATAGCTCTGAAGAAATGTTCTGACGGTGGTGAGAGTGGAGCAGGACTGTCTCCGTGGCGCAATTGGCTGGCGCGATCGGCTGTTAACCGAAAGGTTGG
Source organism: Rhipicephalus microplus (assembly GCF_043290135.1). Lineage (NCBI taxonomy): Eukaryota > Metazoa > Arthropoda > Arachnida > Ixodida > Ixodidae > Rhipicephalus > Rhipicephalus microplus. The sequence continues at coordinate 7,944,445 of NC_134701.1, forward strand.
AGGTTCGAGCCCAACCGCTGGTGGTGCGGTGCTTTTTTTTCTTTGTGCTGATAGCTTTGAAGATATGTTCTGATGGTGGTGAGAGTGGAGCAGGACTGTCTCCGTGGCGCAATGGGCTAGCGCGATCGGCTGTTAACCGAAAGGTTGGAGGTTCGAGCCCACCTGGTGGGGGTGCGGCGTTTTTTTTCTTTGGGGTGATAGCTCTGAAGAAATGTTCTGACGGTGGTGAGAGTGGAGCACGACTGTCTCCGTGGGGCAATAGGCTAGCGCGATCGGCTGTTAACCGAAAGCTTGGAGGTTCGAGCCCACCCGGTGGTGGTGCGGCGCTTTTTTTTCTTTGGGCTGATAGCTCTGAAGAAATATTCTGACGGTGGTGAGAGTGGAGCAGGACTGTCTCCGTGGCGCAATTGGCTAGCGTGATCGGCTGTTAACAAAAATTGTTGGAGGTTCGAGCCCACCCGGTGTTGGTGCGGCGCTTTTTTTCTTTGGGCTGATAGCTTTGAAGATATGTTCTGATGGTGGTGAGAGTAGAGCAGGACGGTCTCCGTGGCACAATTGGCTAGCGCGATCAGCTGTTAACCGAAAGGTTGGAAGTTCGAGCCCACCCGGGGGTGGTGCGGCGCTTTTTTTTCTTTGGACTGATAGCTTTGAAGATATGTTCTGATTGTGTTGAGAGGGTAGCAAGACTGTCTCCGTGGCGCAATGGGCTAGCGCCATTGGCTGTTAACCGAAAGGTTGGAGGTTCGAGCCCACCCGGTGGTGGTGCGGGGCTTTTTTTTGCGCTGATAGCTTTGAAGATATTGCCACGTTCCATTTCCCAAGTTTTTGTTATCGTCCGAAAACACCGCACGATTCTCAGCGCAAACCGCGCCTGCAGTTTTCTAGAAGGTTCCGGACTGTAGTAGATCATTTCGATAAGATCACGCCCACTATGCGAACGGTACAGATTGTTCTGGAAGCTACGCCACCGCCAGCGATAACGCTAGAACATTCGACGGCAAGAGTATAAATGCCGACGCGCTTCGCCGCTTGTCAGTTGTTGATCGAAGGCCGACGCTCCGTTCGCCGCTATCAGTCTGAGACTGCTATCTGTGCGAGACTGCTGCTGTAATTGGACTTTCTGTTTACTGGGCACAGGTTCACCCAAATAAACAGTTAAATTCCAACAAGAAGTCTCCTGTCTTCGGCCACGTCACGACCCCGTGACATTTGGTGGAGGTGCTGCTTCGTTCATGTACCGGACGCCCCCGTCAAGCCGTGAACCCAGCCCACGTCGCGGAGAAGACACCGACGCCAACCAGGAGCAGCGAACCAGCCGCCGACAGCAAGGGCTACCACCAGAGTACGGGCTTCTACACGACAAGCCGCGGAAGACCAAGGCCATGACCGCGACTGCAGCGACAATGACAACCGCAGCGTCCCAGCCCACGATGGTCATGCATCAACCCAGGGAACCACCAATTTTCCGTGGGTCATCGTTCGAAGACCCGGAGTCCTCGCTAGAGACATACGACCGTGTGGCCGCCCTCAACCACTGGGACCATGACGAAAAGCTGCGTCGTGTGTTCTTCTATTTAGAAGACGCCGCAAGGACCTGGCTCGAAAATCGGGAGTCCACGCTCCGAACGTGGGATGTTTTCTGCGGCGCATTCCTGCAAACGTTCGCGAGCGTCGCTCGAAAAGAGAGGGCCGCTGCTTTATTAGAGACCCGGGTTCAGCTACCAAATGAAAATGTCGCCATTTTCACAGAAGAAATGACCCGACTATTCCGTCACGCTGACCCAGACATGCCTGAGGAGAAAAAAGTGCGTTTCCTCATGCGAGGGGTCAAACAGGAGCTCTTCGCGGGGCTGATGAGAAACCCACCGAAAACCGTCCAAGAATTTGTAGCCGAAGCGACCACTATTGAAAAGACCCTGGACATGCGCACCAGACAGTATAATCGTCGCCTGACTGCAGACTGCGCTGCTGCTCAAGTCAGTAACTACGGAGACCTGCGTGAAACGATCCGAGCGATCGTGCGGGAAGAGCTGCGCAAGCTGTTGCCTTCGGCGCAGCCTCAAGTGGATTCGATCGCCGACATTGTGCGAGAAGAAGTTCGGCAATCGCTTCAAATTCCCCACGCACCGCTGCCCGAGCCGGAAGCTATGAGCTACGCCGCTGCACTGCGCCACAACGCTCCTCCCCGTCCACGCCAAAACGCTGCCCCATCGCACTTCCGTCGACAGACGCCACCGCCGCCACCACCCCCACCGACGTCATACTGTTCGCCAGCGGCCCAGCGCAGTGCACCGAGGAAGACTGACGTCTGGCGCACCCCTGACCATCGCCCGCTCTGCTACCACTGCGGCGAGGCCGGACACACATACCGCCGTTGCCAGTACCGACAGATGGGACTGCGTGGCTTCGCCGTCAATGCACCGCGTCCACAGCCAGGAGAACGACCACGTGACATCGCCGACTACCTGACAGGAACTCGGTGGACACCACGAAGCCCTTTGCGTTCGCCGTCGCCCAGCCGCCGCACTTCACCGCACCACCGGCAGTACTCCGGCCCAACGCGGGGCCGGTCTCCTAGCCCGTATCCGGGAAACTAAGGGCAGCAACCGGTGGAGGTGCGGTTGCTGTGCGACGAACTACCGAAGATCCTCCGACGACGACGACGCCGCGACGGAGCTTTCCGAACACAACGCCAAACAGGCAAAGCCCTGACGGCGAAAGCTCACTTACCGAAGGTGGCCTGACGACGCAACAGGGAAGCAGCGGAACAAGCCGACGCAGCCGTGACCCGACGCCACGCCCTAACTGTAATGCGAGACGGCGAATTAGCGACCTCGACGTTCTTATCGACGGCCACAGTGTGACCGCTCTCGTCGATACTGGAGCCGACTATTCTGTCATCAGTGGGTCGTTCGCCGCGAAGTTAAAGAAAGTTAGGACAGCTTGGAAAGGCCCTGAAATCCGCACAGCCGGAGGTCATCTCGTAAAGCCTGCAGGAATCTGCACAGCGAGAGTCACCATTAACGGCCGTATTTATCCTACAGACTTCGTAGTCCTACAGCGTTGCTCGAGAGATGTCATCCTTGGCATGGACTTCTTATGCCTCCATGGTGCTGTCATCAACCTAAAAACAAAGTCGATAACGTTATCCAATGAAGAAGCACTACCACCGCGCACGCCGTCTGGACAACATGCCTTGAATGTGCTGGAAGAACAAGTCACCATTCCGCCTCGCTCAAGCGTCATTATTTCAGTCGGCGCTCCTGAATCACCTGACTTCGAAGGCGTCGTTGAAGGCAGTCAGCATCTGTTGGTCACCCGAAATATTTGCGTCGCAAGAGGAATTGCAGAGTTGCGGGGAGGCAAAGCAACGGTTATGCTCACAAATTTCAGCAATGAGTACAAACATGTGAACAAAGGAACAACGGTCGCATACATCGAAGAAATTGTCGAAGCCACCAGCGCTTTCACCCTCGCCGATTCTGCGGAACCTGCTCAGAGGAACCAAGCCCCTCCCATAGCTTTCGACGTCAATCCCAGACTTCCGAACGATAAGCAAGAACAGCTCAAGGCCCTGCTCCTGCAATACGAAGATTGCTTTTCGTCGTCATCGAAAATTCGGCAGACCCCAATCACGAAACATCGCATCATAACCGAAGAAAATGCCAGACCACTCCGTCAGAGTCCGTACAGGGTTTCGACGCGAGAACGTGAGGCCATCAAGAGACAAGTTGATGAAATGCTGCGGGATGATATTATCCAGCCGTCCAAGAGCCCATGGGCATTCCCCGTGGTGTTAGTGAAGAAAAAGGATGGGACCCTACGTTTCTGCGTCGATTATCGCCGCCTGAACAAAATCACAAGAAAGGACGTGTATCCTCTCCCACGAATAGACGACGCACTTGATCGGCTCCATAACGCCAAGTACTTTTCGTCAATGGACCTCAAGACTGGCTATTGGCAAATCGAAGTCGACGAAAGAGACCGAGAGAAGACGGCGTTTATAACACCGGACGGCCTCTTCGAGTTTAAGGTGATGCCCTTCGGCCTTTGCTCAGCGCCTGCAACTTTTCAACGCGTTATGGATACAGTACTGGCAGGATTGAAGTGGCAGACTTGCCTTGTGTACTTGGACGACGTCGTCGTGTTTTCCTCGAGTTTCGACGAGCATCTTCGGCGCCTTGAAGCTGTACTTCAAGCCATCAAGACTTCCGGACTCACACTGAAGCCAGAAAAGTGCAGATTCGCGTATGAGGAGCTCTTGTTTCTGGGGCACGTTATCAGCAAGTCTGGAGTTCGTCCTGATCCACGGAAAACAGCCGCCATCGCCGAATTCCCGCCGCCCACTGACAAGAAAGCCGTGCGCCGATTTCTGGGCCTGTGCGCCTATTATAGGCGGTTCGTGAAAAACTTCGCCCCCATCGCCGATCCTCTCACTAACCTTACCAAGGCCGACGTGGAGTTCAAGTGGGAAACGCCACAGGAACACGCTTTCCAGGAGCTTAAACATCGCCTCCAGACGCCTCCGTTACTTGCCCATTTCGACGAATTCGCCGAGACAGAAATACATACTGACGCAAGCAGCGTAGGTCTTGGCGCCGTTCTTGTGCAGAGGGCTGACGGACTTGAAAGGGTTATTAGTTACGCCAGCCGATCGCTATCCAAAGCAGAAGCAAATTATTCCACAACAGAAAAGGAGTGCCTCGCCATCATCTGGGCTACGTCGAAATTTCGCCCATACCTCTACGGCAGGCCCTTCAAAGTTGTGAGCGACCACCACGCCTTGTGTTGGCTAGCCACTTTGAAGGACCCTTCAGGTCGCCTCGCACGATGGAGCCTGAGACTTCAAGAATATGACATTACTGTCATTTACAAGTCCGGCAAAATACACTCCGACGCCGACTGTCTCTCTCGTGCGCCTGTCGACCAACCACCACCCGACGACCCGGATGACGACTACTTCTTGGGAACGATAACTACCGACGACTTCACTGAACGACAGCGGGCCGACCCGGAACTTAAGGCCCTAATAGAATACCTCGAAGGCAGGACCGCCGAAGTCCCCAAGGTATTCAAGCGCGCACTTGCGTCGTTTTTTCTACGAAACGGTCTTCTACAAAAGAAAAACTTTTCACCGCTTCGAGCCAAGTACCTCCTTGTGGTGCCTTCAGCTCTGCGACCAGAACTCCTGCAGGCCCTGCACGACGATCCGACGGCAGGGCACCTCGGTGTTTCTCGCACGCTCGCGAGGATACAAGAAAGGTACTACTGGCCGCGTCTTACAACTGACGTCACTCGTTATGTGAGGACATGCCGGGACTGTCAGCGACGCAAGACACCGCCGACAAGGCCAGTGGGACTTCTGCAGCCAATTGATCCACCTTGCCGACCTTTCCAGCAGATTGGTATGGACCTACTGGGGCCGTTCCCAACGTCGGCTTTCGGAAACAAGTGGATCGTGGTAGCTACCGACTACCTCACCCGCTACGCCGAGACAAAAGCCCTGCCAAAAGGCAGTGCATCCGAGGTAGCTAAGTTCTTCGTCGAAAATATCGTCCTACGTCACGGCGCCCCGGAGGTCCTTATCACCGACAGAGGAACGGCATTCACTGCCGACTTAACTCAAGCAATCTTGGCATACAGCCAAACAAACCACCGCCGGACGACGGCGTACCACCCACAGACCAACGGCCTCACCGAGCGGCTTAACAAGACGATCGCCGACATGCTGTCAATGTACGTCGATGTCGAACACAAGACGTGGGACGCCATTCTTCCGTATGTGACCTTCGCATACAACACGGCAGTGCAGGAGACGACGCAGATATCGCCATACAAATTGGTCTACGGAAGGAGCCCGGACAGACGCTCGATGCCATGTTACCCAACGTCACCGACGAAGAAAACCTCGATGTGAGCGAGTACCTTCAACGCGCCGAAGAAGCCCGACAACTTGCGCGTCTCCGTATCAAGAATCAACAGACGACCGACAGCCTCCGTTACAACCTTCGACGACGCTTCGTGGAATACCAGCCCGGTGAACGTGTTTGGGTGTGGACGCCGATACGCCGACGTGGACTAAGTGAAAAGCTTCTGCGACGGTACTTCGGACCGTACAGGGTGGTTCGACGGCTCGGCCCACTTGATTACGAGGTTGTCCCCGACGGCATCACGAACTCTCAACGACGCCGATCGCGACCTGAAGTCGTCCATGTCGCGCGCCTCAAGCCGTTTCATGCACGTTAACAAACTTAACTAGTGTTTTTTGTATTATTGTTGTATCGTAATTTATTCATTGTACTTTCTTGCATTATTATTGTACTTTCATCTTTAGTTAAAGCATCGGGACGATGCCTTTTTTCAGAGGGGGGCAATGCCACGTTCCATTTTCCAAGTTTTTGTTATCGTCCGAAAACACCGCACGATTCTCAGCGCAAACCGCGCCTGCAGTTTTCTAGAAGGTTCCGGACTGTAGTAGATCATTTCGATAAGATCACGCCCACTGTGCGAACGGTACAGATTGTTCTGGAAGCTACGCCACCGCCAGCGATAACGATAGAACATTCGACGGCAAGAGTATAAATGCCGACGCGCTTCGCCGCTTGTCAGTTGTTGATCGAAGGCCGACGCTCCGTTCGCCGCTATCAGTCTGAGACTGCTATCTGTGCGAGACTGCTGCCGTAATTGGACTTTCTGTTTACTGGGCACAGGTTCACCAAAATAAACAGTTAAATTCCAACAAGAAGTCTCCTGTCTTCGGCCACGTCACGACCCCGTGACAATATGTTCTGATGGTGGTGAGAGTGGAGCAAGACTGTCCCCGTGGCGCAATGGGCTAGCGCGATCGACTGTTAACCGAAAGGTTGGAGTTTCGAGCCCTCCCGGGAGTGGCGTGTTGCTTTTTTCTTTGCACTGATAGCTTTGAAAAGATGTTCTGATGGTGGTGAGAGTGGAGCAGGACTGTCTCCGTGGCGCAATGGGCTAGCGCTATCGGCTGTTAACCGAAAGTTTGGAGTTTCGAGCCCTCCCGGGATTGGTGTGTTGCTTTTTTTTGTGGTAATAGCTTTGAAGATATGTTCTGATGGTGGTGAGAGTGGAGCAGGACTGTCTCCATGGCGCAATTGGCTAGCGCGATCGGCTGTTACCGAAAAGTTGGAGGTTCGAGCCCACCCGGTGGTGGTGCGGCGCTTTTTTTTCTTTGCGCTAATAGCTTTGAAGATATGTCTTGATGGTGTTGAGAGTGGAGCAAGCCTGTCTCCGTGGCGCAATGGGCTAGCGCGATCGGCTGTTAACCGAAAGGTTGGAGTTTCGAGCCCTCCCGGGAGTGGTGTGTTGCTTTTTTCTTTGTGGTAATAGCTTTGAAGATATGTTCTGATGGTGGTGAGAGTGGAGCAGGACTGTCTCCATGGCGCCATTGGCTAGCGCGATCGGCTGTTAACCAAAAGGTTGGAGTTTCGAGCCCTCCCGGGAGTGGTGTGTTGCTTTTTTCTTTGCGCTGATAGCTTTGAAGATATGTTATGATGGTGGTGAGAGTGGAGCACGACTGTCTCCGTGGCGCAGTTGGCTATCGCGATCGGCTGTTAACCGAAAGGTTGGAGGTTCGAGCCCACCCGGTGGTGGTGCGGCGCTTTTTTTTCTTTGCGCTGATAGCTTTGAAGATATGTTCTGATGGTGGTGAGAGTGGAGCACGACTGTCTCTGTGACGCAATTGGCTAGCGCGATCAGCTGTTATCCGTAAGGTTGGAAGTTCGAACCCACCCGGTGGTGGTACGGCGCTTTTTTTTCTTTGGGCTGATAGCTTTGAAGATATGTTCTGATGGTGGTGAAAGGGTAGCAAGACTGTCTCCGTGGCGCAATGGGCTAGCGCGATCGGCTGTTAACCAAAAGGTTGGAGTTTCGAGCCCTCCCGGGAGTGGTATGTTGCTTTTTTCTTTGCGCTGATAGCTTTGAAGGTATGTTCTGATGGTGGTGAGAGCGGAGCAAGACTGTCTCCGTGGCGCAAAGGGCTAGCGCTATCGGCTGTTAACCGAAAGGTTGGAGTTTCGAGCCCTCCCGGGAGTGGTGTGTTGCTTTTTTCTTTGCGCTGATAGCTTTGAAGATATGTTGTGATGGTGGTGAGAGTGGAGCAGGACTCTCTCCGTGGCGCAATTGGCTAGCGCGATCGGCTGTTAACCAAAAGGTTTGAGGTTCGAGCCCACCCGGTGGTGGTGCGGCACTTTTTTTTCTTTGGGCTGATAGCTTTGAAGATATGTTCTGATAGTGGTGAGAGGGGAGCAAGACTGTCTCCGTGGCCCAATGGGCTAGCGCGATCGGCTGTTAACCGAAAGGTTGGAGGTTCGAGCCCACCCGGTGGTGGTGCGGCGCTTTTTTTTCTTTGGGGTGATAGCTCTGAAGAAATGTTCTGACGGTGGTGAGAGTGGAGCACGACTGTCTCCGTGGGGCAATAGGCTAGCGCGATCGGCTGTTACCTGAAAGGTTGGAGTTTCGAGCCCACCTGTTGGTGGTGCGGTGCTTTTTTTTCTTTGCGCTGATAGTTTGAAGATATGTTCTGATGGTGGTGAGAGTGGAGCAAGACCGTCCCCGTGGCGCAATGGGCTAGCGCGATCGGCTGTTAACCGAAAGGTTGGAGTTTCGAACCCTCCCGGGAGTGGCGTGTTGCTTTTTTTTCTTTGCGCTGATAGTTTGAAGATATGTTCTGATGGTGGTGAGAGTGGAGCAAGACTGTCCCCGTGGCGCAATGGGCAAGCGCGATCGGCTGTTAACCGAAAGGTTGGAGGTTCGAGCCCACCTGGTGGTGGTGCGGCGCTTTTTTTTCTTAGGGGTGATAGCTCTGAAGAAATGTTCTGACGGTGGTGAGAGTGGAGCACGACTGTGTCCGTGGGGCAATAGGCTAGCGCGATCGTCTGTTAATCGAAAGGTTGCAGGTTCGAGCCAACCCGGTGGTGGTGCGGCGCTTTTTTTTTCTTTGGGCTGATAGCTCTGAAGAAATGTTCTGACGGTGGAGAGAGTGGAGCACGACTGTCTCCGTGGGGCAATAGGCTAGCGGGATCGGCTGTTAACCGAAAGGTTGGAGGTTCGAGCCACCCGGTGGTGGTGCGGCGCTTTTTTCTTTGGGCTGATAGCTCTGAAGAAATATTCTGACGGTGGTGAGAGTGGAGCAGGACTGTCTCCGTGGCGCAATTGGCTAGCGCGATCGGCTGTTAACCGAAAAGTTGGAGGTTCGAGCTCTCCCGGTGGTGGTGCGGCGCTTTTTTTCTGTGGGCTGATAGCTTTGAAGATATGTTCTGATGGTGGTGAGAGTAGAGCAGGACTGTCTCCGTGACGCAATTGGCTAGCGTGATCGGCTGTTAACAAAAATTGTTGGAGGTTCGAGCCCACCCGGTGTTGGTGCGGCGCTTTTTTTCTTTGGGCTGATAGCTTTGAAGATATGTTCTGATGGTGGTGAGAGTAGAGCAGGACTGTCTCCGTGGCGCAATTGGCTAGCGCTATCGGCTGTTAACCGAAAGGTTGGAGTTTCGAACCCTCCCGGGAGTGGTGTGTTGCTTTTTTCTTTGCGCTTATAGCTTTGAAGATATGTTCTGATGGTGGTGAGAGTGGAGCAGGACTGTCTCCGTGGCGCAATCGGCTAGCGCGATTGGCTGTTAACCGAAAGGTTGGAGGTTCGAGCCCACCCAGTGGTGGTGCGGTGCTTTTTTTGCGCTGATAGCTTTGAAGATATGTTCTGATGGTGGTGAGAGTGGTGCAAGACTGTCCCCGTGGCGCAATGGGCTAGCGCGATCGGCTGTTAACCGAAAGGTTGGAGTTTCGAGCCCTCCCGGGAGTGGCTTGTTGCTTTTTTCTTTGCACTGATAGCTTTGAAAATATGTTCTGATGGTGGTGAGAGTGGAGCAGGACTGTCTCCGTGGCGCAATTGGCTAGCGCGATCGGCTGTTACCGAAAGGTTGGAGGTTCGAGCCCACCCGGTGGTGGTGCGGCGCATTTTTTTCTTTGCGCTAAAAGCTTTGAAGATATGTCTTGATGGTGTTGAGAGTGGAGCAAGACTGTCTCCGTGGCGCAATGGGCTAGCGCGATCGGCTGTCAACCGAAAGGTTGGAGTTTCGAGCCCTCCCGGGAGTGGTGTGTTGCTTTTTTCTTTGTGGTAATAGGTTTGAAGATATGTTCTGATGGTGGTGAGAGTGGAGCAGGACTGTCTCCATGGCGCATTTGGCTTGCGCGATCGGCTGTTAAACGAAAGGTTGGAGTTTCGAGCCCACCCGGTGGTGGCGCGGCGCTTTTTTTTCTTTGGGCTGATAGCTCTGAAGAAATGTTCTGACGGTGGTGAGAGTGGAGCAGGACTGTCTCCGTGGCGCAATTGGCTAGCGCGATCGGCTGTTAACCGAAAGGTTGGAGGTTCGAGCCCAACCGCTGGTGGTGCGGTGCTTTTTTTCTTTGTGCTGATAGCTTTGAAGATATGTTCTGATGGTGGTGAGAGTGGAGCAGGACTGTCTCCGTGGCGCAATGGGCTAGCGCGATCGGCTGTTAACCGAAAGGTTGGAGGTTCGAGCCCACCTGGTGGGGGTGCGGCGCTTTTTTTTCTTTGGGCTGATAGCTCTGAAGAAATATTCTGACGGTGGTGAGAGTGGAGCAGGACTGTCTCCGTGGCGCAATTGGCTAGCGCGATCGGCTGTTAACCGAAAAGTTGGAGGTTCGAGCTCTCCCGGTGGTGGTGCGGCGCTTTTTTTCTGTGGGCTGATTGCTTTGAAGATATGTTCTGCTGGTGGTGAGAGTAGAGCAGGACTGTCTCCGTGACGCAATTGGCTAGCGTGATCGGCTGTTAACCGAAAAGTTGGAGGTTCGAGCCCACCCGGTGTTGGTGCGGCGCTTTTTTTCTTTGGGCTGATAGCTTTGAAGATATGTTCTGATGGTGGTGAGAGTGGAGCAGGACTGTCTCCATGGCGCAATTGGCTAGCGCGATCGGCTGTTACCGAAAAGTTGGAGGTTCGAGCCCACCCGGTGGTGGTGCGGCGCTTTTTTTTCTTTGCGCTAATAGCTTTGAAGATATGTCTTGATGGTGTTGAGAGTGGAGCAAGCCTGTCTCCGTGGCGCAATGGGCTAGCGCGATCGGCTGTTAACCGAAAGGTTGGAGTTTCGAGCCCTCCCGGGAGTGGTGTGTTGCTTTTTTCTTTGTGGTAATAGCTTTGAAGATATGTTCTGATGGTGGTGAGAGTGGAGCAGGACTGTCTCCATGGCGCCATTGGCTAGCGCGATCGGCTGTTAACCAAAAGGTTGGAGTTTCGAGCCCTCCCGGGAGTGGTGTGTTGCTTTTTTCTTTGCGCTGATAGCTTTGAAGATATGTTATGATGGTGGTGAGAGTGGAGCACGACTGTCTCCGTGGCGCAGTTGGCTATCGCGATCGGCTGTTAACCGAAAGGTTGGAGGTTCGAGCCCACCCGGTGGTGGTGCGGCGCTTTTTTTTCTTTGCGCTGATAGCTTTGAAGATATGTTCTGATGGTGGTGAGAGTGGAGCACGACTGTCTCTGTGACGCAATTGGCTAGCGCGATCAGCTGTTATCCGTAAGGTTGGAAGTTCGAACCCACCCGGTGGTGGTACGGCGCTTTTTTTCTTTGGGCTGATAGCTTTGAAGATATGTTCTGATGGTGGTGAGAGGGTAGCAAGACTGTCTCCGTGGCGCAATGGGCTAGCGCGATCGGCTGTTAACCAAAAGGTTGGAGTTTCGAGCCCTCCCGGGAGTGGTATGTTGCGTTTTTCTTTGCGCTGATAGCTTTGAAGGTATGTTCTGATGGTGGTGAGAGCGGAGCAAGACTGTCTCCGTGGCGCAAAGGGCTAGCGCTATCGGCTGTTAACCGAAAGGTTGGAGTTTCGAGCCCTCCCGGGAGTGGTGTGTTGCTTTTTTCTTTGCGCTGATAGCTTTGAAGATATGTTGTGATGGTGGTGAGAGTGGAGCAGGACTCTCTCCGTGGCGCAATTGGCTAGCGCGATCGGCTGTTAACCAAAAGGTTTGAGGTTCGAGCCCACCCGGTGGTGGTGCGGCACTTTTTTCTTTGGGCTGATAGCTTTGAAGATATGTTCTGATAGTGGTGAGAGGGGAGCAAGACTGTCTCCGTGGCCCAATGGGCTAGCGCGATCGGCTGTTAACCGAAAGGTTGGAGGTTCGAGCCCACCCGGTGGTGGTGCGGCGCTTTTTTTTCTTTGGGGTGATAGCTCTGAAGAAATGTTCTGACGGTGGTGAGAGTGGAGCACGACTGTCTCCGTGGGGCAATAGGCTAGCGCGATCGGCTGTTACCTGAAAGGTTGGAGTTTCGAGCCCACCTGTTGGTGGTGCGGTGCTTTTTTTTCTTTGCGCTGATAGTTTGAAGATATGTTCTGATGGTGGTGAGAGTGGAGCAAGACCGTCCCCGTGGCGCAATGGGCTAGCGCGATCGGCTGTTAACCGAAAGGTTGGAGTTTCGAACCCTCCCGGGAGTGGCGTGTTGCTTTTTTTTCTTTGCGCTGATAGCTCTGAAGAAATGTTCTGACGGTGGTGAGAGTGGAGCACGACTGTCTCCGTGGGGCAATAGGCTAGCGCGATCGGCTGTTACCTGAAAGGTTGGAGTTTCGAGCCCACCTGTTGGTGGTGCGGTGCTTTTTTTTCTTTGCGCTGATAGTTTGAAGATATGTTCTGATGGTGGTGCGAGTGGAGCAAGACTGTCCCCGTGGCGCAATGGGCAAGCGCGATCGGCTGTTAACCGAAAGGTTGGAGGTTCGAGCCCACCTGGTGGTGGTGCGGCGCTTTTTTTTCTTAGGGGTGATAGCTCTGAAGAAATGTTCTGACGGTGGTGAGAGTGGAGCACGACTGTGTCCGTGGGGCAATAGGCTAGCGCGATCGTCTGTTAATCGAAAGGTTGCAGGTTCGAGCCAACCCGGTGGTGGTGCGGCGCTTTTTTTTTCTTTGGGCTGATAGCTCTGAAGAAATGTTCTGACGGTGGAGAGAGTGGAGCACGACTGTCTCCGTGGGGCAATAGGCTAGCGGGATCGGCTGTTAACCGAAAGGTTGGAGGTTCGAGCCACCCGGTGGTGGTGCGGCGCTTTTTTCTTTGGGCTGATAGCTCTGAAGAAATATTCTGACGGTGGTGAGAGTGGAGCAGGACTGTCTCCGTGGCGCAATTGGCTAGCGCGATCGGCTGTTAACCGAAAAGTTGGAGGTTCGAGCTCTCCCGGTGGTGGTGCGGCGCTTTTTTTCTGTGGGCTGATAGCTTTGAAGATATGTTCTGATGGTGGTGAGAGTAGAGCAGGACTGTCTCCGTGACGCAATTGGCTAGCGTGATCGGCTGTTAACAAAAATTGTTGGAGGTTCGAGCCCACCCGGTGTTGGTGCGGCGCTTTTTTTCTTTGGGCTGATAGCTTTGAAGATATGTTCTGATGGTGGTGAGAGTAGAGCAGGACTGTCTCCGTGGCGCAATTGGCTAGCGCTATCGGCTGTTAACCGAAAGGTTGGAGTTTCGAACCCTCCCGGGAGTGGTGTGTTGCTTTTTTCTTTGCGCTTATAGCTTTGAAGATATGTTCTGATGGTGGTGAGAGTGGAGCAGGACTGTCTCCGTGGCGCAATCGGCTAGCGCGATTGGCTGTTAACCGAAAGGTTGGAGGTTCGAGCCCACCCAGTGGTGGTGCGGTGCTTTTTTTGCGCTGATAGCTTTGAAGATATGTTCTGATGGTGGTGAGAGTGGTGCAAGACTGTCCCCGTGGCGCAATGGGCTAGCGCGATCGGCTGTTAACCGAAAGGTTGGAGTTTCGAGCCCTCCCGGGAGTGGCTTGTTGCTTTTTTCTTTGCACTGATAGCTTTGAAAATATGTTCTGATGGTGGTGAGAGTGGAGCAGGACTGTCTCCGTGGCGCAATTGGCTAGCGCGATCGGCTGTTACCGAAAGGTTGGAGGTTCGAGCCCACCCGGTGGTGGTGCGGCGCATTTTTTTCTTTGCGCTAATAGCTTTGAAGATATGTCTTGATGGTGTTGAGAGTGGAGCAAGACTGTCTCCGTGGCGCAATGGGCTAGCGCGATCGGCTGTCAACCGAAAGGTTGGAGTTTCGAGCCCTCCCGGGAGTGGTGTGTTGCTTTTTTCTTTGTGGTAATAGGTTTGAAGATATGTTCTGATGGTGGTGAGAGTGGAGCAGGACTGTCTCCATGGCGCATTTGGCTTGCGCGATCGGCTGTTAAACGAAAGGTTGGAGTTTCGAGCCCACCCGGTGGTGGCGCGGCGCTTTTTTTTCTTTGGGCTGATAGCTCTGAAGAAATGTTCTGACGGTGGTGAGAGTGGAGCAGGACTGTCTCCGTGGCGCAATTGGCTAGCGCGATCGGCTGTTAACCGAAAGGTTGGAGGTTCGAGCCCAACCGCTGGTGGTGCGGTGCTTTTTTTCTTTGTGCTGATAGCTTTGAAGATATGTTCTGATGGTGGTGAGAGTGGAGCAGGACTGTCTCCGTGGCGCAATGGGCTAGCGCGATCGGCTGTTAACCGAAAGGTTGGAGGTTCGAGCCCACCTGGTGGGGGTGCGGCGCTTTTTTTTCTTTGGGCTGATAGCTCTGAAGAAATATTCTGACGGTGGTGAGAGTGGAGCAGGACTGTCTCCGTGGCGCAATTGGCTAGCGCGATCGGCTGTTAACCGAAAAGTTGGAGGTTCGAGCTCTCCCGGTGGTGGTGCGGCGCTTTTTTTCTGTGGGCTGATTGCTTTGAAGATATGTTCTGCTGGTGGTGAGAGTAGAGCAGGACTGTCTCCGTGACGCAATTGGCTAGCGTGATCGGCTGTTAACCGAAAAGTTGGAGGTTCGAGCCCACCCGGTGTTGGTGCGGCGCTTTTTTTCTTTGGGCTGATAGCTTTGAAGATATGTTCTGATGGTGGTGAGAGTAGAGCAGGACTGTCTCCGTGGCGCAATTGGCTAGCGTGATCGGCTGTTAACCGAAAGGTTGGAGTTTCGAGCCCTCCCGGGAGTGGTGTGTTGCTTTTTTCTTTGCGCTGATAGCTTTGAAGTTATGTTCTGATGGTGGTGAGAGTGGAGCACGACTGTCTCCGTGGCGCAATTGGCTAGCGCGATTGGCTGTTAACCGAAAAGTTGGAGGTTCGAGCTCTCCCGGTGGTGGTGCGGCGCTTTTTTTCTGTGGGCTGATAGCTTCGAAGATATGTTCTGATGGTGGTGAGAGTGGAGCAAGACTGTCCCCGTGGCGCAATGGGCAAGCGCGAATGGCTGTTAACCGAAAGGTTGGAGGTTCGAGCCCACCTGGTGGTGGTGCGGCGCTTTTTTTTCTTTGGGGTGATAGCTCTGAAGAAATGTTCTGACGGTGGTGAGAGTGGAGCACGACTGTCTCCGTGGGGCAATAGGCTAGCGCGATCGTCTGTTAATCGAAAGGTTGCAGGTTCGAGCCCACCCGGTGGTGGTGCGGCGCTTTTTGTTTCTTTGGGCTGATAGCTCTGAAGAAATGTTCTGATGGTGGTGAGAGTGGAGCAGGACTGTCTCCGTGGCGCAATTGGCTAGCGCGATTGGCTGTTAACCGAAAAGTTGGAGGTTCGAGCTCTCCCGGTGGTGGTGCGGCGCTTTTTTTCTGTGGGCTGATAGCTTTGAAGATATGTTCTGATGGTGGTGAGAGTAGAGCAGGACTGTCTCCGTGGCGCAATAGGCTAGCGTGATCGGCTGTTAACCGAAAAGTTGGAGGTTCGAGCTCACCCGGTGGTGGTGCGGCGCTTTTTTTTCTTTGGGCTGATAGCTTTGAAGATATGTTCTGATGGTGGTGAGAGTAGAGGAAGACTGTCTCTGTGGCGCAATTGGCTAGCGCGATCGGCTGTTAACCAAAAGGTTGGAGTTTCGAGCCCTCCCGGGAGTGGTGTGTTGCTTTTTTCTTTGCGCTGATAGCTTTGAAGATATGTTCTGATGGTGGTGAGAGTGGAGCACGACAGTCTCCGTGGCGCAGTTGGCTAGCGCGATCGGCTGTTGACCAAAAGGTTGGAGGTTCGAGCCCACCCGGTGATGGTGTGGCGCTTTTTTTTGCGCTGATAGCTTTGAAGATATGTTCTGATGGTGGTGAGAGGGGAGCAAGACTGTCCCCGTGGCGCAATGGGCTAGCGCGATCGGCTGTTAACCGAAAGGTTGGAGTTTCGAGCCCTCCCGGGAGTGGCGTGTTGCTTTTTTCTTTGCACTGATAGCTTTGAAAATATGTTCCGATGGTGGTGAGAGTGGAGCAGGACTGTCTCCGTGGCGCAATTGGCTAGCGCGATCGGCTGTTACCGAAAGGTTGAGGTTCGAGCCCACCCGGTGGTGGTGCGGCGCTTTTTTTTTCTTTGCGCTAATAGCTTTGAAGATATGTCTTGATGGTGTTGAGAGTGGAGCAAGACTGTCTCCGTGGCACAATGGGCTAGCGCGATCGGCTGTTAACCGAAAGGTTGGAGTTTCGAGCCCTCCCGGGAGTGGTGTGTTGCTTTTTTCTTTGTGGTAATAGCTTTGAAGATATGTTCTGATGGTGGTGAGAGTGAAGCAGGACTGTCTCCATGGCGCAATTGGCTTGCGCAATCGGCTGTTAACCGAAAGGTTGGAGGTTCGAGCCCACCTGGTGGTGGTGTGGCGCTTTTTTCTTTGTACTGATAGCTTTGAAGATATGTTCTGATGGTGGTGAGAGTGGAGCAGGACTGTCTCCGTGGCACAATTGACTAGCGCGATTGGCTGTTAACCGAAAGGTTGGAGTTTCGAGCCCTCCCGGGAATGGTGCGGCGCTGTTTTTTTCTTTGCGCTAATAGGTTTGAAGATTATTCCTGATGGTGTTGAGAGTGGAGCAAGACTGTCTCCGTGGCGCAATGGGCTGGCGCGATCGGCTGTTAACCGAAAGATTGGAGTTTCGAGCCCTCCCGGGAGTGGTGTGTTGCTTTTATCTTTGTGGTAATAGCTTTGAAGATATGTTCTGAAGGTGGTGAGAGTGGAGCAGGACTGTCTCCATGACGCAATTGGCTAACGCGATCGGATGTTAACCGAAAGATTGGAGTTTCGAGCCCACCCGGTGGTGGTGCGGCACTTTTTTTCCTTTGGGCTGATAGCTTTGAAGATATGTTCTGATGGTGGTGAGAGTGGAGCAAGACTGTCCCCGTGGCGCAATGGGCTAGCGCGATCAGCTGTTAACCGAAATGTTGGAGTTTTGAGGCCTCCCGGGAGGGGCGTGTTGCTTTTTTTTCTTTGCGCTGATAGTTTGAAGATATGTTCTGATGGTGGTGAGAGTGGAGCAAGACTGTCCCCGTGGCGCAATGGGCAAGCGCGATCGGCTGTTAACCGAAAAGTTGGAGGTTCGAGCTCTCCCGGTGGTGGTGCGGCGCTTTTTTTCTGTGGGCTGATAGCTTCGAAGATATGTTCTGATGGTGTTGAGAGTGGAGCAAGACTGTCTCCGTGGCGCAATGGGCTAGCGCGATCGGCTGTTAACCGAAAGGTTGGAGTTTCGAGCCCTCCCGGGAGTGGTGTGTTGCTTTTTTCTTTGCGCTGATAGCTTTGAAGATATGTTGTGATGGTGGTGAGAGTGGAGCAGGACAGTCTCTGTGGCGCAATTGGCTAGCGCGATCGGCTGTTAACCAAAAGGTTGGAGTTTCGAGCCCTCCCGGGAGTGGTATGTTGCTTTTTTCTTTGCGCTGATAGCTTTGAAGATATGTTCTGATGATGGTGAGAGCGGAGCAAGACTGTCTCCGTGGCGCAAAGGGCTAGCGCGATCGGCTGTTAACCGAAAGGTTGGAGTTTCGAGCCCTCCCGGGAGTGGTGTGTTGCTTTTTTCTTTGCACTGATAGCTTTGAAGATATGTTCTGATGGTGGTGAGAGTGGAGCAGGACTGTCTCCGTGGCGCAGTGGGCTAGCGCGATCGGCTGTTGACCGAAAGTTTGGAGGTTCGAGCCCACCTGGTGATGGTGTGGCGCTTTTTTTCTTTGTGCTGATAGCTTTGAAGATATGTTCTGATGGTGGTGAGAGTGAAACAGGACTGTCTCCGTGGCGCAATTGGCTAGCGCGATCGGCTGTTAACCGAAAGGTTGGAGTTTCGAGCCCTCCCGGGAGTGGTGTGTTGCTTTTTTCTTTGTGGTAATAGGTTTGAAGATATGTTCTGATGGTGGTGAGAGTGGAGCAGGACTGTCTCCATGGCGCATTTGGCTTGCGCGATCGGCTGTTAAACGAAAGGTTGGAGTTTCGAGCCCACCCGGTGGTGGCGCGGCGCTTTTTTTCTTTGGGCTGATAGCTCTGAAGAAATGTTCTGACGGTGGTGAGAGTGGAGCAGGACTGTCTCCGTGGCGCAATTGGCTAGCGCGATCGGCTGTTAACCGAAAGGTTGGAGGTTCGAGCACAACCGCTGGTGGTGCGGTGCTTTCTTTCTTTGTGCTGATAGCTTTGAAGATATGTTCTGATGGTGGTGAGAGTGGAGCTGGACTGTCTCCGTGGCGCAATGGGCTAGCGCGATCGGCTGTTAACCGAAAGGTTGGAGGTTCGAGCCCACCTGGTGGGGGTGCGGCGTTTTTTTTTCTTTGGGGTGATAGCTCTGAAGAAATGTTCTGACGGTGGTGAGAGTGGAGCACGACTGTCTCCGTGGGGCAATAGGCTAGCGCGATCGGCTGTTAACCGAAAGCTTGGAGGTTCGAGCCCACCCGGTGGTGGTGCGGCGCTTTTTTTTCTTTGGGCTGATAGCTCTGAAGAAATATTCTGACGGTGGTGAGAGTGGAGCAGGACTGTCTCCGTGGCGCAATTGGCTAGCGCGATCGGCTGTTAACCGAAAAGTTGGAGGTTCGAGCTCTCCCGGTGGTGGTGCGGCGCTTTTTTTCTGTGGGCTGATTGCTTTGAAGATATGTTCTGCTGGTGGTGAGAGTAGAGCAGGACTGTCTCCGTGACGCAATTGGCTAGCGTGATCGGCTGTTAACCGAAAAGTTGGAGGTTCGAGCCCACCCGGTGTTGGTGCCGCGCTTTTTTTCTTTGGGCTGATAGCTTTGAAGATATGTTCTGATGGTGGTGAGAGTAGAGCAGGACTGTCTCCGTGGCGCAATTGGCTAGGGTGATCGGCTGTTAACCGAAAGGTTGGAGTTTCGAGCCCTCCCGGGAGTGGTGTGTTGCTTTTTTCTTTGCGCTGATAGCTTTGAAGTTATGTTCTGATGGTGGTGAGAGTGGAGCACGACTGTCTCCGTGGCGCAATTGGCTAGCGCGATTGGCTGTTAACCGAAAGATTGGAGGTTCGAGCCCACCCGGTGGTGGTGCGGTGCTTTTTTTTTGGGCTGATAGCTTTGAAGTTATGTTCTGATCGTGATGAGAGTGGAGCAGGACTGTCTCCGTGGCGCAATTGGCTTGCGCGATCGGCTGTTAACCGAAAGGTTGGAGGTTCGAGCCCACCCGGTGGTGGTGCGGCGCTTTTTTTTTCTTTGCGCTGATAGCTTTGAAGATATGTTCTGATGGTGGTGAGAGTGGAGCAAGACTGTCCCCGTGGCACAATTGACTAGCGCGATTGGCTGTTAACCGAAAGGTTGGAGTTTCGAGCCCTCCCGGGAATGGTGCGGCGCTGTTTTTTTCTTTGCGCTAATAGGTTTGAAGATTATTCCTGATGGTGTTGAGAGTGGAGCAAGACTGTCTCCGTGGCGCAATGGGCTGGCGCGATCGGCTGTTAACCGAAAGATTGGAGTTTCGAGCCCTCCCGGGAGTGGTGTGTTGCTTTTATCTTTGTGGTAATAGCTTTGAAGATATGTTCTGAAGGTGGTGAGAGTGGAGCAGGACTGTCTCCATGACGCAATTGGCTAACGCGATCGGCTGTTAACCGAAAGATTGGAGTTTCGAGCCCACCCGGTGGTGGTGCGGCACTTTTTTTCCTTTGGGCTGATAGCTTTGAAGATATGTTCTGATGGTGGTGAGAGTGGAGCAAGACTGTCCCCGTGGCGCAATGGGCTAGCGCGATCGTCTGTTAACCGAAAGGTTGGAGTTTTGAGGCCTCCCGGGAGGGGCGTGTTGCTTTTTTTTCTTTGCGCTGATAGTTTGAAGATATGTTCTGATGGTGGTGAGAGTGGAGCAAGACTGTCCCCGTGGCGCAATGGGCAAGCGCGATCGGCTGTTAACCGAATGGTTGGAGGTTCGAGCCCACCTGGTGGTGGTGCGGCGCTTTTTTTTCTTTGGGGTGATAGCTCTGAAGAAATGTTCTGATGGTGGTGAGAGTGGAGCACGACTGTCTCCGTGGGGCAATAGGCTAGCGCGATCGTCTGTTAATCGAAAGGTTGGAGGTTCGAGCCCACACTGTGGTGGTGCGGCGCTTTTTTTTCTTTGCGCTGATAGCTTTGAAGTTATGTTCTGATGGTGGTGAGAGTGGAGCACGACTGTCTCCGTGGCGCAATTGGCTAGCGCGATCAGCTGTTAACCGAAAGGTTGGAAGTTCGAGCCCACCCGGTGGTGGTGCGGGGCTTTTTTTTCTTTGGACTGATAGCTTTGAAGATAGGTTCTGATTGTGTTGAGAGGGTAGCAAGACTGTCTCCGTGGCGCAATGGGCTAGCGCGATCGGCTGTTAACCGAAAGGTTGGAGTTTCGAGCCCTCCCGGGAGTGGTGTGTTGCTTTTTTCTTTGCGCTGATAGCTTTGAAGATATGTTGTGATGGTGGTGAGAGTGGAGCAGGACTGTCCCTGTGGCGCAATTGGCTAGCGCGATCGGCTGTTAACCAAAAGGTTGGAGTTTCGAGCCCTCCCGGGAGTGGTATGTTGCTTTTTTCTTTGCGCTGATAGCTTTGAAGATATGTTCTGATGATGGTGAGAGCGGAGCAAGACTGTCTCCGTGGCGCAAAGGGCTAGCGCGATCGGCTGTTAACCGAAAGGTTGGAGTTTCGAGCCCTCCCGGGAGTGGTGTGTTGCTTTTTTCTTTGCACTGATAGCTTTGAAGATATGTTCTGATGGTGGTGAGAGTGGAGCAGGACTGTCTCCGTGGCGCAATGGGCTAGCGCGATCGGCTGTTGACCGAAAGTTTGGAGGTTCGAGCCCACCTGGTGATGGTGTGGCGCTTTTTTTCTCTGTGCTGATAGCTTTGAAGATATGTTCTGATGGTGGTGAGAGTGAAACAGGACTGTCTCCGTGGCGCAATTGGCTAGCGCGATCGGCTGTTAACCGAAAGGTTGGAGTTTCGAGCCCTCCCGGGAGTGGTGTGTTGCTTTTTTCTTTGTGGTAATAGGTTTGAAGATATGTTCTGATGGTGGTGAGAGTGGAGCAGGACTGTCTCCATGGCGCATTTGGCTTGCGCGATCGGCTGTTAAACGAAAGGTTGGAGTTTCGAGCCCACCCGGTGGTGGCGCGGCGCTTTTTTTTCTTCGGGCTGATAGCTCTGAAGAAATGTTCTGACGGTGGTGATAGTGTAGCAGGACTGTCTCCGTGGCGCAATTGGCTAGCGCGATCGGCTGTTAACCGAAAGGTTGGAGGTTCGAGCCCAACCGCTGGTGGTGCGGTGCTTTTTTTCTTTGTGCTGATAGCTTTGAAGATATGTTCTGATGGTGGTGAGAGTGGAGCAGGACTGTCTCCGTGACGCAATTGGCTAGCGTGATCGGCTGTTAACCGAAAAGTTGGAGGTTCGAGCCCACCCGGTGTTGGTGCCGCGCTTTTTTTCTTTGGGCTGATAGCTTTGAAGATATGTTCTGATGGTGGTGAGAGTAGAGCAGGACTGTCTCCGTGGCGCAATGGGCTAGCGCGATCGGCTGTTAACCGAAAGGTTGGAGGTTCGAGCCCACCTGGTGGGGGTGCGGCGTTTTTTTTTCTTTGGGGTGATAGCTCTGAAGAAATGTTCTGACGGT
The DNA here is from genome assembly GCF_043290135.1 of Rhipicephalus microplus. Taxonomy (NCBI): domain Eukaryota; kingdom Metazoa; phylum Arthropoda; class Arachnida; order Ixodida; family Ixodidae; genus Rhipicephalus; species Rhipicephalus microplus. The sequence goes on from NC_134701.1 coordinate 7,966,221, forward strand.
GGTGAGAGTGGAGCACGACTGTCTCCGTGGGGCAATAGGCTAGCGCGATCGGCTGTTAACCGAAAGCTTGGAGGTTCGAGCCCACCCGGTGGTGGTGCGGCGCTTTTTTTTCTTTGGGCTGATAGCTCTGAAGAAATATTCTGACGGTGGTGAGAGTGGAGCAGGACTGTCTCCGTGGCGCAATTGGCTAGCGCGATCGGCTGTTAACCGAAAAGTTGGAGGTTCGAGCTCTCCCGGTGGTGGTGCGGCGCTTTTTTTCTGTGGGCTGATTGCTTTGAAGATATGTTCTGCTGGTGGTGAGAGTAGAGCAGGACTGTCTCCGTGACGCAATTGGCTAGCGTGATCGGCTGTTAACCGAAAAGTTGGAGGTTCGAGCCCACCCGGTGTTGGTGCCGCGCTTTTTTTCTTTGGGCTGATAGCTTTGAAGATATGTTCTGATGGTGGTGAGAGTAGAGCAGGACTGTCTCCGTGGCGCAATTGGCTAGCGTGATCGGCTGTTAACCGAAAGGTTGGAGTTTCGAGCCCTCCCGGGAGTGGTGTGTTGCTTTTTTCTTTGCGCTGATAGCTTTGAAGTTATGTTCTGATGGTGGTGAGAGTGGAGCACGACTGTCTCCGTGGCGCAATTGGCTAGCGCGATTGGCTGTTAACCGAAAGATTGGAGGTTCGAGCCCACCCGGTGGTGGTGCGGTGCTTTTTTTTTTGGGCTGATAGCTTTGAAGAAATGTTCTGATCGTGATGAGAGTGGAGCAGGACTGTCTCCGTGGCGCAATTGGCTTGCGCGATCGGCTGTTAACCGAAAGGTTGGAGGTTCGAGCCCACCCGGTGGTGGTGCGGCGCTTTTTTTTCTTTGCGCTGATAGCTTTGAAGATATGTTCTGATGGTGGTGAGAGTGGAGCAAGACTGTCCCCGTGGCGCAATTGGCTAGCGCGATCGGCTGTTAACCAAAAGGTTGAAGTTTCGAGCCCTCCCGGGAGTGGTGTGTTGCTTTTTTCTTTGCGCTGATAGCTTTGAAGATATGTTCTGATGGTGGTGAGAGTGGAGCAAGACTGTCCCCGTGGCGCAATTGGCAAGCGCGATCGGCTGTTAACCAAAAGGTTGAAGTTTCGAGCCCTCCCGGGAGTGGTGTGTTGCTTTTTTCTTTGCGCTGATAGCTTTGAAGATATGTTCTGATGGTGGTGAGAGTGGAGCACGACTGTCTCCGTGGCGCAATTGGCTAGCGCGATCGGCTGTTAACCGAAAAGTTGGAGGTTCGAGCTCTCCCGGTGGTGGTGCGGCGCTTTTTTTCTGTGGGCTGATAGCTTCGAAGATATGTTCTGATGGTGGTGAGAGTGGAGCAAGACTGTCCCCGTGGCGCAATGGGCAAGCGCGAATGGCTGTTAACCGAAAGGTTGGAGGTTCGAGCCCACCTGATGGTGGTGCGGCGCTTTTTTTTCTTTGGGGTGATAGCTCTGAAGAAATGTTCTGACGGTGGTGAGAGGGGAGCAAGACTGTCCCCGTGGCGCAATGGGCTAGCGCGATCGGCTGTTAACCGAAAGGTTGGAGTTTCGAGCCCTCCCGGGAGTGGCGTGTTGCTTTTTTCTTTGCACTGATAGCTTTGAAAATATGTTCTGATGGTGGTGAGAGTGGAGCAGGACTGTCTCCGTGGCGCAATTGGCAAGCGCGATCGGCTGTTACCGAAAGGTTGAGGTTCGAGCCCACCCGGTGGTGGTGCGGCGCTTTTTTTTTCTTTGCGCTAATAGCTTTGAAGATATGTCTTGATGGTGTTGAGAGTGGAGCAAGACTGTCTCCGTTGCACAATGGGCTAGCGCGATCGGCTGTTAACCGAAAGGTTGGAGTTTCGAGCCCTCCCGGGAGTGGTGTGTTGCTTTTTTCTTTGCGCTGATAGCTTTGAAGATATGTTCTGATGGTGGTGAGAGCGGAGCAAGACTGTCTCCGTGGCGCAAAGGGCTAGCGCGATCGGCTGTTAACCGAAAGGTTGGAGTTTCGAGCCCTCCCGGGAGTGGTGTGTTGCTTTTTTCTTTGTGCTGATAGCTTTGAATATATGTTCTGATGGCGGTGAGAGTAGAGCAGGACTGTCTTCGTGGCGCAATTGGCTAGCGCCATTGGCTGTTAACCGAAAGGTTGGAGGTTCGAGCCCACCCGGTGGTGGTGCGGTGCTTTTTTTTCTTTGGGCTGATAGCTTTGAAGATATGTTCTGATAGTGGTGAGAGTGGAGCAGGACTGTCTCCGTGGCGCAATTGGCCTGCGCGATCGGCTGTTAACCGAAAGGTTGGAGGTTCGAGCCCACCCGGTGGTGGTGCGGCGCTTTTTTTGCGCTGATAGCTTTGAAGATATGTTCTGATGGTGGTGAGAGTGGAGCAGGACTGTCTCCGTGGCGCAATGGGCTAGCGCGATCGGCTGTTGACCGAAAGTTTGGAGGTTCGAGCCCACCTGGTGATGGTGTGGCGCTTTTTTTCTTTGTGCTGATAGCTTTGAAGATATGTTCTAATGGTGGTGAGAGTGAAACAGGACTGTCTCCGTGGCGCAATTGGCTAGCGCGATCGGCTGTTAACCGAAAGGTTGGAGTTTCGAGCCCTCCCGGGAGTGGTGTGTTGCTTTTTTCTTTGTGGTAATAGGTTTGAAGATATGTTCTGATGGTGGTGAGAGTGGAGCAGGACTGTCTCCATGGCGCATTTGGCTTGCGCGATCGGCTGTTAAACGAAAGGTTGGAGTTTCGAGCCCACCTGGTGGGGGTGCGGCGTTTTTTTTTCTTTGGGGTGATAGCTCTGAAGAAATGTTCTGACGGTGGTGAGAGTGGAGCACGACTGTCTCCGTGGGGCAATAGGCTAGCGCGATCGGCTGTTAACCGAAAGCTTGGAGGTTCGAGCCCACCCGGTGGTGGTGCGGCGCTTTTTTTCTTTGGGCTGATAGCTCTGAAGAAATATTCTGACGGTGGTGAGAGTGGAGCAGGACTGTCTCCGTGGCGCAATTGGCTAGCGCGATCGGCTGTTAACCGAAAAGTTGGAGGTTCGAGCTCTCCCGGTGGTGGTGCGGCGCTTTTTTTCTGTGGGCTGATTGCTTTGAAGATATGTTCTGATGGTGGTGAGAGTAGAGCAGGACTGTCTCCGTGGCGCAATTGGCTAGCGTGATCGGCTGTTAACCGAAAGGTTGGAGTTTCGAGCCCTCCCGGGAGTGGTGTATTGCTTTTTTCTTTGCGCTGATAGCTTTGAAGTTATGTTCTGATGGTGGTGAGAGTGGAGCACGACTGTCTCCGTGGCGCAATTGGCTAGCGCGATTGGCTGTTAACCGAAAGATTGGAGGTTCGAGCCCACCCGGTGGTGGTGCGGTGCTTTTTTTTGGGCTGATAGCTTTGAAGATATGTTCTGATCGTGATGAGAGTGGAGCAGGACTGTCTCCGTGGCGCAATTGGCTTGCGCGATCGGCTGTTAACCGAAAGGTTGGAGGTTCGAGCCCACCCGGTGGTGGTGCGGCGCTTTTTTTTCTTTGCGCTGATAGCTTTGAAGATATGTTCTGATGGTGGTGAGAGTGGAGCAAGACTGTCCCCGTGGCGCAATTGGCTAGCGCGATCGGCTGTTAACCAAAAGGTTGAAGTTTCGAGCCCTCCCGGGAGTGGTGTGTTGCTTTTTTTTTTGCGCTGATAGCTTTGAAGATATGTTCTGATGGTGGTGAGAGTGGAGCACGACTGTCTCCGTGGCGCAATTGGCTAGCGCGATCGGCTGTTAACCGAAAAGTTGGAGGTTCGAGCTCTCCCGGTGGTGGTGCGGCGCTTTTTTTCTGTGGGCTGATAGCTTCGAAGATATGTTCTGATGGTGGTGAGAGTGGAGCAGGACTGTCTCCGTGGCGCAATGGGCAAGCGCGAATGGCTGTTAACCGAAAGGTTGGAGGTTCGAGCTCTCCCGGTGGTGGTGCGGCGCTTTTTTTCTGTGGGCTGATTGCTTTGAAGATATGTTCTGCTGGTGGTGAGAGTAGAGCAGGACTGTCTCCGTGACGCAATTGGCTAGCGTGATCGGCTGTTAACCGAAAAGTTGGAGGTTCGAGCCCACCCGGTGTTGGTGCCGCGCTTTTTTTCTTTGGGCTGATAGCTTTGAAGATATGTTCTGATGGTGGTGAGAGTAGAGCAGGACTGTCTCCGTGGCGCAATTGGCTAGCGTGATCGGCTGTTAACCGAAAGGTTGGAGTTTCGAGCCCTCCCGGGAGTGGTGTGTTGCTTTTTTCTTTGCGCTGATAGCTTTGAAGTTATGTTCTGATGGTGGTGAGAGTGGAGCACGACTGTCTCCGTGGCGCAATTGGCTAGCGCGATTGGCTGTTAACCGAAAGATTGGAGGTTCGAGCCCACCCGGTGGTGGTGCGGTGCTTTTTTTTTGGGCTGATAGCTTTGAAGAAATGTTCTGATCGTGATGAGAGTGGAGCAGGACTGTCTCCGTGGCGCAATTGGCTTGCGCGATCGGCTGTTAACCGAAAGGTTGGAGGTTCGAGCCCACCCGGTGGTGGTGCGGCGCTTTTTTTTCTTTGCGCTGATAGCTTTGAAGATATGTTCTGATGGTGGTGAGAGTGGAGCAAGACTGTCCCCGTGGCGCAATTGGCTAGCGCGATCGGCTGTTAACCAAAAGGTTGAAGTTTCGAGCCCTCCCGGGAGTGGTGTGTTGCTTTTTTCTTTGCGCTGATAGCTTTGAAGATATGTTCTGATGGTGGTGAGAGTGGAGCAAGACTGTCCCCGTGGCGCAATTGGCAAGCGCGATCGGCTGTTAACCAAAAGGTTGAAGTTTCGAGCCCTCCCGGGAGTGGTGTGTTGCTTTTTTCTTTGCGCTGATAGCTTTGAAGATATGTTCTGATGGTGGTGAGAGTGGAGCACGACTGTCTCCGTGGCGCAATTGGCTAGCGCGATCGGCTGTTAACCGAAAAGTTGGAGGTTCGAGCTCTCCCGGTGGTGGTGCGGCGCTTTTTTTCTGTGGGCTGATAGCTTCGAAGATATGTTCTGATGGTGGTGAGAGTGGAGCAAGACTGTCCCCGTGGCGCAATGGGCAAGCGCGAATGGCTGTTAACCGAAAGGTTGGAGGTTCGAGCCCACCTGATGGTGGTGCGGCGCTTTTTTTTCTTTGGGGTGATAGCTCTGAAGAAATGTTCTGACGGTGGTGAGAGGGGAGCAAGACTGTCCCCGTGGCGCAATGGGCTAGCGCGATCGGCTGTTAACCGAAAGGTTGGAGTTTCGAGCCCTCCCGGGAGTGGCGTGTTGCTTTTTTCTTTGCACTGATAGCTTTGAAAATATGTTCTGATGGTGGTGAGAGTGGAGCAGGACTGTCTCCGTGGCGCAATTGGCAAGCGCGATCGGCTGTTACCGAAAGGTTGAGGTTCGAGCCCACCCGGTGGTGGTGCGGCGCTTTTTTTTTTCTTTGCGCTAATAGCTTTGAAGATATGTCTTGATGGTGTTGAGAGTGGAGCAAGACTGTCTCCGTTGCACAATGGGCTAGCGCGATCGGCTGTTAACCGAAAGGTTGGAGTTTCGAGCCCTCCCGGGAGTGGTGTGTTGCTTTTTTCTTTGCGCTGATAGCTTTGAAGATATGTTCTGATGGTGGTGAGAGCGGAGCAAGACTGTCTCCGTGGCGCAAAGGGCTAGCGCGATCGGCTGTTAACCGAAAGGTTGGAGTTTCGAGCCCCCCCGGGAGTGGTGTGTTGCTTTTTTCTTTGTGCTGATAGCTTTGAATATATGTTCTGATGGCGGTGAGAGTAGAGCAGGACTGTCTTCGTGGCGCAATTGGCTAGCGCCATTGGCTGTTAACCGAAAGGTTGGAGGTTCGAGCCCACCCGGTGGTGGTGCGGTGCTTTTTTTTCTTTGGGCTGATAGCTTTGAAGATATGTTCAGATAGTGGTGAGAGTGGAGCAGGACTGTCTCCGTGGCGCAATTGGCCTGCGCGATCGGCTGTTAACCGAAAGGTTGGAGGTTCGAGCCCACCCGGTGGTGGTGCGGCGCTTTTTTTGCGCTGATAGCTTTGAAGATATGTTCTGATGGTGGTGAGAGTGGAGCAGGACTGTCTCCGTGGCGCAATGGGCTAGCGCGATCGGCTGTTGACCGAAAGTTTGGAGGTTCGAGCCCACCTGGTGATGGTGTGGCGCTTTTTTTCTTTGTGCTGATAGCTTTGAAGATATGTTCTAATGGTGGTGAGAGTGAAACAGGACTGTCTCCGTGGCGCAATTGGCTAGCGCGATCGGCTGTTAACCGAAAGGTTGGAGTTTCGAGCCCTCCCGGGAGTGGTGTGTTGCTTTTTTCTTTGTGGTAATAGGTTTGAAGATATGTTCTGATGGTGGTGAGAGTGGAGCAGGACTGTCTCCATGGCGCATTTGGCTTGCGCGATCGGCTGTTAAACGAAAGGTTGGAGTTTCGAGCCCACCCGGTGGTGGCGCGGCGCTTTTTTTTCTTTGGGCTGATAGCTCTGAAGAAATGTTCTGACGGTGGTGAGAGAGGAGCAGGACTGTCTCCGTGGCGCAATTGGCTAGCGCATCGGCTGTTAACCGAAAGGTTGGAGGTTCGAGCCCAACCGCTGGTGGTGCGGTGCTTTTTTTCTTTGTGCTGATAGCTTTGAAGATATGTTCTGATGGTGGTGAGAGTGGAGCAGGACTGTCTCCGTGGCGCAATGGGCTAGCGCGATCGGCTGTTAACCGAAAGGTTGGAGGTTCGAGCCCACCTGGTGGGGGTGCGGCGTTTTTTTTTCTTTGGGGTGATAGCTCTGAAGAAATGTTCTGACGGTGGTGAGAGTGGAGCACGACTGTCTCCGTGGGGCAATAGGCTAGCGCGATCGGCTGTTAACCGAAAGCTTGGAGGTTCGAGCCCACCCGGTGGTGGTGCGGCGCTTTTTTTCTTTGGGCTGATAGCTCTGAAGAAATATTCTGACGGTGGTGAGAGTGGAGCAGGACTGTCTCCGTGGCGCAATTGGCTAGCGCGATCGGCTGTTAACCGAAAAGTTGGAGGTTCGAGCTCTCCCGGTGGTGGTGCGGCGCTTTTTTTCTGTGGGCTGATTGCTTTGAAGATATGTTCTGATGGTGGTGAGAGTAGAGCAGGACTGTCTCCGTGGCGCAATTGGCTAGCGTGATCGGCTGTTAACCGAAAGGTTGGAGTTTCGAGCCCTCCCGGGAGTGGTGTATTGCTTTTTTCTTTGCGCTGATAGCTTTGAAGTTATGTTCTGATGGTGGTGAGAGTGGAGCACGACTGTCTCCGTGGCGCAATTGGCTAGCGCGATTGGCTGTTAACCGAAAGATTGGAGGTTCGAGCCCACCCGGTGGTGGTGCGGTGCTTTTTTTTGGGCTGATAGCTTTGAAGATATGTTCTGATCGTGATGAGAGTGGAGCAGGACTGTCTCCGTGGCGCAATTGGCTTGCGCGATCGGCTGTTAACCGAAAGGTTGGAGGTTCGAGCCCACCCGGTGGTGGTGCGGCGCTTTTTTTTCTTTGCGCTGATAGCTTTGAAGATATGTTCTGATGGTGGGGAGAGTGGAGCAAGACTGTCCCCGTGGCGCAATTGGCTAGCGCGATCGGCTGTTAACCAAAAGGTTGAAGTTTCGAGCCCTCCCGGGAGTGGTGTGTTGCTTTTTTCTTTGCGCTGATAGCTTTGAAGATATGTTCTGATGGTGGTGAGAGTGGAGCACGACTGTCTCCGTGGCGCAATTGGCTAGCGCGATCGGCTGTTAACCGAAAAGTTGGAGGTTCGAGCTCTCCCGGTGGTGGTGCGGCGCTTTTTTTCTGTGGGCTGATAGCTTCGAAGATATGTTCTGATGGTGGTGAGAGTGGAGCAAGACTGTCCGCGTGGCGCAATGGGCAAGCGCGAATGGCTGTTAACCGAAAGGTTGGAGGTTCGAGCCCACCTGGTGGTGGTGCGGCGCTTTTTTTTCTTTGGGGTGATAGCTCTGAAGAAATGTTCTGACGGTGGTGAGAGTGGAGCACGACTGTCTCCGTGGGGCAATAGGCTAGCGCGATCGTCTGTTAATCGAAAGGTTGCAGGTTCGAGCCCACCCGGTGGTGGTGCGGCGCTTTTTGTTTCTTTGGGCTGATAGCTCTGAAGAAATGTTCTGATGGTGGTGAGAGTGGAGCAGGACTGTCTCCGTGGCGCAATTGGCTAGCGCGATTGGCTGTTAACCGAAAAGTTGGAGGTTCGAGCTCTCCCGGTGGTGGTGCGGCGCTTTTTTTCTGTGGGCTGATAGCTTTGAAGATATGTTCTGATGGTGGTGAGAATAGAGCAGGACTGTCTCCGTGGCGCAATAGGCTAGCGTGATCGGCTGTTAACCGAAAAGTTGGAGGTTCGAGCTCACCCGGTGGTGGTGCGGCGCTTTTTTTTTCTTTGGGCTGATAGCTTTGAAGATATGTTCTCATGGTGGTGAGAGTAGAGGAAGACTTTCTCTGTGGCGCAATTGGCTAGCGCGATCGGCTGTTAACCAAAAGGTTGGAGTTTCGAGCCCTCCCGGGAGTGGTGTGTTGCTTTTTTCTTTGCGCTGATAGCTTTGAAGATATGTTCTGATGGTGGTGAGAGTGGAGCACGACAGTCTCCGTGGCGCAGTTGGCTAGCGCGATCGGCTGTTGACCAAAAGGTTGGAGGTTCGAGCCCACCCGGTGATGGTGTGGCGCTTTTTTTTGCGCTGATAGCTTTGAAGATATGTTCTGATGGTGGTGAGAGGGGAGCAAGACTGTCCCCGTGGCGCAATGGGCTAGCGCGATCGGCTGTTAACCGAAAGGTTGGAGTTTCGAGCACTCCCGGGAGTGGCGTGTTGCTTTTTTCTTTGCACTGATAGCTTTGAAAATATGTTCTGATGGTGGTGAGAGTGGAGCAGGACTGTCTCCGTGGCGCAATTGGCTAGCGCGATCGGCTGTTACCGAAAGGTTGAGGTTCGAGCCCACCCGGTGGTGGTGCGGCGCTTTTTTTTCTTTGCGCTGATAGCTTTGAAGATATGTTCTGATGGTGGTGAGAGTGGAGCAAGACTGTCCCCGTGGCGCAATTGGCTAGCGCGATCGGCTGTTAACCAAAAGGTTGAAGTTTCGAGCCCTCCCGGGAGTGGTGTGTTGCTTTTTTCTTTGCGCTGATAGCTTTGAAGATATGTTCTGATGGTGGTGAGAGTGGAGCAAGACTGTCCCCGTGGCGCAATTGGCTAGCGCGATCGGCTGTTAACCAAAAGGTTGAAGTTTCGAGCCCTCCCGGGAGTGGTGTGTTGCTTTTTTCTTTGCGCTGATAGCTTTGAAGATATGTTCTGATGGTGGTGAGAGTGGAGCACGACTGTCTCCGTGGCGCAATTGGCTAGCGCGATCGGCTGTTAACCGAAACGTTGGAGGTTCGAGCTCTCCCGGTGGTGGTGCGGCGCTTTTTTTCTGTGGGCTGATAGCTTCGAAGATATGTTCTGATGGTGGTGAGAGTGGAGCAAGACTGTCCCCGTGGCGCAATGGGCAAGCGCGAATGGCTGTTAACCGAAAGGTTGGAGGTTCGAGCCCACCTGATGGTGGTGCGGTGCTTTTTTTTCTTTGGGGTGATAGCTCTGAAGAAATGTTCTGACGGTGGTGAGAGGGGAGCAAGACTGTCCCCGTGGCGCAATGGGCTAGCGCGATCGGCTGTTAACCGAAAGGTTGGAGTTTCGAGCCCTCCCGGGAGTGGCGTGTTGCTTTTTTCTTTGCACTGATAGCTTTGAAAATATGTTCTGATGGTGGTGAGAGTGGAGCAGGACTGTCTCCGTGGCGCAATTGGCAAGCGCGATCGGCTGTTACCGAAAGGTTGAGGTTCGAGCCCACCCGGTGGTGGTGCGGCGCTTTTTTTTTCTTTGCGCTAATAGCTTTGAAGATATGTCTTGATGGTGTTGAGAGTGGAGCAAGACTGTCTCCGTTGCACAATGGGCTAGCGCGATCGGCTGTTAACCGAAAGGTTGGAGTTTCGAGCCCTCCCGGGAGTGGTGTGTTGCTTTTTTCTTTGCGCTGATAGCTTTGAAGATATGTTCTGATGGTGGTGAGAGCGGAGCAAGACTGTCTCCGTGGCGCAAAGGGCTAGCGCGATCGGCTGTTAACCGAAAGGTTGGAGTTTCGAGCCCTCCCGGGAGTGGTGTGTTGCTTTTTTCTTTGTGCTGATAGCTTTGAATATATGTTCTGATGGCGGTGAGAGTAGAGCAGGACTGTCTTCGTGGCGCAATTGGCTAGCGCCATTGGCTGTTAACCGAAAGGTTGGAGGTTCGAGCCCACCCGGTGGTGGTGCGGTGCTTTTTTTTCTTTGGGCTGATAGCTTTGAAGATATGTTCTGATAGTGGTGAGAGTGGAGCAGGACTGTCTCCGTGGCGCAATTGGCCTGCGCGATCGGCTGTTAACCGAAAGGTTGGAGGTTCGAGCCCACCCGGTGGTGGTGCGGCGCTTTTTTTGCGCTGATAGCTTTGAAGATATGTTCTGATGGTGGTGAGAGTGGAGCAGGACTGTCTCCGTGGCGCAATGGGCTAGCGCGATCGGCTGTTGACCGAAAGTTTGGAGGTTCGAGCCCACCTGGTGATGGTGTGGCGCTTTTTTTCTTTGTGCTGATAGCTTTGAAGATATGTTCTAATGGTGGTGAGAGTGAAACAGGACTGTCTCCGTGGCGCAATTGGCTAGCGCGATCGGCTGTTAACCGAAAGGTTGGAGTTTCGAGCCCTCCCGGGAGTGGTGTGTTGCTTTTTTCTTTGTGGTAATAGGTTTGAAGATATGTTCTGATGGTGGTGAGAGTGGAGCAGGACTGTCTCCATGGCGCATTTGGCTTGCGCGATCGGCTGTTAAACGAAAGGTTGGAGTTTCGAGCCCACCCGGTGGTGGCGCGGCGCTTTTTTTTCTTTGGGCTGATAGCTCTGAAGAAATGTTCTGACGGTGGTGAGAGTGGAGCAGGACTGTCTCCGTGGCGCAATTGGCTAGCGCATCGGCTGTTAACCGAAAGGTTGGAGGTTCGAGCCCAACCGCTGGTGGTGCGGTGCTTTTTTTCTTTGTGCTGATAGCTTTGAAGATATGTTCTGATGGTGGTGAGAGTGGAGCAGGACTGTCTCCGTGGCGCAATGGGCTAGCGCGATCGGCTGTTAACCGAAAGGTTGGAGGTTCGAGCCCACCTGGTGGGGGTGCGGCGTTTTTTTTTCTTTGGGGTGATAGCTCTGAAGAAATGTTCTGACGGTGGTGAGAGTGGAGCACGACTGTCTCCGTGGGGCAATAGGCTAGCGCGATCGGCTGTTAACCGAAAGCTTGGAGGTTCGAGCCCACCCGGTGGTGGTGCGGCGCTTTTTTTCTTTGGGCTGATAGCTCTGAAGAAATATTCTGACGGTGGTGAGAGTGGAGCAGGACTGTCTCCGTGGCGCAATTGGCTAGCGCGATCGGCTGTTAACCGAAAAGTTGGAGGTTCGAGCTCTCCCGGTGGTGGTGCGGCGCTTTTTTTCTGTGGGCTGATTGCTTTGAAGATATGTTCTGATGGTGGTGAGAGCAGAGCAGGACTGTCTCCGTGGCGCAATTGGCTAGCGTGATCGGCTGTTAACCGAAAGGTTGGAGTTTCGAGCCCTCCCGGGAGTGGTGTATTGCTTTTTTCTTTGCGCTGATAGCTTTGAAGTTATGTTCTGATGGTGGTGAGAGTGGAGCACGACTGTCTCCGTGGCGCAATTGGCTAGCGCGATTGGCTGTTAACCGAAAGATTGGAGGTTCGAGCCCACCCGGTGGTGGTGCGGTGCTTTTTTTTTGGGCTGATAGCTTTGAAGATATGTTCTGATCGTGATGAGAGTGGAGCAGGACTGTCTCCGTGGCGCAATTGGCTTGCGCGATCGGCTGTTAACCGAAAGGTTGGAGGTTCGAGCCCACCCGGTGGTGGTGCGGCGCTTTTTTTTCTTTGCGCTGATAGCTTTGAAGATATGTTCTGATGGTGGTGAGAGTGGAGCAAGACTGTCCCCGTGGCGCAATTGGCTAGCGCGATCGGCTGTTAACCAAAAGGTTGAAGTTTCGAGCCCTCCCGGGAGTGGTGTGTTGCTTTTTTCTTTGCGCTGATAGCTTTGAAGATATGTTCTGATGGTGGTGAGAGTGGAGCACGACTGTCTCCGTGGCGCAATTGGCTAGCGCGATCGGCTGTTAACCGAAAAGTTGGAGGTTCGAGCTCTCCCGGTGGTGGTGCGGCGCTTTTTTTCTGTGGGCTGATAGCTTCGAAGATATGTTCTGATGGTGGTGAGAGTGGAGCAAGACTGTCCCCGTGGCGCAATGGGCAAGCGCGAATGGCTGTTAACCGAAAGGTTGGAGGTTCGAGCCCACCTGGTGGTGGTGCGGCGCTTTTTTTTCTTTGGGGTGATAGCTCTGAAGAAATGTTCTGACGGTGGTGAGAGTGGAGCACGACTGTCTCCGTGGGGCAATAGGCTAGCGCGATCGTCTGTTAATCGAAAGGTTGCAGGTTCGAGCCCACCCGGTGGTGGTGCGGCGCTTTTTGTTTCTTTGGGCTGATAGCTCTGAAGAAATGTTCTGATGGTGGTGAGAGTGGAGCAGGACTGTCTCCGTGGCGCAATTGGCTAGCGCGATTGGCTGTTAACCGAAAAGTTGGAGGTTCGAGCTCTCCCGGTGGTGGTGCGGCGCTTTTTTTCTGTGGGCTGATAGCTTTGAAGATATGTTCTGATGGTGGTGAGAGTAGAGCAGGACTGTCTCCGTGGCGCAATAGGCTAGCGTGATCGGCTGTTAACCGAAAAGTTGGAGGTTCGAGCTCACCCGGTGGTGGTGCGGCGCTTTTTTTTTCTTTGGGCTGATAGCTTTGAAGATATGTTCTGATGGTGGTGAGAGTAGAGGAAGACTGTCTCTGTGGCGCAATTGGCTAGCGCGATCGGCTGTTAACCAAAAGGTTGGAGTTTCGAGCCCTCCCGGGAGTGGTGTGTTGCTTTTTTCTTTGCGCTGATAGCTTTGAAGATATGTTCTGATGGTGGTGAGAGTGGAGCACGACAGTCTCCGTGGCGCAGTTGGCTAGCGCGATCGGCTGTTGACCAAAAGGTTGGAGGTTCGAGCCCACCCGGTGATGGTGTGGCGCTTTTTTTTGCGCTGATAGCTTTGAAGATATGTTCTGATGGTGGTGAGAGGGGAGCAAGACTGTCCCCGTGGCGCAATGGGCTAGCGCGATCGGCTGTTAACCGAAAGGTTGGAGTTTCGAGCCCTCCCGGGAGTGGCGTGTTGCTTTTTTCTTTGCACTGATAGCTTTGAAAATATGTTCTGATGGTGGTGAGAGTGGAGCAGGACTGTCTCCGTGGCGCAATTGGCTAGCGCGATCGGCTGTTACCGAAAGGTTGAGGTTCGAGCCCACCCGGTGGTGGTGCGGCGCTTTTTTTTTCTTTGCGCTAATAGCTTTGAAGATATGTCTTGATGGTGTTGAGAGTGGAGCAAGACTGTCTCCGTGGCACAATGGGCTAGCGCGATCGGCTGTTAACCGAAAGGTTGGAGTTTCGAGCCCTCCCGGGAGTGGTGTGTTGCTTTTTTCTTTGTGGTAATAGCTTTGAAGATATGTTCTGATGGTGGTGAGAGTGAAGCAGGACTGTCTCCATGGCGCAATTGGCTTGCGCAATCGGCTGTTAACCGAAAGGTTGGAGGTTCGAGCCCACCTGGTGGTGGTGTGGCGCTTTTTTCTTTGTGCTGATAGCTTTGAAGATATGTTCTGATGGTGGTGAGAGTGGAGCAGGACTGTCTCCGTGGCGCAATTGGCTAGCGCGATTGGCTGTTAACCGAAAGGTTGGAGGTTCGAGCCCACCTGGTGATGGTGTGGCGCTTTTTTTCTTTGTGCTGATAGCTTTGAAGATATGTTCTGATGGTGGTGAGAGTGGAGCAGGACTGTCTCCGTGGCACAATTGACTAGCGCGATTGGCTGTTAACCGAAAGGTTGGAGTTTCGAGCCCTCCCGGGAATGGTGCGGCGCTGTTTTTTTCTTTGCGCTAATAGGTTTGAAGATTATTCCTGATGGTGTTGAGAGTGGAGCAAGACTGTCTCCGTGGCGCAATGGGCTGGCGCGATCGGCTGTTAACCGAAAGATTGGAGTTTCGAGCCCTCCCGGGAGTGGTGTGTTGCTTTTATCTTTGTGGTAATAGCTTTGAAGATATGTTCTGAAGGTGGTGAGAGTGGAGCAGGACTGTCTCCATGACGCAATTGGCTAACGCGATCGGCTGTTAACCGAAAGATTGGAGTTTCGAGCCCACCCGGTGGTGGTGCGGCGCTTTTTTTCCTTTGGGCTGATAGCTTTGAAGATATGTTCTGATGGTGGTGAGAGTGGAGCAAGACTGTCCCCGTGGCGCAATGGGCTAGCGCGATCGGCTGTTAACCGAAAGGTTGGAGTTTTGAGGCCTCCCGGGAGGGGCGTGTTGCTTTTTTTTCTTTGCGCTGATAGTTTGAAGATATGTTCTGATGGTGGTGAGAGTGGAGCAAGACTGTCCCCGTGGCGCAATGGGCAAGCGCGATCGGCTGTTAACCGAATGGTTGGAGGTTCGAGCCCACCTGGTGGTGGTGCGGCGCTTTTTTTTCTTTGGGGTGATAGCTCTGAAGAAATGTTCTGATGGTGGTGAGAGTGGAGCACGACTGTCTCCGTGGGGCAATAGGCTAGCGCGATCGTCTGTTAATCGAAAGGTTGGAGGTTCGAGCCCACCCTGTGGTGGTGCGCCGCTTTTTTTTCTTTGCGCTGATAGCTTTGAAGTTATGTTCTGATGGTGGTGAGAGTGGAGCACGACTGTCTCCGTGGCGCAATTGGCTAGCGCGATCAGCTGTTAACCTAAAGGTTGGAAGTTCGAGCCCACCCGGTGGTGGTGCGGCGCTTTTTTTTCTTTGGACTGATAGCTTTGAAGATAGGTTCTGATTGTGTTGAGAGGGTAGCAAGACTGTCTCCGTGGCGCAATGGGCTAGCGCGATCGGCTGTTAACCGAAAGGTTGGAGTTTCGAGCCCTCCCGGGAGTGGTGTGTTGCTTTTTTCTTTGCGCTGATAGCTTTGAAGATATGTTGTGATGGTGGTGAGAGTGGAGCAGGACTGTCTCTGTGGCGCAATTGGCAAGCGCGATCGGCTGTTAACCAAAAGGTAGGAGTTTCGAGCCCTCCCGGGAGTGGTAAGTTGCTTTTTTCTTTGCGCTGATAGCTTTGAAGATATGTTCTGATGGTGGTGAGAGCGGAGCAAGACTGTCTCCGTGGCGCAAAGGGCTAGCGCGATCGGCTGTTAACCGAAAGGTTGGAGTTTCGAGCCCTCCCGGGAGTGGTGTGTTGCTTTTTTCTTTGCGCTGATAGCTTTGAAGATATGTTCTGATGGTGGTGAGAGCGGAGCAAGACTGTCTCCGTGGCGCAAAGGGCTAGCGCGATCGGCTGTTAACCGAAAGGTTGGAGTTTCGAGCCCTCCCGGGAGTGGTGTGTTGCTTTTTTCTTTGTGCTGATAGCTTTGAATATATGTTCTGATGGCGGTGAGAGTAGAGCAGGACTGTCTCCGTGGCGCAATTGGCTAGCGCCATTGGCTGTTAACCGAAAGGTTGGAGGTTCGAGCCCACCCGGTGGTGGTGCGGTGCTTTTTTTTCTTTGGGCTGATAGCTTTGAAGATATGTTCTGATAGTGGTGACAGTGGAGCAGGACTGTCTCCGTGGCGCAATTGGCCTGCGCGATCGGCTGTTAACCGAAAGGTTGGAGGTTCGAGCCCACCCGGTGGTGGTGCAGCGCTTTTTTTGCGCTGATAGCTTTGAAGATATGTTCTGATGGTGGTGAGAGCGGAGCAAGACTGTCTCCGTGGCGCAAAGGGCTAGCGCGATCGGCTGTTAACCGAAAGGTTGGAGGTTCGAGCCCACCCGGTGGTGGTGCGGTGCTTCTTTTTCTTTGTGCTGATAGCTTTGAAGATATGTTCTGATGGTGGTGAAAGTGGAGCAGGACTGTCTTCGTGGCGCAATTGGCTTGCGCGATCGGCTGTTAACCGAAAGGTTGGAGGTTCGAGCCCACCCGGTGGTGGTGCGGCGCTTTTTTTTCTTTGCGCTGATAGCTTTGAAGATACGTTCTGATGGTGGTGAGAGTGGAGCAAGACTGTCCCCGTGGCGCAATGGGCTTGCACGATCGGCTGTTAACCGAAAGGTTGAAGTTTCAAGCCCTCCCGGGAGTGGTGTGTTGCTTTTTTCTTTGCACTGATAGCTTTGAAGATATGTTCTGATGGTGGTGAGAGTGGAGCAGGACTGTCTCCGTGGCGCAATGGGCTAGCGCGATCGGCTGTTGACCGAAAGTTTGGAGGTTCGAGCCCACCTGGTGATGGTGTGGCGCTTTTTTTCTTTGTGCTGATAGCTTTGAAGATATGTTCTGATGGTGGTGAGAGTGAAACAGGACTGTCTCCGTGGCGCAATTGGCTAGCGCGATTGGCTGTTAACCGAAAGGTTGGAGGTTCAAGCCCACCAAGTGGTGGTGCGGTGCTTTTTTTTCTTTGTGCTGATAGCTTTGAAGATGTTCTGATGGTGGTGAGAGTGGAGCAGGACTGTCTCCGTGGCGCAATTGGCTTGCGCGATCGGCTGTTAACCGAAAGGTTGGAGGTTCGAGCCCACCCGGTAGCGGTGCGTCACTTTTTTTCCTTGCGCTGATAGCTTTGAAGATATGTTCTCATGGTGGTGAGAGTGGAGCAAGACTGTCCCCGTGGCGCAATGGGCTAGCACGATCAGCTGTTAACCGAAAGGTTGCAGTTTCGAGCCCTCCCAGGAGTGGTGCGGCGCTTTTTTTTCTTTGCGCTAATAGCTTTGAAGATATGTCCTGATGGTGTTGAGAGTGGAGCAAGACTGTCTCCGTGGCGCAATGGGCTAGCGCGATCGGCTGTTAACCGAAAGGTTGGAGTTTCGAGCCCTCCCGGGAGTGGTGTGTTGCTTTTTTCTTTGTGGTAATAGCTTTGAAGATATGTTCTGATGGTGGTGAGAGTGGAGCAGGACTGTCTCCATGGCGCCATTGGCTAGCGCGATCGGCTGTTAACCAAAAGGTTGGAGTTTCGAGCCCTCCCGGGAGTGGTGTGTTGCTTTTTTCTTTGCGCTGATAGCTTTGAAGATATGTTATGATGGTGGTGAGAGTGGAGCACGACTGTCTCCGTGGCGCAGTTGGCTATCGCGATCGGCTGTTAACCGAAAGGTTGGAGGTTCGAGCCCACCCGGTGGTGGTGCGGCGCTTTTTTTTCTTTGCGCTGATAGCTTTGAAGATATGTTCTGATGGTGGTGAGAGTGGAGCACGACTGTCTCTGTGGCGCAATTGGCTAGCGCGATCAGCTGTTATCCGTAAGGTTGGAAGTTCGAACCCACCCGGTGGTGGTACGGCGCTTTTTTTTCTTTGGGCTGATAGCTTTGAAGATATGTTCTGATGGTGGTGAGAGGGTAGCAAGACTGTCTCCATGGCGCAATGGGCTAGCGCGATCGGCTGTTAACCAAAAGGTTGGAGTTTCGAGCCCTCCCGGGAGTGGTATGTTGCTTTTTTCTTTGCGCTGATAGCTTTGAAGGTATGTTCTGATGGTGGTGAGAGCGGAGCAAGACTGTCTCCGTGGCGCAAAGGGCTAGCGCTATCGGCTGTTAACCGAAAGGTTGGAGTTTCGAGCCCTCCCGGGAGTGGTGTGTTGCTTTTTTCTTTGCGCTGATAGCTTTGAAGATATGTTGTGATGGTGGTGAGAGTGGAGCAGGACTCTCTCCGTGGCGCAATTGGCTAGCACGATCGGCTGTTAACCAAAAGGTTGGAGGTTCGAGCCCACCCGGTGGTGGTGCGGCACTTTTTTTTTCTTAGGGGTGATAGCTCTGAAGAAATGTTCTGACGGTGGTGAGAGTGGAGCACGACTGTCTCCGTGGGGCAATAGGCTAGCGCGATCGTCTGTTAATTGAAAGGTTGCAGGTTCGAGCCCACCCGGTGGTGGTGCGGCGCTATTTTTTTCTTTGGGCTGATAGCTCTGAAGAAATGTTCTGACGGTGGAGAGAGTGGAGCACGACTGTCTCCGTGGGGCAATAGGCTAGCGCGATCGGCTGTTAACCGAAAGGTTGGAGGTTCGAGCCCACCCGGTGGTGGTGCGGCGCTTTTTTCTTTGGGCTGATAGCTCTGAAGAAATATTCTGACGGTGGTGAGAGTGGAGCAGGACTGTCTCCGTGGCGCAATTGGCTAGCGCGATCGGCTGTTAACCGAAAAGTTGGAGGTTCGAGCTCTCCCGGTGGTGGTGCGGCGCTTTTTTTCTGTGGGCTGATAGCTTTGAAGATATGTTCTGATGGTGGTGAGAGTAGAGCAGGACTGTCTCCGTGGCGCAATTGGCTAGCGCGATCGGCTGTTAACCGAAAG
Organism: Rhipicephalus microplus; assembly: GCF_043290135.1. NCBI lineage: Eukaryota > Metazoa > Arthropoda > Arachnida > Ixodida > Ixodidae > Rhipicephalus > Rhipicephalus microplus. The sequence continues at coordinate 7,984,479 of NC_134701.1, forward strand.
GTTGGAGTTTCGAACCCTCCCGGGAGTGGTGTGTTGCTTTTTTCTTTGCGCTTATAGCTTTGAAGATATGTTCTGATGGTGGTGAGAGTGGAGCAGGACTGTCTCCGTGGCGCAATTGGCTAGCGCGATTGGCTGTTAACCGAAAGTTTGGAGGTTCTTGCCCACCCGGTGGTGGTGCGGTGCTTTTTTTGCGCTGATAGCTTTGAAGATATGTTCTGATGGTGGTGAGAGTGGTGCAAGACTGTCCCCGTGGCGCAATGGGCTAGCGCGATCGGCTGTTAACCGAAAGGTTGGAGTTTCGAGCCCTCCCGGGAGTGGCGTGTTGCTTTTTTCTTTGCACTGATAGCTTTGAAAATATGTTCTGATGGTGGTGAGAGTGGAGCAGGACTGTCTCCGTGGCGCAATTGGCTAGCGCGATCGGCTGTTACCGAAAGGTTGGAGGTTCGAGCCCACCCGGTGGTGGTGCGGCGCATTTTTTTCTTTGCACTAATAGCTTTGAAGATATGTCTTGATGGTGTTGAGAGTGGAGCAAGACTGTCTCCGTGGCGCAATGGGCTAGCGCGATCGGCTGTTAACCGAAAGGTTGGAGTTTCGAGCCCTCCCGGGAGTGGTGTGTTGCTTTTTTCTTTGTGGTAATAGGTTTGAAGATATGTTCTGATGGTGGTGAGAGTGGAGCAGGACTGTCTCCATGGCGCATTTGGCTTGCGCGATCGGCTGTTAAACGAAAGGTTGGAGTTTCGAGCCCACCCGGTGGTGGCGCGGCGCTTTTTTTTCTTTGGGCTGATAGCTCTGAAGAAATGTTCTGACGGTGGTGAGAGTGGAGCAGGACTGTCTCCGTGGCGCAATTGGCTAGCGCGATCGGCTGTTAACCGAAAGGTTGGAGGTTCGAGCCCAACCGCTGGTGGTGCGGTGCTTTTTTTCTTTGTGCTGATAGCTTTGAAGATATGTTCTGATGGTGGTGAGAGTGGAGCAGGACTGTCTCCGTGGCGCAATGGGCTAGCGCGATCGGCTGTTAACCGAAAGGTTGGAGGTTCGAGCCCACCTGGTGGGGGTGCGGCGCTTTTTTTTCTTTGGGGTGATAGCTCTGAAGAAATGTTCTGACGGTGGTGAGAGTGGAGCACGACTGTCTCCGTGGGGCAATAGGCTAGCGCGATCGGCTGTTAACCGAAAGGTTGGAGGTTCGAGCCCACCCGGTGGTGGTGCGGCGCTTTTTTTTTCTTTCGGCTGATAGCTCTGAAGAAATATTCTGACGGTGGTGAGAGTGGAGCAGGACTGTCCCGTGGCGCAATTCGCTAGCGCGATCGGCTGTTAACCGAAAAGTTGGAGGTTCGAGGTCTCCCGGTGGTGGTGCGGCGCTTTTTTTCTGTGGGCTGATTGCTTTGAAGATATGTTCTGATGGTGGTGAGAGTAGAGCAGGACTGTCTCCGTGGCGCAATTGGCTAGCGTGATCGGCTGTTAACCGAAAGGTTGGAGTTTCGAGCCCTCCCGGGAGTGGTGTGCTGCTTTTTTCTTTGCGCTGATAGCTTTGAAGTTATGTTCTGATGGTGGTGAGAGTGGAGCACGACTGTCTCCGTGGCGCAATTGGCTAGCGCGATTGGCTGTTAACCGAAAGGTTGGAGGTTCGAGCCCACCCGGTGGTGGTGCGGTGCTTTTTTTGGGCTGATAGCTTTGAAGATATGTTCTGATCGTGATGAGAGTGGAGCAGGACTGTCTCCGTGGCGCAATTGGCTTGCGCGATCGCCTGTTAACCGAAAGGTTAGAGGTTCGAGCCCACCCGGTGGTGGTGCGGCGCTTTTTTTTCTTTGCGCTGATAGCTTTGAAGATATGTTCTGATGGTGGTGAGAGTGGAGCACGACTGTCTCCGTGGCGCAATTGGCTAGCGCGATCGGCTGTTAACCGAAAAGTTGGAGGTTCGAGCTCTCCCGGTGGTGGTGCGGCGCTTTTTTTCTGTGGGCTGATAGCTTCGAAGATATGTTCTGATGGTGGTGAGAGTGGAGCAAGACTGTCCCCGTGGCGCAATGGGCAAGCGCGAATGGCTGTTAACCGAAAGGTTGGAGGTTCGAGCCCACCTGGTGGTGGTGCGGCGCTTTTTTTTCTTTGGGGTGATAGCTCTGAAGAAATGTTCTGACGGTGGTGAGAGTGGAGCACGACTGTCTCCGTGGGGCAATAGGCTAGCGCGATCGTCTGTTAATCGAAAGGTTGCAGGTTCGAGCCCACCCGGTGGTGGTGCGGCGCTTTTTGTTTCTTTGGGCTGATAGCTCTGAAGAAATGTTCTGATGGTGGTGAGAGTGGAGCACGACTGTCTCCGTGGCGCAATTGGCTAGCGCGATTGGCTGTTAACCGAAAAGTTGGAGGTTCGAGCTCTCCCAGTGGTGGTGCGGCGCTTTTTTCTGTGGGCTGATAGCTTTGAAGATATGTTCTGATGGTGGTGAGAGTAGAGCAGGACTGTCTCCGTGGCGCAATAGGCTAGCGTGATCGGCTGTTAACCGAAAAGTTGGAGGTTCGAGCTCACCAGGTGGTGGTGCGGCGCTATTTTTTTCTTTGGGCTGATAGCTTTGAAGATATGTTCTGATGGTGGTGAGTGTAGAGGAAGACTGTCTCTGTGGCGCAATTGGCTAGCGCGATCGGCTGTTAACCAAAAGGTTGGAGTTTCGAGCCCTCCCGGGAGTGGTGTGTTGCTTTTTTCTTTGCGCTGATAGCTTTGAAGATATGTTCTGATGGTGGTGAGAGTGGAGCACGACTGTCTCCGTGGCGCAGTTGGCTAGCGCGATCGGCTGTTGACCGAAAGGTTGGAGGTTCGAGCCCACCCGGTGATGGTGTGGCGCTTTTTTTGCACTGATAGCTTTGAAAATATGTTCTGATGGTAGTGAGAGTGGAGCAGGACTGTCTCCGTGGCGCAATTGGCTAGCGCGATCGGCTGTTACCGAAAGGTTGAGGTTCGAGCCCACCCGGTGGTGGTGCGGCGCTTTTTTTTTCTTTGCGCTAATAGCTTTGAAGATATGTCTTGATAGTGTTGAGAGGGGAGCAAGACTGTCTCCGTGGCGCAATGGGCTAGCGCGATCGGCTGTTAACCGAAAGGTTGGAGTTTCGAGCCCTCCCGGGAGTGGTGTGTTGCTTTTTTCTTTGTGGTAATAGCTTTGAAGATATGTTCTGATGGTGGTGAGAGTGAAGCAGGACTGTCTCCATGGCGCAATTGGCTAGCGCGATCGGCTGTTAAACGAAAGGTTGGAGTTTCGAGCCAACCCGGTGGTGGTGCGGCGCTTTTTTTTCTTTGGGCTGATAGCTCTGAAGAAATGTTCTGACGGTGGTGGGAGTGGAGCAGGACTGTCTCCGTGGCGCAATTGGCTAGCGCGATCGGCTGTTAACCGAAAGGTTGGAGGTTCGAGCCCACCCTGTGGTGGTGCAGTCCTTTTTTTTCTTTGTGCTGATATCTTCGAAAATATGTTCTGATGGTGGTGAGAGTGGAGCAGCACTGTCTCCGTGGCGCAATGGGCTAGCGCGATCGGCTGTTAACCGAAAGGTTGGAGGTTCGAGCCCACCTGGTGGTGGTGCGGCGCTTTTTATTCTTTGGGGTGATAGCTCTGAAGAAATGTTCTGACGGTGGTGAGAGTGGAGCACGACTGTCTCCGTGGGGCAATAGGCTAGCGCGATCGGCTGTTAACCGAAAGGTTGGAGGTTCGAGCCCACCCGGTGGTGGTGCGGCGCTTTTTTTCTTTGGGCTGATAGCTCTGAAGAAATATTCTGACGGTGGTGAGAGTGGAGCAGGACTGTCTCCGTGACACAATTGGCTAGCGCGATCGGCTGTTAACCGAAAAGTTGGTGGTTCGAGCTCTCCCGGTGGTGGTGCGGCGCTTTTTTTCTGTGGGCTGATAGCTTTGAAGATATGTTCTGATGGTGGTGAGAGTAGAGCAGGACTGTCTCCGTGACGCAATTGGCTAGCGTGATCGGCTGTTAACCGAAAAGTTGGAGGTTCGAGCCCACCCGGTGTTGGTGCGGCGCTTTTTTTCTTTGGGCTGATAGCTTTGAAGATATGTTCTGATGGTGGTGAGAGTAGAGCAGGACTGTCTCCGTGGCGCAATTGGCTAGCGCGATCGGCTGTTAACCGAAAGTTTGGAGTTTCGAACCCTCCCGGGAGTGGTGAGTTGCTTTTTTCTTTGCACTGATAGCTTTGAAAATATGTTCTGATGGTGGTGAGAGTGGAGCAGGACTGTCTCCGTGGCGCAATTGGCTAGCGCGATCGGCTGTTGACCGAAAGGTTGGAGGTTCGAGCCCACCCGGTGATGGTGTGGCGCTTTTTTTGCGCTGATAGCTTTGAAGATATGTTCTGATGGTGGTGAGAGAGGAGCAAGACTGTCCCCGTGGCGCAATGGGCTAGCGCGATCAGCTGTGAACCGAAAGGTTGGAGTTTCGAGCCCTCCCGGGAGTGGCGTGTTGCTTTTTTCTTTGCACTGATAGCTTTGAAAATATGTTCTGATGGTGGTGAGAGTGGAGCAGGACTGTCTCCGTGGCGCAATTGGCTAGCGCGATCGGCTGTTACCGAAAGGTTGAGGTTCGAGCCCACCCGGTGGTGGTGCGGCGCTTTTTTTTTCTTTGCGCTAATAGCTTTGAAGATATGTCTTGATGGTGTTGACAGTGGAGCAAGACTGTCTCCGTGGCGCAATGGGCTAGCGCGATCGGCTGTTAACCGAAAGGTTGGAGTTTCGAGCCCTCCCGGGAGTGGTGTGTTGCTTTTTTCTTTGTGGTAATAGCTTTGAAGATATGTTCTGATGGTGGTGAGAGTGAAGCAGGACTGTCTCCATGGCGCAATTGGCTAGCGCGATCGGATGTTAAACGAAAGGTTGGAGTTTCGAGCCAACCCGGTGGTGGTGCGGCGCTTTTTTTTCTTTGGGCTGATAGCTCTGAAGAAATGTTCTGACGGTGGTGGGAGTGGAGCAGGACTGTCTCCGTGGCGCAATTGGCTAGCGCGATCGGCTGTTAACCGAAAGGTTGGAGGTTCGAGCCCACCCGGTGGTGGTGCGGCGCTTTTTTTCTTTGGGCTGATAGCTCTGAAGAAATATTCTGACGGTGGTGAGAGTGGAGCAGGACTGTCTCCGTGGCACAATTGGCTAGCGCGATCGGCTGTTAACCGAAAAGTTGGAGGTTTGAGCCCACCCGGTGTTGGTGCGGCGCTTTTTTTCTTTGGGCTGATAGCTTTGAAGATATGTTCTGATGGTGGTGAGAGTAGAGCAGGACTGTCTCCGTGGCGCAATTTGCTAGCGCGATCGGCTGTTAACCGAAAGGTTGGAGTTTCGAACCCTCCCGGGAGTGGTGAGTTTTTTTTTCTTGCGCTGATAGCTTTGAAGATATGTTCTGATGGTGGTGAGAGTGGAGCAGGACTGTCTCCGTGGCGCAATTGTCTAGCGCGATTGGCTGTTAACCGAAAGGTTGGAGGTTCGAGCCCACCCGGTGGTGGGGCGGTGCTTTTTTTGCGCTGATAGCTTTGAAGATATGTTCTGATGGTGGTGAGAGTGGAGCAAGACTGTCCCCGTGGCGCAATGGGCTAGCGCGATCGGCTGTTAACCGAAAGGTTGGAGTTTCGAGCCCTCCCGGGAGTGGCGTGTTGTTTTTTCTTTGCACTGATAGCTTTGAAAATATGTTCTGATGGTGGTGAGAGTGGAGCAGGACTGTCTCCGTGGCGCAATTGGCTAGCGCGATCGGCTGTTACCGAAAGGTTGGAGGTTCGAGCCTACCCGGTGGTGGTGCGGCGCTTTTTTTTCTTTGCGCTAATAGCTTTGAAGATATGTCTTGATGGTGTTGAGAGTGGAGCAAGACTGTCTCCGTGGCGCAATGGGCTAGCGCGATCGGCTGTTAACCGAAAGGTTGGAGTTTCGAGCCCTCCCGGGAGTGGTGTGTTGCTTTTTTCTTTGTTGTAATAGCTTTGAAGATATGTTCTGATGGTGGTGAGAGTGGAGCTGGACTGTCTCCATGGCGCATTTGGCTTGCGCGATCGGCTGTTAAACGAAAGGTTGGAGTTTCGAGCCCACCCGGTGGTGGTGCGGCGCTTTTTTTTCTTTGGGCTGATAGCTCTGAAGAAATGTTCTGACGGTGGTGAGAGTGGAGCAGGACTGTCTCCGTGGCGCAATTGGCTAGCGCGATCGGCTGTTAACCGAAAGGTTGGAGGTTCGAGCCCACCCGCTGGTGGAGCGGTGCTTTTTTTCTTTGTGCTGATAGCTATGAAGATATGTTCTGATGGTGTTGAGAGTGGAGCAGGACTGTCTCCGTGGCGCAATGGGCTAGCGCGATCGGCTGTTAACCGAAAGGTTGGAGGTTCGAGCCAACCTGGTGGTGGTGCGGCGCTTTTTTTTCTTTGGGGTGATAGCTCTGAAGAAATGTTCTGACGGTGGTGACAGTGGAGCACGACTGTCTCCGTGGGGCAATAGGCTAGCGCGATCGGCTGTTAACCGAAAGGTTGGAGGTTCGAGCCCACCCGGTGGTGGTGCGGCGCTTTTTTTTCTTTGGGCTGATAGCTCTGAAGAAATATTCTGACGGTGGTGAGAGTGGAGCAGGACTGTCTCCGTGGCGCAATTGGCTAGCGCGATCGGCTGTTAACTGAAAAGTTGGAGGTTCGAGCTCTCCCGGTGGTGGTGCGGCGCTTTTTTTCTGTGGGCTGATAGCTTTGAAGATATGTTCTGATCGTGGTGAGAGTAGAGCAGGACTGTCTCGGTGGCGCAATTGGCTTGCACGATCGGCTGTTAACCGAAAGGTTGGAGGTTCGAGCCCACCCGGTGGTGGTGCGGCGCTTTTTTTTCTTTGGGCTCATAGCTTTGAAGATATGTTCTGATGCTGGTGAGAGTGGAGCAAGACTGTCCCCGTGGCGCAATGGGCAAGCGCGATCGGCTTTTAACCGAAAGGTTTGAGTTTCGAGCCCACCCGTTGGTGGTGCGGTGCTTTTTTTTCTTTGCGCTGATAGTTTGAAGATATGTTCTGATGGTGGTGAGAGTGGAGCAAGACCGTCCCCGTGGCGCAATGGGCTAGCGCTATCGGCTGTTAACCGAAAGGTTGGAGTTTGGAACCCTCCCGGGAGTGGCGTGTTGCTTTTTTTTTCTTTGCGCTGATAGTTTGAAGATATGTTTTGATGGTGGTGAGAGTGGAGCAAGACTGTCCCCGTGGCGCAATGGGCAAGCGCGATCGGCTGTTAACCGAAAGGTTGGAGGTTCGAGCCCACCTGGTGGTGGTGCGGCGCTTTTTTTTCTTTGGGGTGATAGCTCTGAAGAAATGTTCTGACGGTGGTGAGAGTGGAGCACGACTGTCTCCGTGGGGCAATAGGCTAGCGCGATTGGCTGTTAACCGAAAAGTTGGAGGTTCGAGCTCTCCCGGTGGTGGTGCGGCGCTTTTTTTCTGTGGGCTGATAGCTTTGAAGATATGTTCTGATGGTGGTGAGAGTAGAGCAGGACTGTCTCCGTGGCGCAATAGGCTAGCGTGATCGGCTGTTAACCGAAAAGTTGGAGGTTCGAGCTCACCCGGTGGTGGTGCGGCGCTTTTTTTTTCTTTGGGCTGATAGCTTTGAAGATATGTTCTGATGGTGGTGAGTGTAGAGGAAGACTGTCTCTGTGGCGCAATTGGCTAGCGCGATCGGCTGTTAACCAAAAGGTTGGAGTTTCGAGCCCTCCCGGGATTGGTGTGTTGCTTTTTTCTTTGCGCTGATAGCTTTGAAGATATGTTCTGATGGTGGTGAGAGTGGAGCACGACTGTCTCCGTGGCGCAGTTGGCTAGCGCGATCGGCTGTTGACCGAAAGGTTGGAGGTTCGAGCCCACCCGGTGATGGTGTGGCGCTTTTTTTGCGCTGATAGCTTTGAAGATATGTTCTGATGGTGGTGAGAGGGGAGCAAGACTGTCCCCGTGGCGCAATAGGCTAGCGCGATCGGCTGTTAACCGAAAGGTTGGAGTTTCGAGCCCTCCCGGGAGTGGCGTGTTGCTTTTTTCTTTGCACTGATAGCTTTGAAAATATGTTCTGATGGTGGTGAGAGTGGAGCAGGACTGTCTCCGTGGCGCAATTGGCTAGCGCGATCGGCTGTTACCGAAAGGTTGAGGTTCGAGCCCACCCGGTGGTGGTGCGGCGCTTTTTTTTTCTTTGCGCTAATAGCTTTGAAGATATGTCTTGATGGTGTTGAGAGTGGAGCAAGACTGTCTCCGTGGCGCAATGGGCTAGCGCGATCGGCTGTTAACCAAAAGGTTGGAGTTTCGAGCCCTCCCGGGAGTGGTGTGTTGCTTTTTTCTTTGTGGTAATAGCTTTGAAGATATGTTCTGATGGTGGTGAGAGTGAAGCAGGACTGTCTCCATGGCGCAATTGGCTAGCGCGATCGGCTGTTAAACGAAAGGTTGGAGTTTCGAGCCAACCCGGTGGTGGTGCGGCGCTTTTTTTTCTTTGGGCTGATAGCTCTGAAGAAATGTTCTGACGGTGGTGGGAGTGGAGCAGGACTGTCTCCGTGGCGCAATTGGCTAGCGCGATCGGCTGTTATTCGAAAGGTTGGAGGTTCGAGCCCACCCGGTGGTGGTGCGGTCCTTTTTTTTCTTTGTGCTGATAGCTTCGAAAATATTGTTACACGCAAGAAGTACACGAAAAGGTTGAAAAACAGGCGAGCCTGGATGGTTCGCGTTTACTTCCACAAGGGGTCTCGAGACAGCACACCCAACGTCGTCTTCCTTCTTTACCTTTTTTTCTGAATGTTCATTCGCGCTGTATGCGCCGTGCATTGCAACCGCTCGTGACATTTCCCCGTTGGCAGACGAAGCCCGCCGGGCGAGTCACTCAGTGGTTCGTGCATTGCATAGCTTCATGCGAGCGACGTGCGCCACTTCTGTTTTAGCCGAGCGCCGTCCAGTGCTTGTGAGCCGTGCTATGCGGTAGTTGACCTCACTGAGGCGTTCGAGGATAACGTAGGGCCCGACATAGTGAGCGAGAAATTTCTGGTACAGGCCACGTTTCCGTAAAGGCGTCCAGAGCCACACCTGATCTCCAGGATTGAAGTGAACATGTCGGTGACGGTCGTCATAGCGGATCTTTGACCGGTCTTGCGAGGTGACGGTGCGTAGCCGAGCGAGGCGTCGCGCTTCTTCTGCTCTACAGAGAATCTCGTTGATCGGCTCACTGTGATGAGCAGAGTAGGGAAGCATAGTGTCAAGATTATAGCGTGGTGGACGAGCATAAAGGAGAAAGAAAGGTGAGTAACCAGTGGTCTCATGTCTTGCGGTGTTGAAAGCATAGGTGATGAAAGGCAAGATTGTGTCCCAGTTTTTGTGCGCGGAATCGATGTACATGGACAGCATGTTGGCAAGTGTTCGGTTCGTGCGTTCCACTAGACCATTAGTCTGTGGATGGTATGGAGTGGAATGGCGGAAGCTTGATGAGCACAGACGAAGGGTCTCTTCGACAACATCCGCGGTAAATTGCCGCCCACGGTCGCTGATTACGATGCGAGGAGGTCCGTGTCTGAGGATAACTTGAAACAGCAAGAAGATGGAAACGTCTTTTGCTGTGGCCGACGGCAGTGCTGCCGTCTCACAATAACGGGTTAAGTGGTCTACGCAAACGATGACCCAACGATTGCCGTCTGTGGATCGCGGAAAAGGGCCCAGAAGATCTATACCAACTTGCTCAAAGGGGGTGCTAGGAGGCGAAACAGGCTGAAGGCGACCAGACGGCGCGTCAGTTGGTCGCTTGTAACGCTGACATTGGGTGCAGCTGGCGACGTACCGTTCGGTATCATTGCGCATCCGGGGCCAATAAAAGCGTTCCTGAGCACGGTAGAGTGTTCTTGTGCATCCAAGATGTCCGGAAGTTGGTTCGTCGTGCATGGCAGATAATACGTGACTGCGAAGGCTCTTGGGGACAACCAAAAGGTAGCGCGCACCGGTAGCCGAGAAGTTCGTCTTATATAGGGCGCCGTCACGTAAGCGAAAACGATTGTCTGCAGCGGACTCCCGCGCGGCCGCGAATAGCGGCTGTAAGCTGTCGTCTTTCCTCTGCTCTGATATGAAGGTATCCATATCCGGAAATCCCGTGGACACAAAAGCGATGTATTCATCAAAGTTGTCCGCGTCACATTCAGTCGTTGGGAGTGGCAGGCGAGAGAGACAATCAGCATCAGCGTGTCGCCGGCCGCTCTTGTAGGAAACAACGAAATCATACTCCTGCAGACGGAGCGCCCAGCGTGCTAGTCGACCAGAGGGATCCCGAAGATTCACAAGCCAGCATAGAGAGTGATGATCCGTGACGACAGTAAAGGGGCGCCCGTAGAGATACGATCGAAACCGTTGCACAGCGAAGACGACCGCCAGACACTCTTGTTCGGTGACAGTGTAGTTGCGCTCGGGGCGACTCAATGAGCGGCTAGCGTACGATATCACATGCTCGCTGTCGCCGACACGCTGAACTAGTACGGCGCCAATGCCAACACCACTAGCATCGGTATGAACTTCTGTCGGTGATGACGGATTGAAGTGGCGAAGAATAGGCTGGGACGTCAACAGTAGCTTTAGCTGCCGAAACGATGAGTCGCATTCCGAGCTCCACTCGAAAGGAACACCTTTTTGGAGAAGGCATGTGAGCGGATGAGCTATGTCAGCAAATTTGGGAATGAAACGGCGAAAGTAGGAGCATAACCCTAAAAAACTTCGTAGCTGCTTCACAGAGCGAGGTGCCTCGAATGCCTCCACAGCTGTTGTCTTTTGTGGATCTGGTCGTATACCTTCTTTGTCGATCAGGTGTCCCAGCACAAGTGTCTGTCGTTCACCAAAATGGCACTTTTTAGAATTAAGCACAAGGCCGGCCTTCCTCAAGCAGTTCAGTACCAAGTCCAGGCGCTCGTTATGCTCACGAAATGTTCGGCCGAAGATCACAACGTCGTCTAGGTAGCACATACAAACTTCCCACTTCAAACCGCGAAGTATAGTGTCCATGAACCTTTCAAACGTTGCGGGGGCGTTACAAAGCCCGAAAGGCATCACGTTGAATTCAAATAGTCCATCGGGCGTTACAAAAGCGGTCTTCTCTCTGTCATCCGGGTGCATAGGGATTTGCCAGTAACCTGATCGTAAATCCACAGAAGAGAAGTAAGAAGCCGCAAAGAGGCAATCGATGGCGTCGTCAATTCGTGGGAGTGGGTATACGTCTTTCCTAGTAACGGCATTTAGGCGACGGTAATCGACACAGAATCGCCACGTGCCGTCTTTCTTCTTCACCAGTATCACTGGAGCTGCCCAAGGGCTAGACGATTCCCGAATTACTCCTTTACCCATCATTTCTTCGACTTGAGCGCTGATGATCTTTCGCTCCGCAGAGGACACACGATAGGGTTTTTGACGAATCGGTTCAGCGGATCCTGTGTTGATGCGATGGCGAGTACGGGATGCAGGAATCGATGTGGGGCCGTCGTGCTGTGCAAAGTCGAATATTGAAGAGTGTTTCGAGAGCAGGGCCATCAAAACACGACGTTCATGGTCACTGAGCGATGTAGCTACCATTCCGAGCATGTGTTCGTTTGCGGTGTGCGAGACACTGGTTTGTGCTGTATCCGGTAGTTCTGTAAGCACTGCCATAGGTATAAATGACTCTCCCTGAAACGTAGCAAGTTTTAGGCCTTGAGACAGCACTACGGCTTCAGTGGAGCAATTTAGCGTCCATAGCCCTGCGCATCCATCGGTAACTGAAACCATACAATACGGAACCAACACATTTTTCTTAAGACAGTTTCTATGGACCGGTTCCACCGCAACATCGAACGAAGTACTAACAGAAGACGAACAAACAACAGGAACGCGCATCGCGGATAAAGCGGGCACAACAGTGTCTTCAGAAACACAAAACACACTCTCTTGCTGGGATGATTCTTCTAAGAGCGCAGAGGACACACTTCCGCAAATACTGAGTTCTCCTGTTCGGCAGTCAACATTGGCGCCACACAATTTCAAAAAGTCAATGCCGAGAATTACATCGTGTGTGGAACGCGGAAGCACGGTAAACTCAGTGTTAAAGGTTTGACCACCCAAGGAGACATCCACGTTACACACACCAACCGGGTATAATGAGTCCCCACTCACTCCACGAAAGCTTGTGCTGCGGTCCCAATGAAACATAACCTTGCGTCCCAGCAGATTTTTGAACACCACACTCATGACAGAAACAGTTGCTCCCGTGTCGACTAAAGCCATGGTAGAAACGCCATCAATAAGTACATTAACCTTATTCTTCAGCATGAAGATAGGTGGAGGTATCCGAGTCGGCAGCAAAGATTTTCCAGCGACCTCACCTCCATCGGCCGCGCTGGCTAGTTTCCCGGCGGTGGTGACGCGAAGCGGCGTCGAGGAGATGATGACGTCACACGCCGTCTGGGAGATGGAGATCGAGACGCTCGGAAAGCTGGTGGTGGTGTCAGAGTACGTTCGGAGGCAGGAGAGCGGTAACGGTTTCGATACCTTTCTTGTTCTCCAGAATAGCTGTCCAGAGGGAAGTGACGGCTTCTTTCTTCTCGGAAGTAGCCTTCAAAAGTGGTGTTTCCTGGCCTATTAGTGTCCATTGCACGACCACCGTGTTGCATAAACGATCCCGACTGTCCATTGCTGAATGCCCGACGTCGGTTACAATACCTAGCTATGTGGCCAGGCGTGCCACAGTTGTAACACACGGGCAGAGGGCGAACTTCCGGACGCTGATTGAAATATTCCACAGCGGCCACAGGCTGAGAGTAACTCATCCCCTCCCCTTGGATGTCGTAGGCAGTGCTGGGTCTTCGTGGGCGAACGTCGCGTGGATGCTGATCAAAACGCCGATCAATCGAGTCGTAATGGCGTTGTTCGGTCTGGCCATAATGCGGGTCGTGTCGGTAGCTGTTACAATCCGCAGCATTCACCGAATGCTGCCAAGTAGCCGGAGGAGATGCGCAGACGGCGTCTCGGAAAGCGACGGAGGCGCAACGCGGCACCGCATAACGCGTTTGTTCTTCGTGCCGCAGGAGCTCCTCACGGACAATCTGCCGAATGGTAGCTGAGAGGTCTGTCTGCGGACTCGCGTCAACGCTGGCCACAGTCGTGACATTGGCTAGCCGTCCAAACTTCGGCGTGATTCGGCGAGTTTTCAGCGCCTCGAATGTGCGGCAGTGCCGAATCACGTCTGATACGGTGTTCAGGTTGTCTTTTCCAATGAGGAAGTTATAGACGTCTTCCGCAATACCTTTTAAAAGGTGTCCCACTTTATCTTCCTCGGGCATTCGAGAGTCGATGGTCTTACACAGCTTGAGAACTTCTTCAATATATGTCGTGCAAGTCTCGCCGATCACCTGAGCTCTCTGAGCTAAAGCTGTTTCCGCTCGTTTCTTCTTAGTGTCCGAGTCGCTAAAGCACTTCTTCATTTCTTCAATAAGACTGCTCCATGTAGTAAGCGTGTCGGCGTGGTTTTCATACCAAACCAGGGCCGTGTCCGTCAAATAAAAAACGACATGCCTGAGCTGGCTGGCCGGGTTCCAGTTGTTGCATTGGCTTACCCTTTCGTAATGGGTCAGCCATTCATCGAAGTCTTCCCCTGGCTTTGCTGAGAACGGCCGTGGCTCTCGGTAATGCTGATACAGCGGTGGTCTTGCCGAGGCATTGCTGAGGGGGTCATTTTGCTCCAGAGACATGTCGGGGCGCGATGGCGAAGGTCCGGCAAGGCGACGGCTTCTACGAAGTTCTGGTGCTGACGGCTCCGTCGTAGGTCGTGGGAGGTACCCAGCACAGCTCCACCAAATGTTACACGCAAGAAGTACACGAAAAGGTTGAAAAACAGGCGAGCCTGGATGGTTCGCGTTTACTTCCACAAGGGGTCTCGAGACAGCACACCCAACGTCGTCTTCCTTCTTTACCTTTTTTTCTGAATGTTCATTCGCGCTGTATGCGCCGTGCATTGCAACCGCTCGTGACAATATGTTCTGATGGTGGTGAGAGTGGAGCAGCACTGTCTCCGTGGCGCAATGGGCTAGCGCGATCGGCTGTTAACCGAAAGGTTGGAGGTTCGAGCCCACCTGGTGGTGGTGCGGCGCTTTTTATTCTTTGGGGTGATAGCTCTGAAGAAATGTTCTGACGGTGGTGAGAGTGGAGCACGACTGTCTCCGTGGGGCAATAGGCTAGCGCGATCGGCTGTTAACCGAAAGGTTGGAGGTTCGAGCCCACCCGGTGGTGGTGCGGCGCTTTTTTTCTTTGGGCTGATAGCTCTGAAGAAATATTCTGACGGTGGTGAGAGTGGAGCAGGACTGTCTCCGTGGCACAATTGGCTAGCGCGATCGGCTGTTAACCGAAAAGTTGGAGGTTCGAGCTCTCCCGGTGGTGGTGCGGCGCTTTTTTTCTGTGGGCTGATAGCTTTGAAGATATGTTCTGATGGTGGTGAGAGTAGAGCAGGACTGTCTCCGTGACGCAATTGGCTAGCGTGATCGGCTGTTAACCGAAAAGTTGGAGGTTCGAGCCCACCCGGTGTTGGTGCGGCGCTTTTTTTCTTTGGGCTGATAGCTTTGAAGATATGTTCTGATGGTGGTGAGAGTAGAGCAGGACTGTCTCCGTGGCGCAATTGGCTAGCGCGATCGGCTGTTAACCGAAAGTTTGGAGTTTGGAACCCTCCCGGGAGTGGTGAGTTGCTTTTTTCTTGCGCTGATAGCTTTGAAGATATGTTCTGATGGTGGTGAGAGTGGAGCAGGACTGTCTCCGTGGCGCAATTGGCTAGCGCGATTGGCTGTTAACCGAAAGGTTGGAGGTTCGAGCCCACCCGGTGGTGGGGCGGTGCTTTTTTTGCGCTGATAGCTTTGAAGATATGTTCTGATGGTGGTGAGAGTGGAGCAAGACTGTCCCCGTGGCGCAATGGGCAAGCGCGAATGGCTGTTAACCGAAAGGTTGGAGGTTCGAGCCCACCTGGTGGTGGTGCGGCGCTTTTTTTTTCTTTGGGGTGATAGCTCTGAAGAAATGTTCTGACGGTGGTGAGAGTGGAGCACGACTGTCTCCGTGGGGCAATAGGCTAGCGCGATCGTCTGTTAATCGAAAGGTTGCAGGTTCGAGCCCACCCGGTGGTGGTGCGGCGCTTTTTGTTTCTTTGGGCTGATAGCTCTGAAGAAATGTTCTGATGGTGGTGAGAGTGGAGCAGGACTGTCTCCGTGGCGCAATTGGCTAGCGCGATTGGCTGTTAACCGAAAAGTTGGAGGTTCGAGCTCTCCCGGTGGTGGTGCGGCGCTTTTTTCTGTGGGCTGATAGCTTTGAAGATATGTTCTGATGGTGGTGAGAGTAGAGCAGGACTGTCTCCGTGGCGCAATAGGCTAGCGTGATCGGCTGTTAACCGAAAAGTTGGAGGTTCGAACTCACCCGGTGGTGGTGCGGCGCTTTTTTTTCTTTGGGCTGATAGCTTTGAAGATATGTTCTGATGGTGGAGAGTGTAGAGGAAGACTGTCTCTGTGGCGCAATTGGCTAGCGCGATCGGCTGTTAACCAAAAGGTTGGAGTTTCGAGCCCTCCCGGGAGTGGTGTGTTGCTTTTTTCTTTGCGCTGATAGCTTTGAAGATATGTTCTGATGGTGGTGAGAGTGGAGCACGACTGTCTCCGTGGCGCAGTTGGCTAGCGCGATCGGCTGTTGACCGAAAGGTTGGAGGTTCGAGCCCACCCGGTGATGGTGTGGCGCTTTTTTTGCACTGATAGCTTTGAAAATATGTTCTGATGGTGGTGAGAGTGGAGCACGACTGTCTCCGTGGCGCAATTGGCTAGCGCGATCGGCTGTTACCGAAAGGTTGAGGTTCGAGCCCACCCGGTGGTGGTGCGGCGCTTTTTTTTTCTTTGTGCTAATAGCTTTGAAGATATGTCTTGATGGTGTTGAGAGTGGAGCAAGACTGTCTCCGTGGCGCAATGGGCTAGCGCGATCGGCTGTTAACCGAAAGGTTGGAGTTTCGAGCCCTCCCGGGAGTGGTGTGTTGCTTTTTTCTTTGTGGTAATAGCTTTGAAGATATGTTCTGATGGTGGTGAGAGTGAAGCAGGACTGTCTCCATGGCGCAATTGTCTAGCGCGATCGGCTGTTAAACGAAAGGTTGGAGTTTCGAGCCAACCCGGTGGTGGTGCGGCGCTTTTTTTTCTTTGGGCTGATAGCTCTGAAGAAATGTTCTGACGGTGGTGGGAGTGGAGCAGGACTGTCTCCGTGGCGCAATTGGCTAGCGCGATCGGCTGTTAACCGAAAGGTTGGAGGTTCGAGCCCACCCGGTGGTGGTGCGGTCCTTTTTTTTCTTTGTGCTGATAGCTTCGAAAATATGTTCTGATGGTGGTGAGAGTGGAGCAGCACTGTCTCCGTGGCGCAATGGGCTAGCGCGATCGGCTGTTAACCGAAAGGTTGGAGGTTCGAGCCCACCTGGTGGTGGTGCGGCGCTTTTTATTCTTTGGGGTGATAGCTCTGAAGAAATGTTCTGACGGTGGTGAGAGTGGAGCACGACTGTCTCCGTGGGGCAATAGGCTAGCGCGATCGGCTGTTAACCGAAAGGTTGGAGGTTCGAGCCCACCCGGTGGTGGTGCGGCGCTTTTTTTCTTTGGGCTGATAGCTCTGAAGAAATATTCTGACGGTGGTGAGAGTGGAGCAGGACTGTCTCCGTGGCACAATTGGCTAGCGCGATCGGCTGTTAACCGAAAAGTTGGAGGTTCGAGCTCTCCCGGTGGTGGTGCGGCGCTTTTTTTCTGTGGGCTGATAGCTTTGAAGATATGTTCTGATGGTGGTGAGAGTAGAGCAGGACTGTCTCCGTGACGCAATTGGCTAGCGTGATCGGCTGTTAACCGAAAAGTTGGAGGTTCGAGCCCACCCGGTGTTGGTGCGGCGCTTTTTTTCTTTGGGCTGATAGCTTTGAAGATATGTTCTGATGGTGGTGAGAGTAGAGCAGGACTGTCTCCGTGGCGCAATTGGCTAGCGCGATCGGCTGTTAACCGAAAGTTTGGAGTTTGGAACCCTCCCGGGAGTGGTGAGTTGCTTTTTTCTTGCGCTGATAGCTTTGAAGATATGTTCTGATGGTGGTGAGAGTGGAGCAGGACTGTCTCCGTGGCGCAATTGGCTAGCGCGATTGGCTGTTAACCGAAAGGTTGGAGGTTCGAGCCCACCCGGTGGTGGGGCGGTGCTTTTTTTGCGCTGATAGCTTTGAAGATATGTTCTGATGGTGGTGAGAGTGGAGCAAGACTGTCCCCGTGGCGCAATGGGCAAGCGCGAATGGCTGTTAACCGAAAGGTTGGAGGTTCGAGCCCACCTGGTGGTGGTGCGGCGCTTTTTTTTTCTTTGGGGTGATAGCTCTGAAGAAATGTTCTGACGGTGGTGAGAGTGGAGCACGACTGTCTCCGTGGGGCAATAGGCTAGCGCGATCGTCTGTTAATCGAAAGGTTGCAGGTTCGAGCCCACCCGGTGGTGGTGCGGCGCTTTTTGTTTCTTTGGGCTGATAGCTCTGAAGAAATGTTCTGATGGTGGTGAGAGTGGAGCAGGACTGTCTCCGTGGCGCAATTGGCTAGCGCGATTGGCTGTTAACCGAAAAGTTGGAGGTTCGAGCTCTCCCGGTGGTGGTGCGGCGCTTTTTTCTGTGGGCTGATAGCTTTGAAGATATGTTCTGATGGTGGTGAGAGTAGAGCAGGACTGTCTCCGTGGCGCAATAGGCTAGCGTGATCGGCTGTTAACGGAAAAGTTGGAGGTTCGAGCTCACCCGGTGGTGGTGCGGCGCTTTTTTTTTCTTTGGGCTGATAGCTTTGAAGATATGTTCTGATGGTGGAGAGTGTAGAGGAAGACTGTCTCTGTGGCGCAATTGGCTAGCGCGATCGGCTGTTAACCAAAAGGTTGGAGTTTCGAGCCCTCCCGGGAGTGGTGTGTTGCTTTTTTCTTTGCGCTGATAGCTTTGAAGATATGTTCTGATGGTGGTGAGAGTGGAGCACGACTGTCTCCGTGGCGCAGTTGGCTAGCGCGATCGGCTGTTGACCGAAAGGTTGGAGGTTCGAGCCCACCCGGTGATGGTGTGGCGCTTTTTTTGCACTGATAGCTTTGAAAATATGTTCTGCTGGTGGTGAGAGTGGAGCAGGACTGTCTCCGTGGCGCAATTGGCTAGCGCGATCGGCTGTTACCGAAAGGTTGAGGTTCGAGCCCACCCGGTGGTGGTGCGGCGCTTTTTTTTTCTTTGTGCTAATAGCTTTGAAGATATGTCTTGATGGTGTTGAGAGTGGAGCAAGACTGTCTCCGTGGCGCAATGGGCTAGCGCGATCGGCTGTTAACCGAAAGGTTGGAGTTTCGAGCCCTCCCGGGAGTGGTGTGTTGCTTTTTTCTTTGTGGTAATAGCTTTGAAGATATGTTCTGATGGTGGTGAGAGTGAAGCAGGACTGTCTCCATGGCGCAATTGGCTAGCGCGATCGGCTGTTAAACGAAAGGTTGGAGTTTCGAGCCAACCCGGTGGTGGTGCGGCGCTTTTTTTTCTTTGGGCTGATAGCTCTGAAGAAATGTTCTGACGGTGGTGGGAGTGGAGCAGGACTGTCTCCGTGGCGCAATTGGCTAGCGCGATCGGCTGTTAACCGAAAGGTTGGAGGTTCGAGCCCACCCTGTGGTGGTGCAGTCCTTTTTTTTCTTTGTGCTGATAGCTTCGAAAATATGTTCTGATGGTGGTGAGAGTGGAGCAGCACTGTCTCCGTGGCGCAATGGGCTAGCGCGATCGGCTGTTAACCGAAAGGTTGGAGGTTCGAGCCCACCTGGTGGTGGTGCGGCGCTTTTTATTCTTTGGGGTGATAGCTCTGAAGAAATGTTCTGACGGTGGTGAGAGTGGAGCACGACTGTCTCCGTGGGGCAATAGGCTAGCGCGATCGGCTGTTAACCGAAAGGTTGGAGGTTCGAGCCCACCCGGTGGTGGTGCGGCGCTTTTTTTCTTTGGGCTGATAGCTCTGAAGAAATATTCTGACGGTGGTGAGAGTGGAGCAGGACTGTCTCCGTGACACAATTGGCTAGCGCGATCGGCTGTTAACCGAAAAGTTGGATGTTCGAGCTCTCCCGGTGGTGGTGCGGCGCTTTTTTTCTGTGGGCTGATAGCTTTGAAGATATGTTCTGATGGTGGTGAGAGTAGAGCAGGACTGTCTCCGTGACGCAATTGGCTAGCGTGATCGGCTGTTAACCGAAAAGTTGGAGGTTCGAGCCCACCCGGTGTTGGTGCGGCGCTTTTTTTCTTTGGGCTGATAGCTTTGAAGATATGTTCTGATGGTGGTGAGAGTAGAGCAGGACTGTCTCCGTGGCGCAATTGGCTAGCGCGATCGGCTGTTAACCGAAAGGTTGGAGTTTCGAACCCTCCCGGGAGTGGTGAGTTGCTTTTTTCTTTGCACTGATAGCTTTGAAAATATGTTCTGATGGTGGTGAGAGTGGAGCAGGACTGTCTCCGTGGTGCAATTGGCTAGCGCGATCGGCTGTTGACCGAAAGGTTGGAGGTTCGAGCCCACCCGGTGATGGTGTGGCGCTTTTTTTGCGCTGATAGCTTTGAAGATATGTTCTGATGGTGGTGAGAGAGGAGCAAGACTGTCCCCGTGGCGCAATGGGCTAGCGCGATCGGCTGTTAACCGAAAGGTTGGAGTTTCGAGCCCTCCCGGGAGTGGCGTGTTGCTTTTTTCTTTGCACTGATAGCTTTGAAAATATGTTCTGATGGTGGTGAGAGTGGAGCAGGACTGTCTTCGTGGCGCAATTGGCTAGCGCGATCGGCTGTTACCGAAAGGTTGAGGTTCGAGCCCACCCGGTGGTGGTGCGGCGCTTTTTTTTCTTTGCGCTAATAGCTTTGAAGATATGTCTTGATGGTGTTGACAGTGGAGCAAGACTGTCTCCGTGGCGCAATGGGCTAGCGCGATCGGCTGTTAACCGAAAGGTTGGAGTTTCGAGCCCTCCCGGGAGTGGTGTGTTGCTTTTTTCTTTGTGGTAATAGCTTTGAAGATATGTTCTGATGGTGGTGAGAGTGAAGCAGGACTGTCTCCATGGCGCAATTGGCTAGCGCGATCGGATGTTAAACGAAAGGTTGGAGTTTCGAGCCAACCCGGTGGTGGTGCGGCGCTTTTTTTTCTTTGGGCTGATAGCTCTGAAGAAATGTTCTGACGGTGGTGGGAGTGGAGCAGGACTGTCTCCGTGGCGCAATTGGCTAGCGCGATCGGCTGTTAACCGAAAGGTTGGACGTTCGAGCCCACCCGGTGGTGGTGCGGCGCTTTTTTTCTTTGGGCTGATAGCTCTGAAGAAATATTCTGACGGTGGTGAGAGTGGAGCAGGACTGTCTCCGTGGCACAATTGGCTAGCGCGATCGGCTGTTAACCGAAAAGTTGGAGGTTCGAGCTCTCCCGGTGGTGGTGCGGCGCTTTTTTTCTGTGGGCTGATAGCTTTGAAGATATGTTCTGATGGTGGTGAGAGTAGAGCAGGACTGTCTCCGTGACGCAATTGGCTAGCGTGATCGGCTGTTAACCGAAAAGTTGGAGGTTCGAGCCCACCCGGTGTTGGTGCGGCGCTTTTTTTCTTTGGGCTGATAGCTTTGAAGATATGTTCTGATGGTGGTGAGAGTAGAGCAGGACTGTCTCCGTGGCGCAATTGGCTAGCGCGATCGGCTGTTAACCGAAAGGTTGGAGTTTCGAACCCTCCCGGGAGTGGTGAGTTGCTTTTTTCTTGCGCTGATAGCTTTGAAGATATGTTCTGATGGTGGTGAGAGTGGAGCAGGACTGTCTCCGTGGCGCAATTGGCTAGCGCGATTGGCTGTTAACCGAAAGGTTGGAGGTTCGAGCCCACCCGGTGGTGGGGCGGTGCTTTTTTTGCGCTGATAGCTTTGAAGATATGTTCTGATGGTGGTGAGAGTGGAGCAAGACTGTCCCCGTGGCGCAATGGGCTAGCGCGATCGGCTGTTAACCGAAAGGTTGGAGTTTCGAGCCCTCCCGGGAGTGGCGTGTTGCTTTTTTCTTTGCACTGATAGCTTTGAAAATATGTTCTGATGGTGGTGAGAGTGGAGCAGGACTGTCTCCGTGGCGCAATTGGCTAGCGCGATCGGCTGTTACCGAAAGGTTGGAGGTTCGAGCCTACCCGGTGGTGGTGCGGCGCTTTTTTTTCTTTGCGCTAATAGCTTTGAAGATATGTCTTGATGGCGTTGAGAGTGGAGCAAGACTGTCTCCGTGGCGCAATGGGCTAGCGCGATCGGCTGTTAACCGAAAGGTTGGAGTTTAGAGCCCTCCCGGGAGTGGTGTGTTGCTTTTTTCTTTGTGGTAATAGCTTTGAAGATATGTTCTGATGGTGGTGAGAGTGGAGCTGGACTGTCTCCATGGCGCATTTGGCTTGCGCGATCGGCTGTTAAACGAAAGGTTGGAGTTTCGAGCCCACCCGGTGGTGGTGCGGCGCTTTTTTTTTCTTTGGGCTGATAGCTCTGAAGAAATGTTCTGATGGTGGTGAGAGTGGAGCAAGACTGTCCCCGTGGCGCAATGGGCAAGCGCGATCGGCTTTTAACCGAAAGGTTTGAGTTTCGAGCCCACCCGTTGGTGGTGCGGTGCTTTTTTTTCTTTGCGCTGATAGTTTGAAGATATGTTCTGATGGTGGTGAGAGTGGAGCAAGACCGTCCCCGTGGCGCAATGGGCAAGCGCGATCGGCTGTTAACCGAAAGGTTGGAGTTTGGAACCCTCCCGGGAGTGGCGTGTTGCTTTTTTTCTTTGCGCTGATAGTTTGAAGATATGTATTGATGGTGGTGAGAGTGGAGCAAGACTGTCCCCGTGGCGCAATGGGCAAGCGCGATCGGCTGTTAACCGAAAGGTTGGAGGTTCGAGCCCACCTGGTGGTGGTGCGGCGCTTTTTTTTTCTTTGGGGTGATAGCTCTGAAGAAATGTTCTGACGGTGGTGAGAGTGGAGCACGACTGTCTCCGTGGGGCAATAGGCTAGCGCGATCGGCTGTTAACCGAAAGGTTGGAGGTTCGAGCCCACCTGGTGGTGGTGCGGCGCTTTTTTTTTCTTTGGGGTGATAGCTCTGAAGAAATGTTCTGACGGTGGTGAGAGTGGAGCACGACTGTCTCCGTGGGGCAATAGGCTAGCGCGATCGTCTGTTAATCGAAAGGTTGCAGGTTCGAGTCCACCCGGTGGTGGTGCGGCGCTTTTTGTTTCTTTGGGCTGATAGCTCTGAAGAAATGTTCTGATGGTGGTGAGAGTGGAGCAGGACTGTCTCCGTGGCGCAATTGGCTAGCGCGATTGGCTGTTAACCGAAAAGTTGGAGGTTCGACATCTCCCGGTGGTGGTGCGGCGCTTTTTTTCTGTGGGCTGATAGCTTTGAAGATATGTTCTGATGGTGGTGAGAGTAGAGCAGGACTGTCTCCGTGGCGCAATAGGCTAGCGTGATCGGCTGTTAACCGAAAAGTTGGAGGTTCGAGCTCACCCGGTGGTGGTGCGGCGCTTTTTTTTTCTTTGGGCTGATAGCTTTGAAGATATGTTCTGATGGTGGTGAGTGTAGAGGAAGACTGTCTCTGTGGCGCAATTGGCTAGCGCGATCGGCTGTTAACCAAAAGGTTGGAGTTTCGAGCCCTCCCGGGATTGGTGTGTTGCTTTTTTCTTTGCGCTGATAGCTTTGAAGATATGTTCTGATGGTGGTGAGAGTGGAGCACGACTGTCTCCGTGGCGCAGTTGGCTAGCGCGATCGGCTGTTGACCGAAAGGTTGGAGGTTCGAGCCCACCCGGTGATGGTGTGGCGCTTTTTTTGCGCTGATAGCTTTGAAGATATGTTCTGATGGTGGTGAGAGGGGAGCAAGACTGTCCCCGTGGCGCAATGGGCTAGCGCGATCGGCTGTTAACCGAAAGGTTGGAGTTTCGAGCCCTCCCGGGAGTGGCGTGTTGCTTTTTTCTTTGCACTGATAGCTTTGAAAATATGTTCTGATGGTGGTGAGAGTGGAGCAGGACTGTCTCCGTGGCGCAATTGGCTAGCGCGATCGGCTGTTACCGAAAGGTTGAGGTTCGAGCCCACCCGGTGGTGGTGCGGCGCTTTTTTTTCTTTGCGCTAATAGCTTTGAAGATATGTCTTGATGGTGTTGAGAGTGGAGCAAGACTGTCTCCGTGGCGCAATGGGCTAGCGCGATCGGCTGTTAACCGAAAGGTTGGAGTTTCGAGCCCTCCCGGGAGTGGTGTGTTGCTTTTTTCTTTGTGGTAATAGCTTTGAAGATATGTTCTGATGGTGGTGAGAGTGAAGCAGGACTGTCTCCATGGCGCAATTGGCTAGCGCGATCGGCTGTTAAACGAAAGGTTGGAGTTTCGAGCCAACCCGGTGGTGGTGCGGCGCTTTTTTTTCTTTGGGCTGATAGCTCTGAAGAAATGTTCTGACGGTGGTGGGAGTGGAGCAGGACTGTCTCCGTGGCGCAATTGGCTAGCGCGATCGGCTGTTAACCGAAAGGTTGGAGGTTCGAGCCCACCCGGTGGTGGTGCGGTCCTTTTTTTTCTTTGTGCTGATAGCTTCGAAAATATGTTCTGATGGTGGTGAGAGTGGAGCAGCACTGTCTCCGTGGCGCAATGGGCTAGCGCGATCGGCTGTTAACCGAAAGGTTGGAGGTTCGAGCCCACCTGGTGGTGGTGCGGCGCTTTTTATTCTTTGGGGTGATAGCTCTGAAGAAATGTTCTGACGGTGGTGAGAGTGGAGCACGACTGTCTCCGTGGGGCAATAGGCTAGCGCGATCGGCTGTTAACCGAAAGGTTGGAGGTTCGAGCCCACCCGGTGGTGGTGCGGCGCTTTTTTTCTTTGGGCTGATAGCTCTGAAGAAATATTCTGACGGTGGTGAGAGTGGAGCAGGACTGTCTCCGTGGCACAATTGGCTAGCGCGATCGGCTGTTAACCGAAAAGTTGGAGGTTCGAGCTCTCCCGGTGGTGGTGCGGCGCTTTTTTTCTGTGGGCTTATAGCTTTGAAGATATGTTCTGATGGTGGTGAGAGTAGAGCAGGACTGTCTCCGTGACGCAATTGGCTAGCGTGATCGGCTGTTAACCGAAAAGTTGGAGGTTCGAGCCCACCCGGTGTTGGTGCGGCGCTTTTTTTCTTTGGGCTGATAGCTTTGAAAATATGTTCTGATGGTGGTGAGAGTAGAGCAGGACTGTCTCCGTGGCGCAATTGGCTAGCGCGATCGGCTGTTAACCGAAAGGTTGGAGTTTGGAACCCTCCCGGGAGTGGTGAGTTGCTTTTTTCTTGCGCTGATAGCTTTGAAGATATGTTCTGATGGTGGTGAGAGTGGAGCAGGACTGTCTCCGTGGCGCGATTGGCTGTTAACCGAAAGGTTGGAGGTTCGAGCCCACCCGGTGGTGGGGCGGTGCTTTTTTTGCGCTGATAGCTTTGAAGATATGTTCTGATGGTGGTGAGAGTGGAGCAAGACTGTCCCCGTGGCGCAATGGGCTAGCGCGATCGGCTGTTAACCGAAAGGTTGGAGTTTCGAGCCCTCCCGGGAGTGGCGTGTTGCTTTTTTCTTTGCACTGATAGCTTTGAAAATATGTTCTGATGGTGGTGAGAGTGGAGCAGGACTGTCTCCGTGGCGCAATTGGCTAGCGCGATTGGCTGTTAACCGAAAAGTTGGAGGTTCGAGCTCTCCCGGTGGTGGTGCGGCGCTTTTTTTCTGTGGGCTGATAGCTTTGAAGATATGTTCTGATGGTGGTGAGAGTAGAGCAGGACTGTCTCCGTGGCGCAATAGGCCAGCGTGATCGGCTGTTAACCGAAAAGTTGGAGGTTCGAGCTCACCCGGTGGTGGTGCGGCGCTTTTTTTTTCTTTGGGCTGATAGCTTTGAAGATATGTTCTGATGGTGGTGAGAGTAGAGGAAGACTGTCTCTGTGGCGCAATTGGCTAGCGCGATCGGCTGTTAACCAAAAGGTTGGAGTTTCGAGCCCTCCCGGGAGTGGTGTGTTGCTTTTTTCTTTGCGCTGATAGCTTTGAAGATATGTTCTGATGGTGGTGAGAGTGGAGCACGACTGTCTCCGTGGCGCAGTTGGCTAGCGCGATCGGCTGTTGACCGAAAGGTTGGAGGTTCGAGCCCACTCGGTGATGGTGTGGCGCTTTTTTTGCGCTGATAGCTTTGAAGATATGTTCTGATGGTGGTGAGAGGGGAGCAAGACTGTCCCCGTGGCGCAATGGGCTAGCGCGATCAGCTGTTAACCGAAAGGTTGGAGTTTCGAGCCCTCCCGGGAGTGGCGTGTTGCTTTTTTCTTTGCACTGATAGCTTTGAAAATATGTTCTGATGGTGGTGAGAGTGGAGCAGGACTGTCTCCGTGGCGCAATTGGCTAGCGCGATCGGCTGTTACCGAAAGGTTGAGGTTCGAGCCCACCCGGTGGTGGTGCGGCGCTTTTTTTTTCTTTGCGCTAATAGCTTTGAAGATATGTCTTGATGGTGTTGAGAGTGGAGAAGATTGTCTCCGTGGCGCAATGGGCTAGCGCGATCGGCTGTTAACCGAAAGGTTGGAGTTTCGAGCCCTCCCGGGAGTGGTGTGTTGCTTTTTTCTTTGTGGTAATAGCTTTGAAGATATTTTCTGATGGTGGTGAGAGTGAAGCAGGACTGTCTCCATGGCGCAATTGGCTAGCGCGATCGGCTGTTAAACGAAAGGTTGGAGTTTCGAGCCAACCCGGTGGTGGTGCGGCGCTTTTTTTTCTTTGGGCTGATAGCTCTGAAGAAATGTTCTGACGGTGGTGGGAGTGGAGCAGGACTGTCTCCGTGGCGCAATTGGCTAGCGCGATCGGCTGTTAACCGAAAGGTTGGAGGTTCGAGCCCACACGGTGGTGGTGCGGCGCTTTTTTTCTTTGGGCTGATAGCTCTGAAGAAATATTCTGACGGTGGTGAGAGTGGAGCAGGACTGTCTCCGTGGCACAATTGGCTAGCGCGATCGGCTGTTAACCGAAAAGTTGGAGGTTCGAGCTCTCCCGGTGGTGGTGCGGCGCTTTTTTTCTGTGGGCTGATAGCTTTGAAGATATGTTCTGATGGTGGTGAGAGTAGAGCAGGAGTGTCTCCGTGACGCAATTGGCTAGCGTGATCGGCTGTTAACCGAAAAGTTGGAGGTTCGAGCCCACCCGGTGTTGGTGCGGCGCTTTTTTTCTTTTGGGCTGATAGCTTTGAAGATATGTTCTGATGGTGGTGAGAGTAGAGCAGGACTGTCTCCGTGGCGCAATTGGCTAGCGCGATCGGCTGTTAACCGAAAGGTTTGAGTTTCGAACCCTCCCGGGAGTGGTGAGTTGCTTTTTTCTTGCGCTGATAGCTTTGAAGATATGTTCTGATGGTGGTGAGAGTGGAGCAGGACTGTCTCCGTGGCGTAATTGGCTAGCGCGATTGGCTGTTAACCGAAAGGTTGGAGGTTCGAGCCCACCCGGTGGTGGGGCGGTGCTTTTTTTGCGCTGATAGCTTTGAAGATATGTTCTGATGGTGGTGAGAGTGGAGCAAGACTGTCCCCGTGGCGCAATGGGCTAGCGCGATCGGCTGTTAACCGAAAGGTTGGAGTTTCGAGCCCTCCCGGGAGTGGCGTGTTGCTTTTTTCTTTGCACTGATAGCTTTGAAAATATGTTCTGATGGTGGTGAGAGTGGAGCAGGACTGTCTCCGTGGCGCAATTGGCTAGCGCGATCGGCTGTTACCGAAAGGTTGAAGGTTCGAGCCTACCCGGTGGTGGTGCGGCGCTTTTTTTTCTTTGCGCTAATAGCTTTGAAGATATGTCTTGATGGTGTTGAGAGTGGAGCAAGACTGTCTCCGTGGCGCAATGGGCTAGCGCGATCGGCTGTTAACCGAAAGGTTGGAGTTTCGAGCCCTCCCGGGAGTGGTGTGTTGCTTTTTTCTTTGTGGTAATAGCTTTGAAGATATGTTCTGATGGTGGTGAGAGTGGAGCAGGACTGTCTCCATGGCGCATTTGGCTTGCGCGATCGGCTGTTAAACGAAAGGTTGGAGTTTCGAGCCCACCCGGTGGTGGTGCGGCGCTTTTTTTTTGGGCTGATAGCTCTGAAGAAATGTTCTGACGGTGGTGAGAGTGGAGCAGGACTGTCTCCGTGGCGCAATTGGCTAGCGCGATCGGCTGTTAACTGAAAGATTGGAGGTTCGAGCCCACCCGCTGGTGGAGCGGTGCTTTTTTTCTTTGTGCTGATAGCTTTGAAGTTATGTCTTGATGGTGTTGAGAGTGGAGCAAGATTGTCTCCGTGGCGCAATGGGCTAGCGCGATCGGCTGTTAACCGAAAGGTTGGAGTTTCGAGCCCTCCCGGGAGTGGTGTGTTGCTTTTTTCTTTGTGGTAATAGCTTTGAAGATATGTTCTGATGGTGGTGAGAGTGAAGCAGGACTGTCTCCATGGCGCAATTGGCTAGCGCGATCGGCTGTTAAACGAAAGGTTGGAGTTTCGAGCCAACCCGGTGGTGGTGCGGCGCTTTTTTTTCTTTGGGCTGATAGCTCTGAAGAAATGTTCTGACGGTGGTGGGAGTGGAGCAGGACTGTCTCCGTGGCGCAATTGGCTAGCGCGATCGGCTGTTAACCGAAAGGTTGGAGGTTCGAGCCCACACGGTGGTGGTGCGGCGCTTTTTTTCTTTGGGCTGATAGCTCTGAAGAAATATTCTGACGGTGGTGAGAGTGGAGCAGGACTGTCTCTGTGGCACAATTGGCTAGCGCGATCGGCTGTTAACCGAAAAGTTGGAGGTTCGAGCTCTCCCGGTGGTGGTGCGGCGCTTTTTTTCTGTGGGCTGATAGCTTTGAAGATATGTTCTGATGGTGGTGAGAGTAGAGCAGGACTGTCTCCGTGACGCAATTGGCTAGCGTGATCGGCTGTTAACCGAAAAGTTGGAGGTTCGAGCCCACCCGGTGTTGGTGCGGCGCTTTTTTTCTTTTGGGCTGATAGCTTTGAAGATATGTTCTGATGGTGGTGAGAGTAGAGCAGGACTGTCTCCGTGGCGCAATTGGCTAGCGCGATCGGCTGTTAACCGAAAGGTTTGAGTTTCGAACCCTCCCGGGAGTGGTGAGTTGCTTTTTTCTTGCGCTGATAGCTTTGAAGATATGTTCTGATGGTGGTGAGAGTGGAGCAGGACTGTCTCCGTGGCGCAATTGGCTAGCGCGATTGGCTGTTAACCGAAAGGTTGGAGGTTCGAGCCCACCCGGTGGTGGGGCGGTGCTTTTTTTGCGCTGATAGCTTTGAAGATATGTTCTGATGGTGGTGAGAGTGGAGCAAGACTGTCCCCGTGGCGCAATGGGCTAGCGCGATCGGCTGTTAACCGAAAGGTTGGAGTTTCGAGCCCTCCCGGGAGTGGCGTGTTGCTTTTTTCTTTGCACTGATAGCTTTGAAAATATGTTCTGATGGTGGTGAGAGTGGAGCAGGACTGTCTCCGTGGCGCAATTGGCTAGCGCGATCGGCTGTTACCGAAAGGTTGGAGGTTCGAGCCTACCCGGTGGTGGTGCGGCGCTTTTTTTTCTTTGCGCTAATAGCTTTGAAGATATGTCTTGATGGTGTTGAGAGTGGAGCAAGACTGTCTCCGTGGCGCAATGGGCTAGCGCGATCGGCTGTTAACCGAAAGGTTGGAGTTTCGAGCCCTCCCGGGAGTGGTGTGTTGCTTTTTTCTTTGTGGTAATAGCTTTGAAGATATGTTCTGATGGTGGTGAGAGTGGAGCAGGACTGTCTCCATGGCGCATTTGGCTTGCGCGATCGGCTGTTAAACGAAAGGTTGGAGTTTCGAGCCCACCCGGTGGTGGTGCGGCGCTTTTTTTTTGGGCTGATAGCTCTGAAGAAATGTTCTGACGGTGGTGAGAGTGGAGCAGGACTGTCTCCGTGGCGCAATTGGCTAGCGCGATCGGCTGTTAACTGAAAGGTTGGAGGTTCGAGCCCACCCGCTGGTGGAGCGGTGCTTTTTTTCTTTGTGCTGATAGCTTTGAAGATATGTTCTGATGGTGGTTAGAGTGGAGCAGGACTGTCTCCGTGGCGCAATGGGCTAGCGCGATCGGCTGTTAACCGAAAGGTTGGAGGTTCGAGCCAACCTGGTGGTGGTGCGGCGCTTTTTTTTCTTTGGGGTGATAGCTCTGAAGAAATGTTCTGACGGTGGTGACAGTGGAGCACGACTGTCTCCGTGGGGCAATAGGCTAGCGCGATCGGCTGTTAACCGAAAGGTTGGAGGTTCGAGCCCACCCAGTGGTGGTGCGGCGCTTTTTTTTCTTTGGGCTGATAGCTCTGAAGAAATATTCTGACGGTGGTGAGAGTGGAGCAGGACTGTCTCCGTGGCGCAATTGGCTAGCGCGATCGGCTGTTAACCGAAAAGTTGGAGGTTCGAGCTCTCCCGGTGGTGGTGCGGCGCTTTTTTTCTGTGGGCTGATAGCTTTGAAGATATGTTCTGATCGTGGTGAGAGTAGAGCAGGACTGTCTCCGTGGCGCAATTGGCTTGCACGATCGGCTGTTAACCGAAAGGTTGGAGGTTCGAGCCCACCCGGTGGTGGTGCGGCGCTTTTTTTTCTTTGCGCTGATAGCTTTGAAGATATGTTCTGATGGTGGTGAGAGTGGAGCAAGACTGTCCCCGTGGCGCAATGGGCAAGGGCGATCGGCTTTTAACCGAAAGGTTTGAGTTTCGAGCCCACCCGTTGGTGGTGCGGTGCTTTTTTTTCTTTGCGCTGATAGTTTGAAGATATGTTCTGATGGTGGTGAGAGTGGAGCAAGACCGTCCCCGTGGCGCAATGGGCTAGCGCGATCGGCTGTTAACCGAAAGGTTGGAGTTTGGAACCCTCCCGGGAGTGGCGTGTTGCTTTTTTTTCTTTGCGCTGATAGTTTGAAGATATGTTCTGATGGTGGTGAGAGTGGAGCAAGACTGTCCCCGTGGCGCAATGGGCAAGCGCGATCGGCTGTTAACCGAAAGGTTGGAGGTTCGAGCCCACCTGGTGGTGGTGCGGCGCTTTTTTTTTCTTTGGGGTGATAGCTCTGAAGAAATGTTCTGACGGTGGTGAGAGTGGAACACGACTGTCTCCGTGGGGCAATAGGCTAGCGCGATCGTCTGTTAATCGAAAGGTTGGAGGTTCGAGCCCTTCCGGTGGTGGTGCGGCGCTTTTTTTTTTCTTTGGGCTGATAGCTCTGAAGAAATGTTCTGACGGTGGTGAGAGTGGAGCAGGACTGTCTCCGTTGCGCAATTGGCTAGTGCGATCGGCTGTTAACCGAAAAGTTGGAGGTTCGAGTTCTCCCGATGGTGGTGCGGCGCTTTTTTTCTGTGGGCTGATAGCTTTGAAGATATGTTCTGATGGTGGTGAGAGTAGAGCAGGACTGTCTCCGTGGCGCAATTGGCTAGCGTGATCGGCTGTTAACCGATGGAGGTTCGAGCCCACCCTGTGGTGGTGCGGCGCTTTTTTTTCTTTGGGCTGATAGCTTTGAAGATATGTTCTGATGGTGGTGAGAGTAGAGGAGGACTGTCTCCGTGGCGCAATTGGCTAGCGCGATCGGCTGTTAACCAAAAGGTTGGAGTTTCGAGCCCTCCCGGGAGTGATGTGTTGCTTTTTTCTTTGCGTTGATAGCTTTGAAGATATGTTCTGATGGTGGTGAGAGTGGAGAACGACTGTCTCCGTGGCGCAGTTGGCTAGCGCGATCGGCTGTTGACCGAAAGGTTGGAGATTCGAGCCCACCCGGTGATGGTGTGGCGCTTTTTTTTTCTTTGTGCTGATAGCTTTCAATATATGTTCTGATGGTGGTGAGAGTGGAGCAGGACTGTCTCCGTGGCGCAATTGACTGGCGCGATAGGCTGTTAACCGAAAGGTTGGAGGTTCGAGCCCACCCTGTGGTGGTGCGGTGCTTTTTTTTCTTTGGGCTGATAGCTTTGAAGATATGTTCTGATAGTGGTGAGAGTGGAGCAGGACTGTCTCCGTGGCGCAATTGGCTTGCGCGATGGGCTGTTACCCGAAAGGTTGGAGGTTCGAGACCACCCGGTGGTGATGCGGCGCTTTTTTTGCGCTGATAGCTTTGAAGATATGTTCTGATGGTGGTGAGAGTGGAGCAAGACTGTCCCCGTGGCACAATGGGCTAGCGCGATCGGCTGTTAACCGAAAGGTTGGAGTTTCGAGCCCTCCCGGGAGTGGCGTGTTGCTTTTTTCTTTGCACTGGTAGCTTTGAAAATATGTTCGGATGGAGGTGAGAGTGGAGCAGGACTGTCTCCGTGGCGCAATTGGCTAGCGCGATCGGCTGTTACCGAAAGGTTGTAGGTTCGAGCCTACCCGGTGGTGTGGCGGCGCTTTTTTTTCTTTGCGCTAATAGCTTTGAAGATATGTCTTGATGGTGTTGAGAGTGGAGCAAGACTGTCTCCGTGGCGCAATGGGCTAGCGCGATCGGCTGTTAACCGAAAGGTTGGAGTTTCGAGCCCTCCCGGGAGTGGTGTGTTGCTTTTTTCTTTGTGGTAATAGCTTTGAAGATATGTTCTGATGGTGGTGAGAGTGGAGCAGCACTGTCTCCGTGGCGCAATGGGCTAGCGCGATCGGCTGTTAACCGAAAGGTTGGAGGTTCGAGCCCACCTGGTGGTGGTGCGGCGCTTTTTATTCTTTGGGGTGATAGCTCTGAAGAAATGTTCTGACGGTGGTGAGAGTGGAGCACGACTGTCTCCGTGGGGCAATAGGCTAGCGCGATCGGCTGTTAACCGAAAGGTTGGAGGTTCGAGCCCACCCGGTTGTGGTGCGGCGCTTTTTTTCTTTGGGCTGATAGCTCTGAAGAAATATTCTGACGGTGGTGAGAGTGGAGCAGGACTGTCTCCGTGGCACAATTGGCTAGCGCGATCGGCTGTTAACCGAAAAGTTGGATGTTCGAGCTCTCCCGGTGGTGGTGCGGCGCTTTTTTTCTGTGGGCTGATAGCTTTGAAGATATGTTCTGATGGTGGTGAGAGTAGAGCAGGACTGTCTCCGTGACGCAATTGGCTAGCGTGATCGGCTGTTAACCGAAAAGTTGGAGGTTCGAGCCCACCCGGTGTTGGTGCGGCGCTTTTTTTCTTTGGGCTGATAGCTTTGAAGATATGTTCTGATGGTGGTGAGAGTAGAGCAGGACTGTCTCCGTGGCGCAATTGGCTAGCGCGATCGGCTGTTAACCGAAAGGTTGGAGTTTGGAACCCTCCCGGGAGTGGTGAGTTGCTTTTTTCTTGCGCTGATAGCTTTGAAGATATGTTCTGATGGTGGTGAGAGTGGAGCAGGACTGTCTCCGTGGCGCAATTGGCTAGCGCGATTGGCTGTTAACCGAAAGGTTGGAGGTTCGAGCCCACCCGGTGGTGGGGCGGTGCTTTTTTTGCGCTGATAGCTTTGAAGATATGTTCTGATGGTGGTGAGAGTGGAGCAAGACTGTCCCCGTGGCGCAATGGGCTAGCGCGATCGGCTGTTAACCGAAAGGTTGGAGTTTCGAGCCCTCCCGGGAGTGGCGTGTTGCTTTTTTCTTTGCACTGATAGCTTTGAAAATATGTTCTGATGGTGGTGAGAGTGGAGCAGGACTGTCTCCGTGGCGCAATTGGCTAGCGCGATTGGCTGTTAACCGAAAAGTTGGAGGTTCGAGCTCTCCCGGTGGTGGTGCGGCGCTTTTTTTCTGTGGGCTGATAGCTTTGAAGATATGTTCTGATGGTGGTGAGAGTAGAGCAGGACTGTCTCCGTGGCGCAATAGGCTAGCGTGATCGGCTGTTAACCGAAAAGTTGGAGGTTCGAGCTCAGCCGGTGGTGGTGCGCGCTTTTTTTTCTTTGGGCTGATAGCTTTGAAGATATGTTCTGATGGTGGTGAGAGTAGAGGAAGACTGTCTCTGTGGCGCAATTGGCTAGCGCGATCGGCTGTTAACCAAAAGGTTGGAGTTTCGAGCCCTCCCGGGAGTGGTGTGTTGCTTTTTTCTTTGCGCTGATAGCTTTGAAGATATGTTCTGATGGTGGTGAGAGTAGAGCACGACTGTCTCCGTGGCGCAGTTGGCTAGCGCGATCGGCTGTTGACCGAAAGGTTGGAGGTTCGAGCCCACTCGGTGATGGTGTGGCGCTTTTTTTGCGCTGATAGCTTTGAAGATATGTTCTGATGGTGGTGAGAGGGGAGCAAGACTGTCCCCGTGGCGCAATGTGCTAGCGCGATCAGCTGTTAACCGAAAGGTTGGAGTTTCGAGCCCTCCCGGGAGTGGCGTGTTGCTTTTTTCTTTGCACTGATAGCTTTGAAAATATGTTCTGATGGTGGTGAGAGTGGAGCAGGACTGTCTCCGTGGCGCAATTGGCTAGCGCGATCGGCTGTTACCGAAAGGTTGAGGTTCGAGCCCACCCGGTGGTGGTGCGGCGCTTTTTTTTTCTTTGCGCTAATAGCTTTGAAGATATGTCTTGATGGTGTTGAGAGTGGAGCAAGACTGTCTCCGTGGCGCAATGGGCTAGCGCGATCGGCTGTTAACCGAAAGGTTGGAGTTTCGAGCCCTCCCGGGAGTGGTGTGTTGCTTTTTTCTTTGTGGTAATAGCTTTGAAGATATGTTCTGATGGTGGTGAGAGTGAAGCAGGACTGTCTCCATGGCGCAATTGGCTAGCGCGATCGGCTGTTAAACGAAAGGTTGGAGTTTCGAGCCAACCCGGTGGTGGTGCGGCGCTTTTTTTCTTTGGGCTGATAGCTCTGAAGAAATGTTCTGACGGTGGTGGGAGTGGAGCAGAACTGTCTCCGTGGCGCAATTGGCTAGCGCGATCGGCTGTTAACCGAAAGGTTGGAGGTTCGAGCCCACACGGTGGTGGTGCGGCGCTTTTTTTCTTTGGGCTGATAGCTCTCAAGAAATATTCTGACGGTGGTGAGAGTGGAGCAGGACTGTCTCCGTGGCACAATTGGCTAGCGCGATCGGCTGTTAACCGAAAAGTTGGAGGTTCGAGCTCTCCCGGTGGTGGTGCGGCGCTTTTTTTCTGTGGGCTGATAGCTTTGAAGATATGTTCTGATGGTGGTGAGAGTAGAGCAGGACTGTCTCCGTGACGCAATTGGCTAGCGTGATCGGCTGTTAACCGAAAAGTTGGAGGTTCGAGCCCACCCGGTGTTGGTGCGGCGCTTTTTTTCTTTTGGGCTGATAGCTTTGAAGATATGTTCTGATGGTGGTGAGAGTAGAGCAGGACTGTCTCCGTGGCGCAATTGGCTAGCGCGATCGGCTGTTAACCGAAAGGTTGGAGTTTCGAACCCTCCCGGGAGTGGTGAGTTGCTTTTTTCTTGCGCTGATAGCTTTGAAGATATGTTCTGATGGTGGTGAGAGTGGAGCAGGACTGTCTCCGTGGCGCAATTGGCTAGCGCGATTGGCTGTTAACCGAAAGGTTGGAGGTTCGAGCCCACCCGGTGGTGGGGCGGTGCTTTTTTTGCGCTGATAGCTTTGAAGATATGTTCTGATGGTGGTGAGAGTGGAGCAAGACTGTCCCCGTGGCGCAATGGGCTAGCGCGATCGGCTGTTAACCGAAAGGTTGGAGTTTCGAGCCCTCCCGGGAGTGGCGTGTTGCTTTTTTCTTTGCACTGATAGCTTTGAAAATATGTTCTGATGGTGGTGAGAGTAGAGCAGGACTGTCTCCGTGGCGCAATTGGCTAGCGCGATCGGCTGTTACCGAAAGGTTGGAGGTTCGAGCCTACCCGGTGGTGGTGCGGCGCTTTTTTTTCTTTGCGCTAATAGCTTTGAAGATATGTCTTGATGGTGTTGAGAGTGGAGCAAGACTGTCTCCGTGGCGCAATGGGCTAGCGCGATCGGCTGTTAACCGAAAGGTTGGAGTTTCGAGCCCTCCCGGGAGTGGTGTGTTGCTTTTTTCTTTGTGGTAATAGCTTTGAAGATATGTTCTGATGGTGGTGAGAGTGGAGCAGGACTGTCTCCATGGCGCATTTGGCTTGCGCGATCGGCTGTTAAACGAAAGGTTGGAGTTTCGAGCCCACCCGGTGGTGGTGCGGCGCTTTTTTTTTGGGCTGATAGCTCTGAAGAAATGTTCTGACGGTGGTGAGAGTGGAGCAGGACTGTCTCCGTGGCGCAATTGGCTAGCGCGATCGGCTGTTAACTGAAAGGTTGGAGGTTCGAGCCCACCCGCTGGTGGAGCGGTGCTTTTTTTCTTTGTGCTGATAGCTTTGAAGATATGTTCTGATGGTGGTGAGAGTGGAGCAGGACTGTCTCCGTGGCGCAATGGGCTAGCGCGATCGGCTGTCAACCGAAAGGTTGGAGGTTCGAGCCAACCTGGTGGTGGTGCGGCGCTTTTTTTTCTTTGGGGTGATAGCTCTGAAGAAATGTTCTGACGGTGGTGACAGTGGAGCACGACTGTCTCCGTGGGGCAATAGGCTAGCGCGATCGGCTGTTAACCGAAAGGTTGGAAGTTCGAGCCCACCCGGTGGTGGTGCGGCGCTTTTTTTTTCTTTGGTCTGATAGCTCTGAAGAAATATTCTGACGGTGGTGAGAGTGGAGCAGGACCTTCTCCGTGGCGCAATTGGCTAGCGCGATCGGCTGTTAACCGAAAAGTTGGAGGTTCGAGCTCTCCCGGTGGTGGTGCGGCGCTTTTTTTCTGTGGGCTGATAGCTTTGAAGATATGTTCTGATCGTGGTGAGAGTAGAGCAGGACTGTCTCCGTGGCGCAATTGGCTTGCACGATCGGCTGTTAACCGAAAGGTTGGAGGTTCGAGCCCACCCGGTGGTGGTGCGGCGCTTTTTTTTCTTTGCGCTGATAGCTTTGAAGATATGTTCTGATGGTGGTGAGAGTGGAGCAAGACTGTCCCCGTGGCGCAATGGGCAAGCGCGATCGGCTTTTAACCGAAAGGTTTGAGTTTCGAGCCCACCCGTTGGTGGTGCGGTGCTTTTTTTTCTTTGCGCTGATAGTTTGAAGATATGTTCTGATGGTGGTGAGAGTGGAGCAAGACCGTCCCCGTGGCGCAATGGGCTAGCGCGATCGGCTGTTAACCGAAAGGTTGGAGTTTGGAACCCTCCCGGGAGTGGCGTGTTGCTTTTTTTTCTTTGCGCTGATAGTTTGAAGATATGTTCTGATGGTTGTGAGAGTGGAGCAAGACTGTCCCCGTGGCGCAATGGGCAAGCGC
The DNA here is from genome assembly GCF_043290135.1 of Rhipicephalus microplus. Lineage (NCBI taxonomy): Eukaryota > Metazoa > Arthropoda > Arachnida > Ixodida > Ixodidae > Rhipicephalus > Rhipicephalus microplus. Next base: position 8,020,443 of record NC_134701.1, read on the forward strand.
GATCGGCTGTTAACCGAAAGGTTGGAGGTTCGAGCCCACCTGGTGGTGGTGCGGCGCTTTTTTTTTCTTTGGGGTGATAGCTCTGAAGAAATGTTCTGACGGTGGTGAGAGTGGAACACGACTGTCTCCGTGGGGCAATAGGCTAGCGCGATCGTCTGTTAATCGAAAGGTTGGAGGTTCGAGCCCACCCGGTGGTGGTGCGGCGCTTTTTTTTTCTTTGGGCTGATAGCTCTGAAGAAATGTTCTGACGGTGGTGAGAGTGGAGCAGGACTGTCTCCGTTGCGCAATTGGCTAGTGCGATCGGCTGTTAACCGAAAAGTTGGAGGTTCGAGCTCTCCCGATGGTGGTGCGGCGCTTTTTTTCTGTGGGCTGATAGCTTTGAAGATATGTTCTGATGGTGGTGAGAGTAGAGCAGGACTGTCTCCGTGGCGCAATTGGCTAGCGTGATCGGCTGTTAACCGATGGAGGTTCGAGCCCACCCGGTGGTGGTGCGGCGCTTTTTTTTCTTTGGGCTGATAGCTTTGAAGATATGTTCTGATGGTGGTGAGAGTAGAGGAGGACTGTCTCCGTGGCGCAATTGGTTAGCGCGATCGGCTGTTAACCAAAAGGTTGGAGTTTCGAGCCCTCCCGGGAGTGATGTGTTGCTTTTTTCTTTGCGTTGATAGCTTTGAAGATATGTTCTGATGGTGGTGAGAGTGGAGAACGACTGTCTCCGTGGCGCAGTTGGCTAGCGCGATCGGCTGTTGACCGAAAGGTTGGAGATTCGAGCCCACCCGGTGATGGTGTGGCGCTTTTTTTTTCTTTGTGCTGATAGCTTTGAATATATGTTCTGATGGTGGTGAGAGTGGAGCAGGACTGTCTCCGTGGCGCAATTGACTGGCGCGATAGGCTGTTAACCGAAAGGTTGGAGGTTCGAGCCCACCCTGTGGTGGTGCGGTGCTTTTTTTTCTTTGGGCTGATAGCTTTGAAGATATGTTCTGATAGTGGTGAGAGTGGAGCAGGACTGTCTCCGTGGCGCAATTGGCTTGCGCGATGGGCTGTTACCCGAAAGGTTGGAGGTTCGAGACCACCCGGTGGTGATGCGGCGCTTTTTTTTGCGCTGATAGCTTTGAAGATATGTTCTGATGGTGGTGAGAGTGGAGCAAGACTGTCCCCGTGGCACAATGGGCTAGCGCGATCGGCTGTTAACCGAAAGGTTGGAGTTTCGAGCCCTCCCGGGAGTGGCGTGTTGCTTTTTTCTTTGCACTGGTAGCTTTGAAAATATGTTTGGATGGTGGTGAGAGTGGAGCAGGACTGTCTCCGTGGCGCAATTGGCTAGCGCGATCGGCTGTTACCGAAAGGTTGTAGGTTCGAGCCCACCCGGTGGTGGTGCGGCGCTTTTTTTTCTTTGCGCTAATAGCTTTGAAGATATGTCTTGATGGTGTTGAGAGTGGAGCAAGACTGTCTCCGTGGCGCAATGGGCTAGCGCGATCGGCTGTTAACCGAAAGGTTGGAGTTTCGAGCCCTCCCGGGAGTGGTGTGTTGCTTTTTTCTTTGTGGTAATAGCTTTGAAGATATGTTCTGATGGTGGTGAGAGTGGAGCAGGACTGTCTCCATGGCGCAATTGGCTAGCGCGATCGGCTGTTAAACGAAAGGTTGGAGTTTCGAGCCCACCCGGTGGTGGTGTGGCGCTTTTTTTTCTTTGGGCTGATAGCTCTGAAGAAATGTTCTGACGGTGGTGAGAGTGGAGCAGGACTGTCTCCATGGCGCAATTGGCTAGCGCGATCGGCTGTTAACCAAAGGTTTGAGGTTCGAGCCCACCCGGGGGTGGTGCGGTGCTTTTTTTTCTTTGTGCTGAGAGCTTTGAAGATATCTTTTGATGGTGGTGAGAGTCGAGCAGGACTGTCTTCGTGGCGCAATTGGCTTGCGCGATCGGCTGTTAACCGAAAGGTTGGAGGTTCGAGCCCACCCGGTGGTGGTGCGGCGCTTTTTTTTCTTTGCGCTGATAGCTTTGAAGATACGTTCTGATGGTGGTGAGAGTGGAGCAAGACTGTCCCCGTGGCGCAATGGGCTTGCACGATCGGCTGTAACCGAAAGGTTGGAGTTTCGAGCCCTACCGGGAGTGGTGTGTTGCTTTTTTCTTTGCACTGATAGCTTTGAAGATATGTTCTGATGGTGGTGAGAGTGGAGCAGGACTGTCTCCGTGGCGCAATTGGCTAGCGCGATCGGCTGTTGACCGAAAGTTTGGAGGTTCGAGCCCACCTGGTGATGGTGTGGCGCTTTTTTTCTTTGCGCTGATAGCCTTGAAGATATGTTCTGATGGTGGTGAGAGTGGAACAGGACTGTCTCCGTGGCGCAATTGGCTAGCGCGATTGGCTGTTAACCGAAAGGTTGGAGGTTCGAGCCCACCCGGTGGTGGTGCGGTGCTTTTTTTTCTTTGTGCTGATAGCTTTGAAGATATGTTCTGATGGTGGTGAGAGTGGAGCAGGACTGTCTCCGTGGCGCAATCGGTTTTGCGCGATCGGCTGTTAACCGAAAGGTTGGAGGTTCGAGCCCACCCGGTAGTGGTTCGGCGCTTTTTTTCTTTGCGCTGATAGCTTTGAAGGTATGTTCTGATGGTGGTGAGAGTGGAGCAAGACTGTCCCCGTGGCGCAATGGGCTAGCGCGATCGGCTGTTAACCAAAATGTTGGAGTTTCGAGCCCTCCCGGGAGTGGTGTGTTGCTTTTTTCTTTGCGCTGATAGCTTTGAAGTTATGTTCTGATGGTGGTGAGAGTGGAGCACGACTGTCTCCGTGGCGCAGTTGGCTATCGCGATCGGCTGTTGACCTAAAGTTTGGAGGTTCGAGCCCACCTGGTGATGGTGTGGCGCTTTTTTTCTTTGCGCTGATAGCCTTGAAGATATGTTCTGATGGTGGTGAGAGTGGAGCAGGACTGTCTCCGTGGCGCAATTGGCTTGCGCGATCGGCTGTTAACCGAAAAGTTGGAGGTTCGAGCCCACCCGGTGGTGGTGCGGCGCTTTTTTTTCTTTGGGCTGATAGCTTTGAAGATATGTTCTGATGGAGGTGAGAGTAGAGCAGGACTTTCTCCGTGGCGCAATTGGCTAGCGCGATGGGCTGTTAACCAAAAGGTTGGAGTTTCGAGCCCTCCCGGGAGTGGTATGTTGCTTTTTTCTTTGCGCTGATAGCTTTGAAGATATGTTCTGATGGTGGTGAGAGTGGAGCAAGACTGTCCCCGTGGCGCAATGGGCTAGCGCGATCGGCTGTTAACCAAAAGGTTGGAGTTTCGAGCCCTCCCGGGAGTGGTGTGTTGCTTTTTTCTTTGCGCTGATAGCTTTGAAGTTATGTTCTGATGGTGTTGAGAGTGGAGCACGACTGTCTCCGTGGCGCAGTTGGCTATCGCGATCGGCTGTTGACCGAAAGTTTGGAGGTTCGAGCCCACCTGGTGATGGTGTGGCGCTTTTTTTCTTTGCGCTGATAGCCTTGAAGATATGTTCTGATGGTGGTGAGAGTGAAGCAGGACTGTCTCCATGGCGCAATTGGCTAGCGCGATCGGCTGTTAAACGAAAGGTTGGAGTTTCGAGCCAACCCGGTGGTGGTGCGGCGCTTTTTTTCTTTGGGCTGATAGCTCTGAAGAAATGTTCTGACGGTGGTGGGAGTGGAGCAGAACTGTCTCCGTGGCGCAATTGGCTAGCGCGATCGGCTGTTAACCGAAAGGTTGGAGGTTCGAGCCCACACGGTGGTGGTGCGGCGCTTTTTTTCTTTGGGCTGATAGCTCTCAAGAAATATTCTGACGGTGGTGAGAGTGGAGCAGGACTGTCTCCGTGGCACAATTGGCTAGCGCGATCGGCTGTTAACCGAAAAGTTGGAGGTTCGAGCTCTCCCGGTGGTGGTGCGGCGCTTTTTTTCTGTGGGCTGATAGCTTTGAAGATATGTTCTGATGGTGGTGAGAGTAGAGCAGGACTGTCTCCGTGACGCAATTGGCTAGCGTGATCGGCTGTTAACCGAAAAGTTGGAGGTTCGAGCCCACCCGGTGTTGGTGCGGCGCTTTTTTTCTTTTGGGCTGATAGCTTTGAAGATATGTTCTGATGGTGGTGAGAGTAGAGCAGGACTGTCTCCGTGGCGCAATTGGCTAGCGCGATCGGCTGTTAACCGAAAGGTTGGAGTTTCGAACCCTCCCGGGAGTGGTGAGTTGCTTTTTTCTTGCGCTGATAGCTTTGAAGATATGTTCTGATGGTGGTGAGAGTGGAGCAGGACTGTCTCCGTGGCGCAATTGGCTAGCGCGATTGGCTGTTAACCGAAAGGTTGGAGGTTCGAGCCCACCCGGTGGTGGGGCGGTGCTTTTTTTGCGCTGATAGCTTTGAAGATATGTTCTGATGGTGGTGAGAGTGGAGCAAGACTGTCCCCGTGGCGCAATGGGCTAGCGCGATCGGCTGTTAACCGAAAGGTTGGAGTTTCGAGCCCTCCCGGGAGTGGCGTGTTGCTTTTTTCTTTGCACTGATAGCTTTGAAAATATGTTCTGATGGTGGTGAGAGTAGAGCAGGACTGTCTCCGTGGCGCAATTGGCTAGCGCGATCGGCTGTTACCGAAAGGTTGGAGGTTCGAGCCTACCCGGTGGTGGTGCGGCGCTTTTTTTTCTTTGCGCTAATAGCTTTGAAGATATGTCTTGATGGTGTTGAGAGTGGAGCAAGACTGTCACCGTGGCGCAATGGGCTAGCGCGATCGGCTGTTAACCGAAAGGTTGGAGTTTCGAGCCCTCCCGGGAGTGGTGTGTTGCTTTTTTCTTTGTGGTAATAGCTTTGAAGATATGTTCTGATGGTGGTGAGAGTGGAGCAGGACTGTCTCCATGGCGCATTTGGCTTGCGCGATCGGCTGTTAAACGAAAGGTTGGAGTTTCGAGCCCACCCGGTGGTGGTGCGGCGCTTTTTTTTTGGGCTGATAGCTCTGAAGAAATGTTCTGACGGTGGTGAGAGTGGAGCAGGACTGTCTCCGTGGCGCAATTGGCTAGCGCGATCGGCTGTTAACTGAAAGGTTGGAGGTTCGAGCCCACCCGCTGGTGGAGCGGTGCTTTTTTTCTTTGTGCTGATAGCTTTGAAGATATGTTCTGATGGTGGTGAGAGTGGAGCAGGACTGTCTCCGTGGCGCAATGGGCTAGCGCGATCGGCTGTCAACCGAAAGGTTGGAGGTTCGAGCCAACCTGGTGGTGGTGCGGCGCTTTTTTTTCTTTGGGGTGATAGCTCTGAAGAAATGTTCTGACGGTGGTGACAGTGGAGCACGACTGTCTCCGTGGGGCAATAGGCTAGCGCGATCGGCTGTTAACCGAAAGGTTGGAGGTTCGAGCCCACCCGGTGGTGGTGCGGCGCTTTTTTTTTCTTTGGTCTGATAGCTCTGAAGAAATATTCTGACGGTGGTGAGAGTGGAGCAGGACCTTCTCCGTGGCGCAATTGGCTAGCGCGATCGGCTGTTAACCGAAAAGTTGGAGGTTCGAGCTCTCCCGGTGGTGGTGCGGCGCTTTTTTTCTGTGGGCTGATAGCTTTGAAGATATGTTCTGATCGTGGTGAGAGTAGAGCAGGACTGTCTCCGTGGCGCAATTGGCTTGCACGATCGGCTGTTAACCGAAAGGTTGGAGGTTCGAGCCCACCCGGTGGTGGTGCGGCGCTTTTTTTTCTTTGCGCTGATAGCTTTGAAGATATGTTCTGATGGTGGTGAGAGTGGAGCAAGACTGTCCCCGTGGCGCAATGGGCAAGCGCGATCGGCTTTTAACCGAAAGGTTTGAGTTTCGAGCCCACCCGTTGGTGGTGCGGTGCTTTTTTTTCTTTGCGCTGATAGTTTGAAGATATGTTCTGATGGTGGTGAGAGTGGAGCAAGACCGTCCCCGTGGCGCAATGGGCTAGCGCGATCGGCTGTTAACCGAAAGGTTGGAGTTTGGAACCCTCCCGGGAGTGGCGTGTTGCTTTTTTTTCTTTGCGCTGATAGTTTGAAGATATGTTCTGATGGTTGTGAGAGTGGAGCAAGACTGTCCCCGTGGCGCAATGGGCAAGCGCGATCGGCTGTTAACCGAAAGGTTGGAGGTTCGAGCCCACCTGGTGGTGGTGCGGCGCTTTTTTTTTCTTTGGGGTGATAGCTCTGAAGAAATGTTCTGACGGTGGTGAGAGTGGAACACGACTGTCTCCGTGGGGCAATAGGCTAGCGCGATCGTCTGTTAATCGAAAGGTTGGAGGTTCGAGCCCACCCGGTGGTGGTGCGGCGCTTTTTTTTTCTTTGGGCTGATAGCTCTGAAGAAATGTTCTGACGGTGGTGAGAGTGGAGCAGGACTGTCTCCGTTGCGCAATTGGCTAGTGCGATCGGCTGTTAACCGAAAAGTTGGAGGTTCGAGCTCTCCCGATGGTGGTGCGGCGCTTTTTTTCTGTGGGCTGATAGCTTTGAAGATATGTTCTGATGGTGGTGAGAGTAGAGCAGGACTGTCTCCGTGGCGCAATTGGCTAGCGTGATCGGCTGTTAACCGATGGAGGTTCGAGCCCACCCGGTGGTGGTGCGGCGCTTTTTTTTCTTTGGGCTGATAGCTTTGAAGATATGTTCTGATGGTGGTGAGAGTAGAGGAGGACTGTCTCCGTGGCGCAATTGGTTAGCGCGATCGGCTGTTAACCAAAAGGTTGGAGTTTCGAGCCCTCCCGGGAGTGATGTGTTGCTTTTTTCTTTGCGTTGATAGCTTTGAAGATATGTTCTGATGGTGGTGAGAGTGGAGAACGACTGTCTCCGTGGCGCAGTTGGCTAGCGCGATCGGCTGTTGACCGAAAGGTTGGAGATTCGAGCCCACCCGGTGATGGTGTGGCGCTTTTTTTTTCTTTGTGCTGATAGCTTTGAATATATGTTCTGATGGTGGTGAGAGTGGAGCAGGACTGTCTCCGTGGCGCAATTGACTGGCGCGATAGGCTGTTAACCGAAAGGTTGGAGGTTCGAGCCCACCCTGTGGTGGTGCGGTGCTTTTTTTTCTTTGGGCTGATAGCTTTGAAGATATGTTCTGATAGTGGTGAGAGTGGAGCAGGACTGTCTCCGTGGCGCAATTGGCTTGCGCGATGGGCTGTTACCCGAAAGGTTGGAGGTTCGAGACCACCCGGTGGTGATGCGGCGCTTTTTTTTGCGCTGATAGCTTTGAAGATATGTTCTGATGGTGGTGAGAGTGGAGCAAGACTGTCCCCGTGGCACAATGGGCTAGCGCGATCGGCTGTTAACCGAAAGGTTGGAGTTTCGAGCCCTCCCGGGAGTGGCGTGTTGCTTTTTTCTTTGCACTGGTAGCTTTGAAAATATGTTTGGATGGTGGTGAGAGTGGAGCAGGACTGTCTCCGTGGCGCAATTGGCTAGCGCGATCGGCTGTTACCGAAAGGTTGTAGGTTCGAGCCCACCCGGTGGTGGTGCGGCGCTTTTTTTTCTTTGCGCTAATAGCTTTGAAGATATGTCTTGATGGTGTTGAGAGTGGAGCAAGACTGTCTCCGTGGCGCAATGGGCTAGCGCGATCGGCTGTTAACCGAAAGGTTGGAGTTTCGAGCCCTCCCGGGAGTGGTGTGTTGCTTTTTTCTTTGTGGTAATAGCTTTGAAGATATGTTCTGATGGTGGTGAGAGTGGAGCAGGACTGTCTCCATGGCGCAATTGGCTAGCGCGATCGGCTGTTAAACGAAAGGTTGGAGTTTCGAGCCCACCCGGTGGTGGTGTGGCGCTTTTTTTTCTTTGGGCTGATAGCTCTGAAGAAATGTTCTGACGGTGGTGAGAGTGGAGCAGGACTGTCTCCATGGCGCAATTGGCTAGCGCGATCGGCTGTTAACCAAAGGTTTGAGGTTCGAGCCCACCCGGGGGTGGTGCGGTGCTTTTTTTTCTTTGTGCTGAGAGCTTTGAAGATATCTTTTGATGGTGGTGAGAGTCGAGCAGGACTGTCTTCGTGGCGCAATTGGCTTGCGCGATCGGCTGTTAACCGAAAGGTTGGAGGTTCGAGCCCACCCGGTGGTGGTGCGGCGCTTTTTTTTCTTTGCGCTGATAGCTTTGAAGATACGTTCTGATGGTGGTGAGAGTGGAGCAAGACTGTCCCCGTGGCGCAATGGGCTTGCACGATCGGCTGTAACCGAAAGGTTGGAGTTTCGAGCCCTACCGGGAGTGGTGTGTTGCTTTTTTCTTTGCACTGATAGCTTTGAAGATATGTTCTGATGGTGGTGAGAGTGGAGCAGGACTGTCTCCGTGGCGCAATTGGCTAGCGCGATCGGCTGTTGACCGAAAGTTTGGAGGTTCGAGCCCACCTGGTGATGGTGTGGCGCTTTTTTTCTTTGCGCTGATAGCCTTGAAGATATGTTCTGATGGTGGTGAGAGTGGAACAGGACTGTCTCCGTGGCGCAATTGGCTAGCGCGATTGGCTGTTAACCGAAAGGTTGGAGGTTCGAGCCCACCCGGTGGTGGTGCGGTGCTTTTTTTTCTTTGTGCTGATAGCTTTGAAGATATGTTCTGATGGTGGTGAGAGTGGAGCAGGACTGTCTCCGTGGCGCAATCGGTTTTGCGCGATCGGCTGTTAACCGAAAGGTTGGAGGTTCGAGCCCACCCGGTAGTGGTTCGGCGCTTTTTTTCTTTGCGCTGATAGCTTTGAAGGTATGTTCTGATGGTGGTGAGAGTGGAGCAAGACTGTCCCCGTGGCGCAATGGGCTAGCGCGATCGGCTGTTAACCAAAATGTTGGAGTTTCGAGCCCTCCCGGGAGTGGTGTGTTGCTTTTTTCTTTGCGCTGATAGCTTTGAAGTTATGTTCTGATGGTGGTGAGAGTGGAGCACGACTGTCTCCGTGGCGCAGTTGGCTATCGCGATCGGCTGTTGACCTAAAGTTTGGAGGTTCGAGCCCACCTGGTGATGGTGTGGCGCTTTTTTTCTTTGCGCTGATAGCCTTGAAGATATGTTCTGATGGTGGTGAGAGTGGAGCAGGACTGTCTCCGTGGCGCAATTGGCTTGCGCGATCGGCTGTTAACCGAAAAGTTGGAGGTTCGAGCCCACCCGGTGGTGGTGCGGCGCTTTTTTTTCTTTGGGCTGATAGCTTTGAAGATATGTTCTGATGGAGGTGAGAGTAGAGCAGGACTTTCTCCGTGGCGCAATTGGCTAGCGCGATGGGCTGTTAACCAAAAGGTTGGAGTTTCGAGCCCTCCCGGGAGTGGTATGTTGCTTTTTTCTTTGCGCTGATAGCTTTGAAGATATGTTCTGATGGTGGTGAGAGTGGAGCAAGACTGTCCCCGTGGCGCAATGGGCTAGCGCGATCGGCTGTTAACCAAAAGGTTGGAGTTTCGAGCCCTCCCGGGAGTGGTGTGTTGCTTTTTTCTTTGCGCTGATAGCTTTGAAGTTATGTTCTGATGGTGTTGAGAGTGGAGCACGACTGTCTCCGTGGCGCAGTTGGCTATCGCGATCGGCTGTTGACCGAAAGTTTGGAGGTTCGAGCCCACCTGGTGATGGTGTGGCGCTTTTTTTCTTTGCGCTGATAGCCTTGAAGATATGTTCTGATGGTGGTGAGAGTGGAGCAGGACTGTCTCCGTGGCGCAATTGGCTTGCGCGATCGGCTGTTAACCGAAAGATTGGAAGTTTGAGCCCACCCGGTGGTGGTGCGCCGCTTTTTTTTCTTTGGGCTGATAGCTTTGAAGATATGTTCTGATGGTGGTGAGAGGGTAGCAAGACTTTCTCCGTGGCGCAATGGGCTAGCGCGATGGGCTGTTAACCAAAAGGTTGGAGTTTCGAGCCCTCCCGGGAGTGGTATGTTGCTTTTTTCTTTGCGCTGATAGCTTTGAAGATATGTTCTGATGGTGGTGAGAGCGGAGCAAGACTGTCTCCGTGGCGCAAAGGGCTAGCGCAATCGGCTGTTAACCGAAAGGTTGCAGTTTCGAGCCCTCCCGGGAGTGGTGTGTTGCTTTTTTCTTTGCGCTGATAGCTTTGAAGATATGTTTTGATGGTGGTGAGAGCGGAGCAAGACTGTCTCCGTGGCGCAAAGGGCTAGCGCGATCGGCTGTTAACCGAAAGGTTGGAGTTTCGAGCCCTCCCGGGAGTGGTGTGTTGCTTTTTTCTTTGCGCTGATAGCTTTAAAGATATGTTGTGATGGTGGTGAGAGTGGAGCAGGACTGTCTCCGTGGCGCAATTGGCTAGCGCGATCGGCTGTTAACCAAAAGGTTGGAGTTTCGAGCCCTCCCGGGAGTGGTGTGTTGCTTTTTTCTTTGCGCTGATAGCTTTGAAGATAGGTTCTGATGGTGGTGAGAGTGGGGCCCGACTGTCTCCGTGGCGCAGTTGGCTAGCGCGATCGGCTCTTAACCGAAAGGTTGGAGGTTCGAGCCCACCCGGTGATGGTGTGGCGCTTTTTTTTCATTGTGCTGATAGCTTTGAATATATGTTCTGATGGTGGTGAGAATGGAGCAGGACTGTCTCCTTGGCGCAATTGGCTAGCGCGACTGGCTGTTAACCGAAAGGTTGGAGGTTCGAGCCCACCCGGTGGTGGTGCGGTGCTTTTTTTTCTTTGGGCTGATAGCTTTGAAGATATGTTCTTATGGTGGTGAGAGTGGAGCAGGGCGGTCTCCGTGGCGAAATTGGCTTGCGCGATCGGCTGTTAACCGAAGGTTGGAGGTTCGAGCCCACCCGGTGGTGGTGCGGCGCTTTTTTTTGCGCTGATAGCTTTGAAGATATGTCCTGATGGTGTTGAGAGTGGAGCAAGACTGTCTCCGTGGCGCAATGGGCTAGCGCGATCAGCTGTTAACCGAAAGGTTGGAGTTTCGAGCCCTCCCGGGAGTGGTGTGTTCCTTTTTTCTTTGTGGTAATAGCTTTGAAGATATGTTTTGATGGTGGTGAGAGTGGAGCAGGACTGTCTCCATGGCGCAATTGGCTAGCGCGATCGGCTGTTAAACGAAAGGTTGGAGTTTCGAGCCCACCCGGTGGTGGTGCGGCGCTTTTTTTTTTGGGCTGATAGCTCTGAAGAAATGTTCTGACGGTGGTGAGAGTGGAGCAGGACTGTCTCCGTGCGCAATTGGCTATCGCGATCGGCTGTTAACCGAAAGGTTAGAGGTTCGAGCCCACCCGGTGGAGGTGCGGCGCTTTTTTTTTCTTTGGGGCGATAGCTCTGAAGAAATGGTCTGACGGTGGTGAGAGTGGAGCACGATTGTCTTCGTTGCGCAGTTGGCTAGCGCAATCGGCTGTTAATCGAAAGGTTGGAGGTTCGAGCCCACCGGCGTTGGTGTGGCGCTTTTCTTTCTTTGTGCTGATAGCTTTGAAGTTATGTCCTGATGGTTGTGAGAGTGGAGCAGGACTGTCTCCGTGGCGCAATTGGCTAGCGCGATTGGCTGTTAACCGAAAGGCTGTAGTTTCGAGCCCACCCTGTGGTGGTGCGGCGCTTTTTTTTCTTTGCGCTGATAGCTTTGAAGATATGTTCTGATGGTGGTGAGAGTGGAGCAAGACTGTCCCCGTGGTGTATTGGGCAAGCGCGATCGGCTTTTAACCGAAAGGTTGGAGTTTCGAGCCCACCCGTTGGTGGTGCGGTGCTTTTTTTTCTTTGCGCTGATAGTTTGAAGATATGTTCTGATGGTGGTGAGAGTGGAGCAAGACTGTCCCCGTGGCGCAATGGGCTAGCGCGATCGGCTGTTAACCGAAAGGTTGGAGTTTCGAACCCTCCCGGGAGTGGCGTGTCGCTTGTTTTCTTTGCGCTGATAGTTTGAAGATATGTTCTGATGGTGGTGAGAGTGGAGCAAGACTGTCCCCGTGGCGCAATGGGCAAGCGTGATCGCCTGTTAACCGAAAGGTTGGAGGTTCGAGCCCACCTGGTGGTGGTGCGGCGCTTTTTTTTTCTTTGGGGTGATAGCTCTGAAGAAATGTTCTGACGGGGGTGAGAGTGGAGCACGACTGTCTCCGTGGGGCAATAGGCTAGCGCGATCGGCTGTTAACCGAAAAGTTGGAGGTTCGAGCCCACCCGGTGGTGGTGCGGCGCTTTTTTTTCTTTCGGCTGATAGCTTTGAAGATATGTTCTGATGGTGGTGAGAGTAGAGCAGGACTGTCTCCGTGGCGCAATTGGCTAGCGCGATCAGCTGTTAACCGAAAGATTGGAAGTTCGAGCCCACCCGGTGGTGGTGCGCCGCTTTTTTTTCTTTGGGCTGATAGCTTTGAAGATATGTTCTGATGGTGGTGAGAGGATAGCAAGACTGTCTCCGTGGCGCAATGGGCTAGCGCGATGGGCTGTTAACCAAGAGGTTGGAGTTTCGGGCCCTCCCGGGAGTGGTATGTTGCTTTTTTCTTTGCGCTGATAGCTTTGAAGATATGTTCTTATGGTGGTGAGAGCGGAGCAAGACTGTCTCCGTGGCGCAAAGGGCTAGCGCAATCGGCTGTTAACCGAAAGGTTGGAGTTTCGAGCCCTCCCGGGAGTGGTGTGTTGCTTTTTTCTTTGCGCTGATAGCTTTGAAGATACGTTTTCATGGTGGTGAGAGCGGAGCAAGACTGTCTCCGTGGCGCAAAGGGCTAGCGCGATCGGCTGTTAACCGAAAGGTTGGAGTTTCGAGCCCTCCCGGGAGTGGTGTGTTGCTTTTTTCTTTGCGCTGATAGCTTTAAAGATATGTTGTGATGGTGGTGAGAGTGGAGCAGGACTGTCTACGTGGCGCAATTGGCTAGCGCGATCGGCTGTTAACCAAAAGGTTGGAGGTTCGAGCCCACCCGGTGGTGGTGCGGCGCTTTTTTTTCTTTGGGCTGATAGCTCTGAAGAAATATTCTGACGGTGGTGAGAGTGGAGCAGGACTGTCTCCGTGGCGCAATTGGCTAGCGCGATGGGCTGTTAACCAAAAAGTTGGAGGTTCGAGCTCTCCCGGTGGTGGTGCGGCGCTTTTTTTCGGTGGGCTGATAGCTTTGAAGATATGTTCTGATGGTGGTGAGAGTAGAGCACGACTGTCTCCGTGACGCAATTGGCTAGCGTGATCGGCTGTTAACCGAACAGTTGGAGGTTCGAGCCCACCCGGTGGTGGTGCGGCGCTTTTTTTTCTTTGGGCTGATAGCTTTGAAGATATGTTCTGATGGTGGTGAGAGTAGGGCAGGACTGTCTCCGTGGCGCAATTGGCTAGCGCGATCGGCTGTTAACCGAAAGGTTGGAGTTTCGAGCCCTCCCGGGAGTGGTGTGTTGCTTTTTTCTTTGTCCTGATAGCTTTGAAGATATGTTCTGATGGTGGTGAGAGTGGAGCAGGACTGTCTCCGTGGCACAATTGGCTAGCGCGATTGGCTGTTAACCGAAAGGTTGGAGGTTCGAGCCCACCCGCTGGTGGTGCGGTGCTTTTTTTTCTTTGGGCTGATAGCTTTGAAGATATGTTCTGATCGTGGTTAGAGTGGAGCAGGACTGTCCCCGTGGCGCAATGGGCAAGCGTGATCGGCTGTTAACCGAAAGGTTGGAGGTTCGAGCCCACCTGGTGGTGGTGCAGCGCTTTTTTTTTCTTTGGGGTGATAGCTCTGAAGAAATGTTCTGACGGTGGTGAGAGTGGAGCACGACTGTCTCCGTGGGGCAATAGGCTAGCGTGATCGTCTGTTAATCGAAAGGTTGGAGGTTCGAGCCCACCCGGTGGTGGTGCGGCGCTTTTTTTTCTTTGGGCTGATAGCTCTGAAGAAATGTTCTGACGGTGGTGAGAGTGGAGCAGGACTGTCTCGGTGGCGCAATTGGCTAGCGCGATCGGCTGTTAACCGAAAATTTGGAGGTTCGAGCTCTTCCGGTGGTGGTGCGGCGCTTTTTTTCTGTGGGCTGATAGCTTTGAAGATATGTTCTGATGGTCGTGAGAGTAGAGCAGGACTGTCTCCGTGGCGCAATTGGCTAGCGTGATCGGCTGTTAACCGAAAAGTTAGAGGTTCGAGCCCACCCGGTGGTGGTGCGGCGCTTTTTTTTCTTTGGGCTGATAGCTTTGAAGATATGTTCTGATGGTGGTGAGAGTAGAGCAGGACTGTCTCCGTGGTGCAATTGGCTAGCGCGATGGGCTGTTAACCAAAAGGTTGGAGTTTCGAGCCCTCCCGGGAGTGGTGTGTTGCTTTTTTCTTTGCGCTGATAGCTTTGAAGATAGGTTCTGATGGTGGTGAGAGTGGAGCACGACTGTCTCCGTGGCGCAGTTGGCTAGCGCGATCGGCTGTTAACCGAAAGGTTGGAGGTTGGAGCCCACCCGGTGGTGGTGCGGTGCTTTTTTTTCTTCGGGCTGATAGCTTTGAAGATATGTTCTGATGGTGGTGAGAGTGGAGCAGGGCGGTCTCCGTGGCGCAATTGGCTTGCGCGATCGGCTGTTAACCGAAGGTTGGAGGTTCGGGCCCACCCGGTGGTGCTGCGGCGCTTTTTTTTGCGCTGATTGCTTTGAAGATATGTTCTGATGGTGGTGAGAGAGGAGCAAGACTGTCCCCGTGGCGCAATGGGCTAGCGCGATCGGCTGTTAACCGAAAGGTTGGAGTTTCGAGACCTCCCGGGAGTGGCGTGTTGCTTTTTTCTTTACACTGATAGCTATGAAAATATGTTCTGATGGTGGTGAGAGTGGAGCAGGACTGTCTCCATGGCGCAATTGGCCAGCGCGATCGGCTGTTACCGAAAGGTTGGAGGTTCAAGCCCACCCGGTGGTGGTGCGGCGCTTTTTTTTCTTTGCGCTAATAGCTTTGAAGATATGTCCTGATGGTGTTGAGAGTGGAGCAAGACTGCCTCCGTGGCGCAATGGGCTAGCGCGATCGGCTGTTAACCGAAAGGTTGGAGTTTCGAGCCCTCCCGGGAGTGGTGTGTTGCTTTTTTCTTTGTGGTAATAGCTTTGAAGATATGTTTTGATGGTGGTTAGAGTGGAGCAGGACTGTCTCCATGGCGTAATTGGCTAGCGCGATCGGCTGTTAAACGAAAGGTTGGAGTTTCGAGCCCACCCGGTGGTGGTGCGGCGCTCTTTCTTCTTTGGGCTGATAGCTCTGAAGAAATGTTCTGACGGTGGTGAGAGTGGAGCAGGACTGTCTCCATGCGCAATTGGCTAGCGCGATCGGCTGTTAACCGAAAGGTTAGAGGTTCGAGCCCACCCGGTGGTGGTGCGGCGCTTTTTTTTCCTTTGGGGTGATAGCTCTGAAGAAATGGTCTGACGGTGGTGAGAGTGGAGCACGATTGTCTTCGTTGCGCAGTTGGCTAGCGCGATCGGCTGTTAATCGAAAGGTTGGAGGTTCGAGCCCACCCGGCGATGGTGTGGCGCTTTTCTTTCTTTGTGCTGACAGCTTTGAAGATATGTCCTGATGGCTGTGAGAGTGGAGCAGGACTGTCTCCGTGGCGCAATTGGCTAGCGCGATTGGCTGTTCACCGAAAGACTGTAGTTTCGAGCCAACCCGGTGGTGGTGCGGCGCTTTTTTTCTTTGCGCTGATAGCTTTGAAGATATGTTCTGATGGTGGTGAGAGTGGAGCAAGACTGTCCCCGTGGCGTATTGGGCAAGCGCGATCGGCTTTTAACCGAAAGGTTGGAGTTTCGAGCCCACCCGTTGGTGGTGCGGTGCTTTTTTTTTCTTTGCGCTGATAGTTTGAAGATATGTTCTGATGGTGGTGAGAGTGGAGCAAGACTGTCCCCGTGGTGCAATGGGCTAGCGCGATCGGCTGTTAACCGAAAGGTTGGAGTTTCAAACCCTCCCGGGAGTGGCGTGTTGCTTTTTTTTCTTTGCGCTGATAGTTTGAAGATATGTTCTGATGGTGGTGAGAGTGGAGCAAGACTGTCCCCGTGGCGCAATGGGCAAGCGTGATCGCCTCTTAACCGAACGGTTGGAGGTTCGAGCCCACCTGGTGGTGGTGCGGCGCTTTTTTTTTTTTTGGGGTGATAGCTCTGAAGAAATGTTCTGACGGTGGTGAGAGTGGAGCACGACTGTCTCCGTGGGGCAATAGGCTAGCGCGATCGTCTGTTAATCGAAGGGTTGGAGGTTCGAGCCCACCCGGTGGTGGTGCGGCGCTTTTTTTTCTTTGGGCTGATAGCTCTGAAGAAATGTTCTGACGGTGGTGAGAGTGGAGCAGGACTGTCTCCGTGGCGCAAACGGCTAGCGCGATTGGCTGTTAACCGAAAAATTGGAGGTTCGAGCTCTTCCGGTGGTGGTGCGGCGCTTTTTTTTTGTGGGCTGATAGCTTTGAAGATATGTTCTGATGGTGGTGAGAGTAGAGCAGGACTGTCTCCGTGGCGCAATTGGCTAGCGTGATCGGCTGTTAACCGAAAAGTTAGAGGTTCGAGCCCACCCGGTGGTGGTGCGGCGCTTTTTTTTCTTTGCGCTGATAGCTTTGAAGATATGTTCGGATGGTGCTGAGAGTGGAGCACGACTGTCTCCGTGGCGCAGTTGGCTAGCGCGATCGGCTGTTGACCGAAAGGTTGGAGGTTAGAGCCCACCCGGTGATGGTGTGGCGCTTTTTTTCTTTGTGCTGATAGCTTTGAATATATGTTCTGATGGTGGTGAGAGTGGGGCAGGACTGTCTCCGTGGCGCAATTGACTGGCGCGATTGGCTGTTAACCGAAAGGTTGGAGGTTCGAGCCCACCCGGTGGTGGTGCGGTGCTTTTTTTTCTTTGGGCTGATAGCTTTGAAGATATGTTCTGATAGTGGTGAGAGTGGAGCAGGGCGGTCTCCGTGGCGCAATTGGCTTGCGCGATCGGCTGTTAACCGAAGGTTGGAGGTTCGAGCCCACCCGGTGGTGGTGCGGCGCTTTTTTTTGCGCTGATAGCTTTGAAGATATGTCCTGATGGTGTTGAGAGTGGAGCAAGACTGTCTCCGTGGCGCAATGGGCTAGCGCGATCAGCTGTTAACCGAAAGGTTGGAGTTTCGAGCCCTCCCGGGAGTGGTGTGTTGCTTTTTTCTTTGTGGTAATAGCTTTGAAGATATGTTTTGATGGTGGTGAGAGTGGAGCAGGACTGTCTCCATGGCGCAATTGGCTAGCGCGATCGGCTGTTAAACGAAAGGTTGGAGTTTCGAGCCCACCCGGTGGTGGTGCGGCGCTTTTTTTTCTTTGGGCTGATAGCTCTGAAGAAATGTTCTGACGGTGGTGAGAGTGGAGCAGGACTGTCTCCGTGCGCAATTGGCTATCGCGATCGGCTGTTAACCGAAAGGTTAGAGGTTCGAGCCCACCCGGTGGTGGTGCGGCGCTTTTTTTTTCTTTGGGGCGATAGCTCTGAAGAAATGGTCTGACGGTGGTGAGAGTGGAGCACGATTGTCTTCGTTGCGCAGTTGGCTAGCGCGATCGGCTGTTAATCGAAAGGTTGGAGGTTCGAGCCCACCCGGCGTTGGTGTGGCGCTTTTCTTTCTTTGTGCTGATAGCTTTGAAGATATGTCCTGATGGTTGTGAGAGTGGAGCAGGACTGTCTCCGTGGCGCAATTGGCTAGCGCGATTGGCTGTTAACCGAAAGGCTGTAGTTTCGAGCCCACCCGGTGGTGGTGCGGCGCTTTTTTTTCTTTGCGCTGATAGCTTTGAAGATATGTTCTGATGGTGGTGAGAGTGGAGCAAGACTGTCCCCGTGGCGTATTGGGCAAGCGCGATCGGCTTTTAACCGAAAGGTTGGAGTTTCGAGCCCACCCGTTGGTGGTGCGGTGCTTTTTTTTCTTTGCGCTGATAGTTTGAAGATATGTTCTGATGGTGGTGAGAGTGGAGCAAGACTGTCCCCGTGGCGCAATGGGCTAGCGCGATCGGCTGTTAACCGAAAGGTTTGAGTTTCGAACCCTCCCGGGAGTGGCGTGTTGCTTTTTTTCTTTGCGCTGATAGTTTGAAGATATGTTCTGATGGTGGTGAGAGTGGAGCAAGACTGTCCCCGTGGCGCAATGGGCAAGCGTGATCGCCTGTTAACCGAAAGGTTGGAGGTTCGAGCCCACCTGGTTGTGGTGCGGCGCTTTTTTTTTCTTTGGGGTGATAGCTCTGAAGAAATGTTCTGAAGGTGGCGAGAGTGGAGCACGACTGTCTCCATGGGGCAATAGGCTAGCGCGATCGGCTGTTAACCGAAAAGTTGGAGGTTCGAGCCCACCCGGTGGTGGTGCGGCGCTTTTTTTTCTTTCGGCTGATAGCTTTGAAGATATGTTCTGATGGTGGTGAGAGTAGAGCAGGACTGTCTCCGTGGCGCAATTGGCTAGCGCGATCAGCTGTTAACCGAAAGATTGGAAGTTCGAGCCCACCCGGTGGTGGTGCGCCGCTTTTTTTTCTTTGGGCTGATAGCTTTGAAGATATGTTCTGATGGTGGTGAGAGGGTAGCAAGACTGTCTCCGTGGCGCAATGGGCTAGCGCGATGGGCTGTTAACCAAGAGGTTGGAGTTTCGGGCCCTCCCGGGAGTGGTATGTTGCTTTTTTCTTTGCGCTGATAGCTTTGAAAATATTTTCTTATGGTGGTGAGAGCGGAGCAAGACTGTCTCCGTGGCGCAAAGGGCTAGCGCAATCGGCTGTTAACCGAAAGGTTGGAGTTTCGAGCCCTCCCGGGAGTGGTGTGTTGCTTTTTTCTTTGCGCTGATAGCTTTGAAGATACGTTTTCATGGTGGTGAGGGCGGAGCAAGACTGTCTCCGTGGCGCAAAGGGCTAGCGCGATCGGCTGTTAACCGAAAGGTTGGAGTTTCGAGCCCTCCCGGGAGTGGTGTGTTGCTTTTTTCTTTGCGCTGATAGCTTTAAAGATATGTTGTGATGGTGGTGAGAGTGGAGCAGGACTGTCTACGTGGCGCAATTGGCTAGCGCGATCGGCTGTTAACCAAAAGGTTGGAGGTTCGAGCCCACCCAGTGGTGGTGCGGCACTTTTTTTTCTTTGGGCTGATAGCTTTGAAGATATGTTCTGATAGTGGTGATAGGGGAGCAAGACTGTCTCCGTGGCGCAATGGGCTAGCGCGATCGCCTGTTAACCGAGAGGTTGGAGGTTCGAGCCCACCTGGTGGTGGTGCGGCGCTTTTATTTCTTTGGGGTGATAGCTCTGAAGAAATGTTCTGACGGTGGTGAGAGTGGAGCACGACTGTCTCCGTGGGGCAATAGGCTAGCGCGATTGGCTGTTAACCGAAAGGTTGGAGGTTCGAGCCCACCCGGTGGTGGTGCGGCGCTTTTTTTTCTTTGGGCTGATAGCTCTGAAGAATTATTCTGACGGTGGTGAGAGTGGAGCAGGACTGTCTCCGTGGCGCAATTGGCTAGCGCGATCGGCTGTTAACCGAAAAGTTGGAGGTTCGAGCTCTCCCGGTGGTGGTGCGGCGCTTTTTTTCGGTGGGCTGATAGCTTTGAAGATATGTTCTGATGGTGGTGAGAGTAGAGCAGGACTGTCTCCGTGACGCAATTGGCTAGCGTGATCGGCTGTTAACCGAAAAGTTGGAGGTTCGAGCCCACCCGGTGGTGGTGCGGCGCTTTTTTTTCTTTGGGCTGATAGCTTTGAAGATATGTTCTGATGGTGGTGAGAGTAGAGCAGGACTGTCTCCGTGGCGCAATTGGCTAGCGCGATCGGCTGTTAACCGAAAGGTTGGAGTTTCGAGCCCTCCCGGGAGTGGTGTGTTGCTTTTTTCTTTGCGCTGATAGCTTTGAAGATATGTTCTGATGGTGGTGAGAGTGGAGCAGGACTGTCTCCGTGGCACAATTGGCTAGCGCGATTGGCTGTTAACCGAAAGGTTGGAGGTTCGAGCCCACCCGCTGGTGGTGCGGTGCTTTTTTTTCTTTGGGCTGATAGCTTTGAAGATATGTTCTGATCGTGGTTAGAGTGGAGCAGGACTGTCCCCGTGGCGCAATGGGCAAGCGTGATCGGCTGTTAACCGAAAGGTTGGAGGTTCGAGCCCACCTGGTGGTGGTGCAGCGCTTTTTTTTTCTTTGGGGTGATAGCTCTGAAGAAATGTTCTGACGGTGGTGAGAGTGGAGCACGACTGTCTCCGTGGGGCAATAGGCTAGCGTGATCGTCTGTTAATCGAAAGGTTGGAGGTTCAAGCCCACCCGGTGGTGGTGCGGCGCTTTTTTTTCTTTGGGCTGATAGCTCTGAATAAATGTTCTGACGGTGGTGAGAGTGGAGCAGGACTGTCTCGGTGGCGCAATTCGCTAGCGCGATCGGCTGTTAACCGAAAAGTTGGAGGTTCGAGCTCTTCCGGTGGTGGTGCGGCGCTTTTTTTCTGTGGGCTGATAGCTTTGAAGATATGTTCTGATGGTCGTGAGAGTAGAGCAGGACTGTCTCCGTGGCGCAATTGGCTAGCGTGATCAGCTGTTAACCGAAAAGTTAGAGGTTCGAGCCCACCCGGTGGTGGTGCGGCGCTTTTTTTTCTTTGGGCTGATAGCTCTGAAGAAATGGTCTGACGGTGGTGAGAGTGGAGAACGATTGTCTTCGTTGCGCAGTTGGCTAGCGCGATCGGCTGTTAATCGAAAGGTTGGAGGTTCGAGCCCACCCGGCGATGGTGTGGCGCTTTTCTTTCTTTGTGCTGATAGCTTTGAATATATGTTCTGATGGTGGTGAGAGTGGGGCAGGACTGTCTCCGTGGCGCAATTGACTGGCGCGATTGGCTGTTAACCGAAAGGTTGGAGGTTCGAGCCCACCCGTTGGTGGTGCGGTGCTTTTTTTTCTTTGGGCTGATAGCTTTGAAGATATGTTCTGATAGTGGTGAGAGTGGAGCAGGACTGTCTCCGTGGCGCAATTGGCTAGCGCGATTGGCTGTTCACCGAAAGGCTGTAGTTTCGAGCCAACCCGGTGGTGGTGCGGCGCTTTTTTTTCTTTGCACTGATAGCTTTGAAGATATGTTCTGATGGTGGTGAGAGTGGAGCAAGACTGTCCCCGTGGCGTATTGGGCTAGCGCGATCGGCTTTTAACCGAAAGGTTGGAGTTTCGAGCCCACCCGTTGGTGGTGCGGTGCTTTTTTTTTCTTTGCGCTGATAGTTTGAAGATATGTTCTGATGGTGGTGAGAGTGGAGCAAGACTGTCCCCGTGGTGCAATGGGCTAGCGCGATCGGCTGTTAACCGAAAGGTTGGAGTTTCGAACCCTCCCGGGAGTGGCGTGTTGCTTTTTTTTCTTTGCGCTGATAGTTTGAAGATATGTTCTGATGGTGGTGAGAGTGGAGCAAGACTGTCCCCGTGGCGCAATGGGCAAGCGTGATCGCCTCTTAACCGAAAGGTTGGAGGTTCGAGCCCACCTGGTGGTGGTGCGGCGCCTTTTTTTTCTTTGGGGTGATAGCTCTGAAGAAATGTTCTGACGGTGGTGAGAGTGGAGCACGACTGTCTCCGTGGGGCAATAGGCTAGCGCGATCGTCTGTTAATCGAAAGGTTGGACGTTCGAGCCCACCCGGTGGTGGTGCGGCGCTTTTTTTTGTTTGGGCTGATAGCTCTGAAGAAATGTTCTGACGGTGGTGAGAGTGGAGCACGCCTGTCTCCGTGGCGCAGTTGGCTAGCGCGATCGGCTGTTGACCGAAAGGTTGGAGGTTAGAGCCCACCCGGTGATGGTGTGGCGCTTTTTTTTCTTTGTGCTGATAGCTTTGAATATATGTTCTGATGGTGGTGAGAGTGGGGCAGGACTGTCTCCGTGGCGCAATTGACTGGCGCGATTGGCTGTTAACCGAAAGGTTGGAGGTTCGAGCCCACCCGGTGGTGGTGCGGTGCTTTTTTTTCTTTGGGCTGATAGCTTTGAAGATATGTTCTGATAGTGGTGAGAGTGGAGCAGGACTGTCTCCATGGCACAATTGGCTTGCGCGATGGGCTGTTACCCGAAAGGTTGGAGGTTCGAGCCCACCCGGTGGTGGTGCGGCGCTTTTTTTGCGCTGATAGCTTTGAAGATATGTTCTGATGGTGGTGATAGTGGAGCAAGACTGTCCCTGTGGCGCAATGGGCTAGCGCGGTCGGCTGTTAACCGAAAGTTTAGAGTATCGAGCCCTCCCGGGAGTGGCGTGTTGCTTTTTTCTTTGCACTGATAGCTTTGAAAATATGTTCTGATGGTGTTGAGAGTGGAGCAGGACTGTCTCCGTGGCGCAATTGGCTAGCGCGATCGGCTGTTACCGAAATGTTGGAGGTTCGAGCCCACCCGGTGGTGGTGCGGCGCTTTTTTTTCTTTGCGCTAATAGCTTTGAAGATATGTCTTGATGGTGTTGAGAGTGGAGCAAGACTGTCTCCGTGGCGCAATGGGCTAGCGCGATCGGCTGTTAACCGAAAGGTTGGAGTTTCGAGCCCTCCCGGGAGTGGTGTGTTGCTTTTTTCTTTGTGGTAATAGCTTTTGTTAAGCGGTTTATTGACGGACACTCAGCGATGATTCACGACAGCGACAGTCAATGCGGGGATCGACTCTCTGCACGAGCTGCTCTTCTTCTTAAGAAAAAGGGCGACCCACTAGAAGGCGCTGAAGAGGATGACCCACTGTTCAAAGGCTTTACCACAACTACCCCGGGTACGAAAAGGGAGCCGCCTGGCGACCTAACAGCTGGTTACAATGAGCGGGTCATGGTAGGCCTTGAGGCACTCCACGTTAACAATGTCGCGTCCTCGACGACGCATGTCCGAAGATTGTTCGATGGGTTCAATCAAGTAGTTGACTGGGGAAGTGCATTTGACGACACGGTAGGGGCCTTCGTATTTAGGCAATAGTTTTGAAGATAGGCCAGTTGCAGTAGTAGGGATCGAGAGCCAGACGAGCGCTCCAGGGAGGAATGTGGGTTCAGTAGTACTGGCGTCAGCGCGAATGCTTTTTTGCCGCTCTTGATCATGCGCAGTAAAGGTCTTTGCAAGCTCTCGACATTCTTCAGCAAGCTTGGCTGTAGCAGAAATAGGTGCCCACTCAGACGGATCTGGCCTGTACGGAAGTATCGTGTCAATGGTGTGTGACGGGTGCCTTCCATATAATAAAAAGAAAGGTGAAAAGCCAGTAGTGCTCTGAGGGGCGGTATTATATGCGTAGGTGACGAAGGGTAGAATGGAATCCCAATTTGTGTGATCGGCGGTGACGTATTTGGAGAGCATGTCGCCCAGCGTACGGTTGAAGCGTTCTGTGAGGCCATTCGTCTGCGGGTGGTAAGCAGCAGTTTGGCGGTGAACAACGTTGCACTCTTTGAGAATGGCTTGAACGACTTCAGACAGGAAGACACGGCCTCGGTCACTGAGGAGTTCCTGGGGTGGGCCGTGTCGCAGGATGAATCGTTGGAGCAGAAAGGAAGCCACATCGCTCGCTGTAGCCGCGGGAAGAGCGGCCGTTTCGGCGTAGCGCGTGAGGTGGTCCACAGCAACAATGGCCCAGCGGTTACCAGCCGACGTTAGTGGAAGTGGCCCATACAAATCGATGCCAACGCGCCCAAACGGCCTGGCAGGGCAAGGTAGAGGTTGCAGACCTACCGGCGACAGGTGCGTTGAAGTTTTGCGGCGCTGACATTCTATGCAGGAGCGAACGAATTTCTGCACGTAGCGGTACATGCCGCGCCAAAAGTACCGTTGGCGGATGCGGTGGTAAGTCTTCGATACCCCGGAGTGCGCACACTGCGGATCAGAATGAAATAATTCGCATATGTCAGAGCGCAGACTGCGAGGTATGACTAGTAGCCACTGGCGGCCGTCACCGTTGTAATTGCGTCGATGGAGGAGCTCGTCGCGAACGGCGAAATGGTGGGCTTTACGACGCAACGCGCGAGTGGATGGAGTGGATGGATCAGTCCGCAAGTCTATCAGTGAGGCAATCCATTGATCCTTGCGCTGTTCAGTAGCAATAGCATGAATGCTAATCGAAGAAATGGCAAGGTGAGACACTGAGTTGTTGGCATTGTCGTCAGGCAAGGGAGAGCGTGACAGGGCGTCGGCGTCAGCATGTTGCCTTCCATTGCGGTACAGCACGCGGATGTCATAGTCTTGCAGGCGAAGTGCCCACCGGGCGAGACGGCCTGAGGGATCTTTCAATGACGACAACCAACATAGTGCGTAGTGGTCGGTGACGACATCAAATGGGCGACCATACAAATATGGTCGGAACTTTGCAAGGGCCCAGACGATTGCCAAACATTCTTTCTCGGTGACTGTGCAATTAGTCTCGGCTTTAGTAAGCGTACGGCTTGCGTACGCCACGACATATTCCGGGAACCCTGGTTTGCGCTGCGCAAGGACAGCGCCGAGGCCGACACCACTGGCATCCGTGTGTACCTCTGTAGGGGCCGTAGGGTCGTAGTGGCGGAGTATGGGAGGCGACGTCAACAAACGACGAAGTGTTCTGAAAGCGTCGTCGCACTGTGATGACCACGAATGGAGAGGCCCGTTACTTCTGAGAAGCTTCGTCAGCGGCGATATGATAGTCGCGAAGTTTCGAATGAAGCGCCGAAAGTAGGAACACAGTCCTACGAAACTGCGCAGTTCCTTCACGGATGTCGGCTTGGGGAACTCGGTCACGGCCCGAAGCTTGGTTGGATCAGGGAGAATTCCGTCCTTGGACACGACGTAGCCGAGTATTGTCAGCTGCCGAGCTGCAAATTGGCACTTCTTTATGTTCAGTTGCAGACTGGCGTTTCTCAGACGCGTTAAAACATGCCGAAGGCGTTGAAGGTGCGTCGAGAAGTCAGAAGCGAAAACGACGACGTCATCGAGGTAGCACAGGCACGTGTGCCATTTCAGGTCACGCAGAACTGTATCCATCATGCGCTCAAAGGTGGCGGGCGCATTGCACAGCCCAAACGGCATAACGTTAAACTCGTACAAGCCGTCGGGGGTGACAAAAGCGGTCTTTGGTCGAGCGTCCTCAGCCATAGGTACTTGCCAGTACCCTGAGCGCAAATCGAGGGATGAAAAGAATTCTGCTCCTTGCAGGCTGTCGATCGCGTCATCTACCCGCGGTAGTGGATACACGTCCTTACGAGTGATCTTGTTGAGGCGTCGGTAGTCCACACAGAACCGCACAGAACCGTCCTTCTTCGTGACGAGAACGACAGGAGATGCCCAGGGGCTGCTAGAGGGGCGAATAACATCGCGGCGAAGCATGTCGTCGACTTGCTCGTTGATTACACGGCGTTCTGTGGGAGATACGCGATATGGACGTTGCCGCAGCGGTGGCTGTGCGCCTGTGTCGATGCGATGCGTAACGGTGGATGTGCGGCCGAGAGAAGGTTGAGCGACATCGAAAGAAGAGCGGAATTCTTCCAACAGGCCCAAAAGCTGGGAACGCTGGCCCTGCGTAAGGTCGTCGGGTATGCAGGGACCGAATATATCATCCGATGATGAAGCAGATGTCGAAACAGCACCAAGCGTACAGGAACTTGGGTAGTGCATGTCATCGGGTTGATCCATAACTTGCGCGTCTTCGATGGGTTCCACGCTGCCGAGACATTCTCCTCGCACCAACGTAACGCTGTACGGAGATGGGTTCACAACAAAAATAGTGGTGCTGCCGTGAGTGAGTTGGACGGTCGCCAAAGGAACCAGCAAGCTTTTTCTTATGAAAACACGATGAGATGGCGAGAGGAGTGCAGCGGTGTCAGAAACGCTTGCGCAGTAGAGCGACACCGCAACGGACGAGTTTGCAGGCACTTGAGTGTCGTCTCTGACGAGTAACTTGCTTGCAGCGGATGGACTGTCGGCCGGCGTCAAAGAAGAGAATGGCGCGAGTTCTAATTCTGCTGGTGCGCAATGAATGACGGCGTCGTGGCGGGAGAGAAAATCCCATCCTAGGATAACGTCGTGAGAGCATGAAGAAATTATGATGAATTCGACCGCATACATCACGTCCTGAATCATAAGGCGGGCTGTGCACATCGCTGTAGGGTGAATTCTTTGGGCGCTGGCTGTACGGAGGGAGAGCCCGCAAAGCGGCGTGGTCACTTTGCGCAGTAATCGGCAAAGTTTTTCGTCCATCACGGATACGGCGGCTCCAGTATTTACAAGGGCAGATGCACGAACGCCATCCACAAGCACGTCTATCACGTTCGACGGGCTTTCCTGAGGGCTTCCGCAGTTCGATAGCGTCGCAGCCCTTGCCTCGTGGACTGCGACGACTAGTTTTCCTGGTCGCCCTCGAGTGGACGTGGCCGCATCGGTGACAGTGAGCGACGTCGTGGAGATGGTGAACGGCGGGTAGACGGAACGGGGCGGGACGACGGTGACATAGGCTGCGGTTGGTCATAAGAGCGTCTTGACTGGCTGGGAAAGTTGAAGGCGACCTGCGGTTGCTGCACACGATTGCAATATCGTGCCACATGACCGACGCAACCGCAAGCAAAACAGATGGGGCGATTATCAGCAGTGCGCCATTGGTTTGCTGGTCGCATCCATGTCGCAGAACGCGATTGGCGAGCCGGATGCTGATATGAGTGCATGGTAGGCGGCACTCGGGGCACGTGGGTGACGCCGGCGTATGTAGGCGAGACAGGTTCTCCAAAGGCCTGGGGCCTCGCGACGGTTTCGGTGTAATTTAGCGGAACAGTGACAGAAATCGGTGGGGGCGGCCTGGCAACAACTTGGGCGTAGCTGAGTGGCACAGATGCAGGAGGTGGCTGGTGGTATTCAGGGACGACCTCCGCGATTTCCTGCTGAATGGCTCGGCGGAGCGGAGGTAGAAGTGTACTTGATGGCTGTTGAGCTTGTTGTGGGGAAGCAAAAGCCAGTAGAGAAACCTGGCGGGCAACTTCCTCACGCACGAACGACTTGATTTCGGCGAGCAAGGTTGCGTGGTCTGGAAGTGCTGACAAGGCCGAGAGATCAGCACCACGTGGTGGCGGACGACGGGTGATCAAGCGCTGCCGCCGCAGCTCGTCGTAACTATGGCATAACATGATGACTTCTGCCACAGTGCGGGGGTTCTTTGCCAAGAGCATGGTGAAGGCATCGTCGGCGATGCCTTTTAGAACATGCGTGATTTTGTCAGCCTCTGACATGTTCGGGTCGACTTTCTTGCACAAGTCAAGGATGTTCTCGATATAACTTGTGAAGGACTCACTGGTCTGCTGGGCTCGTTCACGTAAACGGTGTTCAGCTTGCAGCTTACGAACAGCAGGGCGGCCGAACACGTCGACGACAGCGGTTTTAAAAGCGGACCAAGTTGGGAAATCAGATGCGTGGTTATTGTACCACATTCCGGCCACACCCGCAAGGTAGAAGAACAGGTTACCTAGTTTAGCTGCCTCATCCCAATGATTGGGGACGCTCACACGTTCGTACATGGCAAGCCAGTCCTCGACGTCGGTGCCATCCGCGCCGGTGAAGACAGGAGGGTCGCGGATGCGGGGGACACCGGGACATGGCGGCGACGTAGGAGGAAGGGTTTGCTGGGCGGCGTCTTGGTACATGGTTGGAGGCACGGTACGGGATCGAAGCTCCAAGGGCATCGAATGCTGACCGAAGGTGTTTGAAGGGCACAGCACTCTCAGCACTCTCCACCAAATTGTTAAGCGGTTTATTGACGGACACTCAGCGATGATTCACGACAGCGACAGTCAATGCGGGGATCGACTCTCTGCACGAGTTGCTCTTCTTCTTAAGAAAAAGGGCGACCCACTAGAAGGCGCTGAAGAGGATGACCAACTGTTCAAAGGCTTTACCACACTTTGAAGATATGTTCTGATGGTGGTGAAAGTGGAGCAGGACTGTCTCCATGGCGCAATTGGCTAGCGCGATCGGCTGTTAAACGAAAGGTTAAAGTTTCGAGCCCACCTGGTGGTGGTGCGGCGCTTTTTTTTCTTTGGGCTGATAGCTCTGAAGAAATGTTCTGACGGTGGTGAGAGTGGAGCAGGACTGTCTCCGTGGCGCAATTGGCTAGCGCGATCGGCTGTTGACCGAAAGTTTGGAGGTTCGAGCCCACCTGGTGATGGTGTGGCGCTTTTTTTCTTTGCGCTGATAGCCTTGAAGATATGTTCTGATGGTGCTGAGAGTGGAACAGGACTGTCTCCGTGGCGCAATTGGCTAGCGCGATTGGCTGTTAACCGAAAGGATGGAGGTTCGAGCCCACCCGGTGGTGGTGCGGTGCTTTTTTTTCTTTGTGCTGATAGCTTTGAAGATATGTTCTGATGGTGGTGAGAGTGGAGCAGGACTGTCTCCGTGGCGCAATTGGTTTTGCGCGATCGGCTGTTAACCGAAAGGTTGGAGGTTCGAGCCCACCCGGTAGTGGTGCGGCGCTTTTTTTTCTTTGCGCTGATAGCTTTGAAGATATGTTCTGATGGTGGTGAGAGTGGAGCACGACAGTCTCCGTGGCGCAGTTGGCTATCGCGATCGGCTGTTAACCGAAAGGTTGGAGGTTCGAGCCCACCCGGTGATGGTGTGGCGCTTTTTTTTCTTTGTGCTGATACCTTTGAATATAAGTTCTGATGGTGGTGAGAGTGAAGCAGGACTGTCTCCATGGCGCAATTGGCCAGCGTGATCGGCTGTTAAACGAAAGGTCGGAGTTTCGAGCCCACCCGGTGGTGGTACGGCGCTTTTTTTTCTTTGGGCTGATAGCTCTGAAGAAATGTTCTGACGGTGGTGAGAGTGGAGCAGGACTGTTTCCGTGGCGCAATTGGCTAGCGCGATCGGCTGTTAACCGAAAGGTTGGAGTTTCGAGCCCTCCCGGGAGTGGTGTGTTGCTTTTTTCTTTGCACTGATAGCTTTGAAGATATGTTCTGATGGTGGTGAGAGCGGAGCAGGACTGTCTCCGTGGCGCAATTGGCTAGCGCGATCGGCTGTTAACCGAAAGTTTGGAGGTTCGAGCCCACCCGGTGATGGTGTGGCGCTTTTTTTCTTTGTGCTGATAGCTTTGAAGATATGTTCTGATGGTGGTGAGAGTGGAGCAGGACTGTCTCCGTGGCGCAATTGGCTAGCTCCATTGGCTGTTACCCGAAAGGTTGGAGTTTCGAGCCCACCCGGTGGTGGTGCGGTGCTTTTTTTTCTTTGTGCTGATAGCTTTGAAGATATGTTCTGATGGTGGTGAGAGTGGAGCAGGACTGTCTCCGTGGCGCAATTGGCTTGCGCGATCGGCTGTTAACCGAAAAGTTGGAGGTTCGAGCCCTCCCGGGAGTGGTATGTTGCTTTTTTCTTTGCGCTGATAGCTTTGAAGATATGTTCTGATGGTAGTGAGAGCGGAGCAAGATTGTCTCCGTGGCGCAATTGGCTTGCGCGATCGGCTGTTAACCGAAAAGTTGGAGGTTCGAGCCCACCCGGTGTTGGTGCGGCGCTTTTTTTTCTTTGGGCTGATAGCTTTGAAGATATGTTCTGATGGTGGTGAGAGTAGAGCAGGACTGTCTCCGTGGCGCAATTGGCTAGCGCGATCAGCTGTTAACCGAAAGATTGGAAGTTCGAGCCCACCCGGTGGTGGTGCGCCGCTTTTTTTTCTTTGGGCTGATAGCTTTGAAGATATGTTCTGATGGTGGTGAGAGGGTAGCAAGACTGTCTCCGTGGCGCAATGGGCTAGCGCGATGGGCTGTTAACCAAAAGGTTGGAGTTTCGAGCCCTCCCGGGAGTGGTATGTTGCTTTTTTCTTTGCGCTGATAGCTTTGAAGATATGTTCTGATGGTGGTGAGAGTGGAGCAAGACTGTCTCCGTGCGCAATTGGCTAGCGCGATCGGCTGTTAACCGAAAGGTTAGAGGTTCGAGCCCACCCGGTGGTGGTGCGGCGCTTTTTTTTTCTTTGGGGCGATAGCTCTGAAGAAATGGTCTGACGGTGGTGAGAGTGGAGCACGATTGTCTTCGTTGCGCAGTTGGCTAGCGCGATCGGCTGTTAATTGAAAGGTTGCAGGTTCGAGCCCACCCGGCGATGGTGTGGCGCTTTTCTTTCTTTGTGCTGATAGCTTTGAAGATATGTCCTGATGGTTGTGAGAGTGGAGCAGGACTGTCTCCGTGGCGCAATTGGCTAGCGCGATTGGCTGTTAACCGAAAGGCTGTAGTTTCGAGCCCACCCGGTGGTGGTGCGGCGCTTTTTTTTCTTTGCGCTGATAGCTTTGAAGATATGTTCTGATGGTGGTGAGAGTGGAGCATGACTGTCCCCGTGGCGTATTGGGCAAGCGCGATCGGCTTTTAACCGAAAGGTTGGAGTTTCGAGCCCACCCGTTGGTGGTGCGGTGCTTTTTTTTTCTTTGCGCTGATAGTTTGAAGATATGTTCTGATGGTGGTGAGAGTGGAGCAAGACTGTCCCCGTGGCGCAATGGGCTAGCGCGATCGGCTGTTAACCGAAAGGTTGGAGTTTCGAACCCTCCCGGGATTGGCGTGTTGCTTTTTTTTCTTTGCGCTGATAGTTTGAAGATATGTTCTGATGGTGGTGAGAGTGGAGCAAGACTGTCCCCGTGGCGCAATGGGCAAGCGTGATCGCCTCTTAACCGAAAGTTTGGAGGTTCGAGTCCACCTAGTGGTGGTGCGGCGCTTTTTTTTCTTTGGGGTGATAGCTCTGAAGAAATGTTCTGACGGTGGTGAGAGTGGAGCACGACTGTCTCCGTGGGGCAATAGGCTAGCGCGATCGTCTGTTAATCGAAAGGTTGGAGGTTCGAGCCTACCCGGTGGTGGTGCGGCGCTTTTTTTTCTTTGGGCTGATAGCTCTGAAGAAATGTTCTGACGGTGGTGAGAGTGGAGCAGGACTGTCTCCGTGGCGCAATTGGCTAGGGCGATCGGCTGCTAACCGAAAAATTGGAGGTTCGAGCTCTTCCGGTGGTGGTGCGGCGCTTTTTTTTTGTGGGCTGATAGCTTTGAAGATATGTTCTGATGGTGGTGAGAGTAGAGCAGGACTGTCTCCGTGGCGCAATTGGCTAGCGTGATCGGCTGTTAACCGAAAAGTTAGAGGTTCGAGCCCACCCAGTGGTGGTGCGGCGCTTTTTTTTTCTTTGGGCTGATAGCTTTGAAGATATGTTCTGATGGTGGTGAGAGTGGAGCACGACTGTCTCCGTGGCGCAGTTGGCTAGCGCGATCGGCTGTTGACCGAAAGGTTGGAGGTTAGAGCCCACCCGGTGATGGTGTGGCGCTTTTTTTTCTTTGTGCTGATAGCTTCGAATATATGTTCTGATGGTGGTGAGAGTGGGGCAGGACTGTCTCCGTGTTGCAATTGACTGGCGCGATTGGCTGTCAACCGAAAGGTTGGAGGTTCGAGCCCACCCGGTGGTGGTGCGGTGCTTTTTTTTCTTTGGGCTGATAGCTTTGAAGATATGTTCTGATAGTGGTGAGAGTGGAGCAGGACTGTCTCCGTGGCACAATTGGCTTGCGCGATGGGCTGTTACCCGAAAGGTTGGAGGTTCGAGCCCACCCGGTGGTGGTGCGGCGCTTTTTTTTGCGCTGATAGCTTTGAAGATATGTTCTGATGGTGGTGATAGTGGAGCAAGACTGTCCCTGTGGCGCAATGAGCTAGCGCGATCGGCTGTTAACCGAAAGGTTGGAGTTTCGAGCCCTCCCGGGAGTGGCGTGTTGCTTTTTTCTTTGCACTGATAGCTTTGAAAATATGTTCTGGTGGTGTTGAGAGTGGAGCAGGACTGTCTCCATGGCGCAATTGGCTAGCGCGATCGGCTGTTAAACGAAAGGTTGGAGTTTCGAGCCCACGCGGTGGTGGTGCGGCGCTTTTTTTTCTTTGGGCTGATAGCTCTGAATAAATGTTCTGACGGTGGTGAGAGTGGAGCGGGACTGTCTCCGTGGCGCAATTGGCTAGCGCGATCGGCTGTTGACCGAAAGTTTGGAGGTTCGAGCCCACCTGGTGATGGTGTGGCGCTTTTTTTCTTTGCGCTGATAGCCTTGAAGTTATGTTCTGATGGTGGTGAGAGTGGAACAGGACTGTCTCCGTGGCGCAATTGGCTAGCGCGATTGGCTGTTAACCGAAAGGTTGGAGGTTCGAGCCCACCCGGTGGTGGTGCGGTGCTTTTTTTTCTTTGTGCTGATAGCTTTGAAGATATGTTCTGATGGTGGTGAGAGTGGAGCAGGACTGTCTCCGTGGCGCAATTGGTTTTGCGCGATCGGCTGTTAACCGAAAGGTTGGAGGTTCGAGCCCACCCGGTAGTGGTGCGGCGCTTTTTTTTCTTTGCGCTGATAGCTTTGAAGATATGTTCTGATGGTGGTGAGAGTGGAGCAAGACTGTCCCCGTGGCGCAATGGGCTAGCACGATCAGCTGTTAACCGAAAGGTTGGAGTTTCGAGCCCTCCCGGGAGTGGTGCGGCGCTTTTTTTTCTTTGCGCTAATAGCTTTGAAGATAAGTCCTTATGGTGTTGAGAGTGGAGCAAGACTGTCTCCGTGGCGCAATGGGCTAGCGCGATCGGCTGTTAACCGAAAGGTTGGAGTTTCGAGCCCTCCCGGGAGTGGTGTGTTGCTTTTTTCTTTGTGGTAATGGCTTTGAAGATATGTTCTGATGGTGGTGAGAGTGGAGCAGGACTGTCTCCATGGCACAATTGGCTAGCGCGATCGGCTGTTAACCAAAAGGTTGGAGTTTCGAGCCCTCTTGGGAGTGGTGTGTTGCTTTTTTCTTTGCGCTGATAGCTTTGAAGATATGTTCTGATGGTGGTGAGAGGGGAGCACGACTGTCTCCGTGGCGCAGTTGGCTATCGCGATCGGCTGTTAACCGAAAGGTTGGAGGTTCGAGCCCACCCGGTGATGGTGTGGCGCTTTTTTTTCTTTGTGCTGATAGCTTTGAATATATGTTCTGATGGTGGTGAGAGTGGGGCAGGACTGTCTCCGTGGCGCAATTGACTGGCGCGATTGGCTGTTAACCGAAAGGTTGGAGGTTCGAGCCCACCCGGTGGTGGTGCGGTGCTTTTTTCTTTGCGCTGATAGCTTTGAAGATATCTTCTGATGGTGGTGAGAGTGGTGCAGGACTATCTCCGTGGCGCAATTGGCTAGCGCGATTTCGTTGTTAACCGAAAGGTTGGAGGTTAGAGCCCACCCGGTGATGGTGTGGCGCTTTTTTTTCTTTGTGCTGATAGCTTTGAATATATGTTCTGATGGTGGTGAGAGTGGGGCAGGACTGGCTCCGTGGTGCAATTGACTGGCGCGATTGGCTGTTAACCGAAAGGTTGGAGGTTCGAGCCCACCCGGTGGTGGTGCGGTGCTTTTTTTTCTTTGGGCTGATAGCTTTGAAGATATGTTCTGATAGTGGTGAGAGTGGAGCAGGACTGTCTCCGTGGCACAATTGGCTTGCGCGGTGGGCTGTTACCCGGAAGGTTGGAGGTTCGAGCCCACCCGGTGGTGGTGCGGCGCTTTTTTTTGCGCTGATAGCTTTGAAGATATGTTCTGATGGTGGTGATAGTGGAGCAAGACTGTCCCTGTGGCGCAATGGGCTAGCGCGATCGGCTGTTAACCGAAAGGTTGGAGTTTCGAGCCCTCCCGGGAGTGGCGTGTTGCTTTTTTCTTTGCACTGATAGCTTTGAAAATATGTTCTGGTGGTGTTGAGAGTGGAGCAGGACTGTCTCCATGGCGCAATTGGCTAGCGCGATCGGCTGTTAAACGAAAGGTTGGAGTTTCGAGCCCACGCGGTGGTGGTGCGGCGCTTTTTTTTCTTTGGCTGATAGCTCTGAAGAAATGTTCTGACGGTGGTGAGAGTGGAGCGGGACTGTCTCCGTGGCGCAATTGGCTAGCGCGATCGGCTGTTGACCGAAAGTTTGGAGGTTCGAGCCCACCTGGTGATGGTGTGGCGCTTTTTTTCTTTGCGCTGATAGCCTTGAAGATATGTTCTGATGGTGGTGAGAGTGGAACAGGACTGTCTCCGTGGCGCAATTGGCTAGCGCGATTGGCTGTTAACCGAAAGGTTGGAGGTTCGAGCCCACCCGGTGGTGGTGCGGTGCTTTTTTTTTCTTTGTGCTGATAGCTTTGAAGATATGTTCTGATGGTGGTGAGAGTGGAGCAGGACTGTCTCCGTGGCGCAATTGGTTTTGCGCGATCGGCTGTTAACCGAAAGGTTGGAGGTTCGAGCCCACCCGGTAGTGGTGCGGCGCTTTTTTTTCTTTGCGCTGATAGCTTTGAAGATATGTTCTGATGGTGGTGAGAGTGGAGCAAGACTGTCCCCGTGGCGCAATGGGCTAGCACGATCAGCTGTTAACCGAAAGGTTGGAGTTTCGAGCCCTCCCGGGAGTGGTGCGGCGCTTTTTTTTCTTTGCGCTAATAGCTTTGAAGATAAGTCCTGATGGTGTTGAGAGTGGAGCAAGACTGTCTCCGTGGCGCAATGGGCTAGCGCGATCGGCTGTTAACCGAAAGGTTGGAGTTTCGAGCCCTCCCGGGAGTGGTGTGTTGCTTTTTTCTTTGTGGTAATGGCTTTGAAGATATGTTCTTATGGTGGTGAGAGTGGAGCAGGACTGTCTCCATGGCGCAATTGGCTAGCGCGATCGGCTGTTAACCAAAAGGTTGGAGTTTCGAGCCCTCTTGGGAGTGGTGTGTTGCTTTTTTCTTTGCGCTGATAGCTTTGAAGATATGTTCTGATGGTGGTGAGAGGGGAGCACGACTGTCTCCGTGGCGCAGTTGGCTATCGCGATCGGCTGTTAACCGAAAGGTTGGAGGTTCGAGCCCACCCGGTGATGGTGTGGCGCTTTTTTTTCTTTGTGCTGATAGCTTTGAATATATGTTCTGATGGTGGTGAGAGTGGGGCAGGACTGTCTCCGTGGCGCAATTGACTGGCGCGATTGGCTGTTAACCGAAAGGTTGGAGGTTCGAGCCCACCCGGTGGTGGTGCGGTGCTTTTTTTTCTTTGGGCTGATAGCTTTGAAGATATGTTCTGATAGTGGTGAGAGTGGAGCAGGACTGTCTCCGTGGCACAATTGGCTTGCGCGATGGGCTGTTACCCGAAAGGTTGGAGGTTCGAGCCCACCCGGTGGTGGTGCGGCGCTTTTTTTTGCGCTGATAGCTTTGAAGATATGTTCTGATGGTGGTGATAGTGGAGCAAGACTGTCCCTGTGGCGCAATGGGCTAGCGCGATCGGCTGTTAACCGAAAGGTTGGAGTTTCAAGCCCTCCCGGGAGTGGCGTGTTGCTTTTTTCTTTGCACTGATAGCTTTGAAAATATGTTCTGGTGGTGTTGAGAGTGGAGCAGGACTGTCTCCATGGCGCAATTGGCAAGCGCGATCGGCTGTTAAACGAAAGGTTGGAGTTTCGAGCCCACGCGGTGGTGGTGCGGCGCTTTTTTTTTCTTTGGGCTGATAGCTCTGAAGAAATGTTCTGACGGTGGTGAGAGTGGAGCGGGACTGTCTCCGTGGCGCAATTGGCTAGCGCGATCGGCTGTTGACCGAAAGTTTGGAGGTTCGAGCCCACCTGGTGATGGTGTGGCGCTTTTTTTCTTTGCGCTGATAGCCTTGAAGATATGTTCTGATGGTGGTGAGAGTGGAACAGGACTGTCTCCGTGGCGCAATTGGCTAGCGCGATTGGCTGTTAACCGAAAGGTTGGAGGTTCGAGCCCACCCGGTGGTGGTGCGGTGCTTTTTTTTTGTGCTGATAGCTTTGAAGATATGTTCTGATGGTGGTGAGAGTGGAGCAGGACTGTCTCCGTGGCGCAATTGGTTTTGCGCGATCGGCTGTTAACCGAAAGGTTGGAGGTTCGAGCCCACCCGGTAGTGGTGCGGCGCTTTTTTTTCTTTGCGCTGATAGCTTTGAAGATATGTTCTGATGGTGGTGAGAGTGGAGCAAGACTGCCCCGTGGCGCAATGGGCTAGCACGATCAGCTGTTAACCGAAAGGTTGGAGTTTCGAGCCCTCCCGGGAGTGGTGCGGTGCTTTTTTTAATTTGCGCTAATAGCTTTGAAGATATGTCCTGATGGTGTTGAGAGTGGAGCAAGACTGTCTCCGTGGCGCAATGGGCTAGCGCGATCGGCTGTTAACCGAAAGGTTGGAGTTTCGAGCCCTCCCGGGAGTGGTGTGTTGATTTTTTCTTTGTGGTAATGGCTTTGAAGATATGTTCTTATGGTGGTGAGAGTGGAGCAGGACTGTCTCCATGGCGCGATTGGCTAGCGCGATCGGCTGTTAACCAAAAGGTTGCAGTTTCGAGCCCTCCCAGGAGTGGTGTGTAGCTTTTTTCTTTGCGCTGATAGCTTTGAAGATATGTTCTGATGGTGGTGAGAGTGGAGCACGACTGTCTCCGTGGCGCAGTTGGCTATCGCGATCGGCTGTTAACCGAAAGGTTGGAGGTTCGAGCCCACCCGGTGATGGTGTGGCGCTTTTTTTTCTTTGTGCTGATACCTTTGAATATAAGTTCTGATGGTGGTGAGAGTGAAGCAGGACTGTCTCCATGGCGCAATTGGCTAGCGTGATCGGCTGTTAAACGAAAGGTCGGAGTTTCGAGCCCACCCGGTGGTGGTACGGCGCTTTTTTTTCTTTGGGCTGATAGCTCTGAAGAAATGTTCTGACGGTGGTAAGAGTGGAGCAGGACTGTCTCCGTGGCGCAATTGGCTAGCGCGATCGGCTGTTAACCGAAAGGTTGGAGTTTCGAGCCCTCCCGGGAGTGGTGTGTTGCTTTTTTCTTTGCACTGATAGCTTTGAAGATATGTTCTGATGGTGGTGAGAGTGGAGCAGGACTGTCTCCGTGGCGCAATTGGCTAGCGCGATCGGCTGTTAACCGAAAGTTTGGAGGTTCGAGCCCACCTGGTGATGGTGTGGCGCTTTTTTTCTTTGTGCTGATAGCTTTGAAGATATGTTCTGATGGTGGTGAGAGTGGAGCAGGACTGTCTCCGTGGCGCAATTGGCTAGCTCGATTGGCTGGTACCCGAAAGGTTGGAGTTTCGAGCCCACCTGGTGGTGGTGCGGTGCTTTTTTTGTGCTGATAGCTTTGAAGATATGTTCTGATGGTGGTGAGAGTGGAGCAGGACTGTCTCCGTGGCGCAATTGGCTTGCGCGATCGGCTGTTAACCGAAAAGTTGGAGGTTCGAGCCCACCCGGTGGTGGTGCGGCGCTTTTTTTTTCTTTGGGCTGATAGCTTTGAAGATATGTTCTGATGGTGGTGAGAGTAGAGCAGGACTGTCTCTGTGGCGCAATTGGCTAGCGCGATCAGCTGTTAACCGAAAGATTGGAAGTTCGAGCCCACCCGGTGGTGGTGCGCCGCTTTTTTTTCTTTGGGCTGATAGCTTTGAAGATATGTTCTGATGGTGGTGAGAGTGGGGCAGGACTGTCTCCGTGGCGCAATTGACTGGCGCGATTGGCTGTTAACCGAAAGGTTGGAGGTTCGAGCCCACCCGGTGGTGGTGCGGTGCTTTTTTTTCTTTGGGCTGATAGCTTTGAAGATATGTTCTGATAGTGGTGAGAGTGGAGCAGGACTGTCTCCGTGGCACAATTGGCTTGCGCGATGGGCTGTTACCCGAAAGGTTGGAGGTTCGAGCCCACCCGGTGGTGGTGCGGCGCTTTTTTTGCGCTGATAGCTTTGAAGATATGTTCTGATGGTGGTGATAGTGGAGCAAGACTGTCCCTGTGGCGCATTGGGCTAGCGCGATCGGCTGTTAACCGAAAGGTTGGAGTTTCGAGCCCTCCCGGGAGTGGCGTGTTGCTTTTTTCTTTGCACTGATAGCTTTGAAAATATGTTCTGGTGGTGTTGAGAGTGGAGCAGGACTGTCTCCATGGCGCAATTGGCTAGCGCGATCGGCTGTTAAACGAAAGGTTGGAGTTTCGAGCCCACGCGGTGGTGGTGCGGCGCTTTTTTTTCTTTGGGCTGATAGCTCTGAAGAAATGTTCTGACGGTGGTGAGAGTGGAGCGGGACTGTCTCCGTGGCGCAATTGGCTAGCGCGATCGGCTGTTGACCGAAAGTTTGGAGGTTCGAGCCCACCTGGTGATGGTGTGGCGCTTTTTTTCTTTGCGCTGATAGCCTTGAAGATATGTTCTGATGGTGGTGAGAGTGGAACAGGACTGTCTCCGTGGCGCAATTGGCTAGCGCGATTGGCTGTTAACCGAAAGGTTGGAGGTTCGAGCCCACCCGGTGGTGGTGCGGTGCTTTTTTTTCTTTGTGCTGATAGCTTTGAAGATATGTTCTGATGGTGGTGAGAGTGGAGCAGGACTGTCTCCGTGGCGCAATTGGTTTTGCGCGATCGGCTGTTAACCGAAAGGTTGGAGGTTCGAGCCCACCCGGTAGTGGTGCGGCGCTTTTTTTTCTTTGCGCTGATAGCTTTGAAGATATGTTCTGATGGTGGTGAGAGTGGAGCAAGACTGCCCCGTGGCGCAATGGGCTAGCACGATCAGCTGTTAACCGAAAGGTTGGAGTTTCGAGCCCTCCCGGGAGTGGTGCGGTGCTTTTTTTAATTTGCGCTAATAGCTTTGAAGATATGTCCTGATGGTGTTGAGAGTGGAGCAAGACTGTCTCCGTGGCGCAATGGGCTAGCGCGATCGGCTGTTAACCGAAAGGTTGGAGTTTCGAGCCCTCCCGGGAGTGGTGTGTTGCTTTTTTCTTTGTGGTAATGGCTTTGAAGATATGTTCTTATGGTGGTGAGAGTGGAGCAGGACTGTCTCCATGGCGCAATTGGCTAGCGCGATCGGCTGTTAACCAAAAGGTTGGAGTTTCGAGCCCTCCCAGGAGTGGTGTGTTGCTTTTTTCTTTGCGCTGATAGCTTTGAAGATATGTTCTGATGGTGGTGAGAGTGGAGCACGACTGTCTCCGTGGCGCAGTTGGCTATCGCGATCGGCTGTTAACCGAAAGGTTGGAGGTTCGAGCCCACCCGGTGATGGTGCGGCGCTTTTTTTTCTTTGTGCTGATACCTTTGAATATAAGTTCTGATGGTGGTGAGAGTGAAGCAGGACTGTCTCCATGGCGCAATTGGCTAGCGTGATCGGCTGTTAAACGAAAGGTCGGAGTTTCGAGCCCACCCGGTGGTGGTACGGCGCTTTTTTTTCTTTGGGCTGATAGCTCTGAAGAAATGTTCTGACGGTGGTAAGAGTGGAGCAGGACTGTCTCCGTGGCGCAATTGGCTAGCGCGATCGGCTGTTAACCGAAAGGTTGGAGTTTCGAGCCCTCCCGGGAGTGGTGTGTTGCTTTTTTCTTTGCACTGATAGCTTTGAAGATATGTTCTGATGGTGGTGAGAGTGGAGCAGGACTGTCTCCGTGGCGCAATTGGCTAGCGCGATCGGCTGTTAACCGAAAGTTTGGAGGTTCGAGCCCACCTGGTGATGGTGTGGCGCTTTTTTTCTTTGTGCTGATAGCTTTGAAGATATGTTCTGATGGTAGTGAGAGTGGAGCAGGACTGTCTCCGTGGCGCAATTGGCTAGCTCGATTGGCTGGTACCCGAAAGATTGGAGTTTCGAGCCCACCTGGTGGTGGTGCGGTGCTTTTTTTTGTGCTGATAGCTTTGAAGATATGTTCTGATGGTGGTGAGAGTGGAGCAGGACTGTCTCCGTGGCGCAATTGGCTTGCGCGATCGGCTGTTAACCGAAACGTTGGAGGTTCGAGCCCAACCGGTGGTGGTGCGGCGCTTTTTTTTTCTTTGGGCTGATAGCTTTGAAGATATGTTCTGATGGTGGTGAGAGTAGAGCAGGACTGTCTCTGTGGCGCAATTGGCTAGCGCGATCAGCTGTTAACCGAAAGATTGGAAGTTCGAGCCCACCCGGTGGTGGTGCGCCGCTTTTTTTTCTTTGGGCTGATAGCTTTGAAGATATGTTCTGATGGTGGTGAGAGGGTAGCAAGCCTGTCTCCGTGGCGCAATGGGCTAGCGCGATGGGCTATTAACCAGAAGGTTGGAGTTTCGAGCCCTCCCGGGAGTGGTATGTTGCTTTTTTCTTTGCGCTGATAGCTTTGAAGATGTGTTCTGATAGTGGTGAGAGTGGAGCAAGACTGTCTCCGTGCGCAGTTGGCTAGCGCGATCGGCTGTTAACCGAAAGGTTAGAGGTTCGAGCCCACCCGGTGGTGGTGCGGCGCTTTTTTTTTCTTTGGGGCGATAGCTCTGAAGAAATGGTCTGACGGTGGTGAGAGTGGAGCACGATTGTCTTCGTTGCGCAGTTGGCTAGCGCGATCGGCTGTTAATCGAAAGGTTGGAGGTTCGAGCCCACCCGGCGATGGTGTGTTGCTTTTTTCTTTGCACTGATAGCTTTGAAGATATGTTCTGATGGTGGTGAGAGTGGAACAGAACTGTCTCCGTGGCGCAATTGGCTAGCGCGATCGGCTGTTAACCGAAAGATCGGAGGTTCGAGCCCACCTGGTGGTGGTGCGCCGCTTTTTTTTCTTTGTGCTAATAGCTTTGAAGATATGTCCTGATGGTGGTGAGAGTGGAGCAAGACTGTCCCCGTGGCGCAATGGGCTAGCGCGATCAGCTGTTAACCGAAAGGTTGGAGGTTCGAGCCCACCCGGTGGTGGTGCGGCGCTTCTTTTTTCTTTGCGCTGATAGCTTTGAAGATATGTCCTGATGGTGGTGAGAGTGGAGCAAGACTGTCCCCGTGGCGCATTGGGCTAGCGCGATCGGCTGTTGACCGAAAGGTTGGAGTTTCGAGCCCTCCCGGGAGTGGTGTGTTGCTTTTTTCTTTGCACTGATAGCTTTGAAGATATGTTCTGATGGTGGTGAGAGTGGAACAGAACTGTCTCCGTGGCGCAATTGGCTAGCGCGATCGGCTGTTAACCGAAAGATCGGAGGTTCGAGCCCACCTGGTGGTGGTGCGGCGCTTTTTTTTCTTTGTGCTAATAGCTTTGAAGATATGTCCTGATGGTGGTGAGAGTGGAGCAGGACTGTCTCCGTGGCGCAATTGGCTTGCACGATCAGCTGTTAACCGAAAGGTTGGAGGTTCGAGCCCACCCGGTGGTGGTGCGGCGCTTCTTTTTTCTTTGCGCTGATAGCTTTGAAGATATGTCCTGATGGTGGTGAGAGTGGAGCAAGACTGTCCCCGTGGCGCATTGGGCTAGCGCGATCGGCTGTTGACCGAAAGGTTGGAGTTTCGAGCCCTCCCGGGAGTGGTGTGTTGCTTTTTTCTTTGCACTGATAGCTTTTAAGATATGTTCTGATGGTGGTGAGAGTGGAACAGAACTGTCTCCGTGGCGCAATTGGCTAGCGCGATCGGCTGTTAACCGAAAGATCGGAGGTTCGAGCCCACCTGGTGGTGGTGCGGCGCTTTTTTTTCTTTGTGCTAATAGCTTTGAAGATATGTCCTGATGGTGGTGAGAGTGGAGCAAGACTGTCCCCGTGGCGCAATGGGCTAGCGCGATCGGCTGTCAACCGAAAGGTTGGAGTTTCGAGCCCTCCTGGGAGTGGTGTGTTGCTTTTTTCTTTGCACTGATAGCTTTGAAGTTATGTTCTGATGGTGGTGAGAGTGGAGAAGGACTGTCTCCGTGGCGCAATTGGCTAGCGCGATCGGCTGTTGACCGAAAGATTGGAGTTTCGAGCCCTCCCGGGAGTGGTGTGTTGCTTTTTTCTTTGCACTGATAGCTTTGAAGATATGTTCTGATGGTGGTGAGAGTGGAACAGAACTGTCTCCGTGGCGCAATTGGCTAGAGCGATCGGCTGTTGACCGAAAGGTTGGAGTTTCGAGCCCTCCCGGGAGTGGTGCGGCGCTTCTTTTTTCTTTGCGCTGATAGCTTTGAAGATATGTCCTGATGGTGGTGAGAGTGGAGCAAGACTGTCCCCGTGGCGCATTGGGCTAGCGCGATCGGCTGTTGACCGAAAGGTTGGAGTTTCGAGCCCTCCCGGGAGTGGTGTGTTGCTTTTTTCTTTGCACTGATAGCTTTGAAGATATGTTCTGATGGTGGTGAGAGTGGAACAGAACTGTCTCCGTGGCGCAATTGGCTAGAGCGATCGGCTGTTAACCGAAAGATCGGAGGTTCGAGCCCACCTGGTGGTGGTGCGCCGCTTTTTTTTCTTTGTGCTAATAGCTTTGAAGATATGTCCTGATGGTGGTGAGAGTGGAGCAAGACTGTCCCCGTGGCGCAATGGGCTAGCGCGATCAGCTGTTAACCGAAAGGTTGGAGGTTCGAGCCCACCCGGTGGTGGTGCGGCGCTTCTTTTTTCTTTGCGCTGATAGCTTTGAAGATATGTCCTGATGGTGGTGAGAGTGGAGCAAGACTGTCCCCGTGGCGCATTGGGCTAGCGCGATCGGCTGTTGACCGAAAGGTTGGAGTTTCGAGCCCTCCCGGGAGTGGTGTGTTGCTTTTTTCTTTGCACTGATAGCTTTGAAGATATGTTCTGATGGTGGTGAGAGTGGAACAGAACTGTCTCCGTGGCGCAATTGGCTAGCGCGATCGGCTGTTAACCGAAAGATCGGAGGTTCGAGCCCACCTGGTGGTGGTGCGGCGCTTTTTTTTCTTTGTGCTAATAGCTTTGAAGATATGTCCTGATGGTGGTGAGAGTGGAGCAGGACTGTCTCCGTGGCGCAATTGGCTTGCACGATCAGCTGTTAACCGAAAGGTTGGAGGTTCGAGCCCACCCGGTGGTGGGGCGGCGCTTCTTTTTTCTTTGCGCTGATAGCTTTGAAGATATGTCCTGATGGTGGTGAGAGTGGAGCAAGACTGTCCCCGTGGCGCATTGGGCTAGCGCGATCGGCTGTTGACCGAAAGGTTGGAGTTTCGAGCCCTCCCGGGAGTGGTGTGTTGCTTTTTTCTTTGCACTGATAGCTTTGAAGAGATGTTCTGATGGTGGTGAGAGTGGAACAGAACTGTCTCCGTGGCGCAATTGGCTAGCGCGATCGGCTGTTAACCGAAAGATTGGAGGTTCGAGCCCACCTGGTGGTGGTGCGGCGCTTTTTTTTCTTTGTGCTAATAGCTTTGAAGATATGTCCTGATGGTGGTGAGAGTGGAGCAAGACTGTCCCCGTGGCGCAATGGGCTAGCGCGATCGGCTGTCAACCGAAAGGTTGGAGTTTCGAGCCCTCCTGGGAGTGGTGTGTTGCTTTTTTCTTTGCACTGATAGCTTTGAAGTTATGTTCTGATGGTGGTGAGAGTGGAGAAGGACTGTCTCCGTGGCGCAATTGGCTAGCGCGATCGGCTGTTAACCGAAAGGTTAGAGGTTCGAGCCCACCCGGTGGTGGTGCGGCGCTTTTTTTTTCTTTGCGCTGATTGCTTTGAAGATATGTTCTGATGGTGGTGAGAGTGGAACAAGACTGTCCCCGTGGCGCAATGGGCAAGCGCGATCGGCTGTTAACCGAAAGGTTGGAGTTTCGAGCCCACCCGGTGGTGGTGCGGCGCTTGTTTTTTCTTTGCGCTGATAGTTTGAAGATATGTTCTGATGGTGGTGAGAGTGGAGCAAGACTGTCTTCGTGGCGCAATGGGCTAGCGCGATCGGCTGTTAACCGAAAGGTTGGAGTTTCGAGCCCACCCGGCGATGGTGTGTTGCTTTTTTCTTTGCACTGAGAGCTTTGAAGATATGTTCTGATGGTGGTGAGAGTGGAACAGAACTGTCCCCGTGGCGCAATTGGCTTGCGCGATCGGCTGTTAACCGAAACGTTGGAGGTTCGAGCCCACCCGGTGGTGGTGCGGCGCTTTTTTTTTCTTTGGGCTGATAGCTTTGAAGATATGTTCTGATGGTGGTGAGAGTAGAGCAGGACTGTCTCTGTGGCGCAATTGGCTAGCGCGATCAGCTGTTAACCGAAAGATTGGAAGTTCGAGCCCACCCGATGGTGGTGCGCCGCTTTTTTTTCTTTGGGCTGATAGCTTTGAAGATATGTTCTGATGGTGGTGAGAGGGTAGCAAGCCTGTCTCCGTGGCGCAATGGGCTAGCGCGATGGGCTGTTAACCAGAAGGTTGGAGTTTCGAGCCCTCCCGGGAGTGGTATGTTGCTTTTTTCTTTGCGCTGATAGCTTTGAAGATATGTTCTGATAGTGGTGAGAGTGGAGCAAGACTGTCTCCGTGCGCAGTTGGCTAGCGCGATCGGCTGTTAACCGAAAGGTTAGAGGTTCGAGCCCACCCGGTGGTGGTGCGGCGCTTTTTT
Source organism: Rhipicephalus microplus (assembly GCF_043290135.1). Classification (NCBI taxonomy): domain Eukaryota; kingdom Metazoa; phylum Arthropoda; class Arachnida; order Ixodida; family Ixodidae; genus Rhipicephalus; species Rhipicephalus microplus. Next base: position 8,064,044 of record NC_134701.1, read on the forward strand.
TTTCTTTGGGGCGATAGCTCTGAAGAAATGGTCTGACGGTGGTGAGAGTGGAGCACGATTGTCTTCGTTGCGCAGTTGGCTAGCGCGATCGGCTGTTAATCGAAAGGTTGGAGGTTCGAGCCCACCCGGCGATGGTGTGTTGCTTTTTTCTTTGCACTGATAGCTTTGAAGATATGTTCTGATGGTGGTGAGAGTGGAACAGAACTGTCTCCGTGGCGCAATTGGCTAGCGCGATCGGCTGTTAACCGAAAGATCGGAGGTTCGAGCCCACCTGGTGGTGGTGCGCCGCTTTTTTTTCTTTGTGCTAATAGCTTTGAAGATATGTCCTGATGGTGGTGAGAGTGGAGCAAGACTGTCCCCGTGGCGCATTGGGCTAGCGCGATCGGCTGTTGACCGAAAGGTTGGAGTTTCGAGCCCTCCCGGGAGTGGTGTGTTGCTTTTTTCTTTGCACTGATAGCTTTGAAGATATGTTCTGATGGTGGTGAGAGTGGAACAGAACTGTCTCCGTGGCGCAATTGGCTAGCGCGATCGGCTGTTAACCGAAAGATCGGAGGTTCGAGCCCACCTGGTGGTGGTGCGGCGCTTTTTTTTCTTTGTGCTAATAGCTTTGAAGATATGTCCTGATGGTGGTGAGAGTGGAGCAGGACTGTCTCCGTGGCGCAATTGGCTTGCACGATCAGCTGTTAACCGAAAGGTTGGAGGTTCGAGCCCACCCGGTGGTGGTGCGGTGCTTTTTTTTCTTTGCGCTGATAGCTTTGAAGATATGTTCTGATGGTGGTGAGAGTGGAGCAGGACTGTGTCCGTGGCGCAATTGGTTTTGCGCGATCGGCTGTTAACCGAAAGGTTGGAGGTTCGAGCCCACCCGGTAGTGGTGCGGCGCTTTTTTTTCTTTGCGCTGATAGCTTTGAAGATATGTTCTGATGGTGGTGAGAGTGGAGCAAGACTGCCCCGTGGCGCAATGGGCTAGCACGATCAGCTGTTAACCGAAAGGTTGGAGTTTCGAGCCCTCCCGGGAGTGGTGCGGTGCTTTTTTTAATTTGCGCTAATAGCTTTGAAGATATGTCCTGATGGTGTTGAGAGTGGAGCAAGACTGTCTCCGTGGCGCAATGGGCTAGCGCGATCGGCTGTTAACCGAAAGGTTGGAGTTTCGAGCCCTCCCGGGAGTGGTGTGTTGCTTTTTTCTTTGTGGTAATGGCTTTGAAGATATGTTCTTATGGTGGTGAGAGTGGAGCAGGACTGTCTCCATGGCGCAATTGGCTAGCGCGATCGGCTGTTAACCAAAAGGTTGCAGTTTCGAGCCCTCCCAGGAGTGGTGTGTTGCTTTTTTCTTTGTGCTGATAGCTTTGAAGATATGTTCTGATGGTGGTGAGAGTGGAGCAGGACTGTCTCCGTGGCACAATTGGCTTGCGCGATGGGCTGTTACCCGAAAGGTTGGAGGTTCGAGCCCACCCGGTGGTGGTGCGGCGCTTTTTTTTGCGCTGATAGCTTTGAAGATATGTTCTGATGGTGGTGATAGTGGAGCAAGACTGTCCCTGTGGCGCAATGGGCTAGCGCGATCGGCTGTTAACCGAAAGGTTGGAGTTTCGAGCCCTCCCGGGAGTGGCGTGTTGCTTTTTTCTTTGCACTGATAGCTTTGAAAATATGTTCTGGTGGTGTTGAGAGTGGAGCAGGACTGTCTCCATGGCGCAATTGGCTAGCGCGATCGGCTGTTAAACGAAAGGTTGGAGTTTCGAGCCCACGCGGTGGTGGTGCGGCGCTTTTTTTTTCTTTGGGCTGATAGCTCTGAAGAAATGTTCTGAAGGTGGTGAGAGTGGAGCGGGACTGTCTCCGTGGCGCAATTGGCTAGCGCGATCGGCTGTTGACCGAAAGTTTGGAGGTTCGAGCCCACCTGGTGATGGTGTGGCGCTTTTTTTCTTTGCGCTGATAGCCTTGAAGATATGTTCTGATGGTGGTGAGAGTGGAACAGGACTGTCTCCGTGGCGCAATTGGCTAGCGCGATTGGCTGTTAACCGAAAGGTTGGAGGTTCGAGCCCACCCGGTGGTGGTGCGGTGCTTTTTTTTCTTTGTGCTGATAGCTTTGAAGATATGTTCTGATGGTGGTGAGAGTGGAGCAGGACTGTCTCCGTGGCGCAATTGGTTTTGCGCGATCGGCTGTTAACCGAAAGGTTGGAGGTTCGAGCCCACCCGGTAGTGGTGCGGCGCTTTTTTTTCTTTGCGCTGATAGCTTTGAAGATATGTTCTGATGGTGGTGAGAGTGGAGCAAGACTGCCCCGTGGCGCAATGGGCTAGCACGATCAGCTGTTAACCGAAAGGTTGGAGTTTCGAGCCCTCCCGGGAGTGGTGCGGTGCTTTTTTTAATTTGCGCTAATAGCTTTGAAGATATGTCCTGATGGTGTTGAGAGTGGAGCAAGACTGTCTCCGTGGCGCAATGGGCTAGCGCGATCGGCTGTTAACCGAAAGGTTGGAGTTTCGAGCCCTCCCGGGAGTGGTGTGTTGCTTTTTTCTTTGTGGTAATGGCTTTGAAGATATGTTCTTATGGTGGTGAGAGTGGAGCAGGACTGTCTCCATGGCGCAATTGGCTATCGCGATCGGCTGTTAACCGAAAGGTTGGAGGTTCGAGCCCACCCGGTGATGGTGTGGCGCTTTTTTTTCTTTGTGCTGATACCTTTGAATATAAGTTCTGATGGTGGTGAGAGGGAAGCAGGACTGTCTCCATGGCGCAATTGGCTAGCGTGATCGGCTGTTAAACGAAAGGTCGGAGTTTCGAGCCCACCCGGTGGTGGTACGGCGCTTTTTTTTCTTTGGGCTGATAGCTCTGAAGAAATGTTCTGACGGTGGTAAGAGTGGAGCAGGACTGTCTCCGTGGCGCAATTGGCTAGCGCGATCGGCTGTTAACCGAAAGGTTGGAGTTTCGAGCCCTCCCGGGAGTGGTGTGTTGCTTTTTTCTTCGCACTGATAGCTTTGAAGATATGTTCTGATGGTGGTGAGAGTGGAGCAGGACTGTCTCCGTGGCGCAATTGGCTAGCGCGATCGGCTGTTAACCGAAAGTTTGGAGGTTCGAGCCCACCTGGTGATGGTGTGGCGCTTTTTTTCTTTGTGCTGATAGCTTTGAAGATATGTTCTGATGGTGGTGAGAGTGGAGCAGGACTGTCTCCGTGGCGCAATTGGCTAGCTCGATTGGCTGGTACCCGAAAGGTTGGAGTTTCGAGCCCACCTGGTGGTGGTGCGGTGCTTTTTTTGTGCTGATAGCTTTGAAGATATGTTCTGATGGTGGTGAGAGTGGAGCAGGACTGTCTCCGTGGCGCAATTGGCTTGCGCGATCGGCTGTTAACCGAAAAGTTGGAGGTTCGAGCCCACCCGGTGGTGGTGCGGCGCTTTTTTTTTCTTTGGGCTGATAGCTTTGAAGATATGTTCTGATGGTGGTGAGAGTAGAGCAGGACTGTCTCTGTGGCGCAATTGGCTAGCGCGATCAGCTGTTAACCGAAAGATTGGAAGTTCGAGCCCACCCGGTGGTGGTGCGCCGCTTTTTTTTCTTTGGGCTGATAGCTTTGAAGATATGTTCTGATGGTGGTGAGAGTGGGGCAGGACTGTCTCCGTGGCGCAATTGACTGGCGCGATTGGCTGTTAACCGAAAGGTTGGAGGTTCGAGCCCACCCGGTGGTGGTGCGGTGCTTTTTTTTCTTTGGGCTGATAGCTTTGAAGATATGTTCTGATAGTGGTGAGAGTGGAGCAGGACTGTCTCCGTGGCACAATTGGCTTGCGCGATGGGCTGTTACCCGAAAGGTTGGAGGTTCGAGCCCACCCGGTGGTGGTGCGGCGCTTTTTTTTGCGCTGATAGCTTTGAAGATATGTTCTGATGGTGGTGATAGTGGAGCAAGACTGTCCCTGTGGCGCAATGGGCTAGCGCGATCGGCTGTTAACCGAAAGGTTGGAGTTTCGAGCCCTCCCGGGAGTGGCGTGTTGCTTTTTTCTTTGCACTGATAGCTTTGAAAATATGTTCTGGTGGTGTTGAGAGTGGAGCAGGACTGTCTCCATGGCGCAATTGGCTAGCGCGATCGGCTGTTAAACGAAAGGTTGGAGTTTCGAGCCCACGCGGTGGTGGTGCGGCGCTTTTTTTTCTTTGGGCTGATAGCTCTGAAGAAATGTTCTGACGGTGGTGAGAGTGGAGCGGGACTGTCTCCGTGGCGCAATTGGCTAGCGCGATTGGCTGTTGACCGAAAGTTTGGAGGTTCGAGCCCACCTGGTGATGGTGTGGCGCTTTTTTTCTTTGCGCTGATAGCCTTGAAGATATGTTCTTTTGGTGGTGAGAGTGGAACAGGACTGTCTCCGTGGCGCAATTGGCTAGCGCGATTGGCTGTTAACCGAAAGGTTGGAGGTTCGAGCCCACCCGGTGGTGGTGCGGTGCTTTTTTTTCTTTGTGCTGATAGCTTTGAAGATATGTCCTGATGGTGGTGAGAGTGGAGCAGGACTGTCTCCGTGGCGCAATTGGTTTTGCGCGATCGGCTGTTAACCGAAAGGTTGGAGGTTCGAGCCCACCCGGTAGTGGTGCGGCGCTTTTTTTTCTTTGCGCTGATAGCTTTGAAGATATGTTCTGATGGTGGTGAGAGTGGAGCAAGACTGCCCAGTGGCGCAATGGGCTAGCACGATCAGCTGTTAACCGAAAGGTTGGAGTTTCGAGCCCTCCCGGGAGTGGTGCGGTGCTTTTTTTAATTTGCGCTAATAGCTTTGAAGATATGTCCTGATGGTGTTGAGAGTGGAGCAAGACTGTCTCCGTGGCGCAATGGGCTAGCGCGATCGGCTGTTAACCGAAAGGTTGGAGTTTCGAGCCCTCCCGGGAGTGGTGTGTTGCTTTTTTCTTTGTGGTAGTGGCTTTGAAGATATGTTCTTATGGTGGTGAGAGTGGAGCAGGACTGTCTCCATGGCGCAATTGGCTAGCGCGACCGGCTGTTAACCAAAAGGTTGGAGTTTCGAGCCCTCCCAGGAGTGGTGTGTTGCTTTTTTCTTTGCCCTGATAGCTTTGAAGATAGGTTCTGATGGTGGTGAGAGTGGAGCACGACTGTCTCCGTGGCGCAGTTGGCTATCGCGATCGGCTGTTAACCGAAAGGTTGGAGGTTCGAGCCCACCCGGTGATGGTGTGGCGCTTTTTTTTCTTTGTGCTGATACCTTTGAATATAAGTTCTGATGGTGGTGAGAGTGAAGCAGGACTGTCTCCATGGCGCAATTGGCTAGCGTGATCGGCTGTTAAACGAAAGGTCGGAGTTTCGAGCCCACCCGGTGGTGGTACGGCGCTTTTTTTTCTTTGGGCTGATAGCTCTGAAGAAATGTTCTGACGGTGGTAAGAGTGGAGCAGGACTGTCTCCGTGGCGCAATTGGCTAGCGCGATCGGCTGTTAACCGAAAGGTTGGAGTTTCGAGCCCTCCCGGGAGTGGTGTGTTGCTTTTTTCTTTGCACTGATAGCTTTGAAGATATGTTCTGATGGTGGTGAGAGTGGAGCAGGACTGTCTCCGTGGCGCAATTGGCTAGCGCGATCGGCTGTTAACCGAAAGTTTGGAGGTTCGAGCCCACCTGGTGATGGTGTGGCGCTTTTTTTCTTTGTGCTGATAGCTTTGAAGATATGTTCTGATGGTAGTGAGAGTGGAGCAGGACTGTCTCCGTGGCGCAATTGGCTAGCTCGATTGGCTGGTACCCGAAAGATTGGAGTTTCGAGCCCACCTGGTGGTGATGCGGTGCTTTTTTTTGTGCTGATAGCTTTGAAGATATGTTCTGATGGTGGTGAGAGTGGAGCAGGACTGTCTCCGTGGCGCAATTGGCTTGCGCGATCGGCTGTTAACCGAAACGTTGGAGGTTCGAGCCCACCCGGTGGTGGTGCGGCGCTTTTTTTTTCTTTGGGCTGATAGCTTTGAAGATATGTTCTGATGGTGGTGAGAGTAGAGCAGGACTGTCTCTGTGGCGCAATTGGCTAGCGCGATCAGCTGTGAACCGAAAGATTGGAAGTTCGAGCCCACCCGGTGGTGGTGCGCCGCTTTTTTTCCTTTGGGCTGATAGCTTTGAAGATATGTTCTGATGGTGGTGAGAGGGTAGCAAGCCTGTCTCCGTGGCGCAATGGGCTAGCGCGATGGGCTGTTAACCAGAAGGTTGGAGTTTCGAGCCCTCCCGGGAGTGGTATGTTGCTTTTTTCTTTGCGCTGATAGCTTTGAAGATATGTTCTGATAGTGGTGAGAGTGGAGCAAGACTGTCTCCGTGCGCAGTTGGCTAGCGCGATCGGCTGTTAACCGAAAGGTTAGAGGTTCGAGCCCACCCGGTGGTGGTGCGGCGCTTTTTTTTTCTTTGGGGCGATAGCTCTGAAGAAATGGTCTGACGGTGGTGAGAGTGGAGCATGATTGTCTTCGTTGCGCAGTTGGCTAGCGCGATCGGCTGTTAATCGAAAGGTTGGAGGTTCGAGCCCACCCGGCGATGGTGTGTTGCTTTTTTCTTTGCACTGATAGCTTTGAAGATATGTTCTGATGGTGGTGAGAGTGGAACAGAACTGTCTCCGTGGCGCAATTGGCTAGCGCGATCGGCTGTTAACCGAAAGATCGGAGGTTCGAGCCCACCTGGTGGTGGTGCGCCGCTTTTTTTTCTTTGTGCTAATAGCTTTGAAGATATGTGCTGATGGTGGTGAGAGTGGAGCTAGACTGTCCCCGTGGCGCAATGGGCTAGCGCGATCAGCTGTTAACCGAAAGGTTGGAGGTTCGAGCCCACCCGGTGGTGGTGCGGCGCTTCTTTTTTCTTTGCGCTGATAGCTTTGAAGATATGTCCTGATGGTGGTGAGAGTGGAGCAAGACTGTCCCCGTGGCGCATTGGGCTAGCGCGATCGGCTGTTGACCGAAAGGTTGGAGTTTCGAGCCCTCCCGGGAGTGGTGTGTTGCTTTTTTCTTTGCACTGATAGCTTTGAAGATATGTTCTGATGGTGGTGAGAGTGGAACAGAACTGTCTCCGTGGCGCAATTGGCTAGCGCGATCTGCTGTTAACCGAAAGATCGGAGGTTCGAGCCCACCTGGTGGTGGTGCGGCGCTTTTTTTTCTTTGTGCTAATAGCTTTGAAGATATGTCCTGATGGTGGTGAGAGTGGAGCAGGACTGTCTCCGTGGCGCAATTGGCTTGCACGATCAGCTGTTAACCGAAAGGTTGGAGGTTCGAGCCCACCCGGTGGTGGTGTGGCGCTTCTTTTTTCTTTGCGCTGATAGCTTTGAAGATATGTCCTGATGGTGGTGAGAGTGGAGCAAGACTGTCCCCGTGGCGCATTGGGCTAGCGCGATCGGCTGTTGACCGAAAGGTTGGAGTTTCGAGCCCTCCCGGGAGTGGTGTGTTGCTTTTTTCTTTGCACTGATAGCTTTGAAGATATGTTCTGATGGTGGTGAGAGTGGAACAGAACTGTCTCCGTGGCGCAATTGGCTAGCGCGATCGGCTGTTAACCGAAAGATCGGAGGTTCGAGCCCACCTGGTGGTGGTGCGGCGCTTTTTTTTCTTTGTGCTAATAGCTTTGAAGATATGTCCTGATGGTGGTGAGAGTGGAGCAAGACGGTCCCCGTGGCGCAATGGGCTAGCGCGATCGGCTGTCAACCGAAAGGTTGGAGTTTCGAGTCCTCCTGGGAGTGGTGTGTTGCTTTTTTCTTTGCACTGATAGCTTTGAAGTTATGTTCTGATGGTGGTGAGAGTGGAGAAGGACTGTCTCCGTGGCGCAATTGGCTAGCGCGATCGGCTGTTGACCGAAAGGTTGGAGTTTCGAGCCCTCCCGGGAGTGGTGTGTTGCTTTTTTCTTTGCACTGATAGCTTTGAAGATATGTTCTGATGGTGGTGAGAGTGGAACAGAACTGTCTCCGTGGCGCAATTGGCTAGCGCGATCGGCTGTTAACCGAAAGATCGGAGGTTCGAGCCCACCTGGTGGTGGTGCGGCGCTTTTTTTTTCTTTGTGCTAATAGCTTTGAAGATATGTTCTGATGGTAGTGAGAGTGGAGCAGGACTGTCTCCGTGGCGCAATTGGCTAGCTCGATTGGCTGGTACCCGAAAGATTGGAGTTTCGAGCCCACCTGGTGGTGGTGCGGTGCTTTTTTTTGTGCTGATAGCTTTGAAGATATGTTCTGATGGTGGTGAGAGTGGAGCAGGACTGTCTCCGTGGCGCAATTGGCTTGCGCGATCGGCTGTTAACCGAAAGATCGGAGGTTCGAGCCCACCTGGTGGTGGTGCGGCGCTTTTTTTTCTTTGTGCTAATAGTTTTGAAGATATGTCCTGATGGTGGTGAGAGTGGAGCAGGACTGTCTCCGTGGCGCAATTGGCTTGCACGATCAGCTGTTAACCGAAAGGTTGGAGGTTCGAGCCCACCCGGTGGTGGTGCGGCGCTTCTTTTTTCTTTGCGCTGATAGCTTTGAAGATATGTCCTGATGGTGGTGAGAGTGGAGCAAGACTGTCCCCGTGGCGCATTGGGCTAGCGCGATCGGCTGTTGACCGAAAGGTTGGAGTTTCGAGCCCTCCCGGGAGTGGTGTGTTGCTTTTTTCTTTGCACTGATAGCTTTGAAGATATGTTCTGATGGTGGTGAGAGTGGAACAGAACTGTCTCCGTGGCGCAATTGGCTAGCGCGATCGGCTGTTAACCGAAAGATCGGAGGTTCGAGCCCACCTGGTGGTGGTGCGGCGCTTTTTTTTCTTTGTGCTAATAGCTTTGAAGATATGTCCTGATGGTGGTGAGAGTGGAGCAAGACGGTCCCCGTGGCGCAATGGGCTAGCGCGATCGGCTGTCAACCGAAAGGTTGGAGTTTCGAGCCCTCCTGGGAGTGGTGTGTTGCTTTTTTCTTTGCACTGATAGCTTTGAAGTTATGTTCTGATGGTGGTGAGAGTGGAGAAGGACTGTCTCCGTGGCGCAATTGGCTAGCGCGATCGGCTGTTGACCGAAAGGTTGGAGTTTCGAGCCCTCCCGGGAGTGGTGTGTTGCTTTTTTCTTTGCACTGATAGCTTTGAAGATATGTTCTGATGGTGGTGAGAGTGGAACAGAACTGTCTCCGTGGCGCAATTGGCTAGCGCGATCGGCTGTTAACCGAAAGATCGGAGGTTCGAGCCCACCTGGTGGTGGTGCGGCGCTTTTTTTTTCTTTGTGCTAATAGCTTTGAAGATATGTCCTGATGGTGGTGAGAGTGGAGCAAGACTGTCCCCGTGGCGCATTGGGCTAGCGCGATCGGCTGTTGACCGAAAGGTTGGAGTTTCGAGCCCTCCCGGGAGTGGTGCGGCGCTTCTTTTTTCTTTGCGCTGATAGCTTTGAAGATATGTCCTGATGGTGGTGAGAGTGGAGCAAGACTGTCCCCGTGGCGCATTGGGCTAGCGCGATCGGCTGTTGACCGAAAGGTTGGAGTTTCGAGCCCTCCCGGGAGTGGTGTGTTGCTTTTTTCTTTGCACTGATAGCTTTGAAGATATGTTCTGATGGTGGTGAGAGTGGAACAGAACTGTCTCTGTGGCGCAATTGGCTAGCGCGATCGGCTGTTAACCGAAAGATCGGAGGTTCGAGCCCACCTGGTGGTGGTGCGCCGCTTTTTTTTCTTTGTGCTAATAGCTTTGAAGATATGTCCTGATGGTGGTGAGAGTGGAGCAAGACTGTCCCCGTGGCGCAATGGGCTAGCGCGATCAGCTGTTAACCGAAAGGTTGGAGGTTCGAGCCCACCCGGTGGTGGTGCGGCGCTTCTTTTTTCTTTGCGCTGATAGCTTTGAAGATATGTCCTGATGGTGGTGAGAGTGGAGCAAGACTGTCCCCGTGGCGCATTGGGCTAGCGCGATCGGCTGTTGACCGAAAGGTTGGAGTTTCGAGCCCTCCCGGGAGTGGTGTGTTGCTTTTTTCTTTGCACTGATAGCTTTGAAGATATGTTCTGATGGTGGTGAGAGTGGAACAGAACTGTCTCCGTGGCGCAATTGGCTAGCGCGATCGGCTGTTAACCGAAAGATCGGAGGTTCGAGCCCACCTGGTGGTGGTGCGGCGCTTTTTTTTCTTTGTGCTAATAGCTTTGAAGATATGTCCTGATGGTGGTGAGAGTGGAGCAGGACTGTCTCCGTGGCGCAATTGGCTTGCACGATCAGCTGTTAACCGAAAGGTTGGAGGTTCGAGCCCACCCGGTGGTGGTGCGGCGCTTCTTTTTTCTTTGCGCTGATAGCTTTGAAGATATGTCCTGATGGTGGTGAGAGTGGAGCAAGACTGTCCCCGTGGCGCATTGGGCTAGCGCGATCGGCTGTTGACCGAAAGGTTGGAGTTTCGAGCCCTCCCGGGAGTGGTGTGTTGCTTTTTTCTTTGCACTGATAGCTTTGAAGATATGTTCTGATGGTGGTGAGAGTGGAACAGAACTGTCTCCGTGGCGCAATTGGCTAGCGCGATCGGCTGTTAACCGAAAGATCGGAGGTTCGAGCCCACCTGGTGGTGGTGCGGCGCTTTTTTTTCTTTGTGCTAATAGCTTTGAAGATATGTCCTGATGGTGGTGAGAGTGGAGCAAGACTGTCCCCGTGGCGCAATGGGCTAGCGCGATCGGCTGTCAACCGAAAGGTTGGAGTTTCGAGCCCTCCTGGGAGTGGTGTGTTGCTTTTTTCTTTGCACTGATAGCTTTGAAGTTATGTTCTGATGGTGGTGAGAGTGGAGAAGGACTGTCTCCGTGGCGCAATTGGCTAGCGCGATCGGCTGTTAACCGAAAGGTTAGAGGTTCGAGCCCACCCGGTGGTGGTGTGTTGCTTTTTTCTTTGCACTGATAGCTTTGAAGATATGTTCTGATGGTGGTGAGAGTGGAGCAGGACTGTCTCCGTGGCGCAATTGGCTAGCGCGATCGGCTGTTAACCGAAAGTTTGGAGGTTCGAGCCCACCTGGTGATGGTGTGGCGCTTTTTTTCTTTGTGCTGATAGCTTTGAAGATATGTTCTGATGGTGGTGAGAGTGGAGCAGGACTGTCTCCGTGGCGCAATTGGCTAGCTCGATTGGCTGGTACCCGAAAGATTGGAGTTTCGAGCCCACCTGGTGGTGGTGCGGTGCTTTTTTTTGTGCTGATAGCTTTGAAGATATGTTCTGATGGTGGTGAGAGTGGAGCAGGACTGTCTCCGTGGCGCAATTGGCTTGCGCGATCGGCTGTTAACCGAAACGTTGGAGGTTCGAGCCCACCCGGTGGTGGTGCGCCGCTTTTTTTTCTTTGGGCTGATAGCTTTGAAGATATGTTCTGATGGTGGTGAGAGGGTAGCAAGCCTGTCTCCGTGGCGCAATGGGCTAGCGCGATGGGCTGTTAACCAGAAGGTTGGAGTTTCGAGCCCTCCCGGGAGTGGTATGTTGCTTTTTTCTTTGCGCTGATAGCTTTGAAGATATGTTCTGATAGTGGTGAGAGTGGAGCAAGACTGTCTGCGTGCGCAGTTGGCTAGCGCGATCGGCTGTTAACCGAAAGGTTAGAGGTTCGAGCCCACCCGGTGGTGGTGCGGCGCTTTTTTTTTCTTTGGGGCGATAGCTCTGAAGAAATGGTCTGACGGTGGTGAGAGTGGAGCACGATTGTCTTCGTTGCGCAGTTGGCTAGCGCGATCGGCTGTTAATCGAAAGGTTGGAGGTTCGAGCCCACCCGGCGATGGTGTGTTGCTTTTTTCTTTGCACTGATAGCTTTGAAGATATGTTCTGATGGTGGTGAGAGTGGAACAGAACTGTCTCCGTGGCGCAATTGGCTAGCGCGATCGGCTGTTAACCGAAAGATCGGAGGTTCGAGCCCACCTGGTGGTGGTGCGCCGCTTTTTTTTCTTTGTGCTAATAGCTTTGAAGATATGTCCTGATGGTGGTGAGAGTGGAGCAAGACTGTCCCCGTGGCGCAATGGGCTAGCGCGATCAGCTGTTAACCGAAAGGTTGGAGGTTCGAGCCCACCCGGTGGTGGTGCGGCGCTTCTTTTTTCTTTGCGCTGATAGCTTTGAAGATATGTCCTGATGGTGGTGAGAGTGGAGCAAGACTGTCCCCGTGGCGCATTGGGCTAGCGCGATCGGCTGTTGACCGAAAGGTTGGAGTTTCGAGCCCTCCCGGGAGTGGTGTGTTGCTTTTTTCTTTGCACTGATAGCTTTGAAGATATGTTCTGATGGTGGTGAGAGTGGAACAGAACTGTCTCCGTGGCGCAATTGGCTAGCGCGATCGGCTGTTAACCGAAAGATCGGAGGTTCGAGCCCACCTGGTGGTGGTGCGGCGCTTTTTTTTCTTTGTGCTAATAGCTTTGAAGATATGTCCTGATGGTGGTGAGAGTGGAGCAGGACTGTCTCCGTGGCGCAATTGGCTTGCACGATCAGCTGTTAACCGAAAGGTTGGAGGTTCGAGCCCACCCGGTGGTGGTGCGGCGCTTCTTTTTTCTTTGCGCTGATAGCTTTGAAGATATGTCCTGATGGTGGTGAGAGTGGAGCAAGACTGTCCCCGTGGCGCATTGGGCTAGCGCGATCGGCTGTTGACCGAAAGGTTGGAGTTTCGAGCCCTCCCGGGAGTGGTGTGTTGCTTTTTTCTTTGCACTGATAGCTTTGAAGATATGTTCTGATGGTGGTGAGAGTGGAACAGAACTGTCTCCGTGGCGCAATTGGCTAGCGCGATCGGCTGTTAACCGAAAGATCGGAGGTTCGAGCCCACCTGGTGGTGGTGCGGCGCTTTTTTTTCTTTGTGCTAATAGCTTTGAAGATATGTCCTGATGGTGGTGAGAGTGGAGCAAGACTGTCCCCGTGGCGCAATGGGCTAGCGCGATCGGCTGTCAACCGAAAGGTTGGAGTTTCGAGCCCTCCTGGGAGTGGTGTGTTGCTTTTTTCTTTGCACTGATAGCTTTGAAGTTATGTTCTGATGGTGGTGAGAGTGGAGAAGGACTGTCTCCGTGGCGCAATTGGCTAGCGCGATCGGCTGTTGACCGAAAGGTTGGAGTTTCGAGCCCTCCCGGGAGTGGTGTGTTGCTTTTTTCTTTGCACTGATAGCTTTGAAGATATGTTCTGATGGTGGTGAGAGTGGAACAGAACTGTCTCCGTGGCGCAATTGGCTAGCGCGATCGGCTGTTAACCGAAAGATCGGAGGTTCGAGCCCACCTGGTGGTGGTGCGGCGCTTTTTTTTTCTTTGTGCTAATAGCTTTGAAGATATGTCCTGATGGTGGTGAGAGTGGAGCAAGACTGTCCCCGTGGCGCATTGGGCTAGCGCGATCGGCTGTTGACCGAAAGGTTGGAGTTTCGAGCCCTCCCGGGAGTGGTGCGGCGCTTCTTTTTTCTTTGCGCTGATAGCTTTGAAGATATGTCCTGATGGTGGTGAGAGTGGAGCAAGACTGTCCCCGTGGCGCATTGGGCTAGCGCGATCGGCTGTTGACCGAAAGGTTGGAGTTTCGAGCCCTCCCGGGAGTGGTGTGTTGCTTTTTTCTTTGCACTGATAGCTTTGAAGATATGTTCTGATGGTGGTGAGAGTGGAACAGAACTGTCTCCGTGGCGCAATTGGCTAGCGCGATCGGCTGTTAACCGAAAGATCGGAGGTTCGAGCCCACCTGGTGGTGGTGCGCCGCTTTTTTTTCTTTGTGCTAATAGCTTTGAAGATATGTCCTGATGGTGGTGAGAGTGGAGCAAGACTGTCCCCGTGGCGCATTGGGCTAGCGCGATCGGCTGTTAACCGAAAGGTTGGAGTTTCGAGCCCACCCGGTGGTGGTGCGGCGCTTGTTTTTTCTTTGCGCTGATAGTTTGAAGATATGTTCAGATGGTGGTGAGAGTGGAGCAAGACTGTCTTCGTGGCGCAATGGGCTAGCGCGATCGGCTGTTAACCGAAAGGTTGGAGTTTCGAGCCCACCCGGCGATGGTGTGTTGCTTTTTTTTTTGCACTGATAGCTTTGAAGATATGTTCTTATGGTGGTGAGAGTGGAACAGAACTGTCTCCGTGGCGCAATTGGCTTGCGCGATCGGCTGTTAACCGAAACGTTGGAGGTTCGAGCCCACCCGGTGGTGGTGCGGCGCTTTTTTTTTCTTTGGGCTGATAGCTTTGAAGATATGTTCTGATGGTGGTGAGAGTAGAGCAGGACTGTCTCTGTGGCGCAATTGGCTAGCGCGATCAGCTGTTAACCGAAAGATTGGAAGTTCGAGCCCACCCGGTGGTGGTGCGCCGCTTTTTTTTTCTTTGGGCTGATAGCTTTGAAGATATGTTCTGATGGTGGTGAGAGGGTAGCAAGCCTGTCTCCGTGGCGCAACGGGCTAGCGCGATGGGCTGTTAACCAGAAGGTTGGAGTTTCGAGCCCTCCCGGGAGTGGTATGTTGCTTTTTTCTTTGCGCTGATAGCTTTGAAGATATGTTCTGATAGTGGTGAGAGTGGAGCAAGACTGTCTCCGTGCGCAGTTGGCTAGCGCGATCGGCTGTTAACCGAAAGGTTAGAGGTTCGAGCCCACCCAGGAGAGGTGTGTTGCTTTTTTCTTTGCGCTGATAGCTTTGAAGATATGTTCTGATGGTGGTGAGAGTGGAGCACGACTGTCTCCGTGGCGCAGTTGGCTATCGCGATCGGCTGTTAACCGAAAGGTTGGAGGTTCGAGCCCACCCGGTGATGGTGTGGCGCTTTTTTTTCTTTGTGCTGATACCTTTGAATATAAGTTATGATGGTGGTGAGAGTGAAGCAGGACTGTCTCCATGGCGCAATTGGCTAGCGTGATCGGCTGTTAAACGAAAGGTCGGAGTTTCGAGCCCACCCGGTGGTGGTACGGCGCTTTTTTTTCTTTGGGCTGATAGCTCTGAAGAAATGTTCTGACGGTGGTAAGAGTGGAGCAGGACTGTCTCCGTGGCGCAATTGGCTAGCGCGATCGGCTGTTAACCGAAAGGTTGGAGTTTCAAGCCCTCCCGGGAGTGGTGTGTTGCTTTTTTCTTTGCACTGATAGCTTTGAAGATATGTTCTGATGGTGGTGAGAGTGGAGCAGGACTGTCTCCGTGGCGCAATTGGCTAGCGCGATCGGCTGTTAACCGAAAGTTTGGAGGTTCGAGCCCACCTGGTGATGGTGTGGCGCTTTTTTTCTTTGTGCTGATAGCTTTGAAGATATGTTCTGATGGTGGTGAGAGTGGAGGAGGACTGTCTCCGTGGCGCAATTGGCTAGCTCGATTGGCTGGTACCCGAAAGGTTGGAGTTTCGAGCCCACCTGGTGGTGGTGCGGTGCTTTTTTTGTGCTGATAGCTTTGAAGATATGTTCTGATGGTGGTGAGAGTGGAGCAGGACTGTCTCCGTGGCGCAATTGGCTTGCGCGATCGGCTGTTAACCGAAAAGTTGGAGGTTCGAGCCCACCCGGTGGTGGTGCGGCGCTTTTTTTTTCTTTGGGCTGATAGCTTTGAAGATATGTTCTGATGGTGGTGAGAGTAGAGCAGGACTGTCTCTGTGGCGCAATTGGCTAGCGCGATCAGCTGTTAACCGAAAGATTGGAAGTTCGAGCCCACCCGGTGGTGGTGCGCCGCTTTTTTTTCTTTGGGCTGATAGCTTTGAAGATATGTTCTGATGGTGGTGAGAGTGGGGCAGGACTGTCTCCGTGGCGCAATTGACTGGCGCGATTGGCTGTTAACCGAAAGGTTGGAGGTTCGAGCCCACCCGGTGGTGGTGCGGTGCTTTTTTTTCTTTGGGCTGATAGCTTTGAAGATATGTTCTGATAGTGGTGAGAGTGGAGCAGGACTGTCTCCGTGGCACAATTGGCTTGCGCGATGGGCTGTTACCCGAAAGGTTGGAGGTTCGAGCCGACCCGGTGGTGGTGCGGCGCTTTTTTTTGCGCTGATAGCTTTGAAGATATGTTCTGATGGTGGTGATAGTGGAGCAAGACTGTCCCTGTGGCGCAATGGGCTAGCGCGATCGGCTGTTAACCGAAAGGTTGGAGTTTCGAGCCCTCCCGGGAGTGGCGTGTTGCTTTTTTCTTTGCACTGATAGCTTTGAAAATATGTTCTGGTGGTGTTGAGAGTGGAGCAGGACTGTCTCCATGGCGCAATTGGCTAGCGCGATCGGCTGTTAAACGAAAGGTTGGAGTTTCGAGCCCACGCGGTGGTGGTGCGGCGCTTTTTTTTCTTTGGGCTGATAGCTCTGAAGAAATGTTCTGACGGTGGTGAGAGTGGAGCGGGACTGTCTCCGTGGCGCAATTGGCTAGCGCGATCGGCTGTTGACCGAAAGTTTGGAGGTTCGAGCCCACCTGGTGATGGTGTGGCGCTTTTTTTCTTTGCGCTGATAGCCTTGAAGATATGTTCTGATGGTGGTGAGAGTGGAACAGGACTGTCTCCGTGGCGCAATTGGCTAGCGCGATTGGCTGTTAACCGAAAGGTTGGAGGTTCGAGCCCACCCGGTGGTGGTGCGGTGCTTTTTTTTCTTTGTGCTGATAGCTTTGAAGATATGTTCTGATGGTGGTGAGAGTGGAGCAGGACTGTCTCCGTGGCGCAATTGGTTTTGCGCGATCGGCTGTTAACCGAAAGGTTGGAGGTTCGAGCCCACCCGGTAGTGGTGCGGCGCTTTTTTTTCTTTGCGCTGATAGCTTTGAAGATATGTTCTGATGGTGGTGAGAGAGGAGCAAGACTGCCCCGTGGCGCAATGGGCTAGCAAGATCAGCTGTTAACCGAAAGGTTGGAGTTTCGAGCTCTCCCGGGAGTGGTGCGGTGCTTTTTTTTAATTTGCGCTAATAGCTTTGAAGATATGTTCTGATGGTGGTGAGAGTGGAGCACGACTGTCTCCGTGGCGCAGTTGGCTATCGCGATCGGCTGTTAACCGAAAGGTTGGAGGTTCGAGCCCACCCGGTGATGGTGTGGCGCTTTTTTTTCTTTGTGCTGATACCTTTGAATATAAGTTATGATGGTGGTGAGAGTGAAGCAGGACTGTCTCCATGGCGCAATTGGCTAGCGTGATCGGCTGTTAAACGAAAGGTCGGAGTTTCGAGCCCACCCGGTGGTGGTACGGCGCTTTTTTTTCTTTGGGCTGATAGCTCTGAAGAAATGTTCTGACGGTGGTAAGAGTGGAGCAGGACTGTCTCCGTGGCGCAATTGGCTAGCGCGATCGGCTGTTAACCGAAAGGTTGGAGTTTCAAGCCCTCCCGGGAGTGGTGTGTTGCTTTTTTCTTTGCACTGATAGCTTTGAAGATATGTTCTGATGGTGGTGAGAGTGGAGCAGGACTGTCTCCGTGGCGCAATTGGCTAGCGCGATCGGCTGTTAACCGAAAGTTTGGAGGTTCGAGCCCACCTGGTGATGGTGTGGCGCTTTTTTTCTTTGTGCTGATAGCTTTGAAGATATGTTCTGATGGTGGTGAGAGTGGAGGAGGACTGTCTCCGTGGCGCAATTGGCTAGCTCGATTGGCTGGTACCCGAAAGGTTGGAGTTTCGAGCCCACCTGGTGGTGGTGCGGTGCTTTTTTTGTGCTGATAGCTTTGAAGATATGTTCTGATGGTGGTGAGAGTGGAGCAGGACTGTCTCCGTGGCGCAATTGGCTTGCGCGATCGGCTGTTAACCGAAAAGTTGGAGGTTCGAGCCCACCCGGTGGTGGTGCGGCGCTTTTTTTTTCTTTGGGCTGATAGCTTTGAAGATATGTTCTGATGGTGGTGAGAGTAGAGCAGGACTGTCTCTGTGGCGCAATTGGCTAGCGCGATCAGCTGTTAACCGAAAGATTGGAAGTTCGAGCCCACCCGGTGGTGGTGCGCCGCTTTTTTTTCTTTGGGCTGATAGCTTTGAAGATATGTTCTGATGGTGGTGAGAGTGGGGCAGGACTGTCTCCGTGGCGCAATTGACTGGCGCGATTGGCTGTTAACCGAAAGGTTGGAGGTTCGAGCCCACCCGGTGGTGGTGCGGTGCTTTTTTTTCTTTGGGCTGATAGCTTTGAAGATATGTTCTGATAGTGGTGAGAGTGGAGCAGGACTGTCTCCGTGGCACAATTGGCTTGCGCGATGGGCTGTTACCCGAAAGGTTGGAGGTTCGAGCCGACCCGGTGGTGGTGCGGCGCTTTTTTTTGCGCTGATAGCTTTGAAGATATGTTCTGATGGTGGTGATAGTGGAGCAAGACTGTCCCTGTGGCGCAATGGGCTAGCGCGATCGGCTGTTAACCGAAAGGTTGGAGTTTCGAGCCCTCCCGGGAGTGGCGTGTTGCTTTTTTCTTTGCACTGATAGCTTTGAAAATATGTTCTGGTGGTGTTGAGAGTGGAGCAGGACTGTCTCCATGGCGCAATTGGCTAGCGCGATCGGCTGTTAAACGAAAGGTTGGAGTTTCGAGCCCACGCGGTGGTGGTGCGGCGCTTTTTTTTCTTTGGGCTGATAGCTCTGAAGAAATGTTCTGACGGTGGTGAGAGTGGAGCGGGACTGTCTCCGTGGCGCAATTGGCTAGCGCGATCGGCTGTTGACCGAAAGTTTGGAGGTTCGAGCCCACCTGGTGATGGTGTGGCGCTTTTTTTCTTTGCGCTGATAGCCTTGAAGATATGTTCTGATGGTGGTGAGAGTGGAACAGGACTGTCTCCGTGGCGCAATTGGCTAGCGCGATTGGCTGTTAACCGAAAGGTTGGAGGTTCGAGCCCACCCGGTGGTGGTGCGGTGCTTTTTTTTCTTTGTGCTGATAGCTTTGAAGATATGTTCTGATGGTGGTGAGAGTGGAGCAGGACTGTCTCCGTGGCGCAATTGGTTTTGCGCGATCGGCTGTTAACCGAAAGGTTGGAGGTTCGAGCCCACCCGGTAGTGGTGCGGCGCTTTTTTTTCTTTGCGCTGATAGCTTTGAAGATATGTTCTGATGGTGGTGAGAGAGGAGCAAGACTGCCCCGTGGCGCAATGGGCTAGCAAGATCAGCTGTTAACCGAAAGGTTGGAGTTTCGAGCTCTCCCGGGAGTGGTGCGGTGCTTTTTTTTAATTTGCGCTAATAGCTTTGAAGATATGTCCTGATGGTGTTGAGAGTGGAGCAAGACTGTCTCCGTGGCGCAATGGGCTAGCGCGATCGGCGCTTAACCGAAAGGTTGGAGTTTCGAGCCCTCCCGGGAGTGGTGTGTTGCTTTTTTCTTTGTGGTAATGGCTTTGAAGATATGTTCTTATGGTGGTGAGAGTGGAGCAGGACTGTCTCCATGGCGCAATTGGCTAGCGCGATCGGCTGTTAACCAAAAGGTTGGAGTTTCGAGCCCTCCCAGGAGTGGTGTGTTGCTTTTTTCTTTGCGCTGATAGCTTTGAAGATATGTTCTGATGGTGGTGAGAGTGGAGCACGACTGTCTCCGTGGCGCAGTTGGCTATCGCGATCGGCTGTTAACCGAAAGGTTGGAGGTTCGAGCCCACCCGGTGATGGTGTGGCGCTTTTTTTCTTTGTGCTGATACCTTTGAATATAAGTTCTGATGGTGGTGAGAGTGAAGCAGGACTGTCTCCATGGCGCAATTGGCTAGCGTGATCGGCTGTTAAACGAAAGGTCGGAGTTTCGAGCCCACCCGGTGGTGGTACGGCGCTTTTTTTTCTTTGGGCTGATAGCTCTGAAGAAATGTTCTGACGGTGGTAAGAGTGGAGCAGGACTGTCTCCGTGGCGCAATTGGCTAGCGCGATCGGCTGTTAACCGAAAGGTTGGAGTTTCGAGCCCTCCCGGGAGTGGTGTGTTGCTTTTTTCTTTGCACTGATAGCTTTGAAGATATGTTCTGATGGTGGTGAGAGTGGAGCAGGACTGTCTCCGTGGCGCAATTGGCTAGCGCGATCGGCTGTTAACCGAAAGTTTGGAGGTTCGAGCCCACCTGGTGATGGTGTGGCGCTTTTTTTCTTTGTGCTGATAGCTTTGAAGATATGTTCTGATGGTAGTGAGAGTGGAGCAGGACTGTCTCCGTGGCGCAATTGGCTAGCTCGATTGGCTGGTACCCGAAAGATTGGAGTTTCGAGCCCACCTGGTGGTGGTGCGGTGCTTTTTTTTGTGCTGATAGCTTTGAAGATATGTTCTGATGGTGGTGAGAGTGGAGCAGGACTGTCTCCGTGGCGCAATTGGCTTGCGCGATCGGCTGTTAACCGAAACGTTGGAGGTTCGAGCCCACCCGGTGGTGGTGCGGCGCTTTTTTTTCTTTGGGCTGATAGCTTTGAAGATATGTTCTGCTGGTGGTGAGAGTAGAGCAGGACTGTCTCTGTGGCGCAATTGGCTAGCGCGATCAGCTGTTAACCGAAAGATTGGAAGTTCGAGCCCACCCGGTGGTGGTGCGCCGCTTTTTTTTCTTTGGGCTGATAGCTTTGAAGATATGTTCTGATGGTGGTGAGAGGGTAGCAAGCCTGTCTCCGTGGCGCAATGGGCTAGCGCGATGGGCTGTTAACCAGAAGGTTGGAGTTTCGAGCCCTCCCGGGAGTGGTATGTTGCTTTTTTCTTTGCGCTGATAGCTTTGAAGATATGTTCTGATAGTGGTGAGAGTGGAGCAAGACTGTCTCCGTGCGCAGTTGGCTAGCGCGATCGGCTGTTAACCGAAAGGTTAGAGGTTCGAGCCCACCCGGTGGTGGTGCGGCGCTTTTTTTTTTCTTTGGGGCGATAGCTCTGAAGAAATGGTCTGACGGTGGTGAGAGTGGAGCACGATTGTCTTCGTTGCGCAGTTGGCTAGCGCGATCGGCTGTTAATCGAAAGGTTGGAGGTTCGAGCCCACCCGGCGATGGTGTGGCGCTTTTCTTTCTTTGTGCTGATAGCTTTGAAGATATGTCCTGATGGTTGTGAGAGTGGAGCAGGACTGTCTCCGTGGCGCAATTGGCTAGCGCGATTGGCTGTTAACCGAAAGGCTGTAGTTTCGAGCCGACCCGGTGGTGGTGCGGCGCTTTTTTTTCTTTGCGCTGATAGCTTTGAAGATATGTTCTGATGGTGGTGAGAGTGGAGCAAGACTGTCCCCGTGGCGTATTGGGCAAGCGCGATCGGCTTTTAACCGAAAGGTTGGAGTTTCGAGCCCACCCGTTGGTGGTGCGGTGCTTTTTTTTCTTTGCGCTGATAGTTTGAAGATATGTTCTGATGGTGGTGAGAGTGGAGCAAGACTGTCCCCGTGGCGCAATGGGCTAGCGCGATCGGCTGTTAACCGAAAGGTTGGAGTTTCGAACCCTCCCGGGAGTGGCGTGTTGCTTTTTTTTCTTTGCGCTGATAGTTTGAAGATATGTTCTGATGGTGGTGAGAGTGGAGCATGACTGTCCCCGTGGCGCAATGGGCAAGCGTGATCGCCTCTTAACCGAAAGTTTGGAGGTTCGAGCCCACCTGGTGGTGGTGCGGCGCTTTTTTTTCTTTGGGGTGATAGCTCTGAAGAAATGTTCTGACGGTGGTGAGAGTGGAGCAGGACTGTCTCCGTGGCGCAATTGGCTAGCGCGATCGGCTGTTGACCGAAAGTTTGGAGGTTCGAGCCCACCTGGTGATGGTGTGGCGCTTTTTTTCTTTGCGCTGATAGCCTTGAAGATATGTTCTGATGGTGGTGAGAGTGGAACAGGACTGTCTCCGTGGCGCAATTGGCTAGCGCGATTGGCTGTTAACCGAAAGGTTGGAGGTTCGAGCCCGCCCTGTGGTGGTGCGGTGCTTTTTTTTGTGCTGATAGCTTTGAAGATATGTTCCGATGGTGGTGAGAGTGGAGCAGGACTGTCTCCGTGGCGCAATTGGTTTTGCGCGATCGGCTGTTAACCGAAAGGTTGGAAGTTCGAGCCCACCCGGTAGTGGCGCGGCGCTTTTTTTTCTTTGCGCTGATAGCTTTGAAGATATGTTCTGATGGTGGTGAGAGTGGAGCAAGACTGTCTCCGTGGCGCAATGGGCTAGCGCGATCGGCTTTTAACCGAAAGGTTGGAGTTTCTAGCCCTTCCGGGAGTGGTGTGTTGCTTTTTTTGTGGTAATGGCTTTGAAGATATGTCCTGATGGTGTTGAGAGTGGAGCAAGACTGTCTTCGTGGCGCAATTGGCTAGCGCGATCGGCTGTTAACCAAAAGGTTGAAGTTTGGAGCCCTCCCGGGAGTGGTGTGTTGCTTTTTTCTTTGCGCTGATAGCTATGAAGATATGTTCTGATGGTGGTGAGAGTGGAGCACGACTGTCTTCGTGGCGCAGTTGGCTATCGCGATCGGCTGTTAACCGAAAGGTTGGAGGTTCGAGCCCACCCGGTGATGGTGTGGCGCTTTTTTTCTTTGTGCTGATAGCTTTGAATATATGTTCTGATGGTGGTGAGAGTGGGGCAGGACTGTCTCCGTGGCGCAATTGACTGGCGCGATTGGCTGTTAACCGAAAGGTTGGAGGTTCGAGCCCACCCGGTGGTGGTGCGGCGCTTTTTTTTGCGCTGATAGCTTTGAAGATATGTTCTGATGGTGGTGATAGTGGAGCAATACTGTCCCTGTGGCGCAATGGGCTAGCGCGATCGGCTGTTAACCGAAAGGTTGGAGTTTCGAGCCCTCCCGGGAGTGGCGTGTTGCTTTTTTCTTTGCACTGATAGCTTTGAAAATATGTTCTGATGGTGTTGAGAGTGAAGCAGGACTGTCTCCATGGCGCAATTGGCTAGCGTGATCGGCTGTTAAACGAAAGGTCGGAGTTTCGAGCCCACCCGGTGGAGGTACGGCGCTTTTTTTTTCTTTGGGCTGATAGCTCTGAAGAAATGTTCTGACGGTGGTGAGAGTGGAGCAGGACTGTCTCCGTGGCGCAATTGGCTAGCGCGATCGGCTGTTAACCGAAATGTTGGAGGTTCGAGCCCACCCGGTGGTGGTGCGGCGCTTTTTTTTCTTTGCGCTAATAGCTTTGAAGATATGTCTTGATGGTGTTGAGAGTGGAGCAAGACTGTCTCCGTGGCGCAATGGGCTAGCGCGATCGGCTGTTAACCGAAAGGTTGGAGTTTCGAGCCCTCCCGGGAGTGGTGTGTTGCTTTTTTCTTTGTGGTAATAGCTTTGAAGATATGTTCTGATGGTGGTGAGAGTGGAGCAGGACTGTCTCCATGGCGCAATTGGCTAGCGCGATCGGCTGTTAAACGAAAGGTTGGAGTTTCGAGCCCACCCGGTGGTGGTGCGGCGCTTTTTTTTCTTTGGGCTGATAGCTCTGAAGAAATGTTCTGACGGTGGTGAGAGTGGAGCAGGACTGTCTCCGTGGCGCAATTGGCTAGCGCGATCGGCTGTTGACCGAAAGTTTGGAGGTTCGAGCCCACCTGGTGATGGTTTGGCGCTTTTTTTCTTTGCGCTGATAGCCTTGAAGATATGTTCTGATGGTGGTGAGAGTGGAACAGGACTGTCTCCGTGGCGCAATTGGCTAGCGCGATTGGCTGTTAACCGAAAGGTTGGAGGTTCGAGCCCACCCGGTGGTGGTGCGGTGCTTTTTTTTCTTTGTGCTGATAGCTTTGAAGATATGTTCTGATGGTGGTGAGAGTGGAGCAGGACTGTCTCCGTGGCCCAATTGGTTTTGCGCGATCGGCTGTTAACCGAAAGGTTGGAGGTTCGAGCCCACCCGGTAGTGGTGCGGCGCTTTTTTTTCTTTGCGCTGATAGCTTTGAAGATATGTTCTGATGGTGGTGAGAGTGAAGCAGGACTGTCTCCATGGCGCAATTGGCTAGCGTGATCGGCTGTTAAACGAAAGGTCGGAGTTTCGAGCCCACCCGGTGGTGGTACGGCGCCTTTTTTTCTTTGGGCTGATAGCTCTGAAGAAATGTTCTGACGGTGGTGAGAGTGGAGCAGGACTGTCTCCGTGGCGCAATTGGCTAGCGCGATCGGCTGTTAACCGAAAGGTTGGAGGTTCGAGCCCACCCGGTGGTGGTGCGGTGCTTTTTTTTCTTTGTGCTGATAGCTTTGAAGATATGTTCTGATGGTGGTGAGAGTGAAGCAGGACTGTCTCCGTGGCGCAATTGGCTTGCGCGAACGGCTGTTAACCGAAAGGTTCGAGGTTCGAGCCCACCCGGTGGTGGGGCGGCGCTTTTTTTTCTTTGCGCTGATAGCTTTGAAGATATGTTCTGATGGTGGTGAGAGTGGAGCAAGACTGTCCCCGTGGCGCAATGGGCTTGCACGATCGGCTGTTAACCGAAAGGTTGGAGTTTCGAGCCCTCCCGGGAGTGGTGTGTTGCTTTTTTCTTTGCACTGATAGCTTTGAAGATATGTTCTGATGGTGGTGAGAGTGGAGCAGGACTGTCTCCGTGGCGCAATTGGCTAGCGCGATCGGCTGTTAACCGAAAGTTTGGAGGTTCGAGCCCACCTGGTGATGGTGTGGCGCTTTTTTTCTTTGTGCTGATAGCTTTGAAGATATGTTCTGATGGTGGTGAGAGTGGAGCAGGACTGTCTCCGTGGCGCAATTGGCTAGTTCGATTGGCTGTTACCCGAAAGGTTGGAGTTTCGAGCCCACCCGGTGGTGGTGCGGTGCTTTTTTTTCTTTGTGCTGATAGCTTTGAAGATATGTTCTGATGGTGTTGAGAGTGGAGCAGGACTGTCTCCGTGGCGCAATTGGCTTGCGCGATCGGCTGTTAACCGAAAAGTTGGAGGTTCGAGCCCACCCGGTGGTAGTGCGGCGCTTTTTATTTCTTTGGGCTGATAGCTTTGAAGATATGTTCTGATGGTGGTGAGAGTAGAGCAGGACTGTCTCTGTGGTGCAATTGGCTTGCGCGATCGGCTGTTAACCGAAAAGTTGGAGGTTCGAGCCCACCCTGTGGTGGTGCGCCGCTTTTTTTTCTTTGGGCTGATAGCTTTGAAGATATGTTCTGATGGTGGTGAGAGGGTAGCAAGACTGTCTCCGTGGCGCAATGGGCTAGCGCGATGGGCTGTTAACCAAAAGGTTGGAGTTTCGAGCCCTCCCGGGAGTGGTATGTTGCTTTTTTCTTTGCGCTGATAGCTTTGAAGATATGTTCTGATGGTGGTGAGAGTGGAGCAAGACTGTCTCCGTGGCGCAAAGGGCTAGCGCGATCGGCTGTTAACCGAAATGTTGGAGTTTCGAGCCCTCCCGGGAGGGGTGTGTTGCTTTTTTCTTTGCACTGATAGCTTTGAAGATATGTTCTGATGGTGGTGAGAGCGGAGCAAGACTGTCTCCAAGGCGCAAAGGGCTAGCGCGATCGGCTGTTAACCGAAAGGTTGGAGTTTCGAGCCCTCCCGGGAATGGTGTGTTGCTTTTTTCTTTGCGCTGATAGCTTTAAAGATATGTTGTGATGGTGGTGGGAGTGGAGCAGGACTGTCTCCGTGGCGCAATTGGCTAGCGCGATCGGCTGTGAACCGAAAGGTTGGAGGTTCGAGCCCACCCGGTAGTGGTGCGGCACTTTTTTTTCTTTGGGCTGATAGCTTTGAAGATATGTTCTGATAGTGGTGATAGGGGAGCAAGACTGTCTCCGTGGCGCAATGGGCTAGCGTGATCGCCTGTTAACCGAAAGGTTGGAGGTTCGAGCCCACCTGGTGGTGGTGCCGCGCTTTTATTTCTTTGGGGTGATAGCTCTGAAGAAATGTTCTGACGGTGGTGAGAGTGGAGCACGACTGTCTCCGTGGGGCAATAGGCTAGCGCGATCGGCTGTTAACCGAAAGGTTGGAGGTTCGAGCCCACCCGGTGGTGGTGCGGCGCTTTTTTTTCTTTGGGCTGATAGCTCTGAAGAAATATTCTGACGGTGGTGAGAGTGGAGCAGGACTGTCTCCGTGGCGCAATTGGCTAGCGCGATCGGCTGTTAACCGAAAAGTTGGAGGTTCGAGCTCTCCCGGTGGTGGTGCGGCGCTTTTTTTCGGTGGGCTGATAGCTTTGAAGATATGTTCTGATGGTGGTGAGAGTAGAGCAGGACTGTCTCCGTGACGCAATTGGCTAGCGTGATCGGCTGTTAACCGAAAAGTTGGAGGTTCGAGCCCACCCGGTGGGGGTGCGGCGCTTTTTTTTCTTTGGGCTGATGGCTTTGAAGATATGTTCTGATGGTGGTGAGAGTAGAGCAGGACTGTCTCCGTGGCGCAATTGGCTAGCGCGATCGGCTGTTAACCGAAAGGTTGGAGTTTCGAGCCCTCCCGGGAGTGGTGTGTTGCTTTTTTCTTTGCGCTGATAGCTTTGAAGATATGTTCTGATCGTGGTGAGAGTGGAGCAGGACTGTCCCCGTGGCGCAATGGGCAAGCGTGATCGGCTGTTAACCGAAAGGTTGGAGGTTCGAGCCCACCTGGTGGTGGTGCAGCGCTTTTTTTTCTTTGGGGTGATAGCTCTGAAGAAATGTTCTGACGGTGGTGAGAGTGGAGCACGACTGTCTCCGTGGGGCAATAGGCTAGCGCGATCGTCTGTGAATCGAAAGGTTGGAGGTTCGAGCCCACCCGGTGGTGGTGCGGCGCTTTTTTTTCTTTGGGCTGATAGCTCTGAAGAAATGTTCTGACGGTGGTGAGAGTGGAGCAGGACTGTCTTGGTGGCGCAATTGGCTAGCGTGATCTGCTGTTAACCGAAAAGTTGGAGGTTCGAGCTCTTCCGGTGGTGGTGCGGCGCTTTTTTTTTCTTTGGGCTGATAGCTTTGAAGATATGTTCTGATGGTGGTGAGAGTAGAGCAGGACTGTCTCCGTGGCGCAATTGGCTAGCGCGATCGGCTGTTAACCAAAAGGTTGGAGTTTCGAGCCCTCCCGGCAGTGGTGTGTTGCTTTTTTCTTTACGCTGATAGCTTTGAAGATAGGTTCTGATGGTGGTGAGAGTGGAGCACGACTGTCTCCGTGGCGCAGTTGGCTAGCGCGATCGGCTGTTAACCGAAAGGTTGGAGGTTCGAGCCCACCCGGTGATGGTGCGGCGCTTTTTTTTGCGCTGATAGCTTTGAATATATGTTCTGATGGTGGTGAGAGAGGAGCAAGACTGTCCCCTTGGCGCAATGGGCTAGCGCGATCGGCTGTTAACCGAAAGGTTGGAGTTTCGAGACCTCCCGGGAGTGGCGTGTTGCTTTTTTCTTTGCACTGATAGCTATGAAAATATGTTCTGATGGTGGTGAGAGTGGAGCAGGACTGTCTCCGTGGTGCAATTGGCTAGCGCGATCGGCAGTTACCGAAAGGTTGGAGGTTCGAGCCCACCCGGTGGTGGTGCGGCGCTTTTTTTTCTTCGCGCTAATAGCTTTGAAGATATGTCCTGATGGTGTTGAGAGTGGAGCAAGACTGTCTCCGTGGCGCAGTTGGCTAGCGCGATCGGCTGTTAAACGAAAGGTTGGAGTTTCGAGCCCACCCGGTGGTGGTGCGGCGCTTTTTTTCTTTGGGCTGATAGCTCTGAAGAAATGTTCTGACGGTGGTGAGAGTGGAGCAGGACTGTCTCCGTGGCGCAATTGGCTAGCGCGATCGGCTGTTAACCGAAAGGTTAGAGGTTCGAGCCCACCCGGTGGTGGTGCGGCGCTTTTTTTTTCTTTGGGGCGATAGCTCTGAAGAGTTGGTCTGACGGTGGTGAGAGTGGAGCAGGACTGTCTCCGTGGCGCAATTGGCTAGCGCGATTGGCTGTTAACCGAAAGGCTGTAGTTTCGAGCCCACCCGGTGGTGGTGCGGCGCTTTTTTTTCTTTGCGCTGATAGCTTTGAAGATACGTTCTGATGGTGGTGAGAGTGGAGCAAGACTGTCCCCGTGGCGCAATGGGCTAGCGCGATCGGCTGTTAACCGAAAGGTTGGAGGTTCGAGCCCACCTGGTGGTGGTGCGGCGCTTTTTTTTTCCTTGGGGT
The DNA here is from genome assembly GCF_043290135.1 of Rhipicephalus microplus. Lineage (NCBI taxonomy): Eukaryota > Metazoa > Arthropoda > Arachnida > Ixodida > Ixodidae > Rhipicephalus > Rhipicephalus microplus. Next base: position 8,091,570 of record NC_134701.1, read on the forward strand.
GATAGCTCTGAAGAAATGTTCTGACGATGGTGAGAGTGGAGCACGACTGTCTCCGTGGGGCAATAGGCTAGCGCGATCGTCTGTTAATTGAAAGGTTGGAGGTTCGAGCCCACCCGGTGGTGGTGCAGCGCTTTTTTTTCTTTGGGCTGATAGCTCTGAAGAAATGTTCTGACGGTGGTGAGAGTGGAGCAGGACTGTCTCCGTGGCGCAATTGGCTAGCGCGATCGGCTGTTAACCGAAAAAGTGGAGGTTAGAGCTCTTCCGGTGGTGGTGCGGCGCTTTTTTCTGTGGGCTGATAGCTTTGAAGATATGTTCTGATGGTGGTGAGAGTAGAGCAGGACTGTCTCCGTGGCGCAATTGGCTAGCGCGATCGGCTGTTAACCAAAAGGTTGGAGGATCGAGCCCACCTGGTGGTGGTGCGGCACTTTTTTTTCTTTGGGCTGATAGCTTTGAAGATATGTTCTGATAGTGGTGATAGGGGAGCAAGACTGTCTCCGTGGCGCAATGGGCTAGCGCGATCGCCTGTTAACCGAAAGGTTGGAGGTTCGAGCCCACCTGGTGGTGGTGCGGCGCTTTTATTACTTTGGGGTGATAGCTCTGAAGAAATGTTCTGACGGTGGTGAGAGTGGAGCACGACTGTCTCCGTGGCGCAGTTGGCTAGCGCGATCGGCTGTTAACCGAAAGGTTGGAGGTTCGAGCCCACCCGGTGATGGTGTGGGGCTTTTTTTCTTTGGGCTGATAGCTTTGAAGATATGTTCTGATGGTGGTGAGAGTGGAGCAGGACTGTCTCCGTGGCGCAATCGGCTTGCGCGATCGGCTGTTAACAGAAAGGTTCGATGTTCGAGCCCACCCGGTGGTGGTGCGGCGCTTTTTTTTGCGCTGATAGCTTTGAAGATATGTTCTGATGGTGGTGAGAGTGGAGCAAGACTGTCCCCGTGGCGCAATGGGCTAGCGCGATCGGCTGTTAACCGAAAGGTTGGAGCTTCGAGCCCTCCCGGGAGTGGCGTGTTGCTTTTTTCTTTGCACTGATAGCTATGAAATTATGTCCTGATGGTGTTGAGAGTGGAGCAAGACTGTCTCCGTGGCGCAATGGGCTAGCGCGATCGGCTGTTAACCGAAAGGTTGGAGTTTCGAGCCCTCCCGGGAGTGGTGTGTTGCTTTTTTCTTTGTGGTAATAGCTTTGAAGATATGTTCTGATGGTGGTGAGAGTGGATCAGGAATGTCTCCATGGCGCAATTCGCTGGCGCGATCGGCTGTTAAACGAAAGGTTGGAGTTTCGAGCCCACCCGGTGGTGGTGCGGCGCTTTTTTTTTCTTTGGGCTGATAGCTCTGAAGAAATGTTCTGACGGTGGTGAGAGTGGAGCAGGACTGTCTCCGTGGCGCAATTGGCTAGCGCGATCGGCTGTTAACCGAAAGGTTATAGGTTCGAGCCCACCCGGTGGTGGTGCGGCGCTTTTTTTTCCTTTGGGGCGTAGCTCTGAAGAAATGGTCTGACGGTGGTGAGAGTGGAGCACGGTTGTCTTCGTTGCGCAGTTGGCTAGTGCGATCGGCTGTTAATCGAAAGGTTGGAGGTTCGAGCCCACCCGGCGATGGTGTGGCGCTTTTCTTTCTTTGTGCTGATAGCTTTGAAGATATTTCCTGTTGGTTGTGAGAGTGGAGCAGGACTGTCTCCGTGGCGCAATTGGCTAGCGCGATTGGCTCTTAACCGAAAGGTTGGAGGTTCGAGCCCGCCCGGTGGTGGTGCGGTGCTTTTTTTTCTTTGGGCTGATAGCTTTGAAGATATGTTCTGATGGTGGTGAGGGTGGAGCAGGACTGTCTCCGTGGCGCAATTGGCTTGCGCGATCGGCTGTTAACCGAAAGGTTGGAGGTTCGAACCCACCCGGTAGTGGTGCGGCGCTTTTTTTTCTTTGCGCTGATAGCTTTGAAGATATGTTCTGAAGGTAGTGAGAGTGGAGCAAGACTGTCCCCGTGGCGCAATGGGCTAGCACGATCGGCTGTTAACCGAAAGGTTGGAGTTTCGAGCCCTCCCGGGATTGGTGCGGCGCTTTTTTTTCTTTGCGCTAATAGCTTTGAAGATATGTCCTGATGGTGTTGAGAGTGGAGCAAGACTGTCTTCGTGGCGCATTGGGCTAGCGCGATCGGCTGTTAACCGAAAGGTTGGAGTTTCGAGCCCTCCCGGGAGTGGTGTGTTGCTTTTTTCTTTGTGGTAATAGCTTTGAAGATATGTTTTGATGGTGGTGAGAGTGGAGCAGGACTGTCTCCATGGCGCAATTGGCAAGCGCGATCGGCTGTTAACCAAAAGGTTGGAGTTTCGAGCCCTCCCGGGAGTGGTGTGTTGCTTTTTTCTTTGCGCTGATAGCTTTGAAGTTATGTTCTGATGGTGGTGAGATTGGAGCACGACTGTCTACGTGGCGCAGTTGGCTATCGCGATCGGCTGTTAACCGAAAGGTTGGAGGTTCGAGCCCACCCGGTGATGGTGTGGCGCTTTTTTTTGTGCTTATAGCTTTGAATATATGTTCTGATGGTGGTGAGAGTGGAGCAGGACTGCCTCCGTGGCGCAATTGGCTAGCGCGATGGGCTGTTAACCGAAAGGTTGGAGGTTCGAGCCCACGCGGTGGTGGTGCGGTGCTTTTTTTTCTTTGGGCTGATAGCTTTGAAGAGATGTTCTGATGGTGGTGAGAGTGAAGCAGGACTGTCTCCGTGGCGCAATTGGCTTGCGCGATCGGCTGTTAACCGAAAGGTTGGAGGTTCGAGGCCACCCGGTGGTGGTGCGGCGCTTTTTTTTGCGCTGATAGCTTTGAAGATATGTTCTGATGGTGGTGAGAGTGGAGCAAGACTGTCCCCGTGGCACAATGGGCTAGCGCGATCGGCTGTTAACCGAAAGGTTGGAGTTTCGAGCCCTCCTGGGAGTGGCGTGTTGCTTTTTTCTTTGCACTGATAGCTTTGAAAATATGTTCTGATGGTGGTGAGAGTGGAGCAGGACTGTCTCCATGGCGCAATTGGCTAGCGCGATCGGCTGATGCTGAAAGGTCGGAGGTTCGAGCCAACCCGGTGGTGGTGCGGCGCTTTTTTTTCTTTGCACTAATAGCTTTGAAGATATGTCCTGATGGTGGTGAGAGTGGATCAGGACTGTCTCCATGGCGCAATTGGCTAGCGCGATCGGCTGTTAACCGAAAGTTCGGAGGTTCGAGCCCACCTGGTGATGGTGTGGCGCTTTTTTTCTTTGTGCTGATAGCTTTGAAGATATGTTCTGATGGTGGTGAGAATGGAGCAGGACTGTCTCCGTGGCGCAATTGGCTAGTGCGATTGGCTGTTAACCGAAAGGTTGGAGGTTCGAGCCCACCCGGTGGTGGTGCGGTGCTATTTTTCTTTGTGCTGATAGCTTTGAAGATATGTTCTGATGGTTGTGAGAGGGGAGCAGGACTGTCTCCGTGGCGCAATTGGCTTGCGCGATCGGCTGTTAACCGAAAAGTTGGAGGTTCGAGCCCACCCGGTGGTGGTGCGGCGCTTTTTTTTCTTTGGGCTGATAGCTTTGAAGATAAGTTCTGATGGTGGTGAGAGTAGACCAGGACTGTCTTCGTGGCGCAATTGGCTAACGCGATCAGCTGTTAACCGAAAGATTGGAAGTTTGAGCCCACCCGGTGGTGGTGCGGCGCTTTTTTTTCTTTGGGCTGACAGCTTTGAAGATATGTTCTGATGGTGGTGAGAGGGTAGCAAGACTGTCTCCGTGGCGCATTGGGCTAGCGCGATCGGCTGGTAACCAAAAGGTTGGAGTTTCGAGCCCTCCCGGGAGTGGTATGTTGCTTTTTTCTTTGCGCTGATAGCTTTGAAGATATGTTCTGATGGTGGTGAGAGCGGAGCAAGACTGTCTCCGTGGCGCAAAGGGCTAGCGCGATCGGCTGTTAACCGAAAGGTTGGAGTTTCGAGCCCTCCCGGGAGTGGTGTGTTGCTTTTTTCTTTGCGCTGATAGCTTTAAAGATATGTTGTGATGGTGGTGAGAGTGGAGGAGGACTGTCTCCGTGGCGCAATTGGCTAGCGCGATCGGCTGTTAACTAAAAAGTTGGAGGTTCGAGCCCACCCGGTGGTGGTGCGGCACTTTTTTTTCTTTGGGCTGATAGCTTTGAAGATATGTTCTGATAGTGGTGAGAGGGGAGCAAGACTGTCTCCGTGGCGCAATGGGCTAGCGCGATCGGCTGTTAACCGAAAGGGGTTAGGTTCGAGCCCACCTGGTGGTGGTGCGGCGCTTTTTTTTCTTTGGGGTGATACCTCTGAAGAAATGTTCTGACGGTGGTGAGAGTGGAGCACGACTGTCGCCGTGGCGCAATGGGCAAGCGCGATCGGCTGTTAACCGAAAGGTTGGAGGTTCGAGCCCACCTGGTGGTGGTGCGGCGCTTTTTTTTCTTTGGGGTGATAGCTCTGAAGAAATGTTCTGACGGTGGTGAAAGTGGAGCACGACTGTCTCCGTGGGGCAATAGGCTAGCGCGATCGTCTGTTAATCGAAAGGTTGGAGGTTCGAGCCCACCCGGTGGTGATGCGGCGCTTTTTTTTCCTTTGGGCTGATAGCTCTGAAGAAATGTTCTGACGGTGGTGAGAGTGGAGCAGGACTGTCTTCGTGGCGCAATTGGCTAGCGCGATCGGCTGTTAACCGAAAAGTTGGAGGTTCGAGCTCTTCCGGTGGTGGTGCGGCGCTTTTTTTCTGTGGGCTGATAGTTTGAAGATATGTTCTGATGGTGGTGAGAGTAGAGCAGGACTGTCTCCGTGGCGCAATTGGCTAGCGTGATCGGCTGTTAACCAAAAGGTTGGAGTTTTGAGCCCTCCCGGGAGTGGTGTGTTGCTTTTTTCTTTGCGCTGATAGCTTTGAAGATATGTTCTGATGGTGGTGAGAGTGGAGCACGACTGTCTCCGTGGCGCAGTTGGCTAGCGCGATCGGCTGTTAACCGAAAGGTTGGAGGTTCGAGCCCACCCGGTGATGGTGTGGCGCTTTTTTTTCTTTGTGCTGATAGCTTTGAATATATGTTCTGATGGTGGTGAGAGTGGAGCAGGACTGTCTCCGTGGCGCAATTGGCTAGCGCGATTGGCTGTTACCCGAAAGGTTGGAGGTTCGAGCCCATCCGGTGGTGGTTCGGCGCTTTTTTGCGCTGATAGCTTTGAAGATATGTTCTGATGGTGGTGAGAGTGGAGCAAGACTGTCCCCGTGGCGCAATGGGCTTGCGCGATCGGCTGTTAACCGAAAGGTTGGAGTTTCGAGCCCTCCCGGGAGTGGCGTGCTGCTTTTTTCTTTGCACTGATAGCTATGAAAATATGTTCTGATGGTGGTGAGAGTGGAGCAGGACTGTCTCCGTGGCGCAATTATCTAGCGCGATCGGCTGTTACCG